>NC_133127.1:67966502-68599175 GCF_048418815.1 Hemitrygon akajei | reverse complement strand
AAGAAGTTTGTACATTCTCTTCATGACCACGTGAGTTTGCTGCAGGTACTCCAGTTTCCTCCTATGCTCCAAAGATGCAAGGATGAGTAGGTTAATTAAACATGGGTGTAATTGGGTGGTGCTGGATCGTTAGGCTGGGAGGACCTATTACTGTGCTGTATCTCTAAATAAAGATGAATTTCACCTGGAGATTTTCACCCCAGACCCAGTTTTAACCATGCCCTCATACAATCATAGGGGCATGAAGTTGAAACATGAAAAGGTCAAACAATTTCATCAGTAATTGCAGATTAGTGAGCCTTTCAAGTCTGGATGGCCTTAAAAGTTTAAACAATGGAGTGTATGCTACATAAAAGAAAAGTTAAAAACTTATCTGCAAAGAGGCTACAGGGACATATAAATTAGTGAAAGATGAAAAAGTTTATGATACACATGAAATTTAAGGGGAAATATTGCCTGATATATCTGTTGGATTTCTTTGAGGAAATATCAGGCAGGTTAAACAAAGGACAGATGGTGGATGTCATTTACTTGGATTTTCAGAAGGCCTTTGACAAGGTGTTAAACACATGAAGCTGCTAAACAAGAAAAGAGTCCTTGGTATTACATGGATAGAAGATTGGCTGACTGGTAGAAGGCAAAGAGTGAGAATGAAGGGGCCTTTTATGCTTGGCTGCCAAAGACAAGTGATATTCCACGGGTGGCAGTGTTGGTCTGCTATTGAATGTTAATGATCTAGATGATGGAATTGATGACTTTGTGGCAAAGTTTATGGATGATATAAAGATAAATGGAGGGACAAGCAGTTTTGAAGATGCAGAGAGTGTGCATAAGGACCTAGCCAGATTTGATGAAAGGGCAAAGTAGCAGATGGAATACTGTATAGGGAAGTGTATGGCCTTGCACTTTGGTAGAATAAATAAAGGAGCACATTATGTTCTAAACGGGGAGTAAATTCAGAAATCGGAGATACAAAGGGACTTGCAAGTCCCAGTGCAGGATTCCCTAAAGGTTAACTTGCAGGTTGAGTCTGTAGTAAGGAAGGCAAATGTCATGTAAGCATTCATTTTAAAAGGGCTAAAATATTAAAAGCAATGATGTAACGCTGAGGCTTTATAAAGCATTAGTCAGACTACGTGTGGAGTACTGTGAGCAGTTTTGGGCCCTATATCTGCTGGCATTGGAGAACATCCAGAGGAGGTTATGAAAATAATCCTGGGAATGAGAGGATTAATGTATGAGAAGCTTTCTCATTTATCTAACGAAGGGGGGACCTTATTGAAATCTGCTGAATATTGAAAGGCCTACATGGATAGGATGTGGAGAAGATACTTCCAATAGTGCGAGAGCAAGACCAAATGGCACAGTCTCAGAATATCTCTTTAAAGATGAGGAATTTCTTTAGCCAGAGGGTGGTAAATCTGTGTAATTCATTGCCACAAATAGCAATGGAAGTCAAATCATTGGGTATATTTTGTTACGAACCCAGTAACTGGGTCACTTACCAGCAAAGATAGAGAGGTCCGTTGAAGTCTGATGGTACTATTTTTAACAGTATTTATTAGTAAAAATACACAAAAATAATATCAATGCAAACATACAGATAATATACGTCATCAATACTAAATCTAAAAGTGCGGGTATAATAATAATCAATAAGAAATAGCTCTATCGTTGTCTAGGGGATAATGTATTGTCCGATAGAAATATAAAAGTCACTCAGTTCATGCAGGCTGCAGCCTTTTGTTGGAGAGAGAGAGAGAGATTTGGAAAAACTTGCCGGCTTTCCTTTTATGATTCTGATCCGTCGGTAGTCCCGTTGGTATGGCCGTTCACTTGTGGCCTCTCCTTTAGCTAAAGCCGTTCTTCCGTGGTGAGGCCGCCAATCCCAGGCAAGGGAAGGACGCACATGAGCCCCCCCACTGGCTGTCGCTATTAAACGCTGTCACGGGATTTCTAGCATTTCTCCTGGTGCGTCTGAAGGGGTTGTTCCCCAGACCCTCTTTTATCCTTACTCACGGGGTCTCAGATGTCAATCAGGTTGGGATGATGCAATCCCTCAACCAGCCCACTCTGGTCATCCCCTGAGGGGCTTCAATGAATAGTACAGTACTCAATACACAATTCCGTCTCCAAGAGACAATAGCCGTTATCAGTGGCTTTGTTTCGCTGAGGCCAGGACACATTCCAAATCCTTGTGGATTCTCTCTCATTTCCTGGGTCCCAGACCTGAATTAATAGCGATCTTGCGATTCTCAAAAAGGAGGGGGCGACTTTGTACCCTTCGGCCCCTCAGAGTTGTGGCACATTCGTAACAATTTAAAACAGACTTGGTAGGTTCTTGATTAGTAAGGGCATCAAAGGTTACAGGGAAAAGGCAGGAGAATGGGGTTGAGAGGGAAAATAAATTAGCGGAACAGACTCAATGGGCTGAATATCCTAAATCTGTTCCTATTCCTTACGGTCTTATGGTCATATGGACTGTCTTTTGCAAAGAAGGAAAAATGTAGAGAAGGAGAAAAAGAATTGCGCATTGTTGAGAAGAGAATGAGTTAAAATATGATTATAGTAAAGTTTAAATATCAGTCAAAAGCAAAGCATGTAATTTATACCTTAACTAGAAAGGGAAATGGAAGGCTATTTACTTTAGTGATGTTAAAAAATGGGAAAGACATGAAAGGTTCCAGCAGACCTAGGTACAAGGAGAGAGACTAGGGGATTGCCTTTCAGTAGACTAGCTAAAACAATATTATTGAGAAGTGAGAGAGAAGCGTTAACATTCTTCTGCAAATAATATAGTGGTATTCAAGCATACTGCAGTCAAAATCCTTTTTCAGATCATCATTTAGAATGTAAAAAACTACATGATTTGATTCTGTAAACAGGAAGCACACAACTAAAATGAAGTTACTAATGTTTTAAGTTAAGATACCTTGTTCGCTTCAAGTGTTTGCATGTTTTCTTTTTTTTTCTTTCTCTTGCACATCGGGTGTTGGACTTGCTTTTTTTTTGTCTTTAATTGGGTTTCTTCAGGTTTATTGCTTTGTGGCTACCTGTGAGCAAGCAAATCTCAAAGGGTATAAGTTATATATTCTTTGATAATAAATGTACTTAAATCTTGAATCTAGTAACATACTGAAATACCGGTAATACAGTATTCTGTACAAAGGAAATACAGTATGCTCAGTTCAAGCTCCATCTGTTGATTCTAATTATTCAGTCTCTCACATGTTTTTCTTTCTATAGCAGTAACATCAATGTGGATCATTTTTTAAAATTAAAGTAACATGAGGTCAACTAAAATCAAAGTCTTGTCTATTATTTTAAATGTCAGAGAAAACATAATTGAGAACAAAACATAAGCAATAAGTGATATGAAGTGGGTTTCAACCTAACCAGGGAATTCTAAAACAAATTAAGAAGGCAATCTCATTGTTCCTGTTGAAAGTGCCAGATAAACACATGCTCCCTGGGTGCATGAATTTACATATGTTTTTAATAAAATATTTAATTTTAAGAATGAAAGATTATAAATCGTCTTCCTAACCTTAATCATCTCCATGCTGTGACCCCTCCTGTTTTACGTGCATTCAGAAAAAAAATCATGGTTCTTAAAAAGTAAATTAAGCTCCATTCTTGTCCTTTATTTGCAATAAATCTCACTATTCTCAGGCAAAAAAAATCTTTTGGCAGCTTCATGTGCATGTGTTTATAACTAATGGGAAAATGCATTCCTATTGCTTCAGTTGAAAGAGACATCATGCTTTTTGATTGTCTGAAGTAGTGTGCCATACAGTACCTAGAGTATTCTTTTTTAACCAAATTTTATGCATATAAATGCACCAGGGATCAGAAACTTCTTCCAATTGTAGATAGCAAGATCAGCAATAATACTCCTAGGTCAGGTATAGATCAGATGTTGAACTAGGTTTATTCTGCCCTACCTGAGTCATTGATTCCACCTTTAAAAAAAACTTTCTTGGATTTTGTTTACACCAATGCATAAATGTGACCTCAGACTGAGATCGCTCATTTTTCACCATTTAAAAACAGCTTTGTTCTGTCAGCCTACATTCATTATTAACCAAGCAAAGTTACCCAAATATTGCAACCATCAAGTTGAAACTCATTGCAGTTGGTATGAACTGTTGAGTCAAAGGGTAAGAGTGTTCTAATATAGAATAGCTATTCTCCTATCCATTTTTAATTACTTTTACAGATGTACATTAATGGTAATATTTGCTTGATATCAATACCTTGACATTCAATCAATAATTTAAAAACAGATTATTAACTAGGTAAATCTCAATTGCTTTTATAATCACATCCCTATGTTCTGTCCAAACTGAAAGAAATTATCTACTTAAATGGATGTTAATATGTGCATTAAAATAGAAAAGTAAATCATATCCTAATAAACGATAGCCTCGAAATCCAGATGCATTGCATTATGCAGCAGTAAATCAATTTTTTCTGGAATTAAACATTATTGTCACCATTTTAGGATCACCTCAGAAATTAAACCAGGTTCTTCCAGTCATAAATCAGCTTTGCAATCATGACTTAATTTCCTCGTCAGTTCTGTATGTACTAATGTCATTTCCAGCACATCACTTTTCAGAGCAAAGTAGGGGGAAATAGGTATCCAAATCTATTTCAAACATCTTTAATCAAAGAAAAACTTTAGCAATATGTAGGCAAGTAGCTGTACTTTTTAATATTGACAGCAAGTAAGTCTTTTTAATCGTTTTACTCAAACATTTTAGGATATGAATTTATATATTTGACTCCCCCATTGGGAGACCTCAGTCAATATAGATCCATAACAACATCTCCTCCTCAATGGTCATCAATTGCATGTTTAGTCCCCTGGTTTACCCATGACAGTGTGTCTCAGCACAGCTCCAGTACCACGTATAAATTCACTGATGACACCACGGTTGTTGGCTAAATCACAGATGCTGATGAGTCAATACACAGGAGTGAGAACATCTGGTTGAATGGTGCAGCAATAACAATCACACACACAATTTCAACAGAACCAGTGAGCTAATTGTTGACTTCAGAAAGGGTAAGTTGGGAGACATATACCAGTTCTCATTCGGAGGTCCTAGGTGGAGAGAGTAAGCAGTTTCAGATACCTGGGCTTTAATATTTTGCATGAACTGTTCTGATCCCAGCACATAGATACAGTCATCATGAAGGCACGTCAGTGCCTCTACTTCCTTGAATGCTTAAAGAAATTTGGAATGTTACCAAATACTGTAATTAACATCGACAGATGCATTATTGAAAAAATCCTGACTTGTTGCATCATTTCCTGGTACAGCAGTTCCATAAAACCATAAGATCCAAGAGCAGAATTAGGCCATTTGGCTCACTGAGTCTGCTCCACCATGTCATCAAGTCTGATCCTGTTTTCCTCTCAGCCCCAGTCTCCTGCCTTCTCCCTGTATCCATCATACCCTGACCAATCAGGAATCTATCAACCTCTGCCTTAAATCTACATAAAGATGGCCTCCACCACTGCCTATGGCAAAGAATTCCACAGATTCACCATTCTCTGGCTAAAGGAATTCCTTCTCATCTCCTTTCTAAAAGGATGCCTGTCTCTACTGAGGCTGTGTCCACTGGTCTTTGACTCTCCCCTCATAGGAATCATCATTTCCACATCTATTCTATCAAGGCCTCACCATTCACCATTCAATAGGTTTCAATGAGGTCACCCCTCATTCTTCTGAATTCCAGTGAATTCAGGCCCAGGGCCATCAAACGCTCTTCATATGACAAGCTGTTCAATCCTGGTATCATTTTTGTGAACCTTCTTTGAACCCTTTCTAGTTTCAGCACATCCTTTCTAAGATAAGGGGCCAAAAACTGTTCACAATACTCCAAGTGAGGCCTGACCATTGATTTATAAAGTCTCAACATTACATCCTTGCTTTTTATATTCTAATCCCTCTTGAAATTTATGCAAACATTGCATATGCCTTCCTCACCACAGACTAATCCTGCAAATTAACCTTTAAGGAATCCTGCACAAGGACTCCCGAGTACGTTTCATCTCCATTTTTTTTTTGTATCTTCTCTCCATTCAGAAAATAGTGAACCCTTGCATTTCTTTTACTAAAGTGCATGACCATGTACTTCCCAATACTGTTTTCCACCTATGGGTAAATAGCCCCACTACCTTGTGTGTAGCCTCAGGG
Organism: Hemitrygon akajei; assembly: GCF_048418815.1. NCBI lineage: Eukaryota > Metazoa > Chordata > Chondrichthyes > Myliobatiformes > Dasyatidae > Hemitrygon > Hemitrygon akajei. The sequence continues at coordinate 68,592,966 of NC_133127.1, read as the reverse complement.
GAGATGAAGGCTACGGGAGTAAACACAGACAGAAAAGCTGCAGTGGATCCCATAAGGCAGCTGGAGATCACTGAACAGCCTCCCAGCAACTCCCGCAGCCAAGCTGGTGCCAAACGTATTGCTTTGTTTTCCTTTAGACTACACTGGTGAGGCTGAGAGGGGGATCTTAACCAGTGGGCACCCCAGGATCTCCATACCTTCCGCCTAGGCTTATGCCCTGAAGTGGACCCTCCGATGCCGCTATCCATTTTCCTTCAAGACGTACGAATGCCTTCATCATCATTCCATCTGCTATTTCTTTGCCCATTCTAAGTGCTTCTGTAGCCCCTCTACTTCCGCAAAACTACCTGCCCCTCCCCCTATCTTCATATCATCTGCAAACTTTGCAACAAAGCCATCAGTTCCATCATCTAAATCATTGACATACAACCTTAAAAGTATTGATCCTGGAGTCACGTGGGTGCTAGGCAAGATGGCTGCATGTTAGTGGAGCTCCGACAACCCACCATAAAATTCTATTAATTAGACCATATTTATCCTGCCTTATCCGGATACAGCTGTGCCACAATTAAAAACTGTTTGGTTTTTTTCCACTAAAAAAATAACAACTTTGTGAGATAATTCTGTACGATGCCAAGACCTAAGAGCACCACAGCAAACCACGTGGCTACAAGACAGGGCCCATAATCCGAAGCTCAAGGCTCACTAACAACACAGATGGACCAAGGTTCCAACATGGAGAATTTACTGGCTGAGGTTAGTCATATGAGTTCCACTCTACTCGTGGTGGCTACTGATGTATCTACGATTAAGGAAACGACAACGAAGTTGAAGAACTCCGTCAATGCCATTCAAGAGAGGCTGACGGAAGCCGAGGGTCGCCTCTCCAGTGTGGAGGACACCACTGTGCAACTGGTGGGTGCCAGCGAGCAGAATAATAAACGCTTGGATCTGCTGTGGAACCGTATCGAGGAGCTTGAGAACAGGAGCAGACGCAACAACGTCAGGCTGATCGGTTTAAAGGAGGTTGCGTAAATGGGCGATCTGATTAAGTGTGTGCAAAGAATCATGTCCAAGGGATTTGGCATCGAACTGAATGCAGAGTTTGAGATTGAGAGGGCACTTCAGGTCCCGGCTACTAGGCCGGGTGAGGATTGCCCTCCCCCCCCCCAGGTTGGTCCTAATACGATTCTTGCGCTCTTCGGCCAGAGAGAAAGTGCTGCAAGCGGCCAAAGCAAAAATAGGAGTTGAGTGGGAGGGATGCAAAGTTTCCTTCTTTCCAGATATGTCCAGAGAATTGGCTGAAAAATGGAGGGCATTTACTATGGCTCGGAAAATGCTGCAAAGAGTCAGCGTGAGGTATACACTCGCTTATCCAGCAGTTCAACGCTTCACATGGAAAGGAAAGAACAAGTTCTTTACAGCTGCTGCAGAAGCAGAGAAATTCATTCAGGAAAAGTGCGGCGTTGGCATTGACTGAGAGACAGTAATAGGTGAAGATAACTTTTAGATACAACAGGGTGGGTGGGGAGCTGGATAAAGCTCCACTTTTTAGTGCTAGTTTAGCACTAAAGTTTAGTGCTAGGCTTACTAGCTGGCACGGTACTTGGCGGACCATATCATGTGTCTCTTTCTTTTCTGTTTCTTTGTAGAGTTTATCCTGCCTATTTGTTTTTATTTGTTAGTTAATCTGGCAGGAATATATTATCGCTATGTTTTTGGGTTATGTTGGTTGTTTAATTGTTGTTTGAAAGCGCAGCATTTGCAGTGTTTGTTGGTAATAATTGAGCATGGGGATAGAGTACAGCAGGTTTTTCTTCGGATTTTTTTTGGAATTATTGCATTCCAGACTCAGTCATCCAGGAAAATGTATATTTTTGAACATGTGTGCATGAAGTTTAGGACATGAAAATGGTTAATTTCATATCATGGAACATTAATGGGTGTGGAAACCCAATCAAGAGGAAAAACATTTTATCGTATCTTAAAGGTAAACAAATTGATGTCGCATTTCTCCAGGAAACACATTTTAAAGATGTTGAAGCACTGAAATTTAGAAGAGATTGGGTGGGCCAGGTATTCTATTCATCATTTAATAGCAAACAAAATGGGACAATGATTTTAGTTAACAAAAAACTTAATTTTGTATTGCTTGGAGAATTTAAGGACAAGGAAGGCAGGATAATTTGTATAGATGCCCTTATTAATGGGGTGAAGATAGTACTTTGTAACATATATGCACCTAATAAGGAAAACCCAGACTTTCTTAACAAGGTGAATGAAATTTTAGGTACCAAGGAAGGAAAAATAATTTTAGCAGGACACTTTAACCAAGTAATGGACCCTGTTATTGATAAAAGCAAATTTCAGACTTCACCTTTACCTAGGGACAGGGCAGCCTTACATCAACTTATTGAGGATATCGGTCTGGTGGATATACGGCGATTGGTGAATCCATCTGGAAAAGAATATACGTTTTTCTCTCATCGACATAAATCCTACTCTAGAATAGATTTTTTCTAATATCCAACTCCATTGTTGAACAGGTGATAGACTGTAAAATTGGCCCAATAGCATTATCAGACCATGCATCGGTTGAAATTCAAATTGATTTAAATACTGAAAGGGGAAGGAGGGGTAGATGGCCAATGAATATTATGCTGTTAAAAGATGAGGATTTCAGTGATTAGCTGGCTGAGGATCTGACTTTGTTTTTTGAATTGAATGTAGGGAGCACAGTAAATCTGTCCTCAGTATGGGAGGCATCCAAGGCATATATAAGAGGACAATTAATAGCACAAACATCTAAAAGGAAGAAAGAAAGTATGGAGCAAATAAAAAATCTGGAGGCAGAAATAACCACATTGGAAAAGGTCTTATCAAGACAATATACCGATGACTTAAACAAAGATCTGTGCAATTTGAAATTCCAGCTAAATAACATATATAACAAAGAAGCAGAATATGCATTATTTAGATTAAAAACAAGTTTCTACGAAGGTGATGACAAAGCTGGTAAGCTGCTGGCACGACATTTAAAGCAGCAGAGTACGAATAATGTGATACCTGTAATTAAGAAAGGGGATACATTAGTGTCATCATCTAAAGAAATATACGAAGTCTTTCAACAGTTCTACGAACATCTATATGCATCACCGTTTAATCATGACCAGGAGGAGCTGAATCAGTTTTTTGCTAACATAAAATTGCTTACATTATCCCCACAACAAGCTGAGTCCTTGGATACCCAAATTACTGAGGATGAGGTCAGACGGGCTATTGCAGCTATGAACATGGGGGATCTCCAGTTGAATATTATAGGAAATTTCTGGACATATTGGCTCCTATTCTAACAAAAATCTATTCAGAAGCATTTAATTTGCAATCTTTACCTAACACATTTAATGAAGCATTAATATCATTGATCCCAAAAAAAGACAGGGATGCAATAGACCCTTCCGGTTATAGGCCTATAAGCTTAATTAATGTGGACTGTAAGATACTGACCAAAGTACTGGCTTCACGATTAGAGAAAGAATTGCCATCTATAATTAACACTGACCAGGTTGGCTTCATTAAAGGCAATCCCCAACTGACAATTTAAGGAGATTACTGCACTTAATATGGCTGAACTCCTCAAGTGGTATCCCAGTTACTGCCACCTCCCTGGATGCTGAAAAGACCTTTGACAGGCTTGAGGGGAGATTTTTAACCACGGCCTTGTCATTCTTTGGGTTTGGTTCTATCTCTAAATCATGGATTAGAATTTTGTATAAAAACCCTAAGGCTGCAGTTATTACAAATGGTATCATATCCCCATTTTTCAACATTCCATTGGATACACACCAAGGCTGCCCCCTCTCCCCAATGTTATTTATGATTTTTTTGGAACCGTTGGCAATCATGATTAGAGCAGATCCAATATTAGAGGGGTGAAGGGAGGCGGAAAGGAGCATAAGTTGATGCTATATGCTGACGGTATTTTATTACTGATTAGTGACCCTCCCAATACCTTACCCCCACTAATGAAAACAATTCAATTATATTCTGAAGTGTCTGGTTATAAAATCAACAGCAGTAAATCTGAGGCTATACCAATGTCAAAATTGTGTTATTCAAATTCAGTATCTCAGTTTAATTTCAGATGGGTGCCAGTTGGAATGAAGTATCTAGGGGTCAAACTCAGTCAGAATTTGGATGAAATAATTACTTTAAATTATGAGCCTTTATTGAGTAGGATAAGAAATAATCTGGATAAGTGGGGGGCACTGAGACTGTCACTCTGGGGTAAAGTCAATGTAGTTAAAATGGTCATAGCACCTCAGTTTAACTATCTTTCTATGATGCTTCCTTTAAATATTTCAGATTTGATCTACAAGCAATACAACAAAATTATTAGTGACTTTCTATGGGATAAGAAGAAGCCCAGAATTAAAATGAGTAAGATGTGTATGTCCAGGGACATGGGTGGGCTCAATCTACCAGATGTCAGGGCATATAAATTATCCTTTGAAATGACTAAGTTAGCTAAACATTGGGACAGGGCTGATGTTGATTTAGATTGGGTATTTATAGAACGGAGCTTGGCTGCACCACATTCTCCCCTTAACATTCTCTCACAACACGTGGAAAACAAGACTAATCTAAATCCTATACTATTTCACTCAAGGAGTGTGTGGAGTACAATTCACAAAGCTTGTAAAACATCACATTTAAATCAGTTATACTCCTCGCTCTGGAGTAACCCTGAGATATGCATTGGGAGAAGAATGGTGTACTGGAAAGAATGGAAGATTAAGGTGTAAATACAGTAGATGATCTCTATGAGAATGGGATTTTTATATCGTATGTGGATTTACAGAGGAAATATAACTTTGTAGATAAAGGGAATTTCTGGAAGCATTTACAAATAAGACATTGCGTTAGTAGCATATTCAAGAATGGTGGCCCACAAAGTAACCCTTTAACTGAATACTTTACATTACCACAGGAAATTCATAAAGCATCAATGTTTATAAAATGTTCAAGCACTCTGTGGGTGAACCATGTAACAATCTCAAAGCAGTATGGCAGAAGGATCTTGGAAGTGATATTGAAGGTAATAAGTGGTCAAATATTTTATCAAATGTGGGTAGACATATTAGGGAAGTGCGAGGGAAATGTATTCAGTATAAGATAGTACACAGATCTTATTGGACACCAACTAGACTACAAAACGGGCATTGTTGATAATCACTTATGCTGGAAATGTAAAAATGAGGTGGGCACATATTTTCACATGATTTGGGAGTGTTCCATGGTTCGTCCATTTTGGTATAAAGTTCTTGATTTGTTGAGGAATTGGTTGGGTTCTACACTGCCCTTGTGCCCACGGCTTTGTCTCCTGGGTGATAGAACAATGATACCTAAGGTAAACAATGACAAATTTACTATTTTAAAGGTGGGTCTCATCACAGCTGCAAGAATTATATTGCAAAACTGGAAAAAACCCAGATGTCCCACTGTGAGGGAATGGACTGAGGAAATGGTTAAGATTTCATCATATGAACACATGTTGGGAAGAATTAACAGTGAGGGAAAAGTGCAAGACGCGTGGGATCAATTTTTGGTTGTATGTTAATTTAAACTTAAATTAGAAGTTTTTTCTGTTTCTTAGTTTTATATGTTTTCCTGACATGGGATGGCTGTGTAAATATGTTGTACTGTATCTGCCCTATGATATACTGTGCTGCTTTGTAAAATAAGAATAAATAATAAAATTTTTAATTACAAAAAAAAGTATTGATCACCCAGACTCCTGTGGATCACCACTAGTCACAGCAGCCAGCCAGAGAAAAAGGCTCCTTTTATTCCCACTCTTTGTCTCCTGCCAATCACCCACTGCTTTATCCATGCTAGAATCTTTTGCTGTAATACCATGAGCTCGTAACTTGTTAAAGCAGCCTCATGAGTGGCACCTTATCGAAGGCCTTCTGAAAATCCAATTACACAACATCAACTGATTCTCCTTTGTCTATCCTGCCTGTTATTTCTTCAAAGAATTCCAAAAGGTTTTCCCTTGAGGAAACTTATTTTATCATGTGCCTCCGAGTACCCAGAGACCTCATACTTAATAATTGACTCCAACATCTTCCCAGCCACTGAGGTCAGACTAACTGGCCCATATTTTCCTTTCTTCTGCCTCTCTCCCTTCCTGAAGAGTGGAGTGACATTTTTAATTTTCCAGTCTTCCAGAACTATTCCAGAGTTGAGTGATTCTTGAAAGATCTTTACTAATGGCTCCACAATCTCTTCAGCCACCTCTTTTAGAATGTTGGGCTGTACACTATCTGGTCCAGCTAACTTACCTACCTTCAGACCTTTCAGTTTCCCAAGAACCTTCTCTCTGGTAATGGTAACTTCACCCACTTCCTGACTCCTGACACCTGGAGCTTCCACCAAACTGTTAGTGTCTTCCACAGGGAAGACTGATGCAAAATTCTTATTCATTTTGTCCACTATTTCCTTATCCCCCATTACTACCACTCCAGCATCATTTTCCAGCTGTCCAATATCCATTTTCACCTCTCTTTTACATTTTATGCATCTGAAGAAACTTTTGGTATCCTCTTTAATATTATTGGTTAGTTTACTTTCATATTTCATTTTTACCTTCTTTATGACTTTTTTTAGTTGCCTACTATTGGTATTTCAAAGCTTCCCAATCCTGTTGTGCATGAAATCTGGATGCCAGGAACCTAGCACAAATCTCTGGCCTCCATTGGCACTCACACCTTGAAGATCCAGAACCACCTACACCTCCAGCCTAAGGTTCCAGTACAGTTACCACCCTGGCATCTACAAGATTTCCCCAATACACCTGTTGATGATTCAAGATTCGTTCACATCGAAACATGCAGTGAAATGCATCATTTGCGTTAACAACCAACATGCCCTAGGATATGATGGGACAACCTGTAGCTACATGTTCGGCTCCAACACAGCATCACATGCAAAATGCTGGAGGAACTCGGCCGGTCAGGCATCATCTATGGAAACAAATAAATAGTCAAGGCTGAGACCCTTCTTCAGGACATAGCATGCTCACAATGTTCAGCAGAACATCACAAAGAACAACAAAACTGAACACAACAAGCAACAAAACAACAGCAGCAATGCAAGCCCTGTTCCTCCATGTACACAGTCCTCTAACCCCAAGAGAGGCCATCTTGTTCCGCCTTCAGCAGACTCAAATTCAGATTGGGAGATGCAGACATTGGGCCTTGGGCCACCCCAGTAAACTTGCAGAGCCGGGGCTCCAGTCAATGCAGAACAAATCCAATCCTGCTAATTTTAGTCCATATTCTGTGCTCAATTATCAATGCAGCAATGGAAGGTGTTATGAGCAGAGTTTGAACTCATTCACCACATGCTAGCTCATCAATGCCTGCCTGGGTTTCACCAGCATCACATATCTCCACACCTCATCACAGCCTCGGTCCAAACATGGGCTAAGGAAGTGAAATCAGGAGGTGAGGTGAACATCATTGCTGCTGACATCAAGGCAGCGTTTGACTATGGGAAGCATCAATGAATTTTGGCGAAACCAAAGGCAATGGGCAACATGGGAAACGCACTCCAGCTACTGGTACCACACTTTACATAAAGATGATTGTTGTTTAAGGTCAACAATCCCAACCTCAGGACTTCACTGCAGATGTTCCAGAGGAGAGTCCCAAGGATCAAACATCTTCAACTATTCAGTAATAACCTTCCTATGGTCACAAAGTGAGAAACAAAGACGTTCACTTAAGATTACATGATGCTCAATTCCATTCATAACTTCTCAGCAGGTGTAGCAGTCTCCATGTGCATACAGCAAGACCTTAACAACAATTATGCAGTGACTGATAACTCATCACCAAGTGCGAAAATATCCCAAACAGAAAGTCTAACTACCTGCCTCTGATATTCAGCAGCATTACCATCACTAAGTTCCCCATCATCCACATCCTCGGTGTCACCATTGGCTAGAAGTTCCACTGGACCAAACTCATCAATGCCATGACTACAAAAGCAGGTCAGAGACTGGTTATCCTTTGATCAATAATTCACTTCTTAATATCGTCCTCTACAGGGTGCAAGTCAAGGGTTTCTTCCAGTCAAGATGACACCAGCAACGATTCCTTGGGCAACATCTTCCAGATAGTCAATTAATTCACTTTTTCTACACCTCTTACTTATTCTTTTTATCTTAATTGTGTTTTGGAAACTGGTGGAGCCGGTGCTTTACAGTTTGGAGTTCAATCCAGTGATCTAGTGCTCTGCTGCCCCCAAAGAAATTCCAGGAGAGGACCATAAACACGAGTTGTCATGAGCAGGAGACCAGACATGGGGAGTGGGGCCATGATCGACTCCTTTTCTCACCAATTGAAGCGTCAATGAAGATTGAAAATGCAGCAGAGGCTGGGTCAGCAGTCAGGTCAGTCCAGAATTCGGGTGGTCGCGGGTTGGTGGATGAAGGTCTCGAGTCGGCGGTCGCTCCCTGTGCAGGCACTGAGATCGAGCTATCGCTCTCTCCTGGATGCTTTCGAAATTCCAAGACTTATCTGATTATTGCTGTGGACTGTAGTTTATGTTGGTCTCCTTCAGCTTTTCTGTGTTTTCTTTGTGTTGCCAATTGGCAGGTGGGCGAAATGTTACTTCTTTTGGCAAGGGAGGGTCTTTTGTGTGGGAGGGGCTTGGGAGTTAGGGGATTGACGTTTTAGCTGCCATGTTAGTTTTTGTGTGAGGGAGAAGTTGGGGGGTTTGGGGTTTGCGAGTTTTGTTTCTTTTTCATTCAGTATGGAAGTTGATGACTTCTCATCTTTCAATGACTTCCATGGTTTTCTGTATTCCATGGCTATCTGGAGAAGACGAATATCAGAATTGTATTCTGCGTACATACTTTAATAATAAAATAAACTTTGGAACCTTTGAGTGTGATGAAATTCTCTCCATTCACCTTAATGACTATGGTGCCAGCAAGACTTAAGGAGGTTGACACCATACAGAAGAAATCATCCTGGTGAATTGGCACCCTTTAACCATTTCATTCACCACCCACAGATGCTGCTTGACCCATTGAGTTCCAGCAGCAGATTGCTCTTTGCTCCAGATTCCAGCATTTACTGTTCTTTGTGCTCACTAGCAAGTAATTTATGCCTTTTTTAAATAGCTGTTTTTCTTTTTTGCTTTCATCATTTTAAAGTTACTTTAGTCTTTAAATGACATGATTTATCTTCTTTGAATGTTAAGTAATTTAATTTTTATGGTATAATTGTTTGCTGATGATATTTGAAAAAAACTTCTGAAAGTTGGGGTCATTTGGATATACCCAAAGGGCTTAAAAGCTTTGCTTGCCTGCAAACATTGTCGATTGCTTTTGTTGACTGTCAAAGACCTTTTCAGCCCTTTGGTGCCCAGATTAGTTCTGGCCCACCCACAGGAAAGCGTTACATTGTAGCGGTGTGCTATATGCAGCGCTAAAATAACGACACCGAATCAGTAAACTGCAATCAAAGATAATTTTATTGGAACTTCACAGCCTTGCTTTAAAGCCTCCCTCATCCCACCCTCCCCGGGCGTGGATGCTCTAAGGGACACGTACTCACAAACCCCCGCAGGCTTTTTCCCTTTGTTGCGGACCTGGCCTTTGTGCCTGCGCGCTGGCTATTTGTGAGCCGGTTCGAGTGCGCTAGGAAGTGGGTCGCCACATAACCCCCCCCCCCACCCCAGAATCGGCGATACACCCCTCAATGTCCACAGTCTGGGCCGGACCCTGTTTGGGAGGTCGGCCTCTGCACCGTGGTGCCGGAAACTCGACCGGTTGCGCCAGGTCCACATGGGCCGGTTTGAGTCGGTCCACCGTGAAAACCTCCTCTCTCCCCCCAATGTCCAGCCCGAACGTGGACCCGTTGTTCCTGAGCACTGTGAACGGCCCCTCGTAGGGCCGTTGCAGTGGTGGCCGATGCCCGCCCCGTCGTACAAACACAAACTTACAGTTCTGCAGGTCTTTGGGTACGCAGGTCCGGTTCTGCCCATGCTGCGAAGTGGGTATGGGGGCCAGGTCACCGAACCTCTCGCGTAGTCTGCCCAGGACTGCTGCGGGTTCTTCCTCTCGCCCCCTTGGGGCTGGTATGAACTCCCCTGGGACGACCAGGGGTGCGCCGTACACCAACTCGGCCGACGAAGCGTGCAGATCATCTTTGGGCGCCGTGCAGATGCCGAGCAGGACCCAGGGAAGCTCATCCACCCAGTTAGCTCCTCTCAGGCAGGCCATGAGAGCCGACTTCAGGTGACGGTGGAAACGCTCCACTAGTCCGTTCAACTGTGGGTGGTAGGCAGTGGTGTGGTGCAGCTGTGTCCCCAAAAGGCTGGCCATAGCTGACCACAGGCTGGAGGTGAACTGGGCGCCTCTGTCGGAGGTAATGTGGGCCGGTACACCAAAACGGGACACCCAGGTGGCGATCAGTGCCCGGGTGCAAGATTCAGAGGTGGTGTCAGTGAGTGGGACCGCCTCTGGCCATCTTGTGAACCGGTCCACGATAGTCAGGAGGTGCCGCGCTCCTCGCGACACTGGCAGGGGGCCCACGATATCCACATGAATGTGGTAAAAACGCCAGTGGGTGGGGTGGAACTGCTGCGGCAGGGCTTTGGTGTGCCGCTGCACCTTGGCCGTCTGGCAGTGCATGCACGTTCTGGCCCATTCACTGACCTGCTTGCGGAGTCCATGCCAAACGAACCAGTTGGCTACCAGCCGGACAGTTGTCCTGATGGAGGGGTGCGCCAAGTTATGAATGGAGTCGAAAACACGCCGCCGCCAGGCTGCCGGGACGACGGGGTGAGGTTGGCCAGTGGCGACGTCACAGAGCAGGGTCCTCTCACCTGGGCCTACGGGGAGGTCCTGGAGCTGCAAGCCAGAGACCGCGGTTCTGTAACTAGGGATCTCCTCGTCTGCCTGCTGCGCCTCTGCCAGCACCTCAAAGTCTACCCCTTGGGAAAGGGCATGAATGTTAGGGTGAGAGAGCGCGTCCGCCACGACATTGTCCTTACCCGAGACGTGCCGGACGTCCGTCGTGTATTCAGAGATGTAGGACAGATGGCGCTGCTGGCGCGACGACCAGGGATCGGACACCTTCGTGAACGTAAAGGTAAGCGGTTTGCGGTCCGTGAACGCGGTGAAGGGCCTACCTTCTAAGAAGTACCTGAAATGCCGGATTGCCAGGTATAGCACCAACAGTTCCCAGTCGAAAGCACTGTATTTGAGCTCGGATGGCCGCAGGTGTTTGCTGAAAAACGCCAGGGGTTGCCAGCGCCCCTCAATGAGTTGTTCCAGCACCCCACCGACTGCCGTGTTAGATGCGTCCACTGTGAGGGCGGTAGGGACGTCCATTCTGGGGTGCACTAGCATCGCGGCGTTCGCCAAGGCATCCTTCGTTTGAATGAAAGCGGCAGCGGACTCCTCGTCCCAGGTAATGTCCTTGCCCGGACCCAACAGCAGGGCGAACAGGGGGTGCATGATCCGGGCAGCTGAAGGGAGGAAGCGGTGGTAGAAATTGACCATACCTACGAACTCCTGAAGGCCTTTAATCGTGGTGGGTCGGGGGAAATGACGGACCGCATCTACCTTAGCGGGCAGAGGGGTTGCCCCGTCTGTGGTAATCCTGTGGCCCAGGAAGTCAATGGTGTCGAGCCCGAACTGGCATTTGGCCAGGTTGATTGTTAGACCGTACTCACTCAGTCGGGCGTAGAGTTGACGGAGGTGGGACAGATGCTCCTGACGACTGCTGCTGGCTATGAGGATGTCGTCCAAATAGATGAACGCAAAGTCCAGGTCGCATCCCACCGCGTCCGTTAACCGCTGGAACGTCTGTGCGGCATTCTTCAGGCCGAATGGCATGCGGAGGAACTCGAAAAGGCCGTACGGGGTGATGAGAGCCGTTTTGGGGACGTCGTCCGGATGCATCGGGATTTGATGGTATCCTCGGATGAGGTCTACCTTGGAGAAGATCCGTGCACCGTGCAGGTTTGCTGCAAAGTCCTGAATGTGTGGCACAGGGTAACGGTCCGGTGTTGTAGCCTCGTTCAGCCTGCGGTAGTCGCCACATGGTCTCCAGCCCCCTGTCGTTTTGGGCACCATGTGCAGCGGGGAGGCCCATGGGCTGTCAGACCGCCAGATGATCCCCAATTCCTCCATCCTCTTGAACTCCTCCTTCACCAGTCGGAGCTTGTCCGGGGGAAGCCACCAAGCACGGGCGTGGAGGGGTGGTCCCTGGGTCGGGATGTGGTGCTGTACGCCGTGTCGGGGCATGGCTGCCGTGAACTGCGGTGCCAGAACCGATGAGAAATCCGCCAGGACTCTGGTGAAGTTGTTGTCGGACAGCGTGATGGAGTCTAGGTGTGGGGCTGGCAACTGGGCTTCTCCCAGGGAGAACGTCTGAAAGGTCTCAGCGTGGACCAGCCTCTGCCTCGGCAGGTCGACCAGCAGGCTGTGAGCCCACAAAAAATCTGCGCCCAGAAGCAGTTGGGCTACGGCGGCCAGTGTGAAGTCCCACGTGAACCGGCTGGAGCCGAACTGTAGCTGCACCGTACAGGTGCCATAGGTCCTTACCGTGCTGCCGTTCACGGCCCTCGGGGGGGACCTGGTGCCCTGTTGCAGGTGTCGTAACTCGTCGGAGGTAAGACTCTGATCTCGGCACCGGTGTCGACCAAAAAACGGCGTCCCAACCTCTTGTCCCACACATACAGGAGGCTATCCCGATGGCCAGCCGCCGTAGCCATCAGCGGCGGCTGGCCCTGGTGTTTCCCGGGAACTGGCAGGGCGGGCGATAACGGCGGGCTTCTGTGCCCCACCGCTGGTGGTAGAAACACTAGTGTTCGTTGGGCTCCCCACCCCTGCCGCTGGGGCTAGTGGACTCTGCGGCCGGGCCGGGTCTGGTCTGCTGCTGGGAGTATGGCCTGGTGATCTGTGCGATGGATGCCCCACTCACCTTCTTGGCGTTCCACAGCAAGTCTGTCCGAGCTACCACCTTCCGGGGGTCGCTGAAATCCACGTCGGACAGCAGCAGGCGTATGTCCTCGGGCAGCTGCTCCAGGAATGCCTGCTCAAACATGAGGCAGGGTGTGTGTCCGCCGGCCAAAGACAACATCTCATTCATTAAACCTGATGGAGGTCTGTCCCCCAAACCATCCAGGTGCAGTAAACGGGCAGCCCGCTTGCACCGTGAGAGTCCGAAAGTCCTTAGGAGCAGGGCTTTGAATTCCGTGTACTTGCCGTCCGCCGGGGGAGACTGTACGAACTCCTCAACCTGGGCTGCTGTGTCCTGGTCAAGGGAGCTCACCATGTAGTAGTAACGTGTGTCCTCTGAGGTCAGCTGCCGAATGGGGAATTGGGCTTCTGCTTGCTGGAAGCATAGGTGAGGTCGTAGCGTCCAGAAGCTTGGCAGTTTCAACGAAACCGCATGAACAGATGCGGCATCGGTCATCTCCGGTCCAAAAATCGTTTGGACCGTCGGGGTCACCAATTGTAGCGGTGTGCTACACGCAGCGCTAAAATAACGACACCGAGTCAGTAAACTGCAATCAAAGATAATTTTATTCGAACTTCACAGCCTTGCTTTAAAGCCTCCCTCATCCCGCCCTCCCCGGGCGCGGATGCTCTAAGGGACACGTACTCACAAACCCCCGCAGGCTTTTTCCCTTTGTTGTGGACCTGGCCTTTGTGCCGGTGCGCTGGCTATTTGTGAGCCGGTTCGAGTGCGCTAGGAAGTGGGTCGCCACAACATCACACAAAGCCCTGCTATAATTTGTCATTTTGAATATACAAAACATGATGAAATTGGTGGATTTACAGAAAGAAAATATGTCACTATGTCACTTATGTCACTAAAACGGCAAGCAGAGTATGAGCAAAGGCAGTTCACAACAGACAACAATGACAACAAGTCATTGAACTTCTTGGCTCAGAGATGCTAATTTCTTTGAGTTGGAAATACAGATTCTAATCAATGGGCCAATATGTAAAAGAGTAAAATCATTATGCAGATTTTCCTGGCTTTCCTTCTTTTCACCTCCATCCACAACTCATCTGTGACATAATTCATAGATGCTAATGAGTCACTGTTCCTTTCGCCCTGATCTTCACCAGAATTATTTCCATTGCTGATCCTAAGAATCCACAGGCTTTCATCATTTATTTCTAGCTACCTCAATCTCAAATATGAAATGGTTCTACTATTTCTGGCATTGCTCTTCAGCCTTCACTTGCTGTTGCACGTCTCTAACTTTTCTTTGTCCTGAATAACCTAAAGTACCTCTGTCCATTTCTTCTTCATTGATGAGATTTGTTCTTCACCCTATATACATTAGATGGTGCTAAATCCTTACAAGTAGAAACATTCTGCATATTCACATTTTAACTCCAACGTGTAGTAGCAATCAAAATTCCACCACCATTTCAAAGAGTTTAATTGATAAATTAAATCGAAGTGCATCGATCAGCATGATTACAGATTTGATTCCCGTTTATTGCTGATTCAGCTGATAACATGAGTATACAGTCATTCCTACTCACATCTAAATCGAGGAATTCTGAAAACAAATTGGGTAATTTTACTGTGGCTATCTTTCAAGCCAAACTTTCAACAATAAACGAGTGCAAAACAGAGAGCAGATAGCTACATAGATTGAAAGAGAAATACAAGGCTGAAATGGAATGTTTAGCCCGCATATTCAATTATCAACCACCAATTTACACTAAACTAATATCAATCCCATTTTTATTCTCTCATGTTCTCATCAGCTCTCCCTAAATTCTACCACTCACCTACACACAAGGGGCAATTTACAGTGGCCAATTAGCCTATGATGTAGGATGAAACTGGAGCACCAAAGGAAACCCAGACAGTCACACAGAGAAGGCACAAACTCCACACAGATAGTACCCATGATTAGGATTGAACCCAGGGCTCAGGTATTGTGAACAGCCACTGAGCCACCGTCTGAAACAATCTTGTACACAACTAATATTATACAAGTTGCACAGTTTATCATCATACCTAGCTCAGAACCATAGTCTTAGTGCTACATGCCTCAAAATTGATTCTTTTCCTGAGTGGAACCTGAGTGCAAACATTTCGATGTCTAATTGGTGCACTCTGGAAAACTGACCTGTCACTAAGTCATGATAGCCTTTGTTCATCAGACATGAGTCCTTCTACAAGTTTGTATCAAGTGGCATCGTCCACTGCAAATTAACACTAGAAATGTCTCAAAGACCACCCATCATTGAGTACTCCTGGAACAACCTGGGAGTACTTTAATAACGATATTCCCATATGGAGCCACAGTCAGGCTGGTTCCATTACTTCACTTGTCTACTTTGTGCACTCTCTTCAACTCTAACCCCAAGCAACTCACCCATTTCTTGGCCTCACTGTATAAACTTGTAATCAGTTGGACTAGACTTCAGGCGAAATTAGGTGCCGATGAATCTTCAGCAAATGTAAACTGACATCCTTAGAAGCAGAAAGTAAAGGGCAAGCTGATTCTTTGTCTTAAAAGAAAGTGCCATAAGTGCACAAATGACTAAACAAACATATCTATTGGACAGGAAGAGCAAGGTAAATCAGTTATCAGGATACCAGTATCTATGGCAGGGCAAAGTTAGATTAAATGATGAATGAGACACTCAGTCTAAAGATGTATGAAAGACCATTTTCTTGACCACAAAATATGGTGATCAACAAGCAATAGAAGTAGGCCTTTATTGCAATTTTTTTTGACAATAAGTCAAATATAAAAACAAATCAAGAAATTGAGTTACAAATCATTTTGGTTTGGTGCATTCAAGATTCAACAATTCAAAGTATATTAATTATCAAAGTATGTATGCAGGTTACTGATACCAGTTGCTACAGGCAAATGGGGCTCATTAGCCGTAGTTGGCAGCTCATTTAGGAGAAGGAAAACTCTGATCTCAAAGCTCCATTGCCTTACAGCTATACCCACTCATGGGGAAGGCTTCGAGAGTAAACCCCAAAGGAAAACTTCCGGAGCTGGAGTCCCTAAGGCAGTCCTACATTGAGTTCAATGCTGACTGGCAACTCCTGCGATGCTGCTGGTACCAAACTGTATCAGTCACTGCCGTTCCTTTGGGTTCATCAGATACATGGAAAGGGGGAGCTTGCTACAGGGGCAAAGTATCGTATTGGCCAGGATTGCGTATCCAGACAGCTCGGACGCAATATCCATGGTCAACCCTGATCGACGGAGGCCTCAGACCAGATGTATGCAGCATACAACTCTGACATTTGTCTACCTCACAGACCGCCACGAAACAAAGAAGAACCATGGAACCCGTTCAAGGAAAGAAACATCAACCCCTCCTCCCCACTCGTAAAAAAATATAAACCACGCAATTAGCAACAAAAAAAGCGAAAACACAGAATATAAAATACAAAATCAAAAGGCATATTCAGCTCAACTCAGTGTTTGTTATCTGTAGGCTGCCCCAATTCAAAATCACCCAAACTAGCAACAAAAGTAGAAGCAACCTGAAGAACTCAAGACACATCATACATGAATTAGAATCTACAATAGTTTGGGAAATCAGCCTCAAATTAGCCAGCCAAGTGCATTAAACGTAACAACTCATTTCAATGGTACCCTTTCATTATTTTTAGTACTGCTGGGATAATTAAGCTAGTTCTTCTTTAACTCTTTCCAATAATTTCACAAAATACAGTTTGAGACACTAAATTTTAGGCCTCTAAGTATAGTTATCAATGAATACCCGGTACTTAACATTTTGATTTGTCATTCTTTTCCATGAGGTTTAATACATTTAATATTTTTTTAAGTTGTTAAGTGTATTTAATAATGTAACATGGGGAAGAATATTAGAATATCATGTACAGTATTTTCAGTACCTTACTATGGTCCTTAACTGTAAACCTGGCTACTGTCATTCCATAGAACATGCTGCCTTTTAACAGTTAAAATTAGATATAAATTACCTCATAATTATTATTTACTAACTGTATAAAGGCAATTTTGGAATCCAATTAGTATGTAAACCCAAACAACTTTCTAATAGTATGGTAATAAAACCTATCCCCTCCCCATTAAGGCACCACAACAGCATTTTTCATTTGCTGAAATCCAGTCTGAAGGACAGACAAAGAGAGTCGAGATTACATATTTTGGCCATAGAATATCAGGCTACAGCTACTTCGAGTCTTGTCGCCAGTTTCCAAAGAACTGTCTCTATGCCGTTCACCAACAGTTTTAGGTTAGGTAAAGGTAATAGTACACCTTTTGTTTATTATCATTGATTAGATAGAAAACAAGCAAAATACTTAAAATTGTAATATTAAAGCAAGTGGTGAGATCCACATTTCTCACTGTATAATTAGTTATACTGGTCTCCATATATCTTATAACAAGACCATTTGTAACCCAAATATCTATTCTCGATTTTTAACTTAATTGGCTCCTTGTCAAAGAGGTAATTCATCCAGTGAATTCCAGTAATTCCTGTAACAGATTTATACCCTTGACCTTGCTCTCACTCATAGTATTTGACAGAACAAGACGTATTCCCTAACATAATGAGTGCCATATCTATCAGCAGTATGGTATTGAAATAAGTAAAATAGGTGACAATGTGATGATTTATTTTCAGAAATTGAATTGAATGTCTTTCTTATTTGTGAATAAGACCTTTCTGAATATAGAAAGCCCACATTAGTAATAACCTTCAAAGAGCTCAGTGCTGAATGTTGAGAACTAGTTATCTTGAATGGAATGGCAATTTTAAGCTATCACATAACTAGTTGCATGCAAATGCTAAGCTATTGACATCATTTTATTTATATGAACATGTAATAAAATGCATGTGCACCCATAGTTACAAGACTTCAATATATCCAACAGAATGTTGAGAATATTAACAAGCAAGTCCTGAAATACATTTTGTGATCACCATGTAAATATTAATCATTTGCTTATGTAATTCAATTTTGTATGAAATCTATCATCTGATCAGATCACTCAAAGAATTTCTAGAATACAATCTTCTATGCTCATAGCATAGAGCATAGGCTCTTCTATCCTCATAGGGGGATCAGAAGTGGAGAGAGTGGGCAGCTTCAAGTTCCTGGGTGTCAAAATCACTGAGGATCTAACCTGGTCCCAACACATTGATGTAGTCATAAAGAAGGCAAGACAGCGATTATACTTTTTTAGGAGTTTGAAGCAATTTGGCATGTTAACAAATACACTCAAAAACATCTATAGTTGTACCATGGAGAGCATTCTGACAGTCTGCATCACTGTCTGGTATGGAGGGGCTACTGCACAGGACTGAAAGAAGCTGCAGAAGGTTATAAATCTTGTCAGCTCCATCTTGGGTACCAGCGTACAAAGTACCCAGGACATCTTTAGGGAGCGGTGCCTCAGAAAGGCAGCGTCCATTATTAAGGACCTCCAGCACCCAGGGCATACCCTTTTTTCACTGTTACCATCAGGAAGAAGATACAGAAGCGTGAAGGTACACACTCAGCGATTCAGGAACAGCTTCTTCCCCTCTGCCATCCGATTCCTGAATGGACTTTGAATCTTTGGACACTACCTCACTTTTTTTTAAAATATACAGTGTTTCTGTTTTTTGCACATTTTTAATCATCTATTCAATATACGTAATTGATTTACTTGTTTATTTATTATTGTTTTATTTTATTTATTATTTTTTTCCCTCTGTGCTAGATTATGTATTGCATTGAACTGCTGCTGCGAAGTTAACAAATTTCACATCACGTGCCAGTGATAATAAACCTGATTCTGATTCTGATGCGGTGGTGTGCTGGGGCAATGGCATCAACACAAGAGATGCCAAAATCCTCAATAAACTGATTAGAAAGGCTGGCTCTGTTATGGGCAACAAAATGGACACACTGGGGGCTGTGGTAGAACAACGGTCCCAATTGAAAATTCTGGCATTTCTGGACAATATTTCTCACCCTCTGCACGCCACCTTGGATGAACAGAGGAACACTTTTAGTAATAAACTAAGACAACTGCACAGCTCCAAAGAGCACTACATGAGGTCATTCTTACCCTTGGCCGTTAGGCTCCATAATGAGTCCACCTACAGCCGGGGAGGTGAGCCCCTCCTGTTAGATTGTTCGTGGCAACATATTTTATTCTTTCTACTTCTCTTCTAATATTTATACTTGTGTACTTGTATTGCTACTGTGACACGGTAATTTCCCTTGGGATCAATAAATTATCTATCTATAAAGGGAAATCTGTTAGCATTAAAGTAGCCAAAATAAGTCATTCTTAAATTTCATGATGATTGCATTCGAGTAAGTGAATCGTGTCTTTAATGAATTTATTGCTGTAATAAATTTTTATTTTTTTTATTAGAACATGCCATGGATGGCTTAGAAGAGGTTCTGGCAGAAACAGGAGGTCCAGTAATTGAGAATAGCCATAGCCATAAAGAAATAGTTGAGATAGAAATCAAAAGATAGGGCTAAAATTATATTTTCCTCATTGGAAAGATATTAGCAGCAAAATTAGACTCAATTTCCTGATGCTCAGTTTGGCTCCAACTTCATAAAGCAGCAGTGGTCCTTGTAAATTATGCACCTGACTGCAGTCCATCTTCATATAACACTGATGTGATCTCACCTCTGCAAAACTTGTCCAAGATGATCCAGCTAATACCATGTATCAACCACATGACACCTAGCTTCAAAAGGAGTGAACAATCCTACCCCACACTCATTGTCCACTTCCAACCGCACCAGCCCCCAATACATACACACACACACAATTATACACAGACACACATGGACAGTCAGTATAGAATTAAATGGATCTTGAAGCATCTGCAGTCTGAGCTGCTAGTGGGAAACAAATATTTGTGCTTGGAGGTAACATTCAGTCAAAGCCTCAGAAAGTGGCTGGATTTGGATTATGGCTCCTACTTACACCTTTACTTATCATTTCTTTCCTGTGCCTGAGTAGTCAGTAGTTCTTCTGGGCCCTCAATTTGTTACAGAGGGAGTGGGGGGAGTTGTACTGCCAGTTTCAACGACCTGCCAGAAGGGATAATGACTGCAGAAGGGCACTGGCCAGGAGGTAACGTCCAGCAGGAGAGCCAAAAGAGCAGGTGTTTGTGCGCACAAACGATAGCAGAGAGTTCCTCCTCTCAGAGGAGTGATATCCCAGATGTAGCACACAGTATAGACTCAATTCATCTATTGACTCATGTAGAAGATTGTGATTTGTAAATTTTGGGTCATTCAAAGCTCTGGATATGAGACTGGGTGAGTAGAAGCAAATAACATATCCTGTCTCTGCATTAAGCGCATTAAGGAACCTTGCATAAGCACCTATGTACATTTTAGATTTGTACAAATTCTGGCTGCATCCTGCCTCCAAAAAAAAAGTCAAATTTAAATTCCTGATTGCCCCTAATTCTGAGATGTAATTTTAACAAGGTGTCCCACTTTGCTGCGAATACTACATTAGGAAGGTGACAGACAAACACTCGAGAAGAGATGAATTAAACTCTGAAAGAAGCCAGCATTGCATTCGCAGAGCTTCACCAGCATTGTCTCATTGTCTGCTTCCTGTTGTGGTAGACTGTACGCACTTCATCTGGAGGGCTCCACTGCAGAGACCCGAGCTGTACTGGAATATCAAGGGGCTTCATTCATAAATGTCCAACCAATCTGTGGGAAATGCTGCCTTTGAACTATACTACCTTGCCATTAGTGGCAGCAGTCTATGTGAAGCAACTGTACTACCTTGCCATTAGTGGCAGCAGACTCTGTGAAGCAACTGTACTACCTTGCCATTAGTGGCAGCAGACTCTGTGAAGCAACTGTACTACCTTGCCATTAGTGGCAGCAGTCTATGTGAAGCAACTGTACTACCTTGCCATTAGTGGCAGCAGTCTATGTGAAGCAACTGTACTACCTTGCCATTAGTGGCAGCAGTCTATGTGAAGCAACTGTACTACCTTGCCATTAGTGGCAGCAGTCTATGTGAAGCAACTGTACTACCTTGCCATTAGTGGCAGCAGTCTATGTGAAGCAACTGTACTACCTTGCCATTAGTGGCAGCAGTCTATGTGAAGCAACTGTACTACCTTGCCATTAGTGGCAGCAGTCTATGTGAAGCAACTGTACTACCTTGCCATTAGTGGCAGCAGTCTATGTGAAGCAACTGTACTACCTTGCCATTAGTGGCAGCAGTCTATGTGAAGCAACTGTACTACCTTGCCATTAGTGGCAGCAGTCTATGTGAAGCAACTGTACTACCTTGCCATTAGTGGCAGCAGTCTATGTGAAGCAACTGTACTACCTTGCCATTAGTGGCAGCAGTCTATGTGAAGCAACTGTACTACCTTGCCATTAGTGGCAGCAGTCTATGTGAAGCAACTGTACTACCTTGCCATTAGTGGCAGCAGTCTATGTGAAGCAACTGTACTACCTTGCCATTAGTGGCAGCAGTCTATGTGAAGCAACTGTACTACCTTGCCATTAGTGGCAGCAGTCTATGTGAAGCAACTGTACTACCTTGCCATTAGTGGCAGCAGTCTATGTGAAGCAACTGTACTACCTTGCCATTAGTGGCAGCAGTCTATGTGAAGCAACTGTACTACCTTGCCATTAGTGGCAGCAGTCTATGTGAAGCAACTGTACTACCTTGCCATTAGTGGCAGCAGTCTATGTGAAGCAACTGTACTACCTTGCCATTAGTGGCAGCAGTCTATGTGAAGCAACTGTACTACCTTGCCATTAGTGGCAGCAGTCTATGTGAAGCAACTGTACTACCTTGCCATTAGTGGCAGCAGTCTATGTGAAGCAACTGTACTACCTTGCCATTAGTGGCAGCAGTCTATGTGAAGCAACTGTACTACCTTGCCATTAGTGGCAGCAGTCTATGTGAAGCAACTGTACTACCTTGCCATTAGTGGCAGCAGTCTATGTGAAGCAACTGTACTACCTTGCCATTAGTGGCAGCAGTCTATGTGAAGCAACTGTCAGGCAACATCAAGACCACTGGTTCAGCAGCAGTGTGAGAATAGGAATGCTGTCACCCAGAGAAAGGACAGTCAATTTGCATTCTTAGAACATTGCTGTGTCTTATCAAACCTAATATCCTCTCATCAGATGTGTTGCTGGGAAGTTCAGTGAAGACCAGAGTCTTGATGATGGAAGTGTGATCTTACACCAAGCCTCTAAAATTTTGAGAGTTCTTAACTGAGAGATCAGCTAGCAACTGTTACATAATGATTGGTTGCACAGGTTAATATGACTAACATGTCCCTCCTGGAAAGGAGCACTGAGTGAGGCACAAGCCTGACTCATCATGTTGCTCGCCATTGTACAACTGCTAATCTACAACTTTCCACCTAGAAAGCAGGCGGTTACTGAGTAAGAGATTATTTTTATTTGAAACTGGGAGCTAAGGACACTTTGCAACCTACAGAGCCAGAGCTGTGTCACTGGGCAGATAGGTCAGAAGGAAAAGACAGTCAAGGAGGCCTTTCCACAGAGGGCCAGAGCTTACATGAGCTCCACTCCAGTTATCATTGGTGGGATAACCCCGATGTGAATGCAGAACAGGATGTGTGGTAAATGGGTTTATTATAGTTTTTCACTGTGCCTCATACAGCCTCTCATCAAAACCAGTTCATGAAGGGCTTCCTTTTTGCCATTCTGAAGTCACCAACAATGGAGCACTTTTCCTGCAAGCAAGAAAACAAAGTTTGTTTTTAACATTTTCACCATATTTAATACAATGATGTCACTAAATATATCTTGTCTTCTCTTCCCCTTTTAACACTCAAATGGTATAATTTCTCTATTTCATCACTCCCAGTACTTCCTCCCTTTTCTATAGCAGCATCCCATGCAATTTCACCACCAGACATTCCAATGTGTAGGACCTCATCACTCTATATGTGGCTGAGCTTGAGCTAGCTTGCCTTTTGATAAAATTTCTATCTCACTCTGACCTCTCTGTTCCTGATACCTAAACTGTTATAAACTTCACAAAGCACCAATGAATCTTTTAATTCAGCATTTCACAAGGCTTCCAGAGCAAGTACTTATCATAACACTGCTCCCATTTTCATGGACTGCTGTTGATATCATTCCCATTTAGAGCTCTTCTGTACGCATCTTTAGTTTCTATACCCATCCCTTTATCAACCACTTTTGCCCTGCACTGTCAGACATCTCACTGTTTAATCTCTCCTATAATAGTTCAATAGTTCCACTTAATGTGGAATTATTAAATGCAGTGTGTAAAAAGAGCTAACTTTCAGTCAAGTCTGCATCCAAGATTTAATAAGCAGAAGTTCAAGTCAGTTTTCTCTGAGTTGAACAATCCACACCAGGGGTGTGTGAAAAGAGCTACTTTTTAATCAGGAGAGTGATTGCGATTTTGAAGGCAGAGTTTCACTACAGTTTTTCCCTGAGTTGAGGAGTGACCAATTGGCAAGAGGGATTCATTAGAAAGGGCCAATAAAAATCGCTCAGGTACAAGTGGAGAGGCCATTCCTTTGGAGTATCCCAGTGTTTAGAGTGGCTTTGGCTCATCTAGCTTGGGTGAGGTACATTGTCTTGTAAGTAACTCTCTCTATCCTTATTTGTTCATTTCTCATCTGTTCAGGCATAGTAGTAGTAAGAATTGCTCTAGGAACAGTGTTCTGTACTCTATGTGGGATGTGGGAAGTCAGGAGACCTCTGGTCTCCAAGATAGACATATCTGCACCAGGTGAACAGAGTTGCCGCTCCTGAGAGAATGAGTTAAGGAACTGGAGTTGTAGCTCAATGACCTTTGTCTCATTCAGGAGAGTAAGGAGGTGATGGACAGGAGCTACAGGGAACTGGGTGACTACAGGAGAAATGCATAGCTAGTTCAGAGTACACCTGTGGCCATTCCCCTCAATAATAAGTATACAACTTTAGATAGTATTGACAAGGATAACATACTGACCAGGTCTCTGGCACTGAGTCTGGTGCTGTGGCTCAGAAGAGCAGAGAGGTGAAGAGAACTGTAGTGTTGATTGGACATTCCATAGTCAGAGTAACAGAGCTGAAATTCTGTGGATGAGATAGAGACACCCGGATGGTATGTTGCCTCCCTGGTGCCAGGATCAGGGATGTCTTGGACCAGGTCCATGGCATTCTTGAGGGTGAGCAGCCAGAATTCTTGGTGTATATTGGCACCAATGACATAGGTAGACAAGCTGAGGAGGTTCTGAAGAGAGATTTTAGGGAGC
Organism: Hemitrygon akajei; assembly: GCF_048418815.1. NCBI lineage: Eukaryota > Metazoa > Chordata > Chondrichthyes > Myliobatiformes > Dasyatidae > Hemitrygon > Hemitrygon akajei. The sequence continues at coordinate 68,568,635 of NC_133127.1, read as the reverse complement.
TAGGTAGAAAGCTGAGAAACAGATCTTCCAGGGTAGTAATCTCTGGGTTGCTGCCTGTGCCATGTGCCATTGAGGGTAAGAATAGGATGATTTGGCAGGTGAATGTGTGGCTGAGGAACTAGTGCGGGGAGCAGGGTTTCAGATTTCTGGATCATTGGGATCTCTTCTGGGGAAGGTATGACCTGTACAAAAGGGACAGGTTACACCTGAGCCCGAGGGGGTCCAGTATGCTTGCAGGCAGGTTGGCTAGAGTTATTTGGGTGGGTTTATACTAATTTGGCAGGGGGATGGGAATCGGAATGATAGTGCTGAAAGGTCTGAAGGAAGATACGTCATCTGGACCAGATGGTGTACACCCCAGGGTTCTGAAGGAGGCAGCTGAAGAGATTGCAGAGGCATTAGTAATGATCTTTCAAGAATCACTAGATTCTGGAATGGTTCCAAAAGACCAAAAAATTGCATATGTCACTCCACTCTTCAAGAAAGGAGAGAGGCAGAAAAAAGAAAATTATAGGTCAGTTAGTCTGAACTCAGTGGTTGGGAAGATGTTGGAGTCGATTATCAAGGATGAGATTTCAGGGTACTTGAAGGCACATTATAAAATAGACCATATAGTCAACATGGTTTCCTCAAGGGAAAATCTTGCCTGACATATCTGTTGGAATTCATTGAAGAAATAACAAGCAGGATAGACAGAGGAGAATCAGTTGATGTTGTGTATTTGGATTTCCAGTAGGCTTTTGACAAGGTGTCACACATGAGGCTGCTTAACAAGCTATAAACCCAAGGTATTATAGGAAAGATTCTAGCAAAGATAAAGTAGTGGCTGACTGGCAGGAGGCAAAGAGTGGGAGTAAAAGGAGCCTTTTTTGGTTGGCCGCCAGTGATTAGTGTTGCTCCTCAAGGGTCCATGTTGGGACCAATTCTTTTTGTTATATGTTAATGATTTGGATGATGGAATTGATAGCTTTGTTGAATTGATGCTTTTGTTGCAAAGTTTGCAGACAAGATGAAGAAAGGTGGAGGGTTAGATAGTTTTAAAAATGTTGAGAGGCTACAGGACTTGGGAAGATTAGAAGAATGGGCAAAGAAGTGGCAGATGGAATACAGTGTCATGCACTTTGGTAGAACAAATGTAAGTGTTGACTATTTTCTAAATGGAAAGAAAATACAAAAAAAGATAAGTCACAAAGAGACTTGGGAGTCCTCGTGGAGGATTCCCTAAAGGATAGTTTGCAGGTCAAGTCTGTGGCGAGGAAGACAAATGCAATGTTAGCATTTATTTCAAGAGGACTAGAATATAAAAGCAAGAATGCAATATTGAAACTTTATAAAGCACTGATGAGGCTGTACTTGGAGTATTCAGAACAGTTTTTGGGCCCCTTATCTTAGAAAGGTTGTGCTGAAACTGGAGAGGGTTCAAAGGAGGCTCATGAAAATGATTCCAGGTTTGAATGGCTTGTCATGTGAACAGCATTTGATGGCTCCGGGTCTGTATTCAATGGAATTCAGAAGAATGAGGGGTGAACTCATTGAAACCTATCGAATGATGAAAGGCCTTGATAGAGTGAATGTGGAGAAGACAGTTTCTGTGGTAGGAGAGTCTGAGACCAGAGGACACAGCCTCAGAATAGAGGGGCATCCTTTTAGAATGGAGATGAGGAGGAATTTCTTAAGCCAGAGAGTGGTGAATCTGTGCAATTCATTGTGACAGGCAGCTGTGGAGGACAAGTATGTATATATATTTAAGGTGGATAGATTCTTGATTGGTCAAGGCTTGAAGGGATAGGGGAGAACGCAGGAGATTGGGGCTGAGAGGAAAATTGGATCAGCCATGATGAAATGGCAGAGCAGACTCGATGGGCCAAATGGCCTAATTCTTATGGTCTTAATATCAGAGAATATATATATACAACCTGAAATTCTCACTCTCCACAGAAATTCTTGAAACAGAAGAAAACCCCCAAAGAATGAATAACAGAAAAAACATAAGAACCCCAAAGCCCCCTACCACTCCCATGCACAAGAAGCATCAACCCCCTCCTCCCTCCACTTTTTCTAGCACAAAGCACCAGCATTCCCACCACTCACTATGCAAGCAACAGCAAAGCCCTCAAAGAGAGACCATGATCTACAGTGCATCAAAAACTAACTGTTCACTCCAACATTTCAACATCCCACATGCGCTCTCTCTCACTAACAAGTGAGGGACAGCTATCGCTCCTTCCATAGCAAAGGGGAGGCAAACAGTTGTGATTTCAATATTAATCATTCTGAGATGTTGATTTTTATTTCAGGTTCCCCAACTCGAGAATCGGCAGCAAACTCTCCCTCACCACTGAGAGAAGGGGAGAGAGAGGGAGCACCCAGCTCTGAGTGCAGAGGCCTCCAACAGCCTCCGGCTTTCGCTACACTGCTGAGAATTCACGTCCACAGGGCCACACAAGGTTCTGAAATCACCCGATTTCAGGCCAAACCTGGACATACCAAAATGCGGCTGATTGGTGAGCTTCAAGAACGGAAACAGTCCGCCATGCAGAACCACAATTTTGAGTGCCACTGTGGATCAAAGATCCTGATAAGACCACAGCCACCTTGAAAAAGAAAATAGAGGCATTAGAATAGGAAGAATTTAATTGTTTCAGTGGTGATCTGGGAGATGTCGCTCTCTGGCACCATTTTTAGCTCCGCCCAGTGACCTTCCTTTACTCCTTCCCCTTCCTTTCCTTCCCTCTTCATAGTTCATCATAAGTTATTAAATAATGAACCTCTCCCATCTCTAATATAAGATCATGGACCTAACTTGTAAGTTCCATTTTTATGACATGATCAGCAATGTATTTTCTGCAATATCTTATAAAACATGACTATTCTGTTCTTGCATCCCTAATAAAATACAATTACATTGATTTACATAAGCCTTACAGCTTGAAAAGACACCCTTCCTTCCAAATTATTGTGCTCTTTATCTTTTACTCAGGCAACAGCTCTAGTTCCATGTGCTTGCTCTATTTTTATACCCTTTCATTGGCCTTCCCATTGACTTAACCATATCTGAAACGTTAAATGTGGTTGCTGCTTTGATCATTGATCCCTGTTGCCTATTCCATCATCTCCAAACCATTCTGTCATTTGTGTTTATATCTCCTTGTTCTCAGTACTGCTTTGACTAGAAACAATGTATTTCTGTTTGTTCTGTTCATTCCTTGACAATTTCAAAGCATCTCTATCAACTCAGCACTCAATCTTTTATAAACAATTAGTCACTGGGTTCCTCAGGTCTGCTCTATCATTCAATTAGATCATGGATATCCCTGTGCCACAAATCCACTGTCCTGCCTAATCACAATATTCATTAATCACTTACAGTAGGTCAATTGGTCCTCTTACCTGGTTCACCACTCATAGTAACCTTTTACTTCTGCCTACTTTCCAACACTAACCTGTGTTACTTGATTCTTTTAATATCAAAATCATATAAATTGCTGAATTGAATTTACACTTAGCAATTGGTCACCTCAGTATAGGAAGGATGTGGAAGCATTGGAAAGGGTACAGAGGAGATTTACCAGGATGCTGCCTGGTTTAGAGAGTATGGATTATGATCAGAGATTAAGGGAGCTAGGGCTTTACTCTTTGGAGAGGAGGATGAGAGGAGACATGATAGAGGTGTACAAGATTTTAAGAGGAATAGACAGAGTGGACAGCCAGCGCCTCTTCCCCTGGGCACCACTGCTCAGTACAAGAGGACATGGCTTTAAGGTAAGGGGAGGGAAGTTCAAGGGGGATATTAGAGGAAGGTTTTTCACTCAGAGTGGTTGGTGTGTGGAATGCACTGCCTGAGTCAGTGGTGGAGGCAGATACACTGGTGAAGTTTAAGAGACTACTAGACAGGTATATGGAGGAATTTAAGGTGGGGGTTATATGAGAGGCAGGGTTTGAGGGTCGGCACAACGTTGTGGGCTGAAGGGCCTGTAATGTGCTGTACTATTCTATGTTCTAACTGAGCCTCCATAGCCTTAATCAGCAGAGAATTCCAAAGATTTCGTACCCAATGGATGAAGAGATTTATTTTCATCAATGTCCTGAAGACTCTCCTTACCTTGAGGTTCTGACTCTTGCTTCTATATTCCAATGTTGATTACATTCAATGGCTGAAAATCCATTAAAGAATTCCAAAGATGTTCAACTCTCCTCATTAAAAATAATCTCCTTTTCCCTGTCCCAAATGCTAGACACTTATTGACCATTCCTCAGCACCAGGTTCTCCATTGTGAGAAAACAGTCTCTCAAGCATTCTCTCTGTCAATCCATTTCAGAATGTTGAATACCCAAAGAGATTCAATTAAAGTGCGTCTAGACCAAGATTACTTAATCACTTTTCATAAGACACCACCCTCATCTCTGGAATAAATGTGCTAAAATATCATTGCTTAGGTGCTGGTGTTAAACAAGATCCCCTCCAACGTTACATAAAATTGGTCAAAATCCAGTGGAAAATCATGTTAGGATAGTTTACACCCAGAAAAAAAATGCTAAAGAGAAATTTATACAGTTTCCACGAGGATCCCACTAAAACCACAGCTACCTCATAAAAGCACACTAATACAAATATTGTACATCACACACACACAAACTATTATTCTATCCACACCATATACAATGTATGTAGCCTATTTTCGTACTTCGTCACTTTGTCACTTGCATCTTCCACAGGCCTCCAAGGCAATGAAAAATCAGCTGTGTCCTCCACCTCCTCCATATGACCTAAAATAATGAATGGGCTTTCTGCACAGTCATGGGCCCTTCTCAAAACTCTTCAAGTGCACTTGTTCAAGTTCTAAGCTCTATTTCATGGTGGAATGAGCAAAAACATAGACTGCACATTTGAGTGTGTGCCAGATATCAGGAAAATGTCAGACATCTGAATGTGATCGATACCTAAAGGTGCCCAGAACAATTTCACAATTGATGCAATTTCCTGCAGAAATTATCACCAGAATGATTTACCTGCCTAAATGTCCCTTAAATGTTATATTTGTCCCTGTCTCCATGACTTCCTCCAGCGGCTCTTTTCATATACCTGCCACCCTCTGTGTGACAACTTGCCCCTCAAGTCCCCTTTGAATCTCCACACAGAAGGCAGTGAATGTCTGGAACCAGCTACCAGAGGAGATAGTGAAGTGGATACAATTACAATGTTTCAAAGGCATTTGGACAAGTAGTTGGACAGAAAATTCATGAGACTTTATGACACAGGAGCAGAATTAAGCCATTCAGTCCATCAGTCTGTTCTACTATTCCATTATGGCTGATTTATTATCCCCTTTAACTCCATTCTCCTGCCTTATCCCTGTAACTTTTGATACCCTTACAGATCAAGATCCTATCAAATTAATCTGTTAGTTAAGCCCATCACTCCTACCGGGGCATCGGCCAATGACAGCAAGTCCTATGTCCTGGACCAGTCTTTTAAGTTACCCCTTGGCATCAGTGTAACCCATCTTCTTGGTATCAGCTTAAATATGGCGTTGCCTGGCGTTCTTTAGGCCGGCCTCTCTTCTGCTTTCCCTGAGGATTCCACTTTAGCACACGTCTGGTGGCACAAAGCTTACGCAGCATGTGACCCAATCATCCTCACCTTCTTTTCCTTAATTCTTCTTCAATATTAAATATATCCAAAAACTTGGTCTCCACAACTATCCACAGAATGAATTCCCCAGATTCACCACCCTCTGGCTGAAGAATTTCCTCCTCATCTCTGTTCTAATGGGACATCCTTGTACTCTGAAACTGTCCCCTCTTGTCCTAGACTCTTTCACATTTGGAAAAATTTGCTCCACGTCCCCTCTACCTTATGGGCCTACTGGAGGTCAATGGAATTAGCCTAGAAAGGCACCTTGGTGGGCATGGATGAGGTGGGCCAAAAGGTTCAATTTCTTTGCTGTATAATTCTATGGTTCTCTCTTGTAATGATAATATCCAATCTTCAAAGTCATCTTCTTTCCTTCCAGGGGTTCCCTGCTATTGGTCCATGTGGTAAAAAGAAAGATTGCAAGCCTTATTTTAGAGAACACAAAACTCCCTGATATAAAAAGAGCAATATTGAGAGAGACAGACGTAGACTGGATAATTCATAGACATAAAAAAGCACCGTCGGTTTCAATGTCCCAATTTCTTTGGTTGATGCAACCTACTTAAATACTTGGGGCTGAAGAGTTGAGTCCATTGCATTGCCGATTGTGAAACTTCCCATCACCGGAAGTGGGCGGCTCCCGTTGCCCTCCCCAGGCTTCTGCTGCCGAAAATGAAGGAACAATTATCTATTCCAGTACCTGTCAATATTAATCTAAACACAGCACATTGCTTTCAAAGATTTAAATCAGCTCTCCTGGTGTACCTTATACAATGGTTTCGGGCCGCCAGCATCCACTTATTTTGAAGTTTCATGGTGCAACTGACTGGCGAAGTGTGATTTCAAAGCGAAGACACTTGGGGACACTGAGTACATGAAGCGGTGCAGTGAGAGCAAAAGGAGGCGGAGCCGGCCTGAGTAATCAGTGGGAGCACACCTAGGACAAGTTCAGTTCCAGACATGGTGATGGCTCCCCGACCTGCCTTTCAGTACAGTCTCAAAGCTGAGCTGCAACAGTGCCGGGAAGCCCAGAGCGGCAGCAAAGCACAAGTTGCTGCCGGCGCTCAAGAACTGGAAGCCGGATACTGCTGGCAGAATACCGTCCCTGCGCTGGTAAAGGGGTGAGTACTACACAGCTCGTTGCATTTCCTTGTTTAAAACTTAAATTTCTTTTTCTTCGTTTGGCCCTCTTCATTTATCAATTCAGTTCTTTTCCTTTCCCGTAACTCACTTTCGTTCTCCCTGTGCCTGGCCGCTAGGATGTGTCCTTCGTGTAATGATAAGGAGGTACAGTTGATCTTGGAGAAAAGTCGGTATTCAGAAAGTTTCTGTATAAAATAAGACAGGCCAATACGCTGCGTTCTGTGAAAGTGACTTAAATGCCCAGAATTAAAATTACTTTTCCTGCAATTGTTGATGAATAGTTATTAATTGCAGAGATTAATTTTTTTAAATGTTGAAGGAAATGTTTTTTTTTCAGTAGAAATCCGACAGAACTGCAGAAATTAGTAGAACTAGAAGACGTGCAAGTTCTGAGTGAGTACGATGAGAAGGGGCACACGCTTGCGCACTGGGCAGCCCTGACAGGGTCCAGATCTCTCCTGAGTTACTTAGCAGACTTGAGGCTTCCTGTGAATCTCCCTAGCCGCTCGGAACCGGCGCAGCGACCTATTCATTGGGCAGCTGTGAAAGGACACATCACTCTCATAGACATATTGCTGCAAGCCGGCGTTTCGTTGGATGAGAGGGACCAGAAAGGATGCACTCCACTGATAGTAGCTTCGCAGTACGGACACGTTGCCCTCTGTTGTTACCTAATGGGGAAGGGAGCCAGTCTCCAAATCTGTGACAGCCAAGGTGACAACGCATTACACTGGGCAGCATCTCAAGGTGAGGTAACAGCTTTAATCTGCAATACACCCATAGCTAAAAAGATACATATCTATCACGGCTTTTTTTTCCTTTTGTAAAGCTCGTGTTGAACTCCAGTGAAAAATCCAGTGAAGTTTTAATGATTTACAGCTAAAGTGACTACTATTAATATTTTTAAAACAGCTGTGATGAGGGATGTAGCGTCGATCGGATAGCTTTACAATGCAATCATCAGAGATATTGAGCTGCATTTTCTACCCCATGGAAAAGCAGTTTATATACATAGATAGTCCTTAATGTTATAGTAGGAAATAGATTTGATGAGATCTGTATGTATCGTTTGAGCTGATGTCCTTCCCACCTGGTGTTCCTTACAAAAGATTACTAACGCATGTCTCTGCCCCTTAACCATACTCTTCATATAACTTAAGAACATTAAAAAAAAACATGACGACATGGAGTATTTTGTTCTCAGTTGCAAGGTCTAGAAAAACTGGTTTCGGACTGTAATTTTTTGATGCATTCAGCGTCGAGCTTCGCAGGGCGTGGGAGATGTCAGATACAGAAAGGCAAGTGGTTTTGTTTGCTGCCCAGGCACTTGGGTAGTAAACAGTGAGAGCAGGAAGCATGTTGGAGAAGAAATTATTTAAAAACAAACGTAATAAGTTCATTTGTATGGCCTTTTGGGAGGCCAAGAGTTACAATATACTTATAAATTTGTTCTTGCTGCTTCCTCTCAAAGCAGAAGAACATGATCATTACATTACACATGGACAATATAACTGCCAGGTCGACACAGATCCCTGCAATCAGTGTCATCATATCACACAGCTGTATGATGCAGCTCACCTGGACAGAAATAATAATAATATCATTGAGTGGAGCAAACATGGATTATAAAAGAGGTATAACTTTTGACTAATTTTGGAATTTGTTGAGAATGTATCTAGTAAATTAGACAAGTTAGAGTTATTGGATGAGATGAACTTGGCTTTTCAAAAGGTTTTTGATAAGGCCCATGCAAGGGGTTGGTCAATGATGTTAGAGCACATGGAGCTGGGGTAATTTACTAGCATAGCTTACTTAATAACGGGGAACAAAGTGGGAATTAACAGGGCCTTGTCAGGTTGACAGCTGTGACTGGTGAGGTACTGCAGTGATCTCTTTCGGGGAACAAATACTTGCAATTTATATTGGCTGAGAAACCAAATGTAATATTTCCAACTTTGCTGATTACACAAAGCTTCGTGGGAAGTGGGCAAAAACATGGCTGATCAAGCACAACACCCAGAAAGTACTGGAGGAACTCAGCAGGTCTATGGAAATGAACAAACAGTTAACATTTCAGGCCGATACCCTTCTTCAGGATGGGAAATAAGGGGGGTGATGTCAAAATAAAAAGGTGGGGGAAGGGGAGAGAGGATTAGCTAGAAGGTGATGGGTAAAGGTGATGGGTGGGAAAGGTAAAGTTCTGGAGAAAATGGAATCTGATAAGAGAGGAGAGTGGACAATGGAGAAAGGGAGAAGGAGAGGCACCGGGGGAGGTGATAAGCAGCTGTGGAGGAGAAGAGGTAAGAGACCAGAGTAGAGAATAGAAGAAGGGGGGAAAAATCACCAGAAGGAGAAATTGACATTCATGCCATCAGGTTGGAGGCTACCTGAATATGAGGTGACTTTCTTCCACCCTGAGAGTGGTCTCATTTCATTTCATTTTTCAATCTTTTTTATTGATTTTCAAATAAAGAATATACAAATACAAATCAGAAGAGGAGTTTAACAAGTAGATAATATAAAAGACATATAAACAGCAATATTAAGACAAAAAGCATATAATATCAAACTCAAATAGGTAATATATTATGCTGTTATATATACAATGGTCAGAGAGAAATTACAACTCCTCATAGCAATCATAAAAAAAAGATTGGAAATTTTATTGATAGAGAAAGAAAAACCCCACTAACTAAACTAAAACAAAAAAGAGAAAAAGAAAGATTGGGCAGTCCAAATGAGCATAAACTTAAAAAAGAAAGAGAGAAAAAAAAACACATCCTTCCAGTCATCTCCAAACCTTCATGGACAAGGATATTCTCCAAAGAGAACAAAGAAAAATAAATAAATAAAGATAAATTAAATCATGTGAAAATATTGAATAAAGGGTCACCAGACTTGTTCAAAATCAAAAGATGTATCAAATGTCCGGCTTCTAATTTTCTCCAAGCTTAAACATGACATGATGGAGGAGAGCCAATAGAAAACAGTGGGCGAGTTAGATTCTTTCCAGTGTAGCAAAATAGCTGTCCTAGCCAGTAAAGTTGAAAAAGCTATCACATGTTGGGCGGAGGCAGACACTTTGCTTGCTTCCTCTGGGAAAATCCCAAAAATTGCTGTAAGTGGATTAAGTTGAAGAGAGTGGTCTCATCATGGCAAAAGAAGAGGTCATGGAACGACATGTCAAAATGGTATTGAGGATAGGAATTAAAATGGCCGGCCGTTGGGAAGTTTTGTTTTTGGTGAATGGAATGGAGATGATCAATAAAGCAGTCCCCCAATTTATGTCAGGTCTCACCTGTGTAGGGGAGGCCACATCAGGAGCACTAGATACAATAGGCAACTGCAACAGATGCACCAGGAAGGGCTGCTTGGAGCCCTGAATGGAGGTAAGGAAGAAGGTGAATGGGCAGATCTGGCATTTCTGTCACTTGCAGGGGTATGTTAGTGGGGAGGGGCGAATGGTCAAAGGAATCATGGAAGGTGCAATCACTACAGAAACCAGAGAGTTGGGGGAGGTAAAGATGAGTTTGGTGGTAGGGTCCTGATGAAGGTCGTGGAGGTTGTGGAAAATGATGTGTTGGATGTTAAGGCTCATGGGGTGGTAGGTGAAGGCAAGAGGATCCCTATCTCTGGTAAGGTGGTGGGAAGATGGGGTGAATGTGGTTGTCCGGGAAATGGAGGAGATGCGGGTGAGGGCAGCATCCATGTTGGAGGAAGGGAGACCTTGTTATTTAAAGAAGGAGGACATCTCTGATGTCCTGGATAGGAAAGCCTCATCTTGGGAACAGATGCAGCGGATATGAAGGAACCGAGAAAAGGGAATAGCATTCTTACAAGACACAGAGGGGCAAGAAGTATAGTCAAGATAGCCTTGGGAATCAGTAGGTGTATAAAAGGTGTCAGTAAACAACTTGTCTCCAGAGATGGAGACAGGGAGATCGAGAAAGAAGAGAGAGTTGTCAGAAATGGACCAAGTGAATTAAGGACAGGGTTAGAGGCAAAGTTGATGAAATTGACGAGCCTAGCATGGATGCATAGAGCAGCACCAATGCAGTCTTCAATGTAGCACAGGAAGAGTTGAGGACTGTTACCAGAGAGGGCTTGGAACATGGACTATTCTATGTAGCCAATGAAAAGGCAGGCAAAGCTACTAAGTACTGTGTAGAAAAATGTGAAATTGCTCACTTCATTAAAATACTGGAAATGCTGAGTATTTTTCAACTTTTCATAATCTTTCATCAATTAATATTAAAAGGGACTTGGGTGTCCTTGTTCACAAGGTTACTAGCAATGAACATGTAAGCACAGCAGGCTGTTGGGTAGGCAAATGGAACGTTAGGCTTCATTGCTTGAGGAATTGACTGCAAGAGTAAAGAGGCCTTATTACAATTACATAAGGTTTGGCAAGAACTCACCTGTGGTATTCTATACAGTTTTGGTCTCCTTGCCTAATAAATGGATATACTTAATATCGATGTAGCACAGCAAAGATACACCAGAACGATTCTTAGGAATGTCAGTCTGTCAAATGAGGAGCGATTGAAGTTGTTAAATCTATTATATTCTCTAAAGCTGAGAAGCATGGGAGCTGTCCTAATTGAAATATCCAAAGTTCTTTGAGGGCTGAAAAGGATAATTTTGGGAAAGATGTTTCCTCTGTTCGAGGAGTGTAGAAATTGTTTTGAAGTTACGGGTAGACCAAATCTCAAGGAATTTTTTCGGCATACACTGCACTGGAGGTCTGTAGAGGCTCAGTTATTGATAGCATTCAAAGCAAAGATAAATAGATTTTTGAATATTAAATTACTCCTGGGATATGTGGATAGGGCAGGAAAGTCCTGTTTTAAAAAAAAATCAGTCAAGATCTTGCTGATTGACAGAACAAGCTCAAGAGGTTAAATGGATGATTCCAGTTTCTATTTCTTATAGAAATGGAAGATAAATGGAAGACAAGGAAGATCAAACACTATTTAGGAAGGCAATTGTTGCAGTTTTCTTGAGATTTGGTAAAGTATCTTGAATATGTCAGAAACTTTCTTGTTAGGTTGGTATACATCTTACTAAGGAATCTTTTGTTTTGCCTACACTGTGCATATTATCATAGCCCAAAACTCTTCACACCTATGTTTCTTTGTTACAATCTGGACTATAGTCCTGAAGCCAGACATAGGGAAAATAAATTACTTCAGTGACTGTTCTTTACAATTGTGTTTTTATATATTTAAAAAACTTTTATTTTGCAAACAAGATCAAGGTGCAGAACATAGTAAACTTGCCTGCATAGACCTTACACTGGACGCAAGTGTCTGAGTTTCAAAGGTACTGTTTTGTGAGCACAAATCTGTGGTTCAGTGTCCAAAATGCATGGGTTATCTCAGACAAAGAGTCCTTGCAGAAGATCTCACATCCAGTTAATAGAACAATCAATCAGCAAGGTGTGGTATCTGTCCATACAGTCATTAGAAAGACTGCGGCAATGCACTCTCACATCCAGTGGTGAAAGGTCTACTGACAATGACACTTGTGAAACTTTCAGGTGGAGATGGCCATGTCAAATAAAGGGTAAGATAGGTTTCCAGTGTTTGCATGGAAATAACAATGAAAAATATTGGAAACACTCAGAAGATCAAACAATATTTGTAAATTTGATTGATGGGCAGGAAATGGAACATAGGAATAAATGACTCTTTCTCAGATAGCTGGTAGTAACCGTTGTAAAGTAAACAAAGTCACCGGAGAGACACAGCTGGCAGATGTGTAGTAGTTTTTTATTCAATAAAATAAGACATAGCAGGCATCACATTGAGACCCTTTCAGAGGAAGAGGCCTCTTCGACCCAATATTGCATGACATTTTATATGCTAAAGATCAAGGGACAATTCTATACTTAGAATGTATCTACAAAGCTTCCTTCGAATTTCATATAACTTTCATACCTTTCTCTTTGCACCTACGCTCCAGACACCCAAAATGAATATTAATCAACATTGTTTGGATTTTCAATTAACTGCAGTTCACAGCTCAGCTCTTGGGACCTATTGTCCAGAGCTGCATTTTAAATTGAATCTACAGTTCATGTTCAGGTCTAAAAGTTGATTGCTGAAGTTAATGCTTAGGTTATACAGCAAACTCCAGAGTACTCTCCAATGGTCCTCCTCTTGGCCCTCCTGGACAAATATAAATTTGTTCCAGGAAAGGTTAACCTTAAGGAGGGTGTACTTAAATAGGGTGGCAGAAATGCCTGCTTTGGAACCCTCCCAGTTACTCTGTGTATCTACATCTATGCCATCATCCCACTGGCTACCTACAAGATGCGGAGTGGAGAGATTGTTCTAGAAATTTGACTAACAGTCTTTAAAATGCAGTTCCATCATTCATACGCCTGTTGTCCCTTTGCAGTTTAATCGTGTTCTTTATCTCCACCCATTTACTCTGCGGTGGCTACCGGTGGTTACTCTCTTTCCAGGGCACCAACAAGGTAAGTGTATCAGGCTCACAGGCCCTCTCATTGGTGTACAGGAGGGGCTGGGTGGTCTCTCTTTGAATGATTGCTAGGACCTCACCCTGGTGTCACCCCCTTCTGGACTCTCCATTCAATCGATGGCCCAATGACTAAAAGGACCCAGCTCATTTGTATTCACTCCCCATTTAGGCTGGGGATGACTGGTTTGAGATGCCATGTGGAATTTCTTTCCTTTCTCATTCTGCCACACCATTGAAATGGTGGAGCCTGATATCTCTGCTGTAACTTGGATCCCTTCTCATCTATTTTCCCCAATATTTTTTTCTATTCTACACTGTACAACTAATCAGCTGCCTTCTACAACCAGCCTTCATTACAGAGTACTATTACTGTTATAGTTTAACGTGCTATTCACAGCTTGGGCCATGCTCTCTCGGTGTCCTCTGCCTTCACGTTTGTTGTGGTCGGCATCTATCAGCTGCGGTCATGTCTGATGCAGTGGGCTGGTGTACATCACTAGGGTTCACTGCAATGACACAGTTCCTGGGTACACTTAATCTCCCGCTCTGTCTGTGGGGACGACAAAAGGTGAGTTATATGCTTTAACCTGAGTCCAGTGTTTCCATTGGCTACCTCTCCGAGTCTGCACCCAGACACAAGTGTCATTTGTCAGAAGTACCATCTGTGGTCCTGTCCATCTGGGAGCAAACCCTGCCTTTTCACGCAGCACCCACACCATGACTTGGTCGCTCAGCTTTGGGAGGACTATCTCCTTTACCTCCGGCTCTCTCTAATGCTGTTGTTTTGCTCAGTCCCTCAATGTGTTACAGTGGTCCCTCAAATCTCCATGTAATCTTGGCAGTTGTAGTTTCTTTCCGTACACTTGTAATCTCTGTTGCTTCTCGTTCTCCGCTATCCTCCTCACACTAAGGTCTGCCTACTCGTTCCCTTTCTGTTCCTTATTATCCGCTTTCTGGTGAGCCTTTACTTTAATCACTGCTACCTCCTCAGGCAGCAGCACTGCCTCTAACAGCTCCTGGCTGTGCATGGCCCCTTTCCTTGGAAACTCCTAACATGATTTCCACACGTTATCCTGTCGCACCTATCTGCTTGGGACTGTTGTCTCTCTGTGGGCCATGTTAGCTGCTTTGTGGGTCACACATGTTCATTGTTCTTGTCTTGTCCATGTTATTTCTCCTTTTCCTGAGTCTGTGATAGCATCTGCCTTACTCAGTGAGTCTATTCTCAGGATAGTGCCTTCATTGTTTGGGCACACCGAAAAATCTACCTCAATCTCAAGCACTTGGGGCTGACTTCTCTCCACCCTCATTGTTTCACCTCCTGCTCTGGTAATGTAAATTGCCTCTCCAGTTGTGGGCAAGGGTAGATCAGTTATCGACACTGAAGATCCCTGTGCAGTAACATTTCACCTTGCTGACCCTCTTGTGTACAGCCATGGATGACCACCAGTCAGCTGTCTGTCTATAATCAGGTCAGCAGTCAAATCGGAAAGAGAGGGTGCTGCTGTGGATTCTGCCTGAGTGGTTTTCACACTTTCCTCTGTTTTTAGGACACTGCCTCCAACCGTGACCTGAGAAGCTGCAGCTCTAACAATCACCTCCTTTACCCTTCCACCTCTATCCCAGCAGTTCCTTGCTACGTGCCCCTGCTGTGGGCACACAGAGCAAGTTCACTGTGATGTCACAGCAGCTACATTCACTGAGCCACTTTACGGTTTCTCTTCCCCCTCCTCTAGTCCATCTCACCAGCCCATGAAACTATGGGCCGATCCCACCGCTATCCCCAAATCTAAAACTTCCTGGTGGGCTGAGCTCAGGCCTTCCTTCAGCATTTTGAATGAATGAAATTAATTTATTTTGGTCAGTACAAACATAACAAAAAGCATCATTTACAACGATGATTTCATAGGACAAAATTACAACAAAAAAATGTAGATATTCTTTAAAACAGACAGAAAGGGAGTAGGCTGAAGCTACAGCTTATTACGCCTACCGCTCTTACTTATTCAAAAACATATTTGGCATCAATCAACATATCAAAAACAAAAAATTCATAATCTTTTAACACAAAATCCAATTCCAAATATCATTTATTTACATTACTCCCATTCATTTTAATTCACATATTTTATATTTGTTCATTAAATAATTTTTTTAAACTTGTTAAGTGTGGTGCATGTTTTTAAATTCTCACTACAACTGTTCCATAGATTCACACCTCTGACTGAAATACAATGATTTTTTTACATTTGTTCTTATCCTTTGTTTTTTTCAGCATCCCTCCTTAGATTATCCATCCCTGAATACTCCTCATACACTCGATATTTACATTCTGCATAAACCATGGCTGGCTCATCAGATATTATCGTTCCCCAGTTACACTCACCCTCCCCAGTTGCTGCCTCACTTCCTCTTTAAAGAACGAATAGGTCTCTTCAAAGCTGGCATTCCCTGTAGTTGCCCGCATTCCATCCTGCACTCCGTGGGCCATACTGTGTCACATATTCCTTGGGCACTTCATTTTTTACCTGCACAAGTATAGCTTTGAAGTGCATCTGGTGAATTTCAACCATTTCCTCAAGCCTGCGCCAGATTCTGAATTCCCACGTGCGACTTTAAGTGAGGATATCTCTGACAAAATGCTCTGCTTCTATTTGGGGGTGAAGGGCTAATGAAATATCGTAATCAAGATCAAGGGGTGGCTCGGGTCATCAGAGTTCTCGACCTGATGTTCCCTGACCTCAATAGGTGCCATCCTGTATCTGGGTACAACCTCTCCTTGAAATATCTCCACACTAATTCCCCCACTATGCAAAATGTAAATAACAGGCAAAAGTTAAACAGTTCATACTTACAACCACAGAATATGTATTCTGTAATCTGAACTCATATTGCCAGTTGTATTTCTTTACACCTAACAGTTACTCCAAGGTTACAGATGTATTGTTAAAACACGCACACACTCACAAACGCGTATGCTAAAATACAGTTCCTGGAACGAGTGTACACATCCCACTGGTGTCCTGAACCTTCAATAACTGGTGGCCACATTTTGCCAAATTAACACACAAAGTTTAGTCTCATACATAAGCGCGCGCGTGCACACACGCACGCACACGCACACATACCTTTTATATCCACCAGTTCAGCTCTTTGCCGTGTTCGTAACACCTCACGAACCTGTAGCCACCAGGCCCAAGTGTTTTAAATCTACAGTCCATGTTCACGTCTAAAGATTGGTTGCTGAAGTTAATGTTTTGCTATACAACCTAATTCCAGAACACTCTCCAACAGTAACTAGTGGGATGCTGCAGTGTTCAATGCCTGAGGTCTCAGAAATTCAAAAGATGTATAGTATATCAATGATTTGGACAAGGGAATAGAATGGAATATTTCAAAGTTCAACAATGACAATAAACTGGTGGGATTGTGAGTTGTGAAGAGAGTGTACTGCAGTTTTGCATTTGCACAGTTTGTTGTCTTTTGCACACTAGTTGGTGTGGTCTGTCATTGATTCTATTATGGTTATTATTGTAATGTAGATTTATTAGAGTATGCCTGCAAGAAAATGAATACTAGGGTTGTATTTAGTGTCATATATGTACTTGAGTAATAAATTTACTTTGAATATTGAAAAAGGTTTCAAAGTAACAGGATGAGTGAGTGGACAATAGCACAGCAGATGCACTGTAGTGAAGATGGGTTGAAAATACAGAATGGTGGTGTATTAATTAAATAGTGCTAGATTGGACACCATTGATATTAAAAGGAACTTAGTATTCTTGTACACCTCTTACTGAAATCAAACATGGAGGTACGAAGAGAAATGGTATGCTGACATTCATACGAGAATGTTTGAGTACAGGAGCAAGGATGTCTTGCTGCAACTGTGTGGGGCCTTCGTGAGACCACACTTGCAGCACTGTGTGTGGTCTTAGCTTGTTTATCTAAGAAAGGATATTTTTGTGATAGAGTTTATGCAACAAAGATTTGCCAGGCTGTAGACTGGTATTGATTGATATATGAAGTGAAATTACATCAATTAGGTATGCATTCACTAGAGTTCAAAGGAATGGAAGGGATTCAAACTGAAATGTATAAAATTCTGACAGCCATAGACCGACTGGATGAGAGATAATATTTCTCCTGGCTGGGATTGTCAGAATGAGAGTTGCTGGTCTCAGAATACAGGGCAAGTCCAGTGTTTGGCCCATATTCTTCTACCAATTTGCTATCTACGTACATGTCCAACTGTCTTTTAAAAGTTATTATTGTAGCTGCCTCAACCAATTCCTCTGGCAGATCATTTCATATATGTACCACCATCTGTATAGGAAAAAAAAATTCATAGGAACCTGTCCCTCAAGTTCCTATTAAATCTTTCCCTTCTCACCTTGGATAAGGAAGTGAAGGTATGGGTTAGTAAATTTGCTGATGACAAAAAGGTTGGAGGTGTTGTGGATAGTGTGGAGGGCTGCAGAGGTTACAATGGGTCATTGATGGATGCAAAACTGGGCAGAGAAGTGGCAGATGGAGTTCAACCCAGATAAGTGTGAGGTGGTTCATTTTGGTAGGTCAAATATGATGGCAGAATATAGAATTAATGATAAGACTTGGCAGTGTGGAGGATCAGAGGGATCTTGGGGTCCGAGTCCATAGGACACTCAAATCTGCTTTGCAGGTTGATTCTGTGGTTAAGAAGGCATACGGTGCATTGGTCTTCATCAATCATGGGATTGAGCCTAAGAGCCGAGAGGTAATGTAGCAGCTATATAGAACCCTGGTCAGACCCCACTTGGAGTACTGTGCTCTGTTCTGGTAGCCTCACTACAGGAAGGATGTGGAAACCAAGAAAGGGTGCAGAGGAGATTTACAAGGATATTTCCTGGATTGGGGAGCATGCCTTATGAGAACAGGTTGAGTGAACTCGGACTTTTCTCTTTGGAGAGATGGAGGATGAGAGGTGACTTAATAGAGGTGTACAAGATAATGAGAGGCATTGATTGTGTGGATAGTCAGAGGCTTTTCCTCAGGGCTGAAGTAGTTAGCACAAGAGGGCATAGTTTTAAGGTGCTTGGAAGTAGGTACAGAGGAGATGTCAGGGGTAAGTTTTTTACGCAGAGAGTGGTGAGTGCGTGGATTTGGCTGCCTGCGACGGTGGTAGAGGCGGAAACAATAGGGTCTTTTAAGAGATTCCTGGATAGGTACATGGAGCTTAGAAGAACAGAGAACTATGGGTAAGCCTAGGTAGTTCTAAGGAAAGGACATGTTTGGCACAGCTTTGTGGACTGAAGGGCCTGTATTGTGCTGTAGGTTTTCTATGTTTCTAAACCTATGCTCTCTAGTACTTGATTCCCAAGACTGAGTGCTTGTCTTTATTTTCTAGAATCATATAAGTGAAAAGAGGTGGTTAATATTTCCGATTGATAACTTTTGTATGACATTGGGTAACTGGTTATTTGAACAGCAACTGAATTTGCTCTTTTAGGAGATGAAAAAAAAAGTATCCATTTGAGATCAGGTTAATTCTAATGTGACGTACCCGGCAAAACAAAATTAGAGACCTATCAGACTTTCATGGTAGCATAAATAATGCAGTGCTTGAAAGAGACAAGCAGAACAGATCTGAGACTCCACTGATGATTGACCGGTCAGACTGACTCTTCAACAGAATATAGGATATGCAGATTTGTCAAATGGTTTGATGGTTTCTCCACAAGGCTTCTGGAAATCATGCATCCAAGAGCTCTGATAACTGGTATGTTCCTAGCTGACCATACAACAGGAACTTGGTAGATTTGCATGGACCACTGCCCACCAACTCTATCATTGCCAACACACACTTTGCAATCCCTCGGCTTGGTTTGAAGTCAAGATGTGTCTTCAGAACTAGATATGAATAAGTTAAATGTATTCGTTTTGTGAGAGAGAGTACATTCCATAATCAGGCAAATAGATACTTTACCTAGAGTAATTTCTTGATAGATTAATTTGAAATGCTAGATCTGCACATGTCAGATGCACAGTTAATCCTATTGCTTATCCTGGTCTTAGTGTCTTTTGTTTAAAATGCTTTTTGTTAATGAATTAGTAACTTAGCAATATTTAAATATTGAAAGGAGTTCAGAAGGATTAATCATTTTCTAAAATTATTGTGCAATATTACTCTTTCTCGCCACAAGTGTTTCTCAAATTCAGGTCTTTTATAAAATCTAACATATATAATTGTGCCCAACGGCAAACAAAGCAGATAATATTTGATCAAATGCTAGTATATTCCAAGGCATTGACATATAACCTTTGCAATGCTATTTATTCTTCTCTAGTTTCTCAAATGATACACTTGAGATCCACAAGTTCATGTTTCAGATGATATAAATTCCTTTCCTGTAACCTTCTACCTCATTCATTATTTGTACTTGACTGATATCAAGTTATTTAACAACTAGCTAATTTGTATCAGAATTCAAGAAAAAAGTATGCTAATGTTACTGAATAGATGCTTTCAGAGTCAAGGGTGATGTACAACGAGGGTCTTTTGAGAACATTCACTTTTTGAAATGTCAAATTCCTATTGTGGGATACTGTCATGTAAACAAGGAATATCCTTTCCAATCTTCAGATGCCTTCAAGTAAATTCAAACCCAATTAAAGTACCATAGGTTAAATAGAACTTTACTCTTTTCTTCCTATGCAGTGCTCTCCCTTCAATTATTACTGAAATCCGGAAAAACAGTTGCACATTTATTAATGTGATTTTTACAGTTCCAGACACATTTCATGTGCATTAACATAACATTCCTAATCCATCCATATGAATCACTGTGGCCATCAAAAGTTTCTTTGGGTATCAAAGGCATCAAAAGACTATTCCTCTTTTGAAGCCTTTGATATCCAAAACCAACTGCAGCACATCCGTTGTGGGGACCTAAAATCTCAATATGGAGTGAAAGTAAAGGGATGCCTATCAGGCTTTCTGAAATGTAAATCAAGTTATTACCCATTTCAAATGTGGAAATAATCAGCTTGTGAGGTCTTGGGGGGAAAGAAAACATATTGAGCGGAACCCCTCAAAGTAGGTAGCATATTGTGCAATAAACAGAAAGGGACAGAAAAAAAATCAGATAACTATTTCATTAAACAGCCTGCCTCAGTAGCAATACTCCTTGGCTTCCTGTGACTGGGTGTCAAGCCTACACAGGCAGACAGCTCCCCATCTCCACCCAGCTAACAAGAATCACTGGCCACTCATTTCTAACTTATCATCTGCAGCCTATATAAACCCAGTTCTCATCCACACTCCTTGCTCAGCTTTCATGCCAACTAGTCAGCCTTCAGTTACCTTGTTGCCTGTAATTTCATTAACTGCTCCCTCTTGTTTTGTAGCCTCCAGTGGCTTGTTATTTTGCAGTTGATTATTAAAGTTAGTGCTCACTCACAGTGAAATCATCTCCGCTGCACTGCTTTTGGGTCAAGCCTCCTCTACATTTCCTGACAGGCCTGGCACTGGTTATTTTTAGGCAGGGCTCAAGCATATTAAATTCAGAATGGGGTCCTGTCCATCTTATTTAAGCTTATCCAATTTTTACAAGGCTATGGTTACCGGAAACCTAAAGTCCTATGCAGACCTCAAATCATTCGCTGGGACATCAGATACTTCCAAATATAACAAGCAGATGTGTCCACTGCCCGTGAAGCTTAATAGAATATGTCGTGGCTTTGACATCATAGATTGCAAAGAAGAATGTGTAGTTATTCCTTTGGGATTTGGGAGGGACATCAGATCCACATGCAATGGTGCCTAATTCATGTCCCCTTTGCTATGTTTGCACACTCCTCCACATGTGTTAGAAAGTGGACCCTGCTGCTGCAGGAAATTACATCTGCTCATCAGTAATCTGCATGCACAATACTAGGGACATCTCTTTAAAAGAAGTATTTGCTAGCTATCATGACCACTGATTCAAAGAAATGTCTTCCTTATTTACAAAAAAGTTATGAAGGATTGGAGCCATCAGAACAAGTGTTTGGAAACAACACACACTCTAAGTTACTTTCTAAGTCACACAGCATCCTGACTTGGTAACAAATTGCTGTTTCTTCATCGTTACCACATAAAATTTTTTACAATTTTCTACCTTCACCATGTGGTAGAAACTCAACTGGACTGGCCACATTAGTATCATAGCTACAAAAATAATTCAAAGACTGTGTATTCTGCAGTAAGTTGTTCATCTCTTGACACCCTAAGGCCTTTCTATTATCTGCCATTCAAGGAGCATGATCGACTATAGGCAGTCCCCAGATTGTATAAGGATTCCATTCCTGAGAACTATGCATAAGCTGATTTCTTCATAAGTCAGAAACTTCCATTTACTATGATAACCCATTTTGTATATAACAATATATACAATTGTAATAATCCTTTCATTTTGTTGAATAATTAACCTAACACTGCCCATAATTAATCCAGTGGAATATATACAGTATCCGGTTATAAATGAATACCATGTAACATTATTATTTTTACTAGCTTGCAAAGTGCTTTAAAAATGTCAGGGAGTTTCCTCTCCAAATCACACATCATGGAGTTTATCAACAGCGCTTCAATGTTGCTGAGATTCCCTTGCCAATATTACTGTGGGAGCACTTCACCAGAAAATGCAGTGTTTGAAGAAGTGGCTGACCTCTGCCTTTTCGGGGACGGTTAGGGGAGGTCAGTGAATAAGCAGATCCCAAAAATAAGTAAATATCGGGCTGGAAGAGCATCTCTGGGTGTGCAAAAAGAAAAGACTAGAAAGGACAAATGTCAGTACTTCCTTTACAGACAGAGACTAGAGAACGTCAGACAGCACTGGTGTGCCCACACAGCCAACATTTATTTGGATAATGCAAGATTTTAAAAAACTGTTCCCCTGAAATTCCATGCAGTTGATTTATACCAATTGGGACATTTTCATCAATACCCTCCATTGTTTGTGGTGCCACAGCTGACAAAAGAAATCCTTTGGATTGGTAGCTTTTGAATGCAAAGCAAATTTTTAGACCAACTTCTAAAAAGGATTAAATGCAAGAAACATCAGTTGCTGAAATTTGGAGTAAAACTGGTGGAGAACGCAGCTGATCAGACAGCATCTGTGAAGGCAGAGGGATGGATTACATTTCTGGTTGAGCCTCTGCATGAGTCCCAAAATGTCCACCATTCTTCTGTTTCTGCTGAGCAACTCTAGCAATCAGTTTTTTCTCTATAAAGCAAGATCTAGCTGAGCAAGCATCAACCTAGTGGAAAAGTGGTTAACTGTCATAGAACAATAATAGATGGCTTTTATAGCTGTTGTCCCATTTTTCAAACGCATCCTGGAAATCCAGTAGAAATAGCAAACAAAAAGAACAAGGACACTGAAGAAGGTCAAAAACAAGAAACCAATTGAGTGGAACTTAGCTTCAAAACCTTCTTCAAAGAGATTGAGCACAAGTAAGTGATACTGCTGCTTGGTACAACTAATATAATTAAATGTACATTAAGTCCTTAAAGTCACAGACTCCAGCTGAAACAACAGTTTCAATTTATATGCTGCCTTTACTCAGACTGACCACGAAAATTGCCAGGTATGGCTATTGTGAGCAAAAGCTTACAGGTGGGATATGAAAATACACAGCATGGCTGGCAGCATCTGTAGAGTTAACATTTCAGGTTGCTGATCTTTCACAGCCAAAAGCAGTGATTTCACTCCTTCTCTACAATGTTTGGTGATCTTACTGTTCCCTCATGAAATTTTACCGCTAAGAGATAATGAAAGACAAATTCAGCATAGATCAACAACAGTAAACATGAGGAATAATGTTGTTTGCCAGTTGTACTCACCTCTACACATTTGGTTCAATTAATCAATACATTAACACATCAATATATTAACTAATACATTTTCCATTATAAGTATGTTTTAATTTCCATAAAAACAGAAGTCTTGGCTTAGTTTCATAATTAGTAAGTATAAATGTTTGAATGTAACAGATGTTTTAGAGAAAAAAAAATTAAACACAAACTTCCTGAAACAGCACATAGGAAACCTTCTCCTTCCTTCAAATTTAAAGAAAATGTATTATCGAAGTGCATATATGTCATCATATTCAACCCTGAGATTCACTTTCTTGTGGGCGTACTTAATAAATCCTAGAGCCACAATAGAACCAATGAAAGACCGCACCCAACAGGCAGACAGCCCGCGTGCAAAAGGCAACAAACTGTGCAAATGCAAATCAAAAAAAGAATAGTAATAAATAAATAAATAAATAAACAAGCAATAAATATCAGGAACACAAGATGAAGAGTCCTTTAAATTGAGTCCATAGGTTATGGAAACAGTTCAGTGATAGACAATTGAAGTTGAGTGAAGTTGCCTCCTCTGGTTCAAGAACCTGATGATTGAGGGGTAAGAACTGTACCTTCTTCCTGATGGCAGCAACGAGAAGAGAGAATAATCTGTGTGCTGGGGGTCCCTGATGATGAATGTTGTTTTCCACGTAGATGTGCTCAATGATGGGGAGGGCTTTATCCATGGTGGACTGAGCCATATCCACTACCTTTTGTAGGATTTTCCATTCAAGGGCATTGATGTTTCCATACCAGGCTGTGATGCAGCCAGTCACTATACTCTCCACTACACATTTATAGAAGTTTGTCAGCATTTTCGATGTCATGCTGACTCTTCACAAACTGCTAAGGAAGTAGAAGTGTGGCCATGCTTTCTTCATAATTGCACTTACATGCTGGGCCCAGGACAGATCCTTTGAAATGATAGCACTGGGAAATTTAAAGTTGCTGACTCTCTCCACCTCTGATTCCCCGAAGAGTAATGGCTCGTGGACCACTAATTCCTTCCTCCTGAAGCAAATATTCAGCTCCTAGATCTTGCTGACATTGAGTGAGGGTGGTGGTGTGGCACATCTCAGCCCGATTTTCTCCCTCCCTCCTATATGCTGATTTATCACCACCTTTGATTCAGCCTACAACAATGGTGTCATCAGGAAACTTAAATATGGCATTGGAGCTGTATGTCCAATGTTTTCCATGTATAGTAATTGCTGATTTCCTTGCAAGCATCACACCAACCACTACTCACTACCTCAGGAATTTTGTTCCTGTGAGATGAACAGAAATATTTCCAATCATAGAACCTTGAGAACTCTGAATCAAGTTTGAGACCTGAGAAATGTGCTTACTACTAGAAGAACATGCACATGTGTGATTTCCCAAAACTTCAAGGTGGTCGTAGCACTCATTGTCAGTTCTCTTAATTTTAGATTTACAAAGCAGTGCAGCAGCACGTTTAATGACCTGACAAGGGTAGACAAGTGAACTCCAGCTATCATCCCTTTTACTCGCAGGGTAATAATCCAGTTCTAACTTAAAATTAATAGTTGTATAATAAACTATTAGTACAGCAATTTCAATGCACAAATATAAACACTTTGTACATACTATTTGTTTCTAGAACTTTAATCCTCCCCTTCACCTAGTTTTAACAAGATAATACCAAAATATCTCTCACATCAACTACTAATGCCACTTTTGAGATATTCCTCCTTGCTAACATTCTCAAAATGTGCTTAAGTCACCCAATTTAAATGCTGTCCCTGAAAGCAGGACATAGCAAGGGATTTATTACTGTCCAGCTCTACTTGCTTGCTCAGGGTAGGAAGTAATCATGCTAAGAAATCTGAGCCACTGAGGGAGCAAATGACCTCATTCCCGGGTTTTTTTATTCTTGCCCAATATCTTGATCCATTTCTGTCAGAATCTAACCAAATATATACTAACATAAGGAAGTTTGATCAGTCTTATTAGGAAATACTTTAATAGAAGGAATTGCAGAATGAAATTATGCATATGAAGTTCCTTGATACCTTTGAAGGAATGATAGGGGACTAGGAGAATGTTCTGAGTGGAATAGCCCGTAAATTGTCGCTAAGACAATTGGCAGTTTGGTTTCAGAAACTTAATAATTATTGATCAAATTAGCACAGAAAAAAATGAGGCAGTCTTAATATACCCAGTCTAGAGATTGCCTTTAAAAAAAGGAACTCGTAATATTTCAAATGTTTCAACAAACTCGCAGAAGGACTCAGCATCTTCTTTAGTGAGGAATAAACCTATTGCATAAATCTCTGTTTAATTCCGTTGGAGAGAACATCATTCTCACTGTATCCTCTCAAGCAATAGCCTACTCATTTTTTTCTATTCTTGGTTTTGCTAAATAATTGTTATTTAATTATTACTTAGTGCAATTCTTCACTTCATGCTTTAATATTTTTAATGATTTTGGTGGAAAATATTTACCCGTGAAATAAAAAGTAAAATTTGTTCCTCCTAGGGCTCCTATTTATCTCATGCTGATGGTAATTAATTCAAATCTACAAACCTTTATCTTTTGAACTTTGAATTAGTTATAGGTATTTTCACTCGTGAAGGTAGTGCAATGATTTGTCCATATATACCATATAATTTTCCACAATCAGACACTTCCAACCACTCCCTAAAGTTTGCATTATCATCTGAAAGTGCATTGAAGGCACATATTTAAACAAGGAATGACTTGATAGACCAAATAATCCTTCTGAGCCTGTGTTAGGATCTAAAATAAGAACAAAATAATAAAGAATAATTTTTTAACATAAGAAAGTCTGTAGATGCTGGAAATCCAAAGCAATGCTCTCGAGATGCCGGAACTCAGCAGGTCAGGCAGCATCTATGGAAATGAATAAGCTATTGGCATTTTGGGTCGAGACCCGTCTTTGGGACTGGAAAGGGGGGGGGGAGAGAATAGCTAGAAGGTGATAGGTGAATCTAGGTGGGTGGAAAAGGTAAAGAGCTGAAGAAAAAGGAATCTGATAAGTTAGAAACATTTTAAGTGTTTTACTAGTGTCATTTCTAACTGTGGACAATAACAAATCTGCTAGAGGTTTGTTGTGATGACTTAATTTTACATCTGTTTTTATGGATTGAACATTGCATCATATGGTATGGAATGAAAATTATTCAGTCTGTATTTTATAATTTAAGGTTTGGATTTTTCAGTTTTTAATTAATTTGATGAATAAGACACTAGTTTCTTTCTACTCACCTTGTACAGTAATCGTTGAATTTGAATCCTGAGATGATAGGTGCTGGCAATGGAGTTTGGAGCAGAGGAGGTGTACAGTTGAGATCATCCACAACAAAGAATCTTACCACAATCAAAATCATATGTGTTTTCAATTCTGTACCATGTTCTCTATGTTCTATTTATTTACACTTTTCTGCACCCTTCCTTTATTTCTTTATCTCCCTCATTAGCACCCCCTTTGTATTGCGGTCCTATTTGTCCTTTAATCAGTAGAGCCTTCAGCTCTTTCACTGAAGTTCACCCTACCCTTTATGCCCCGACAACTAAACACCACCCTTCTCCCACCCCTTCCCCCCCCCCCCCATTTCTTCAGCCACCTGTGCCAACTTCTCCCTGATTCAGCCGTTGCTTTATAAACCCTTAATTTCAGTTTACAGTTCTGATGAAAGATGACTGACTTAAAATGTTAAGTATTCTTCACTCTGTTCAGGTGCTGACTAATCTGCATATGTATAATTTTTTTGTTTCAGATTTCCAGCAATTATGGTATTTTGCTTCAATTTTGTGAGTGTTCTTTATGTTTTGTTTTTTTGTGCAGCACAGTGTAAGGTGGTAACATTCAGGGAACCTTTACTTTTCCACGCTAAATAATTGAAATATAATAGGTGCCATTCAAGGGCACCTTGACCGTACAAGCCGTTGGCTTAAAGGAATGCTAACTCATTGATTCCGTCTCTACATGCGCACATAGAACTAACCACTGTGTGAAACAGTTGTTTCACTGATGGAGTTATTGTACTGGATATCCTGAATTTGGTGCAACAGAAGCTTCATATTTTACATGAAGACTATGTTGGACCATAGGAGTACACATGCTATGTAAGAACAAAGCTACCCTGATTAATCTTTTCAATTGTTCCAAGAGGCAAGTGTTAACAGAGCAGCCTTGATAAACATTTTCCTAACATGCAGCCAACTTGCTGGATGGCTTCTTGAATGTAAAAATTAATAGGATGTTTTCGATGTAAAATCAATCAGCAAATACGAAGACAGTTTTATATTGTGCATGATATATATGGAATCTTCAATGATACTTGGCAAAATCCAAATCAGCCAGTCTCAGTGTAGCAAGGGTTTGGTAACACTGCCTTACACTACTTTCAAGCTGTCCACCTCTACGCCTTCTCCCGTATCCGTTTCAGCACACTTTCAAGCAGCTCATTCACCTCAAGCCATACAACGAAATTCAATAGCTGTTGCAGTTACGGGCCACCTCTTTCAATGGACCCACCATTTCATCACATAGTCGGGTTTCATTCCAAAGGACCCATACATGCACCTTTCAAAATTCCGCACAGTTAATATGAACAACCATGAAAATGCAGCAGAACCCTTCCAGTATTGTGCGTGGTCTTTTACTGCATGTGGTGATGTAAATCCCTAGACACTAGACACTAGTCACTAGAATACTACAGCACAGTATAGGCCCTTTGGTCCCGGATGTTGTGGCGACCCATATATTCCTTAAAAAAAAATACCAAACCCACACTACCCTGTAACCCTCTATTTTTCTTTCATCCATGTACCTGTCCAAGGGGCTCTGAAATACCCCTAATGTTTTAGCCTCCACCACCATCCCTGGCAAGTCATTACAGGCACACACAACCCTCTGTGTAAAAAACTGACCCCTGATGTTTCCCCTAAACTTCCCTCTTTTAACTTTGTACATAAGCCCTCTGGTGTTTGCTATTGGTGCCCTGGGAAACGGATACTGACTATCCACCCTATCTATGCCTCTCATAATCTTGTAGACCTCTATCAAGTCCCCGCTCATCCTTCTGTGCTCCAAAGAGAAAAGTCCCAGCTCTGCTAACCTTGCTTCATATGACTTGTCCTCCAATCCAGGCAACATCCTAGTAAATCTCCTTCGCACCCTCTCCAACAGCACCCTGACTCACTGGTGTGGGTCTGCCACACAGCACCAGTACTGTGCATGTTTTCTCATGAAAATTCGAAGTTCAACGTTCAAAGTACATTTATTATCAAAGTATGTATATGATACACAACCTTGAGATTTGTCTTCTTGCAGGCAACAACAAAACAAATAAACCCAATAGAACCCATTAAGAAAAGAAGATTGTCAAATACCTAACATGCAGGGGGGAGAAAAGTGAACTTCAGTTCCAAATGTACTGAACCACAATATCAGCTGAAGATTACCTTAGTGATAGTGACAAAGATATCACATTTCCTTAACCCCTCTGTTTTCCTGTACACATTGACAGTTGCCAATGCATTTTTCTCCATTTGTTGTCTTGCACTTGTTGAGTATGTTCTATCCATTTATTTGAAATGGCTTCCTCTCTCATACCATTAACTCTTGTTATGTTCAATAATCAGTCCTTAGTTCCTGTTTTCTTCCATTTGCACCATCATCCAAAAACATCAGCCACCTCTACCTTTTTAACCCCTCCAATGTTTCTAAATTGTTAAGATTTTTGCCTAATCTCCACTTCCTCCCACTGTATCAGACCCCACATCAAACTTTATTTCCTTGGCATTGGTTCCATCCCTTTTCAAGAAAACTGAATTAAACTGAATCAGAACATAATATCATATTTGACCCCAGGATGTGCAGCTGACCACATGTCTACACCATAACCAGTATCACACAAGTTTGCCACTACCTCTGTTCATCCTTGCATTTATTACCTCTGGCCTTAACTATTCCGATGCTTTCCTGGCCAGATTCCCTCATTTATTTAGTAATAAAGCTGTTTAAAGCTCTCTTGCCTAGCTTCTACTCGATCCAATTACACCTGTGTTTGACTACTAGAACAC
Source organism: Hemitrygon akajei (assembly GCF_048418815.1). Lineage (NCBI taxonomy): Eukaryota > Metazoa > Chordata > Chondrichthyes > Myliobatiformes > Dasyatidae > Hemitrygon > Hemitrygon akajei. The sequence goes on along the minus strand of NC_133127.1, from coordinate 68,539,424 downwards.
ATTGATTCCTATTTAATGAACATCTCAATTTTAAAATTTTCATGTTTTCAACTCCTTTTATAATCGGTGTCCTGTTTATCTAAAAATGCTCCAGCATCACATTTCCATGGGACATCTGTATTCCTCCAGATCTGGTGTACTAATCTTCCCAAATTTAACTGCTTGGTCTTTGTTGGTAATGCCTTCATCTGCAAAAGCTTAAAACTCTGAAACATGCCCTGTTTTTATCTTTCTCCCCTTTCCTCCTTTACGCTGCACCTTAAAATCCATTCTATGTCAATGCTTTTGGTATTCACTTCTTTTTGCACCTGAAAAGAAACTTTCATTTTATAGTGTACCTGTGTGTGCCATGAGGTTTTCCACTGCTTAGTTACCAATTGGATATTATGTTGATTATACTAAATCTATGTCCTACCTACTGACCCTATCTATCCTATGTTTAATCTCTCCAGACTTCTAAAGCCAGTGTTTTAGTGGATCTGAACAAAGACTGGCCGATGTGCAAGCCTACTCCATTGTTTTGTATAAAATAATTTGTTGGGATTTGAGTTCACACTCTGCACTATGGTGACTACTAATGTACAACTGTTACTTTACCACCTTAATGCTTCAGAGCACAATGCTATAACCTTCAAAAGTTGTTATGTTTCCAGCTACAATTAGACTTATTGCATGGAATCTGGTGTGTGTGTAAAAAAAAAAGTATCAGTTGACTATATGCAAATAGCAAATAATTTGAACCAATCTTTTGTATCTTTCACCCCCACATTCTTCAGGACACTGTGAGTTAACTCGCCTACTGATATGTTCTGGCTTTAATCCCAGGCAACAGGATGACTTTGGCCAGGTAAGAGGCTTTAATCTTCCATAACCTTCCGTCCCCTAAATTTGATCCTTTGTTGGAATGCCTATGCTTCCTGACTGTCTTTGGCTATCTCAGCCAGAAGGCTTGTTTTCGTCCATTAACTATACAAATGTGGAAAGTTACAGCTAAAGCTGATTCTGTTCACCTTTGGCCTTTTGTTCGTATTTGTATGTGCAATTAATCATCTGCAGGAGTACTGATTAATATTTCTCCCATCTGTGTCCAACAGCATTTTCTCTTCCTTCAGACGCTGCTTGAGCAGCTGAATATTTGCAATATATTCCTTATTTCTTTCAGATATCAAGCTTTACAGAATCTTGCTTTGATGCAAATGAATACAAAATGGCTGGTGTTGCAAATAAACATTTGTCTAGTGTAGGAGGTAGACCACAATATCAATTCCTATTGTAATAGGGTTAAGGATTTTGACCACTGAAATTGACATAGTTATATTAAATGTCGAATACAGACGTCCAATTAATTTTATTTAATTTATGGATATAATCAATTAATTTTCAGAATTAACACCTTCAAGTCAAAAGGAGATGGGTTCAAATTCCACTCCAAGGACATAATGACATCATTTATGCAAACATTTCAGTGTAGTGCAACAGAAGTGTTGGTTTGCTGGAAGTACAGGCAGTAGAATTTAGATGCAGAAAGACCATCAGTTGACTGCCAAGCATGCAGTTTACTTCTAATATGGCATCCTATGAATGCGAGTTGTGGCTATCATCATCCTGAGAAGGGAATTAGCATGACATCAAGATGCAGATGAAGACATAATGAAGGCAGTTTCTGATGGCAATCAAAATGGAATGCTGCTTTAATGCCATCAATGTCACATTTTTGTTATGTGCCATACTCTGCCAGAGCCTTGGTGACCTCTTTTTCAAGTGGTTGTCTTGGAGGAAAGATTCTGTGAGTGGTCCCCCACATCCTTCTCACTGCGCAGTTTTTTTTTTGTTTAACGAGGCCGAGTTGCGAGCTCGACACTCAACCTGGCACAGATGGAAAGCGTGCCCAGGAGTGGCCCGACTGGATTTGAACTCGGGAACCTTTGCTCCTGGAGTCCGGTGCTGATGTCACTGCGCCACCAGCCGGTTCATGCCACATTGCCCTCCCTTAATAATGCAGCAAATTCCATTTCACCAATTGGCATGCTCAATTCAATACCTAGCAAATGAAAATGACCCTAAAATGCAATATAAAGCAGATTAATTTCTTTCATTTGATTGCTGTTGATTGACAAGATGATAGTTGGATTAGGATAACTTTTTTTGGTATTTTTAGTCTTTGGACAAATACATAGATGGAAGGAGTATGGAGAGCTATTGTCCAGGTGCAGGTCAATGGGACTAGGCAGAGTAACAGTTTACTATGGGCTAGATGGGCTGAATGGTCTGTTTCTGTACTGTATTGCTCAATAACTTTGACTTTGAGGCAGTTTGTGAGGTCTATGGAATAACAAAGGCAACACCAAAAGACTGTGTGTCTTCACAAGGTTTAAGTATAACCCAGCTGACATGCATATCCTGCTTATTATGGAATGCAGGATGACAGGGAGGATGATGATAAGCTTGACTTTCTTCTTGAGGATGAAGAGAGCATGCAGAGCAAGATAACTTGCTGAAGGATATAGAGGGGAGGATCTCCTGAAAGAGACAAGGTACACCAAGGGTTCTTCAAGGAACATTCCTACAGTATGCATCTTAGTGAACAGCAAGGCACAAGAGACTCCAGTTCAGTAGTTAAGTCCTAGCTGAAATATATCGGGTGCTATTAGCAAGAACATTAGGAGCAGAGCACATCCGGGCCCTTTGGGCTACTAAGATCAAAATTATAATTATGTTTTATATTATTGGCTCATGTGGGGCAGAAGTAACATTTTGTGGTTTGTGTGCAGTCTTACATTAAGGAGGTGACAGGTTCCTCTTATCCATCCCTTGGCAGAGAACAGCAATAAGTGCAAGCATGCAGATCAAACAGTGTTGAATGCACTCTGATGGGACAGAGTGCTATTTATTGTACTCACATCAGTGTAAGGACACTATAAAGTCATAAAGCAATACAGTTTAGGTATAGGCCCTTCAGCCTAATGAGTCTGTGCTACCCACCCAGTTAGTCCCAATCTCCTGCATTTGGCCCTCATATACATCTAAGCCACACCCCTGAAGTGCTTCTTAAATGATACTTCTGTAGCTGTCCCAACCACTTTTTGTGTATATTACCATCCACTGTGTGAAAAATTGGTCCTCAGCTTCCTTTTAGATCTTTCCCCTCTCAGCCTAAATTTATGCCCCTGAGTTCTAGATTCCACTACCCTGGAGAAAAGACTGTTACCATCTAATTCTATGCCACCTTGTCTAATTTTAAACTTTTCTTTAAGATTGCCCCTCGGTGTATGTTCCAAGGAATAAACACCCATCCTGACCAACCCTGCCCTATAACTCGGGCCTACAAACATGCTGAAAAATGTTTTCTATACTCTTTCAAGTTCAACCACGTCTTTCCTGTCACAGGGTGACTTAAACTGAACACAGTACTCAGAATCGGAATCAGAATCAGAAACCAGCACATGCTGTGAAATTTGTTAACTTAAATTTGTTATCTACTGCAAGAGCAGCTTAACCAAGGACTTACACAACTGTAATATAATGTTCCAAATCATACCCTCAATTCCAGACCAATAAAGGCCGGTGTGCTAAGTGCCTTTTTCACCGCCCTGCCTACCTGTTACTACCTGTTTTTAATTAATTATGCACCTGTAGTCCTGGGCTCCTCTGTTCCATACACTCCCTAGTACCCGACAATTAACAGCACAAGTCCTACACTGGTTTGACTTTCCAAGATCTATCATCTGACACTTGTGTGTATTGAAATCCATTGCTGTACCTTGGCCCACTTACCAAACTGATCACAGTCCCTCTGTAATCTACACCATCAGCAACACCTTTTAATTTTGTATCATCTGTAAACTTACTGATGAAACCTTATGCATTTGTGTTCAAAATCATCTATATACATAACGAAATAAAAGAGTCCCAAAGCCAGTCCCTGTAGCACAGCACTAGTCATGGGCCCTCATTCTGAGAAACAACATGTAAATTCCACGATGTATTGTGACAGCAGTCTTCTGCTCTATAAATGCAAAACCAGGTCTGGATGCATTCAGAGCATCATAATGGTTATTCTCTAATATCTGGGAAACCGTGATGGTGTTTGCATCTGTCTGTATCTGCTGTTCCCTCCATAAATAAACACGAGAACAATCCAGCAAGTTCTCCAGATTCCAAACGCAGTGTATAAAGTGGTGCTACCACTATATTGCTACAACTGGAAAGGAAGCTGAGGGCAAACATCTGCAACATTTTATGAAGTGTATGCATCCAAAACTATTATGTAAAATTGTGGTTTTTATTATTAGAGGCACAAAAATAGTCCCTTCAACCTAACTCTTCCATGGTGACCATGATGCCTATTGACACTTAATCTCATTTTCCCACATTAATCCTGTATCCTTCTACTCATTTCCTATCCAAGCACCTGTCCAAATGCCCAGGTTACAACTCTGTCACTTCCTCTGCAGCTCATTCCATATAAGCACACCATCTGGGTGAAAAACCTGCCTATGAGATCATCTTTAGATTTCTCCCCTCTCTTCTTAAATCTATATCCTCTTCTTTTAGACTCCCCCAATCAAGAAAAAAAACTCTTAGCATCTACTTTACCTTTGCTTCTCATCATTTTACCAACTTCAATATGTCATCCCTTAGCCTCCTATGTTCCAGTGAGATTACACCCAGTCAATTCAGTCTCTCCTTGTAAGTAAAGCCGTGCATTCCAGTTAACATCTTATTGAATCACTTCTGTGCTCTTTGTACTACTGCCACATCCTTCCTGTAGTGTGGCAACTAGAACTGTACATGATACTCCCAAGTGCAGCCTAGCTAATAGTTGCTGCATCATAACATCCCAGCTCATACTTGGTGTCTGAGCCAATGAAGCCAAATGCCCTTTTAACTATCCTATCTACCTGTGTCACCTTTTACAGGGAGCTATGAACTTGTCCCACTGTACATCAATGGTCCCTGTCATTTACTGCATATGTCCTGTTCATATCCAATGTCTCAAAGTGCATTACCTCAAACTTGTCTTGACCTGACCTTCATTCGGTTGAGCTGCCTTTGTTACTTTGGACTCTGCAGGATATCACTCTTTTACATAACTAAGTGAACAAATACTAATTTTTCACCAATTAATTTCAGTTTTTCACCACAGATTGTTGGTTATGTCATACAGTGATTCAATGTGAATTAAAATGCAATTTATTAATTCAGTTTATGCTGATAAGTAAAATAAATCTTGAAGAAAATTTATGGCAAAAGTAAAGACAAATGTGGGAAATATGATTGCTGAGAATTTTTGCAGGGTTCATATTAGAAAGAAGGTGAACAATTGCACCTGACCCCTTTGGAACATACTGAAGTAAAATTTGATCAGTCACAACATCAAGGTGAATTATTATCTAAGTGGTCACTTTGACCATGTGGTTCAAGAAAAATGATACCCAGAAAGTCTGTATAAAGAAAGAACAGTACAGCACAATATGTACCTTTGGCCCACAATGTTGTGCTAACCTATATAAACCTACACCATAATCAGCCTAACACTTCCCTCCCACAGATCCCATAACTCTCGACTCGAAGGTCCGGAGGGGCCTATTACATACTGTATCTCAATAAATGAGTGAGTGAGTGGGGCCTCTGTCAGACAGAATCCGAGGTATGTAAGCCTGGGCAGTACGACATGGAGGGCAAGCTGTTGCCCAAGTACTGTAGCAAGCTCTCCCTCTCCACACATCTGATGAACCCAAAGGAACGGCAGAGACCAACACTGTTTGGTACCAGTAGCATTGCAGGAGTTGCCAGTCAGCGTAGGACTGCCTTCGGGACTTCAGCTCCAGAATTCTCCCCTGGCAGTTTACTCTTGAAGACTTCCCCATGAGTAGGTATAGCCGCAAGGCAGCGGAGGTTTGAGACCAGAGTTTGCCTTCTCCTAGGTGAACTGCCAACCATGACTGGCACAGCCCCATCTGCCTGAAGTGACTGGTTTTAAGTCACCAGTAACTGCCTTTGAACCGCCTCCTGTCAGTAGAAACGGTTCCGTCAGGTTTATAGCTAAGCCACATGTGAAGGCCAGGAGCTGGACTTGATTGTCAGAGGCTATTTGAGATGCACACCATCGAGAGCATTTAATAGGTAGTAGGAGCTTGTCCCCCTTACCACCCCCAGCTATAACAACTTTAAGGAACCTCAATAAATAAATTTTAGTCACCTGACCTAATATCTCCTAATGAGGTCTAACATCAATTTAATTCCCTTAAATATTTCTTGAAGCATTTTGGGGTGTTTCTAGTAGAGTTGAAGTTGCCACATAAATGAAAACTGTTGTTGATGTCACTTACATAAAGACTGGTAAAGTATGTTTCTACCAACAATGGCGGGATGCTGAAACTGGTTTGCCTGTTCTCTCAGTGAAATTTTAGGATTTTGCAGGCACAGTGTTGATAAAAATTTTCCAAAGCCTGGAGTTCCTCCTCTAGATAATCCAGGTTGCAGAAGAATATAGGAGGGCAAAGATCATTGTTGTATAGGAGAATGCAAATTTGTGCCACATCTGAGGTCTTGATCTTCAAATACCCTTACATTCAATTGATCAAATGCTATTGACCAAATGCTCCATTTGAAAACTTTCCAGTGTAAGCTGCTTTTTCATTACATATTATGGTTGTGCATTCTAATCAGATTCTAAGGTCAAGACCTGTTTGATAACAAGATGGTCCAGTCTCAAAAGACAAACATGGCAACATTTATTGTATGACAAATACAATAAATGTTCGACTAAGATTAGTACAATATAACTTTTTACATCAAATATATATTACACCACAAAAAATAAATACCCGTAGATTCCGGACTACAGAGCGCACCTGATTAAAAGCCGCTGGCTCTAATTTTAGAAAGAAAATCAATTTTTTACTTGTACAGGCCGCACCGGATTTTAGGCCGCACCAGATTTTCGGCCGCAGGTGTCCCACGTTGTAATATGAGATATTTACACAGAAAGAAATTACACGTGAGGATTTTTTAACTTTTAATTAAATCCATATGGTAACATAAACAAATACATATTGCAAATGCTTTTTTTCGAACCGTGCCTGTAACGCGGCTACTTTTAAATATACGTTGCGTATACTTTTTTACTGAACAACATTCCAATATCTCCTAACGACTGGTAAAAAATATATATACTGCAGCCTACCAGGAAAAGTTATTGATCGCCTTTAACTTAAAAGCAGCATTCGCTCAGATCTAATGCCGCTCCGCCGCTCGCCCCCGCCGTCCCGTTTATCGCAAACGGCATTTTTCCCACAAGAGGCGGCGAAACCGGGTGTGACGTCATAGCATCCCGCGATGTAGTACAGAAAACAAATATAGTTAAAACAGTTCTAACTTTAACTAGAAAATGAATTACTAAGCGAAAATATTATAAACTAAATAACTGCCATAAAGGCAGCACAATGCTTTTCTTCGAGTGTTTTCCATGTTGATGAGGGTGAGTACAAATGACTGATTTACAATAATTTAATTGTGAAAGTGCGCTTGATTTATCGTATAATTTCATTGGACCTCTGTGAACTACTCATCAATTTTATTGGTCTACTGTTACGAGGCAAAATGTTTTTGGCGGCATGAAAAAAAATCATGTATTAGCCGCTCCGTAGTAAAGGCCACAGAGTTCAAAGCTGTTCAAAATGTGGGAAAAAAGTAGCGGCTTAAAATCCGGAATCTACGGTAGATTAAACTCAAATTTATCTGATCAATGTTTTCGATGTAATCAAGAAATTGGTACTTTTTTACACTCTACTTGGTCTTGTTCTAAAATTCAACCTTTTTGGACAAATTTAAGAGTTTTATTGGAACAAATTATTGGAATACAACTTCCACACAATCCAATATTATTTTTATTAGGCGATATTGAAGGGATAAAATCAAAATCCAAATTGAATACATATCAGAAAGAATTCATAAAAATTGCATTGGCAGTAGCCAAAAAGGTTATTGCAGTTACTTGGAAATCGGATTCATACTTAAGTATAGATCGTTGGAAGAATGAAATTTTTAGCTGCATTCCACTTGAAAAAATTACTTATAATTTAAGAGATAAATATGAAATATTTCTGAAAATTTGGCGCCCTTATTTACAAAAAATAGGATTAAATATATAGGTGCTCCGAAGATAAAATTATTGGTTATCTGGGGAAAGAAATAAATATACATATTAAAGCTATTATGAACTCCATGGAGCATGTGGGGATCTTCTGAAATCCAGACATTCTTTCTTTCTTTCTTTTTTCTTCTTTTTTTCTATAGGGATATGTTGGGGGGAGGGGTTAAGGGGATGGGGATGGGTCAATAATTTTCTTTTTTCTTTCTGTAACCTATTTGAAAATTCAATTTAAAAAATTTTTTTAAAAAGACAAACATGGCAACAAAACTAATTTCTTGTTGGCAATTTTGGGGAGAGACTCAGATGTCTTACTACACTGGGGATTTCTCTCTGTGATTAATTGCTTCATTGGTGCATTATCAGAAACAGAACAATGACAGAAGTGTTACGTATACAATGAATACACAATTCGCAATACCTACCTGAGGTCCACAATATTCCTCCTCATCAACATAGAAACCAAATAAAGTTGACATAGAAAGGAAAAACATTAGCTCAACCAAGATGTCTGCTGAGCCAAGTGACATCAGAATGATCACACAAACGATGTTTTTGTCTTCACCTGTCCAGTTCAATAGGAACAACAGTTTGCTGATCCTTGGCCCTTTCTGCTTGGCTGTTCTTTGATATGGGTTCTACAATGGATTAATATTAATATATGGTTCTACAATGGAAAGGCACTGTTTAAGTGTAAGTGTTGAGCTCAGACTCCTACTTACAGGAGAACATTTTGAACTGGTGGCACTGATTCTTCGGAGTGTGACTGAATGGTTAGGTTTCAGGCTCAGCTGTTATGTCCTTTTTGGCAGAAGGCTGTTAGCATTTCTTTCTCAAGGCTTGGGTTTGAGAAATAGCTGAGGTAACAATAGACAAGAGCACCTATGCAACTGATGGTATCTGAAATGACAGAAAATCTGCATTGGAGCGATATACTACACAAAGCAATGGAATAAAAGTACTCAGTCATCATTATCTAAAATTACCACATCAACAAGACCATATTTTGGTGAATTGATTAAAATTGGTTGAACTATGATATCTGAGTCTTTCCAAAGTTATGCACTAAACAGTAATAGATATCAAGACTTTATATCCTAATGGAATAAATTAATGATTGTGTTTCTTTATCTGTGGAGATTGTGTACTGAATCGCTGCTATCACTGGGAGCCTCACCTAACAGCTGCATATAGCAGAAAATTATGGGCATAAAATAGAACCACAGAACATTACAGCACAGAAACAGGCCTTTTGGCCCTTCGTGGCTGTGCCCGACCTGCACCCAGCCCATATCCCTCCATACCCCTCTCATCTACGTACCCGTCCAAGTTTTTCTTAAATCTTAAAAGTGTGCCCGCATTTACCACTTCATCTGGCAGCTCATTCCACACTCCCACCACTGTGTGACGAAGCCCCCTCCCCCCAATGTTCCCTTTAAACTTTTCCCCCTTCACCCTTAACCCATGTCCTCTGGTTTTTTTTCTCCCCTAGCTTCAATGGAAAAAGCCTGCTTGCATTCACTCTATCTATACCCATCATAATTTTAGATACCTCTATCAAGTCTCCCCTCATTCTTCTACGCTCCAGGGAATTAAGTCCTAACCTATTCAGCCTTTCTCTGCAACTTGGCAACATCTTTGTAAACCTTCTCTGCACTCTTTCAACCTTATTAATATCCTTCCTGTAATCCTCCAACACCGGCATCTACCCGACAATGTAGAAAATGGCCCAGGTGTGTCCTGTAGACGAGAAACAGGACAAGTCCAACCCAGCCGATCACCACCCTATCAGCCTACTCTCAGATCATCAGCAGGGAAATGAAAGGGGTCATCAACAGTGCTATCATGCAGCACCTACTCGTCAATAACCTGCTTACGGATGCCCAGTTTGGGTTCCGTCAAGGCCACCCGGCTCCTGACCTCATCGCCTCCTTGGTCCAAACACGGACCAAAGAGCTAAATCCCAGAGGTGAGGCTTCCACAATTTTCTGTTCTGTGTGGTCAACAAGCAGGGCACTTTATTAATAGTACAAACATTTCACTGATCTGACTTCCGATCAGCTGAATGGGTTGTGAGTAAAATAATTGAGGAAATTTAGAAAATATGTATTTGTGCTGTTTGCCATCTTTTACAAAGGTACCTCTTAAAAAGAAACTTTTGAAGCATATTACGATTGAGATATGCTTTTTAGGCAAACTGTGTGAAGTAGATTGGATGGAAGTGATACAGGACAGGAGAACTCTCTCATTAACATTTAATGAAGCCCAAAGCTTTCCCTCCAAGCTGTGATTAATGATTGCCCACCTACTGTTAGTTTCTTTGAAATTTTTTTGAGCCTAAGCAATATTGATTGCAATATGTAAAATACATTTGAAGAATTGATGAAAATAATGCCCAAATCAATCAAGAGTCACATCTATATTGTGACTTCTTGGGCCAATTGCCAGAAAGAAAGGAGTGCCTTTGAAAGAAGTCAATGTCTCAAAGAACACAGCCAAGGACAGAAAAATCTGAACGAGGAAAGCATTTTGAGATAAAAAAGGAGCTCAAGGTACAAGACGTGTGTCCCCTTTTTGAAATTAGACTTGTTTAAGTAGGAAGATTCATTTTATAATGGTAAAAGGCAATTCTATAAGGCATTCAAACAGAGAATTTAAAATCTGACTTGAATTAAGAAAGGCTTTGAAGCAAACATTTTAATGAAAGTGGGATTTATGTAAAAAAAAAAGGAATATGCTAAAGTGTAATGTACACCACCACAGATTCTCATAGATCAGTCCCCATGTCATCTACTAGATCCTCATAGATCAGTCCCTGCATCATCAATTACCGGTAGATCCTTATAGATCAGTCCCCACATCATCCACTGTATAGCCCTGCCTGAGGTCTGAGATTCAATTTATAAATGACCTTGTGTGCTTTAATCGTTAGACAATCCTTATCACCTTCTCAGGTTTCTTATACGTAATCTGTGGACCTTGGGATTAGAATGAAAATAAAATTGTTCATGTAATGCAGCATGCATCACGTTAAACCTTTGCTGAAACCTATTCTCCATATTGAGCTGAAAATTCATTTGATTCATAAATAGTTATTATTTTAACATGTTATGAGCAATAATTTATCAGCTTGGTGTGCTTCTTGATGAGTTAGTTAGATACTATTAAGCTTAATAAATTGCTGCCTAGTAGCTAATATGGTTCTGGATAAATTATGACTGAATAAACTGTAATATGACAAAGTCTGTCTTTCTGCTGTGCTAATTTAAGTTTAGCGGACGTTATGTCCTTTGTCTCACCTTACACTGCAGATAAATTTAGACCGCCTAGTCTGCTTGTGGTTCTTTGCTTAGTAAGTCCAAGGATTGTTTTCACAGTTCACACCAGACATTGAACAGATTGAGTTACAGGCTTTGATATACAGGGAGCCAGATCATGCTGGTATCTAATTGGCGGTTCTGTAGAGAATCAGGGTAGTCAAGGATTCTCTGGAGTTCAGATGCCAGCATTTTGGACCCCTTCTTCTGCTTCTGAACTCATCATTGCCTTCCAGAGTAGTTCCTATTGTCCTGAGCTGAGGGACTGGATAAGTTTTGTAAATGGTCCCTGAACTTCATATAGAATATGTGAGGGATGGGTATCTGATTTAAAAGTGAATTAATATTTTAACGTGCTTTTACATACATTCAGTTGACACTTTATTAGGTATCTCCTAAACCTAATAAGTGACCACAGAGTGCATGTTTGAGGTCTTTTGCTTCTGTAAGTTTGACATGTTCGCACACCACTGTGGTAACGAACACATGGTTATTTGAGTTGCTGTTGCCTTCCTGTCAGCTTGATGCAATCTGGCCATTCTCCTCTGACCTCTCTCATTAAAGGTGTTTTTGCCCACAGCACTGCTGCTTACAGGATGTTTTTGTTTTTTGTACATTTCTCTGTAAACTCTAGAGATTGTTGTGCATAAAAATCCCAGGCGATCACCAGTATCTCTGACTGTGGAATGATTGTTGGTGCCAAACAGAGTCATATTTCTTCCCCAATCTGATGTTTAGTCTGAACAGCAATTGAACCTCTTGATCATGTCTTCATGTTTTTATGCATTGAGCTGCCACTGCATGATTGGCTGATTAAATATTGGCATTAACAAGCAGATGTACAAGTGTACAAGAGGCCACTGCGTGTATTTTGATTATTTAAATCAATTTCAACCGTTTTTAAATATCTCTACCAATCAATGATATTTTAAAACAGTTGACAATACCTTTGACAACACAGAACATTATAAAGCCTGTTAGCAGAGACAAAGACCTATGGTTCTGCTGCTTAGATGCCATTGGAGATTTCTCCACTTCAGTGGACAACTGTCGAGGCAAGGTCCTGATCTTGTTTGGATCCACACAGCTGCAAAAGGTTGGTGCTGCTGCAGGGATAGCAAAGGAGGATGAACTTGATGCATGGAGCAAGTCAAAAAAGACCGGATCCAGTTTTTCCAAACGTGCCTGTTGACATGATGCAAATGGAAATCTAAACAGGCTGTGATGTACCTATGATTTAAAGACCCCAAGTAATGACATTCTAAGAGGTCGTAGATAAAAGGTTGTGGATGGTCTTGCAATTCAGTGATTATGATGGAATGTTTCAATACAAGCAGTATGGATGATTAGATTATGTGATATAAAGATACCAAATGTTCAACCATTTAATTGAACTTTGCTTAATAAATATATTTAACCCCACACTAAACCTCTTGAAACACTGACCTCAGAATTCAATTGTACGTATTTTTTTTGGCATCAGGTAAATGAGAATTAATTTTACCCAGGAGACCAAAATGTGATTTATGGGTCATTTTGCGTCATTCTGGAAAATTGTCTTGGGACTTCAAGTAATTTGTGTTTGTGCAGGGAGGGGCACATTTCAGTGGCCGGACATACATTGAATGGCATCAACCGACATACAAGCCCATTTTTCAGTGTCGCTATGTGAAATTCACAATTGTTATTCCAAATACAAATGCTATTCATCACCTACACTCCAATTATGCTTGCTCGCAACTGTGCAAATTAAATAGGCAGTCACAAACTTCAGCTTCATCTTATTCATTCTCTGGGCACTGTCTGTTGATGCAAGTCACCACTGAGATTTCCACTGAAGTCTACTGCCATTTTAAAAACTGGTTGCTTTGCTCAAAGGTCTGGAACTAGACCATGGGCATGAATAGCGACTGCAGGGGAGGAATCATAAAAAGACGACAGAGCTTTTCCCTGTAGAGAAAACTGTGCTCCATGCTCATGCCTCAGTTTTTCAGATGAGCAATGATAATGGAGGTTAAGCTTTCTCTAGATAATAGTCACTGAGATCTGTGCCACTTTGAGATGTCAAGTACAAGCTGATATTCATCCTGACATTTAAGGTCAAGGTCATTGCCACTTCTCCATCTCAAGATCATTCTAGCCAGCTGTAGAGAATCCATAAAGATGCTGACCAGAACTCCATGGTATTTAAAGACACTCCAAACTCTAAGAAGAAACTCACGTTTGACTTTCAGATATCAAGGTCAAAATCAAGTTTATTGTCATATGCACTAGTGCATGTATGCACAGGTGCAATAAACTTATGGAAATGTAGTATTAAATAAGAAACATAATCAAGAAAAATAAAAATATACTCAGTGGCTACTTTATTTCATACACCTGCTTCTTAATACAAATATTTAATCAGCCAATCACATGGCAGCAACTCAATGCATAAAAATATGCTTACCTGATAAAGAGGTTTAGTTGTTGTTCAGACCAAATATCAGAATGGGAAAGAAATGTAATCCCTTTGACTTTGATCATAGAATATTTGCAGGTGCCAGACAGGGTGCTTTGTGTACCTCAGAAGCTGATCTCCTGGCATTTTCATGCACAACAGTCTCTATAGTTTACAAAGAATGGTGCAAGAAACAGAAGGCATCTAGTGAGCAGCAGTCCTGTGAGCAAAATCACCTTGTTTATGAGAAAAGTTTGAGGAGAAAGGCCAAACTGGTTCCAGCTGACAGGAATGTGACAGTAACTCAAATCATCATGTGTTACGACAGTGGTGTGCAGAAGAGCATCTCTGAATGCATAACATGTGGATGGGCTACAGCAGCAGAAGATCACAAACATGTATTCAGTGGCCACTTTATTAGATATAGGAGGTCATGTGTGTAAATTATACGCAATTTTACAAGAAAACATAATTAAAACAAAATAAATGTTCATCATAGTGCAAAACGCTCATAGTGTTACTAAACCAGCTGATCAGGGTTTATTGTTTGGTTCATGAACAGAATGGTTGAAGGGGAGTAGCTGTTCTTGAACCTGCTGTCACAGAACTTCAGGCTTCTGCACCTTTTGGTTGATATTTGATGACACGGCCTAGATGCTGGGGATCTTTGGCAATCGATATTGCCTTCTTGAGGCAGCACCTTGATGGTGGGGAGGGATGTGCCTGTGATGTCCACTGTTTCCTGCAGATCCCTCTGCTCCTGCACATCTGAATCCAACTGCTGGCATTAAAATAGCAAGGTTGGCAGAAACGCCAGTAATCTGATTGGCGTGGACCATGTGCGTGAGCAACATTAGATTGGCACGGGCCAGGAGAGGGGTATGGTGGCATTTGCTCTCCAGAGGTCATATCAGAATGGACTACCTGTGGCTTGCTTGGTCTCCAACCTTACAAAAGATAGGAACTCTTTAATTCTTTGGAACATCATCCTGCACATTAGAACATGTGGACAAATGGTAGTATTGTTGTTCCCCCCCCCCCCCCATCCCTTCCCACCGATCTCCCTACTGGCACTTATCCTTGTAAACGGAACAAGTGCTACACCTGCCCTTACACTTCCTCCCTCACCACCATTCAGGGCCCCAGACAGTCCTTCCAGGTGAGGCGACACTTCACCTGTGAGTCGGTTGGTGTGGTATACTGCGTCCGGTGCTCTCGGTGTGGCCTTTTATATATTGGTGAGACCCGACGCAGACTGGGAGACCATTTCACGGAACACCTACGCTCGGTCCGCCAGAAAAAGCAGGATCTCCCAGTGGCCACACATTTTAATTCCACGTCCCATTCCAATTCTGATATGTCTATCCATGGCCTCCTCTATTGTCAAAATGAATCCAAACTCAGGTTGGAGGAACAACACCTTATATACCGGCTGGGTAGCCTCCAACCTGATGGCATGAACATTGACTTCTCTAACTTCCGTTAATGCCCCTCCTCCATTTCTTACCCCATCCCTGACATATTTAGTACTTTGCCTGTTCTCCATCTCCCTCTGGTGCTCCCCCTGCTTTCTT
This sequence comes from Hemitrygon akajei, assembly GCF_048418815.1. NCBI lineage: Eukaryota > Metazoa > Chordata > Chondrichthyes > Myliobatiformes > Dasyatidae > Hemitrygon > Hemitrygon akajei. Next base: position 68,523,938 of record NC_133127.1, on the reverse strand, counting down.
TCTCCTAGGCCTCCCGTCCCATGATCCTTTCCCTTCTCCAGCTCTGTATCACTTTCGCCAATCACCTTTCCAGCTCTTAGCTTCATCCCACCCCCTCCAGTCTTCTCCTATCATTTTGCATTTCCCCCTCCCCCCACTACTTTCAAATCTCTTACTATCTTTCCTTTCGGTTAGTCCTGACGAAGGGTCTCGGCCCGAAACGTCGACAGCGCTTCTCCCTATAGATGCTGCCTAGCCTGCTGCGTTCTACCAGCATTTTGTGTGTGTTGTTGTAGTATTGTTGTTATTGGCAGTCACTTCACCCTGCCCCCTCCTCCCCATTCCAACCACCACCCACACCAGACACTGTTGCAGCATTGAAGGCAAACAAAATTGATATCATTGGGCATATCTGGGCAAAGATCGAATAAGAAACGTGAAGCAGAAGTGCAGATAATGCTTCTCCTCCAATCTGTGTTCCTGTGCACAGCCACTAACTTTTCTGTTGGAGAAGGAAAGGATAGCCTTCAGACAGGTGTAGGAAGCATAGACCTGAAAGTTTTGTCCACAGAAATAATGCTGAAATGAAGCCACAGCAAGGCCAAGTTGTCAAATTCTAGCTTACGGTAGTCATTGCCAGACACTGTGTATGGGACTCCATTTGCATCATGCATGTTGTTGCCTTTACTGCTGTGGTGCATTCCTCTATTACTCTGGATATTCAAGGATCAATTGCACTGTACACCTTTCTCCAGACCAGTAGATGTACAGGATTTGTCCATGTATTTTCCAGCATTACCAGATTCCCATGTTTCAAGCTACTATATAGAGCAGTTTTGTGAGGTGTCAAGCTCTCCTACAAAGCCTAGAGCTCTTAATAAATTATGAGGGCTTCAAATTATTCAATATTCTGTTAGAAGAGCTTTGCCATAATCAGTACCAGGGGTCCGAGGAGCTTGTCTGACTCCTTCATTCTAAAGCCATCACAGATGCAAATCATAGTTCAAGGGTCAGATGTTGGAAGTCAGTGCTAATCCCTTCTTACTTGTCACTTGACTCCAGTATGGCCTGCGGCCACTGTGCTATCACAATACTATCACCCTGCTGGCAGTGTACATTCCGCCTCAGACTAACATCAGGCAGGCGTTGGAGGAATGACCAGCAGGCACAAAACCGAGCACCCTGGTGCTCTTCCTATCTTTGTGGGAGATTGCAACCAGACCAGCTTGATTAAGTCTCTGAACAACATCACCAACATATCGCATGTAGAACTGGAGGAGCCATACACTTGACCACTATTATACCACCATGAAGAATGCTTACCGTGCCACCCCACACCCGCACTTTGGAAAATCCGATCATCTGGCTGTGCTTCTACTCCCAGCAAGACCAAAGACCACAGTGTCAGTGGTGAGAGCCAAGAAGGTATGGTCAAGGGAGGTGGAGGTGAGCTTACAGGACTGCTTTGAGTTGGTGCACTGGACAAGATTCAGGGATTCCTCTTCAAGTTAGTATGAACACAGCACAGTTGTCACCAACTTCATCAAGACGTGCATGGATGTGTACAAGAAGTCCACGTACAACCTACAGAAGGCTACTTTAAGGTTGAGAAAACAATTCTGATTGAGGTTAGAGACAGAATCAGATGCACATCGGTTCTAATGGGAATTGTAGGCCATTTGTGATGCTTCACTCTCAGATGAGCACAACACCTTTTATGCGCATTTTGAAAAGGAAAATAAAACTACACCTATGCAAATCCCTGGAGCATCTGGTGACAATGTGATCTCTGTCTCGGAGTCCAATGTCAGGGGGTGAAACCTAGCAAGGCAGCAGGGCCTGGTGGTGTACCTGGTGGGGCTCTAAAAACCTGTGCTAGCGAGCTGGTGGGAGTGTTCAAGGACATCTTCAATCTCTCACTGCTGCAGTCAGAGGTTCCCACCTGCTTCAAAGGAGCAACAATCATACCAGTGCCCAAGAAGAGTGGGGTGAGCGGCCTCAGCAACTATTGCCCAGTGCCACTCACATCTACTGTGGTGAAGTGGATTGGGAGTGTGATTATGGCTAGAACCAACTCTTGCCCAAACAAGGACCCAGATACGCAGCAATTTGCCCATCACCACAATATGTCTATAGCGGATGCAATCTTACTGGCGGTCTTCTCGGACTTTGATCACTTGGACTATTACAATACCTACTGTACGTCAGACTGCTATTTATCGACTACAGCTCAGTGTTCAACAAAAACATACTCTCAGTTCGAATCAACAAACTCCATATCCTGGGCTCTGTACCAACCTCCACAACTGGATCATTGACTTCCTCACTGGAAGACCATAATCTGTGCGGATCAAAAGTAACATCTCCTCTCGCTGACCGTCAATACTGGCACATCTCAAGGATCCGTGTTTAGCCCACTGCTCTACTCTGTCTACACTCACGATTGTATGGCTTGGCACAGTTCAAGTGCCATCTTTAAGTTTGCTGACGACACAACTATTGTTGGCAGAATTTCAGATAGTGATGAGCAAATGTACCAGAGCAAGATATATCAGCTGGTTGAGTGGTGTTGCAGCAACAACCTTGCATTCAATGTCAGTAAGACCAAGGAATTGATTGTGGACATCAGGAAGGGGAAGTCAAGGGAACACACACCAGTTCTCATCTCAGCTGCCTTGTGGATCCTGGACTTCCTGTCAGATCACCAACAGGTGGTAAGATTGGGCTGCCTCACCTCTGTCCCTCTGACCCTCAACACAGGAGCTCCCCAAGGCTGTGTCCTAAGCCCCCCCGCCTTTACTCTCTATACATCCATGACTGTGCCGCCACCCACAGCTCCAATCTGCTAATTAAATTTGCAGAGAATACTACATTGATTGGCCTTATCTCAAATAATAATGAGGCAGCCTACAGAGAAGTCATCACCCTGACACAGTGGTGTCAAGAAAACGATCTCTCCCTCAATGTCACAAAAACAAAGGAGCTGGTTCTGGACTACAGGAAGAATGGAGACAGACTAACCCCTATTGACATCAATGGATCTGGGGTTGAGAGGGTGTGGTGAACTACAAATACCTGTCTGGACACGCCCCCTGCTGACTGCTGCTGTGGCTCTTCCCACAGACCCCGGTATAAAGGCGATTGAGGTCTGAGCCCGGCCTCTCTGTCTCCAGGATGTAGTATGGTGGTCAACCACTGCTTGTTCCTTCTTCCAGTCAATAAAAGCCGATATCTCGCCTTTACGTCTCAGAAAGAGTTATTGATGGTGCATCAGAGGGTGAACAGCTTTAAGTTCCTCAGCATACACATCACAGAGGACCCTCACTTGGTCTGTACACACTGGCTGTGTGGTGAAAAAGGCACAACAGTACCTCTTTCACCTCAGACGGTTGAAGAATGTCCTAAGGACATTCTACAGGGGCACAATTGAGAGCATCCTGACTGGCTACATCACTGCCTGGTATGGAAACAGTACCTCCCTCAATCGCAGGACTCTACAGAGAGTGGTGCGGACAGCCCAGCACATCTGTGAATGTGAACTTGCTACTATTCAGGACACTTACAGCAACAGGTGGGTAAAAAGGTCCTGAAGGATCATTGGGGACCTGAGTCACCACAACCACAATCTATTCCAGCTGCTACCATCCAGGAAACAGCACTGCAGCATAAAACCCAGGGCCAACAGGCTCTGGGACAGCTTCTTCCACCAGGCCATCAGACTGATTAATTCACGCTGATACAATTGTATTTCTAAGCTATATTGACTGTTCTGTTATATATCTGACTGTACATACTATTTATTGCAAATTACTATAATTTGCACATTCAGACAGAGATGAAATGTAAAGATTTTTACTCCTCATGTATGTGAAGGATATAAGAAATAAAGTCAATTCAATTCAAGGGATCAGAAGTGGAAACAGTAAGCAGTTTCAGGTTCCTGGCTGTCAAAATCTCTGAGGACCTATCCCTGGCCCAACATATTGATGCAATTACAAAGAACACATGACAATGGCTCTATTTCATTAGGAGTTTGAGGAGAATTGGCAGGTCACCAAAGACATTCATAAGTTTCTGCAGATATTCCATGGAGAGCAATCTAGCTGGTTGCGTCACCATCTGGTATGGAGGGGCGACTGCAAGGATGGGAAAAAGCTGCAGAAACTGTAAACTCTGCCAGCCCTGGCCTTCCCAGCATTCAGGACACCTTCAAAAGGCAATGTCTCGGAAACTGTATCCATCATGAAGGATCCCCGTCACCCAGGGCTTGGTCTCTTCACATTGCCACCGTCAGTGAGGAGGTACAGGAGCCTGAAGGCACACTCACAATGTTCCAGGGACAGCATCTTCCCCTCCACTACCCAACTTCTGAATGGACAATAAACCCATGAACACTACCAAACTATTTTGCCATTCTTTTTATACTATCTATTTAATTTAATTTTTTTATTTATACTTATTGAAATTTATTGCTATTGTTATTATTATTATTATTGCAGTGTACTGCTGCTGCAAAACAACAGATTTCACAACATATCCCAGTGATATTAAGCCTGATTCTGATTCACTGCAGCTGAGTGACACTAAAATCAAAGCCACCACAGCATTAGGAGCTTTGTGAAAACTGGTGTTGCCTCACCAAAGTAAGTTTCTGCTGTATACGCCACCCTGGGGCACTCTCTATTACTTCCTGAGTGGCAGCACTTCCCTCGTCATCCACAGCTCTTCCTTTATAATTTAGCAAAAGGACTGCACCTTAGAGTATCTACAGGTTGAGAAACAACACTATCTGCATATGCTGTCAGAGCCTACATAATAATATTAACTTTGAAGAAACTGTAGTTTCCGTCGCATTCACAGATATCTGGCAGCATTGATTTAATTTCTACAAGCACTAAACCAGATTTTGGCATTTTGAAAGAGCACTTGGTGTCATCTCAAGGACTCCCATTCTGCTCTAGCTGACCACACAATCGCAGAGCAAAGGGGAATATTATAACTCTGAAATTGCTCATTTTCACTAAGGTAGCTTCCTTAATTTGAGTCTCTGGACATAGACGTAAAAATCATTGTAACAGTCATCTGCGGATAAGGCCAAACTAAAATATGCTAAAAGGACATTTTAGCATTTACCATCATTCTTCCATGGTTTCTTCTGTAATGGCTCATTAAATTAGCAAGGCTTGATTGACATCAACCGGGAACTTTGCACCTGTTGTAATTGATTTTATTCTCCAGACAATGCCAATACCTTAACAACAAAGAGCTCCTTCCATTAAGAATCCTTGTATATCTCAATCATTTGTGATGCTTAAAAAGTCTTATAGTCAGCTGGCTCAATAGAAGCGTAGCCAGAATCAATTTCAACACCAAAGTGTCAGCCAATAAATGTGTAACAACTTTACTATCAATTCTCTGTTAAAATGAATGTCAGGGTGAACCATAATGGGCAAATGCTGATCTTGTTAATTTGAAAAGCATACTTTCATTATCAGCATGGGATCAGTTAATTCCAAAGACAAAACACAAGATTTATTGCAAGGCTGGCCTTCCTTTCCAGATTTATAATTTGTCTCCTTGCAATGGAGAGCTGTGCGTTCCAAAGTTGTCAAGGGATGAAAGCAGGATTCTGCAATCATATAGGTGATTTATCAATAGGTTTGCTAATGTGGGAGCAAAACCATTAATGTCATTTGATTTCTTGAAGAGGAATGACATAGCTTTAAAGTGATCACTTTGTAACAGTTGATGCTATTTCATTAAAGAGTCTAAAGATTACAATTATTTTTATTTGTCACATACATTGAAACATGCAATGAATCGAGTCATTTTGCGTCAACAATCACAATCCAAAGATCATGCTGGGGGCAGCCCTCAAATATCACTACGCTTTCAGCGCAAACAGAACATACCCACAACTCACTAACCAGAACCTTGGAATGTGGGAGGAAACTGGAGCACCTGGAGGAACCACATACAGTCATGGGGAGAAGAACAAACTCCTTTCTCTTGACAAGTGAAAACTGGGACATCACATAGATTTTTTAAAATGTGAATAGAATGGCAAATGTCACCCTTCAAGCATCTGTGCTTAATTTGTAGAAAGGACTCAGGTGGCTTTACTGTTCCTTCATTGAAATCTCAATGCAAGCAATTAGTCAACGTTCCAGATGAAAATCACAGAGACAGAGGCCAAAGCTCCAGGTCAAACAATGGCTTCAAACAATAGGAGACAGTGAGGCCCATCAATGGGTCTTGTGAAGATACAGGCCACAGAACCAGCTTCAAAGCTGAGATACTGCTTTACCTCCTACATATGAATGCTGGTACTTCAGCACCGGACTCAAAATAATTTAAAATATGACTGCATGTTTGAGATGGTTCTGGCTGTTTACAGTGAGGAATTGCTGCACTATTTATTTATCCATCGCATCTACACATGATCTGTAAAATTCCATCATTTTGCATAGAATAGCAAGCTAAAAAAATCAGCATAATATATGAAGACAAAATGACAAATGTCAACAGAAAATCCATTTGAATTTAGACAAAAAATTAGAACATCTAGAAGAATCATTTCTATATTGATAACCTCAAGCCCTGGTGCTTCCTCTTTCTCAGCTTCATGGTCCTGGTTCCATGTTGTCCTTCAGATTTCCGGGAGATTATCCTTTCTCCGTGATTATGGAAACAGATGATGATAACCTCTTGCCTACATTTTGACTGCACCTGTTCCAGCTTTGTTCAAGTTGGAAGAGGTGCAGTCTGGAAAGACTGGCTGGGAATGATGCTGCTAGCTATTCAGGTTCTCCTCCTTGGAAGGTTCTGAGCAGTTAATTCCATTGAAGATCTTGTGCACACAGTTGTTAACCATTGGCGTACAGATCCAAGACTCATTAAAGACAGTCCTGGTGAAGAATCTTGGTGTGAAACATCAATTGTTCATTTCCCTCCATAGATGCTGTCTGACTTGCTGAGTTCCTCCAGCATTTCGTGTTACTTCAAATTTCTAGCATATGCAGACTCTCTTGTGTCCTCATTAAAAGTGGGACCTGATTTCATGGCTGAAGCATATGTAATTTTTTTCAGTTGCACCATAGCTAAACCTTCAACTATGTAGGAAAATGACATTCTCTCCAGATTAGACAGTTATTTTAAGTTTTCAAGGTTAAATTCATGTTGAAAATATTGCGTTTATCTTAAAGTACAATGACTAGATAAAAGTAATTTCTAATTAAAAATAACTTATAAAACAGTGCAATTCAATTCAAGCCTTATTTTCCCAACTTTGTTTTTCCTGCTTTTTGCTCCAGTTCTATTAATTTAACCATTATTTTCAATCATCAGTAAAGGGTCTAACTATCTACAAAGTATTGTAAGGAAACAAGAAAACAATCACTGTCCTGAAGTTACTATCTCACATCATTAATATTTTATGAAATTCTGTATTCTCAGTGAAGACATGAACACATTTGTTATAAACAGCCATGCTCAAACAAAACTGAATTTCATATAACTAAGTTGAATACAGTACTGATAATAATATCATAAGGTATCAAATCACAGTGTAAAGAACTGAAGGATTGGATCAGTGCCTAATTTAACATCTAGCATAATTGAGGCTAGTCACTTGAGGCATAAAATACCGTGGATTCCGATTAATTGGACCAATAGTTAATTGGGGCAGCTGTTTATTTGGGGCAACGCTTAAAGAACAAAAACTAAATCAAGAATGTAGGTGGGATTCCCTTAGTTTATTTGAGACACTGTGCCGCTTAAATGGAGCAAGAGTCTGTTGCCAAACAAGTTCTAACTAGTGTCTGTCACATGCACTTGCATAGCTGTTAAACACTATACTATGCTTAGAGTGATCAGTTTTTAAGTAGCATGTGTTTGCGTTCAAAAAGCAGTGATGGGTGTCACTGAGAGTTGGTGAGAAATAAGCAGTAAAACAATTCAGAACTATTCTGCTCACCACGGTTTCAAGCATTCAGGCTTGGAGATGTCAGAAATGGCCAAGAGTGAAAAGAAACAATTTCACTACTTCAACAAGTTAGGAATTATGAAGAATATGAAGGTATTGACAATCATCTTCAGTGTTACAATGAAAATGAAGATTTGGAGGATGCAATCGTCCAAAGCACTGTATGAAGGCAGTCAATTATCTGCACCAGGTGACTGCGCTGATTTTGATCATTTATAGTCAATCAAAAGAACATGGCAGATGAATTCCTCTGTCAATAACCAATAGGAATTAATACATAGTTTTATAGTACTGTAGCAGTATTGGTAGTGTTCTAATTTGTTCTGTACTTCATTTAAATTCATAAATACTTACTCAGATGGTAGTTTGTCTCTTACATACCTTTTAGCTACTTCCATGAAACTTCAGCTAATTGTGGCAGTCGCTTAAATGGGCCTAAATGTACTGGTCCCAATGTGTCCCAATTAATGGGAAGCCACTGGATATGAATAAACTGGTTTTGCCCATTATCGTGTTAAGGGTAAGGTTTAACTAAAAGCATACCTTCTGTCTGCATAAGCTTCAAAACATTATGAGAATGCGCAAGCTTTAACTTGTCGCTCTTTTACGATTTCTCTCCTCACATGCCAATATGATTAATTTTGAGGTTCTAGTTTCAAATCCATTTCCTATACTGTTTAAATATCCTATTAAGTTTCCCAATTATGTGACCCATCAATGGTCTCTCAATCTTTCACTGAATGTTATTTTCAACCTGTTTTAATCAGCTACCAAATGGTCTGAATTGTGGACGCAATTTCTCATATTGTTTTTAAACCTTTTAGTATTTTCTGACTTGAGGTAAGTGTAAATGGCTTTCCAAGGCAGGAACTATTTTAGCTCTCACTTTAAGGATTCTTAATCTTGTTAGTTCATGCTCATTATTTATTGCTACTTGTTTATATCTGCATTTGCACAGTTCGTTGTCCATTGATCCTGTTTACAGATACTCTTCTATTGATTTGCTAAGTATGCCGCAGAAAAAGAATCTCAGGGTTGTATGTGCTGACATGTTTGGCCTCCAATAAAATTTTTTACTTTGAACATTGAACTTTGTACTTTGAACTCTGTACCTTGATGTTGCAGAAATTCATTCGGCAACGGTTCCTTTAAACTAAATAGCTCTGGAGTTGTTTGACTTTATTAAAAGTCAAAGGGTAGACAAAAATACTTAAAAGAAATGGTTTAAGTTTCAATAAATATTTTACCTTAATAGTCAGATAAATAAGACTGCTGTTCACTTTTTTTCTAGACACCATTGCATTTAGCGGTCCATAGTGGCAATCTCCCCACCGTCCAGCTGCTGTGTGAGCAGGTACGTTAAAAGATAGAGAAAAACTCCACATTATTTTAAGTTCAATCCATGATCATTCAATAATTTAGAGAAGTTCGAGTCATTATGTGTAATATAAAGCTGCTCAGTGACATAACAGCAAATGAAAATCTTTCTCAAACTGGGGAATTCAGTGTTGCAGTTACACTAGTTCTAATGTTGAAGCCTGTGTTGGATTTATGGCCCTGCCTTGTCCCTGAGGGAAGCTCATACAAATTATTATTAATTGCACTTTAATTTCTTGTTTAAAAGCCTATCACTTATAACTGCAAAATTATGTATCATAACCCTTCAAATATGGAGCTTCACTGTAAGTAATGTTAGGTGAAAAAAAAACAGGTGATGGAACTTCAAATCTGACATGAAGAGTCAAGAATTCACTTCTTGATCAGACCCCACAGATTTCATTCAATACCTGATGTAACAGTGAAAATGTATTTACAATTTCTTAGGAGATATGTAAAGCCAACTAACACAGGAATGTTTTTAAAAGTTAGTGGTCCAATTATTTTCCACATAAAACATTAAAGCAGGCAGTGGGATTCTTGGACAGTACTGTGACAAGCTGGATTGCAATATTCTAAACATTTTTCTTCATTCTGCCCCAGTTTCTTTTCTGATCTGATATAGTCCACTCAAGATTTCATTTTCATAATTCCACAACTTTTCGCAATTCTATTCTTATCTTCTTAAGTGCCTTGCTATTTCATATTTAGATATCCACTGGTGACCTCAGAGATGGTGTAGTCAAATGCCCTGTAGTATCAAAGTAATGAGTTTGCCATTCAGAAGCAAGACATTTCTTCACTCAAAGTATAGTGAATCTTTGAAAGCCTCTGTCAAGTATTCAGGATTTTTGGATATATGTGAATATTTTTGTTGTTGTTGTTCAGTCGTTTTAGTCGAGTCTGAATCTTTCTGGACCTCCCTATCTCTATATAAACCATATATATCCCTATATAAACCATAAGGTCCATAGGGTTTTCATGGCAAGATACGGAAATAGATTGCCAGGCCTTCGTTCCGCACAGATGCTGCTGCCCAGGTTGGGATCCAGCTGGGTTTGAACTCAGGACCATCTGCCTTGAAGTCCAGTGCTGATGCCACTACACCACCAGCCGGTGGTGTGTGAATATACCAGGTATTAATTCAAATGGGAACCAGTCTTCAGTTCATAATGTAAATTGCAAGCAGTAGTCAGTTTGAAGGACAGCTTTGTAAACAAGTAAAATTGTTTGAAGAAAACAGGAGGCTGGCAGCTCACAGATATGGTTTGCACAGTGTAGAATGTTCTCATGTGCATCTGCTAAACCTGAAGCAATTGAGCTATGTTAATTGACCTACTTCAAACCAGGCAACTACGGCTAAGTTATTTTTACACCATTGTGGTTGTGTTCAAGGAAGCTTGCAGACCTGTCTGGTATTGCCCCAAACCACGGGCGGCCAACCTTTTATATTCCATGCGTCAATTTCTTCACTCACGAGTTCAGATACGCCATACAACTCTTGTACCCCCATTCAATTCTTGTAAAAATATGTTAATGTAGAACTCGTGTGTGAAAAAATCACATCTGAACTCGTGCATGAAAAGCTTAGCCACCCCTGCCCCAAACATGTCAATCATGATAACAGGCATATTTGCTGTATGAATAGTTGGGATATTTCTGCACTCAGAGAGCCAATCCTCACAACATTAATTTTGGGTGTGTGGCTCCTCTGCCCTCAGAAGTTTATAGACAATCCTTGTGTATTGCATTGTCCCAGCATTGAAGTGTTTGAAGGTATGGAGACATCTCCTATTGTAGATATGTAAATCAGTACGGAAAGGTTTACAAGGAGGTTGCCTGGATTGGGGAGCCTTAGGAGAATAGGTTGAGTGAACTTGGCCTTTTCTCCTGGGAGCAGCAGATGATGAGAGGTAACTTAATAGAGTATAAGATGACGAGAGGCATTGATCGTGTGGATAGTCAGAGGCTTTTTTCCAGGGCTGAAATAGTTGCCACAAGAGGACACAGGTTTAAGGTGCTGGGGAGTAGGTACAGAGGAGATGTTGGGTAGGTTTTTTACTCAGAGAGTGGTGAGTGCGTGGAATGGGTTGCCGGCAACGGTGGTGGAGGTGGATACGATAGGGTCTTTTAAGAGACTTTTGGATAGGTACATGGAGCTTAGAAAAATAGAGGGCTATAGGTAAGCCTAGTAAATTCTAAGGTAGGAACATGTTCGGCACAACTTTATGGGACGAAGGGCCTGTATTGTGCTGTAGGTTTTCTATGTTTCTATGTTTCTCTGTATGTTCCAGTGTTAGCATTGTCAGAATCAAAATTTTCAACTAAGTGATTCCACTGTAGCTGTTGAAATTGTATCGAATTCCTTGCTGTTACCTTTGTATGATAATTGATCTCAGTACCTCCTTGTAAAATTGGGTCTTCGATTTTCTCACTTGCCAACCCCAGTCAGTTCAGATTGGCAACAATATCTAGACCCCTGCTCTACTTGTTTTATACTTATGACTGAGTGGCTAACACAGCTCCAATGCCACATTCAAGTTTGACGATGATAGCACTGCCGTAGGCTATATCAAAGGTGGTAACAAATCAGCATAGTTGAGGGAGATTGAACATCTGGCTGAGTGGTGCCACAACAACAACAACCTCTTACTCAATGTCAGCAAGACCAAGGAGCTGGTTATTGACTTCAGGAGGAAGAAACCAAAGGTCCATAAGCCAGTCCTCATTGGAGAATCAGAGGTAGAGAGGGTCAGCAACTTGAAATTCCTTGGTGTTATCATTTCAGAGGGCCTGGCCTGGGCCCAGCATGTAAGTGTAATTATGAATAATAATAATGGCAGCACCTCTACTTCCTTAGAAGTTTTCAAAGATTTAGCATGGCATTTAAAATGTTGACAAACTTCGATAGATGTGTGGTGGATAGAAACACCAATGCCCTCGAATGGAAAATCCTACAAAAAGTAGTGGATACAGTCCAGTCCATAATCTTCCTTCAGTTTCTTATATTCTAATATGGGTTGCAAATATGTACCAGTACCAACGCATAATCCTCAGCTCTTGGGACTTCACAGAACTATTTACAGTAGGTACCTCAGCCTGCTTCATCTTTCATTCTGATCAATGGTCACCTGAACCTCAGAGCAAATAATATAACTTAATTTTTATCAATTTCTGTGGATGCCACAAAGCTACTGCTTTAAAATCTGTCAAATATAAGGTTTTGTGCTCTCCCTGGCTGCAGTGCTACAGCTAAATACCTGCAGCAGGTTAGCACTTATTACCAGTACTTAGTACTGAGTATAATTTAAGTTTTGCATAACAGTTATAAGTGTAAATACATTTATTTCTTGGTTCAAATTATAAAGTATTCACACTACAAATTGTTATGTGCACAATTTGATTACTTGAAGAGAACTCATGAGCCTATAGCCTGAAGTAAAACTGCAACAGAATTATTACAAACAAGAGGCTGCATGAATGGGAAAATGAAAAAGATAATAAGTCAAAAAATTATGAATTTAATCATAGTCAAATCTTTTCCAAAAATAATCGTTTTTACTGCACTATTTAAAAATATTGGCCAATAAACTTTTCACTCACTTTTCTTTCTTGTTGTAGAATGGAGTGGAATTGGAAATTGAGGATAAAAATGGGAACACACCTCTAAAGCTTGCAAGAGGTTGTCAATATAAAGATATCGTTGTGTATTTAGAAAACATTATCAGTCTATCAAAAAGTCAGACTCTGAAATTTGATTGGAGGTAAAGTAATGCAAATTCAGTTGCTTCGTTTATTTTCTAATAAAGTATAATGACAACAATTTGTGAAAGTTATATACTTGAGCCCTAAAGTAAAGAAACTCTTTCAAAGGTATTTGCCAAATTGACAATATGCATAACTACTACATAGAAGAATTACCATCTCTGGTGTTCAAAAGGAGTATAAAGAAATGTATGCAATTGTTTTACTAATTTGTGTATGTGTGTGAGGATGACATTATCAGTAAAGAACCCCAAATGTCTTGGGAATTACTCTCAGGTTTGGTAATTTTTGGTTTCTTAATGCAAGTTAGGTGGTTGGTTTAGATCAATCACCCCTTTTATTGAACAAGGTGTGAAGGTTTGCAATTTGTTTGGGGTGTCAAAATCCTGATTCAATAAATAGTAGAGGGTGGGGGAGGGGATGCTTATATAGGCTATTGAGAATCTTGTGCTTGATTTTGCTGCTTTGCAGGTCTCGCTGACTGCAGCAGAGTCATGAGTCCTTCCTAGTTCTCTATGTTTGCATGCTGTAGGAATTGTGTTTGATGCTGCTGTGACCTTTACAGCCAGAAAAGCAGAGTCAGGTTAATGTTTTATTAAAGTGAGGCAAAGATAGAATAAGATAAGCACGACATAAAGTTATTGATCCAAAGGATACTTGGTTTGCAAGAATGTTCTGATAATACAAAAGGTGATTCTTACCCCTCACAAGTAATTCTGAATTATTGTTCATTTAATAATACTGATATAGCTTACTTTGACTATGTTTTTAACAGTCGTTTTAAAATAATTTGTTTAGACACAAGGACCTTTACACAGAAATTTTCAGGAACAGGAAGGAATATCTAAAACCTGAAAATTACACTTTCAGATAGGATCTTTAAAGATAGGAACTGGACAACTGAGAACAAATGTTCAAATGGGCAGAGATCCAACTCCAATTTCAGAATTCCTATCTGATAGTAGGAGCTTTCAGTTATGGTCATTTTTTAATCGAGGCAGCAGAAGTTGAGTTGAGGATCAAGTTCAAGTTTAGGTTCAGGTTTATTGTAATTGGCAAACATATCCAGATATAAGTGCCATGAAAATTCACTTTTTAAAGCAGCTGCATAGTACGTTACAAACACGACAAACCTAAGTTAACAAAAACCTAAAGCAACATAAATTATACTTAATTTACATGTCAAAATAAACATAATAACATTAGTAAAAGTTGAGAGAAAAACAAATAGTCTGAAGTAGTGTTAGGTTCTGACCTTAAAAAACCTAACAGCAGTGGGAAAAAATCTGTTGTTTAATTTTGAGTGTGGTTCTTCAGACTCTTTTACCTCCTGCCTGATGGCAGTATTGAAAAGAGAGCGTGGTCTGGATGGCGGGGGACCCCAGTGATGGATTTCACCTTCCTAAGACAATATCTCTTATAAATATCCCCAGTGGTGGGGAGAGTTATACCCATCATGTAAATGGCTGAGTCCACTACTCTTTGTCGCCTCTTGCACTTCTGTGCTTTGGATTTTCCATGAAGTGACCAGTCAAGTTGTTTTAAGCAGAGGACATTCCATGAAAATGGGTGAACTACAATTTTGAAAGAAGTAAAGATATTGTTCAAATTATCAAGAGTGAATCTTGAAGGTATGGGAAGCGATTCGTGGCTCTATGAACCTAATATTATCAATAAGAACAAAGCAGCAAAATAAGAACAATGCATTTACCGCATAGTTTTGTTGTCTGGGTGAGCATCATTCACTGACTGTTAATTACAAGGACAGATAATACGTCTCAGCTTAGTGATAGAATTTCTCACATTCTCACACATTGGATGTGGCTTTCTATGGAAATCCTCCTGTGTTTCCATCATAATTTCATTAATAAATCAGTGAACTTAGAGATTTTTTTTCAAATTCATTAATGGGATATGTCCATTCTTAAAAACCCTTGAGAAAGTAGTAGGAGCCATCTTATTGATGCCTTCCAGTTATTCTGATAATAATACCCTGTACTGTGTGGAAAGTTCCTGGATAAAATTTCAAAGTCAGTATGGTGAAGAATTTCCAGGTAGCGGTGTTCCAATGCACCTGCCACCCTCATCCTTCTGAAAGGTGAAAATCACATGTTGGTGAGTCGCTATAATGCATTTTGTCAAAGATATTCACTTCAGCCACAGAATACCGAGCTTCAGGTGATGAAGAAGATGTCAGTCAAGCGACTGCTTTGGCCTGAATGGTAATGAATGCAAGATGTGACCAGTAAAACCTTGATATAGTTGATTAATTAAAGCAATTGTCTACTTTCTTTATTATCATACCAAAGATATTAACCATATTCAAAACTAAGTACTGTCTTAAACAGAAAGTATTAACAGGATTGTTTATAAAAAGGAAATGTTCTAACATAAAACAACACAATATTCTACCCAATATTTATTTAAGAGAACCATTCCTGCCTTGGTAACACTTTGTTACAAAGGTCATCAGGTATACTCAAATAATAGATGGCATATAATGATTTAAGTCCTTTAGCTGTTGCATCAGTTGAGGTTGCTCAGATTTTTCTTCATTGTTTTAGTTGTTTAGACTATAACCTATAGAAGCAGAAATAGACTATTCAACCCATCAAGTTTGTTCCATCACTCAATCATAGCTGATTTTTTAAGAATCCCATTCTCCCACCTTCTATCCTTAACCTTTAGCCCCCTTAATAATCAAAAACCTATTAGTCTCTCCTTTAAATACACTAATGACGATGCTCCGGTCTTCAGTGGCAAATAATTCCACAAATTCACCCCCTTTAGTTAAAGGAATTTATCTCCATCTCTCTTTCAAAGGGATGTCTCTTTATACTTTTGGAAGTTCTGAAGAAGGGCACATTTTGAAAGATGGTTTGCAAACCATGTGAAACTGTAATCATGTAAACTTTTCTAACAATAACTTGAAATCACTTTTATATGGAGTTGTTTGCATACATGTTTATTATCATTTTCAGGAGCATTAGACACAGGTTGTAAAAGCATAAGTCTGAATTTTATGTGTTTCTCTACATTAGCTTTCACGTTGTACTTGACCTTGTCACACTTGCATAAATGTTGACCATTTATCTCAGGGGGTTTATCTCATATATGCCTAAATTGTGTAAGAACATTTATGGCTGTTAGTATTTTTGTTAGTAGCTGAGGGTTTGTTCTGTATTTCTATTAATCCCATAAAATCTTTTGTTTCCAAATTCCCTTTGGCAAAAGTATTAGAAATGATTTTATTTAACATTTACACGCATTTTTACTCCCCATATTGGTTGTGTTATACATAAATTAATAGTCTAGATTTACTATAACTGTAGGAAAAATAGTACTCAAAGAAGAGTTCATAATGTCAAAAATATTATCAACTTCATTTTCTTTGGGGGATATTTTTCTAAACCAAATAAAATATGAACTTTGATATTACTGCTTACTGGAGTTCTTGAATTCAATTAATTTGTCAAATGTAGCCTCAATACATTTTACAACACTGAGTGCCAGAGATCTCATCTATATTTTCTAATTCATTACAGTACATTGGTCTTTGGCCCACCAGGAAAATCAAAAGGACCACTATTTTTCTTTTATGGCTGTTTGCTGTTGTGGGGTTACCCTACTTATTTTACCCAGGTCAGTAAATTAAGACATGCTAAAGTTATAGTCAACTGATACTCGGCAAAATATTCAATGTATTACTAAAAATTTCCATTTAACACATCATTATATGATTTCCTTTTTCCAACACTGCAGCCTGTACTTTTCCAACATTATGAAGCAGTGTGTTATCAATTATCTTGTAAGCTGTATTACTGGGCGATTATAATTTCCCCTGTATTGACTGGGCCTGTATGGGGTAGAAATGTGCCTAGGGAAGTTTCCTGAGCTAATATACAGTTTAGAGGCTCCTACTCGGGAAGGTGCAATGCTGGACCTCCTCTTCAGGAATGGGGCAGTGCAGGTAACTGAAGTGTTCCCTGATTGGAACACTTTGCCTCTAGAAATCATAATTCTATTAGTTTTAAGATAGTGATGGAAAAGACAGGCCAGGTCCACAGGTAAGGTCCTAAACTGGAACAGGGCTAATTTTGGAAAAACTAGACAGGTTGATTGGCTGAGCCTGTTTGAAGAGAAAGAAACAATTGGAAAATATGGGGCTTTTAACAGTGTGATGGCAAATGTCCAGAAGCAGCATATTCTTGGTAGGGTGAAGGAAAGTTTAGGGAATCTTGGCTGATGAGTGATATTGTGGCTTTGGTCAAGGAAATGAAGGAAATATACGGCGGATTTAGAAGATCAAGGATGAGTGAATCCCTTGATGACTATTAAAAGATTAAGTGCATTCTTAAGAGGGAAATCAGGACGGCAAAGAGAGAGTATGAGATGAATTTGGCAGGTAAATTAAGGAAAATCCCAAGAGGCTATGTTGAGAGTAGCTTTAGCTTAACTAAAAGGGTAGTGTGGGAGAGAGTAGGTCCTCAGAGATTAGCAGGATGACTGTGTTTTATATTGCAGGAGATGTGCAGGACTTTTAAGAATATTCTCTTTGGTGTTTACTGAGCAGAAAATCATATTTGCTCAGAAGATAGGGGAAAGAAGTGGAGATGATTTGGAAGACATTCATATTACCAAAGAGAGGTATTTTCAGCCTTGCAATGTTTTAAGGTGAGTAAATCCCCAGAGCTTGATCGAGTGTATCCTTAGACTTTGTAGGAGTCTACAGAAGGAATTGCAAAGGCCCTTACAGAGATATTTGCTTCATTGATATCTGCTGGTGAAGTTCCCAAAGATCAGGAGGTGACTAATGGTGTTCCATTGTTTATGAAGGGTATCAAGGTCAAGCTGGGAACTTCAGGCCAGTCAGAATGACGTTAACAAGGGGAGGTTACGGCAGGAAATTCTGTGGGAAAGCATCTACCAGCATTTGGATAGACAGAGTCTGATTAAGAGTCAGCATGGCTCTATGCATGGAAAGTCATGCTTGATGAATCTTTTAGCTCTTTGAAGAGGTAAACAAAAAGGAAGATGAGGGGAGAGCAGTGGGTATTGTCTATTTGGACTGTAGCAAGGCCTTTGACAAGGCTGGTGTGGAAGGTTGGGTCTGGAGTCCAGGGAGAGCTAGTTGGGTAGTAACCAAAGAATGGTGAGTCATCCAGGATCTGATTAAGAATCTCCGGCGGAAATGTCTACTGTTTATTCTTTTCCATAAATGCCTCCAGCATTTTGTGTGTGTTGCCTGGAGTTCCAGCATCTGCAGATCTTCTCATCTTTCTACAGTCTGAGGATATTCTGGGGGCAGCCTACAAGTGTTGCCATGTTTCCATTCCTTGTAACGTGGGAGACTGAGGAAGTATACAAAACCATGAGAGACATAGAGAGGGTGGATGGCAACGGTGGGGGGGGGGGAGGTTGGTGTTGGGGTGGAGTCCCAAACTAGGGTGCATACTGTAGGCTTAGGTGAGAGGCAAAAGATTTAAAAGGAACCTGAGGACAAATTTTTCATGGAGAGGGTGGTGAGTGTATGGAACAAGCTGCCAGGGTAGATGGTTAAGGCAGGTATGAAAGTATCATTTAAGAAGATCTTGGATAGGTACATGCAGGGGCAGGGCTTAGAAGGATATGGATCGAAGAAACTGACTAGCAGGGTGGACACCCTGTTTGGCATGGGCTTGTTGGGCTGAGGGCCTTGTGTCTGTCCTGCATTCCTCTACACTCGATGATTAAAAAGCAGCTTACAATTTTTTAGGAATCAGGAGTGTGCATTTTCTCTGTTCTGATATAATACTGAATTTAGTGTCATTATGGCATCTAGAAAAATAAGTTTTTCAGTGCTAGAAGTAAATGTGATTCAGAATGCCACTTAAAAATCAGTTATTCCTGAGTAAATCAGTTTAACCTTTTCACTGCACTTTGCTTAACAGTGATGCATAAATATTAAAAGTTCATAGCGCATAATTGATTCCATGCTGATTTAATTTGCAATAACTGTAACCACACACCTCGTGGTTGAACAGGATGTCACTGGCAGTAATTTCACATTTCCATATTTAACTTCCCATGTGCGAGCAACAAAGTTTGCTGTAGTTTTACATGATGTAATTGATAAACAGTGTTAGTTTCACTGCCATTCCAAGCAGAAAGTCCAGGCCTAAGTATTACTGATAACTATGATACAAGGTAATTTCCCATTCCATTGCATCCCAAGTCTTATGATATGCAAACTGCTCTAATGTGCTTATCAAGATTAAGATTTGGGTTGGAGAAGGAAGTATCATAGAGGAATATTATTATGGTTGTTGCATATTAATATATAATTTCATGACATTTAACGCAGAAGGGAGTGTGGTCAGTGGTAAGTTCTTTCTTTGCTGGATAACCTAATCATGGTATCTAATGGATACCTTGCACTGCTTCCAAGAAGAACAATTGGCCAACATACCACTCCAAGTTTATGTACAGTATCTTACAACCAACATGGAATCAGGGCTGGGGTGGCTGGGAAGTCCAAATGAAATCAAGCCAGAGTCAGATAAGGACTAATTGAATGTGTGGGAGAACAAACTATTGGAGACTCTTCCCACACTTCATTTAGAAAACCAATGTATCACCAAACACCATTTCATGGAATTAAGCAATGCGTTACATGATGGGCCAATAAACTAAAATAGCAAATGTACAAATTAGTTGTTCAGTTTTATATAGCTGAATAAGACAGCTGCTTTGGGTAAGTAGGTCAGGTTAATGACATTTTTTATGATACCCATTCTGCATCATATCAACAGTATAATAAACTACTCCAAAATATGGAGGCCTTGAAGGCCTTAAACATGGATCTAAATTTCCACTGATTTACACAGATCAGGTAATCTACACAATATTTGGAATTTCTTATCATTCCTGAAATACTAAACAAGTTATATTACTGAGTTCTCTTTCAAATATTAATTACAATTGTGCTTTAGTTGCTACATAACCAAAATACAAAAAATTACACACATGTAAAATTTCATGAGAATTGGCATCCTCCCTTTTATATAAACACTTCTCTCAAGCTTTCAAAGAATGAAGCACCATGGTGAATTTGTTGGATCAGTTTCAGTTTTAGCTACTATTGAAGACAAGGCATTCCGATTACTCCGATGCATTTTATTTAAATCTTGCTATCATCAAAATTGTACATACTTTTTCATAGTCTGTCATTGGCATGATCAGGAAAGTTTTAAAAAATGATGTAGAATTTAGGGAATGTTGGCTAAAGGTCACTTTGCATTAAACAGTGCAAATTTTTAAAAATTGTCTGGTTTGTCCTCTTACATATGAATTTGTCATAAAAGTTATGTTAATGTAAACTACAGCAAGTTTAGTTGCACAATGATGGCCAACAAAAACAACCCAGAAACAATTGTTCTGCATTTTCATGGGCACTTAGTCAATAATCAGTTTACACCTTTCTTAAACTTTCCTGATGGTGAAGATAAAAAGTTGCACCAAAGGTATCTGAATGCCTTGCCTCTGATAGCAGTTAAATGGGCACTGATGCAACAAGCATAAATGACTTCAATGGGAAACTTTTAGCTTCTCTAAAGCAAGGTAACTGGAAGTTGTTTGATAATTTTGTGAAACAGTCTTGCATGAGTTTGTTTCTGCATCATTTTCAAATTTCTTCAAGAGTTTTCATACAGTTATTCAAATAATTGCAGTGATTGAACTGCTGTATTCAGGTCAGTGTCATGTTGCCATGGCAGGCAATTGATCATTTCAAACCATTGAAAAACGGTGTTCCAAAATTATGCCATAAAGTTAGATTCTATTGTTTCATCTTGATTAAAATTTGCACCCCTTCAGAATGAATGTCACGTTACAGGTTTAAATCTTTGGCAGGATTTTTGACAGCTTTGCTGAATTTTGTTATAGTTTGGACCCAAAGCGTTTGTGAAATATATGCAATTGTTCCATCTTTTTTGTCTGATGGACTTTTGATGAGAATCAAAAATTCGAGTCACAAATATTTCAGAAAACTTATTTTTAGTTAAGTCTGGACCCTGAGGGAAAAAAAGTAAGATCACTGTATAACCTAAAAAAAAGTATATAGTAGCAAACAGTTCTCACTGATTCAATCAACTCACTTTAAATTTAAAGATAAACAGCTGACTACTGATAATATTGGGCTGATTTGGCAAATTCTGCATCTCAGAATGGAGCTCTTCACTTTGAAGACAAAATATAGCCTTGGACCACATGGACAATAGCATCAAAGAAAATAGTTTGTTCCCATATAACACAAACCCATTTGTAAGTTTTCATTTCATTACATTACTTTTTACAAACGTTAAATATTCATGGAGTTACAGATATATTTCCACACCTACATAAAGATAAGAATATGATTGAAAGAGTACAGAGAAAACTTACAAGCATGTTGCCAGGACTGCAGGACCTCAGTTATAAGGAAAGATAAGGTTAGAATTTTATTCTCTAGAGCGTAGAAGACCAAGGGGAGATTTGATAGAGGTATACAAAATTATGAGGAGTACAGATATGGTAAATGCAAGCAGGCTTTTTCCACTGGGGTTGGGTGAAACTAGAACTAGAGGTCATGGGTTAAGGATGAAAGGTGAAATGTGTAAGGGAAATATATGGGGAAATTCTTTATTCAGAGGGTGGTAAGTATATGGAACGAATTGCCTGTGCAAGTGGTGGATGCAATTCTGATTTCAACATTTAAGAGAAGTTTGGGTAGGTACTCGGATGGGAGGGGTATGGAGAGTTATGGTCTGAGTGCAGGTTGATGGGACTAGGCAGTTCATATTATTAAGTACAAACTGGATGAACAAAAGGGCTTGTTTCTGTGCTGTACCCCCGTTCTATTCAAATAAGCTCCAAAACCTGGGACTCTTGTACCTCCCTCTGGAACTGGATCCTTGACTTCCTCATTGGGAGACCACAGTCATCGTGGATTGAAAATAACATCTCCTCCTCGCTGACAGTCAACACTGGTGCACTGCAAGGATGCGTGCTTCGTCCACTGTTCTGCTCTCTCTACACTCACGACTGAGTGGTTAGGCACAGCTCAAAATCCATCTATAAGTTTGCCAATGACACAACTATTGTTGGCTGAATTTCAGCTGGTGTTGAAGAAATGTACAGCTCAGCTGGTTGAGAGGTGCCACAACAACAACTTTTCACTCAACATTAGTAAGGCCAAGAAATTGATTGGAGATTTCAGGAAACACACATCAGTCCTCATTGAAGGATCAGCCGTGGAAATGGTGAGCAGTCTCAAGTTCCTGGGTGTCAACATCTCAGAAGATCTCTCCTGGGCCCAACGTACTGATGCAATTACAAAGGCGGCATGACAGTGGCTATATTTCATTCAGTAATTGAGGAGATTTGGTATGTCACCAAGGACTCTAGCAAATTTCTACAGATTACTGTGGAAAGCATTCTAAACAGATTGCATCACTATTTGGTGTAGAGAGGCCACGGCACAGGATCAGAAAAAGCTGAAGAAAAGTGCAAACTCAGCCAGCTCCATCATGGCCAGTAGCTTTCCTGCTGCAAAACAGCAAACTTCACAACATATGCCAGTGCTATTAGACCTGATTCTGATTCTGAACAGAATATTGTAGTCACTAAAAATGTTTGTAGTTATATGATTTCCTGTCATTAACAAAAGTTAAAGATCCAACTGAGTTTTGACCAATGGTTTACTGACAAATTTATATACATTTAAACTGAACCACAAATAATTGACTGTTTTATAATTAAACAAAATGAGCAGAGAGATAAGTGAATGGTAGTAAGTTTGCTCGAATACTAGGTTATCAATACATATGAAAATATAAACCACAGAATTTACTCATTTTTTATTGCTCTATTGACTCAGTGTGTTTAAGAAGATATAATAAATATTAAGTTACATAGTGTGTATTTTAAAAGCAATTTCATTAATTTGCCATGAATGACTGGAGTTGTTATCTATTCTATTGCGCAGATTGTCTCAATCTCGTTCTCCAGGCTAATGGGCTTCCATATCATCTTCTTGATCTCCAATGTACTGATGTGGTATCTATTCCTAAATGCTTCCCTAATGAATCCTGGTTTTCTTCTCAGAGACTGTGAAGAATATGATCATGCTCTCAGAAAGGTATAATAATCAGCTTCCTTATGCACCAATGAAGTTGCTCATTCAGTAAATTGCAAGACTTGTTTCCTCACCAAATGCTTGTAGCCAAGTCTGTCATAGTTTCTAATTCTAAGCAAGTGTTTTCATCAACAGTAAGGTAAAAATAAGTGTTTTAAAGAATTATAAATGTTACTCTATTTTTGAAATCACTGACTCTGCTCAATATTATTGCAATGGAGAGAGCTGAATTAAAATACCATTTTTTACTTGATATGTAAAATGAATCTCACACTCACAATTATAAGATGCTAATTGGCTCTGTGCTGCAAAGTGAAATTAACAAACACAAAACAGTTTTTAAAATTCTGGTCAAAGAACTAATAATTATCAGTATATTTGGACTATGATTAGTTATTGCATTAAAACTCCTTAGTTATTGAGAAGCAGACTAATTCAGCACAAAAGGAAGAATAGGTTTGGGTAATGCTTACACTACTTACAGAAAACTACTTACAGTAAGTTACCAAGAGCAGCTCTCTGAGAAGTCCACTAGAATTTATAGTTCATTAATGAACCTTCTGATTCATCTCAAGTATAATAGGAGAAAAATGCATCATTACTTTCTAGAGCTAAATTCATGCAGCAGTAACAATCACCCTTTATATTTCCCACATGTTCAGTTTGCTTGAAGTCAACACTGACGGAATTGGTTTCATTAGTACCAAATGTATGCTGGTGAGTACAACTGATAGTTGATACTCCTGAAAAAGCTGACTATTCACCCACATTTTTAAATTAAAAGGATGTCAAACATGTAATGCTGGATATGTTTAATATATTACAAGCTATTTTCACATTGTGAATGCCTAGCTAAATATAATTATAGTCTGATTTGAGCCTGTAATTACTTAACAATAATTGATAATACTTTCCTTAATTACACTTCAGGACTGGCATAAGCCATTCCTGCTGAAATAGTTGTGAGATTTGCTTCATTGTAAGTTAAGGGGGATATGCTCGAGCACTAAGAATCTGCCTAGATGAACTTTGCTACTTATCTGTCACTACAACTTTCCCTTAGTCCTTACCCTGGGGTTGCAACTCCAATTCCTTTTTAGTATTCATCATTTATGTTATATCTTTCCTCTGTGGCAATCATTTTCAAGTAAAAACTGAACTTCCTCCCTAGTACAAAACCAAGTAAAACTTCCCAAATGAACTAGATCCATCAGACAATGGGGAAAAAATCAGGCACAGTTCTGAGGCAAGACAATAAATCTTAAATGTATTTGGTTTCTATTGACTGAATCACACTGGAAACAAGAAGCTATGAACCATAGTATAAATGCTCCTTGAGAATATGCTATTTCCAAAATCTCTCCTCCCCCATTTAAGCACATACATACTGTAATTCAGTGCAAGGTTTATACAATTTTTTCATATTTTATATACGTTTGTAATATTTGTCACAACACTCCGCTACTTCTAACTTTGATGAACTTACGGATAATCTGTAGGTATAAACCCTAATGATCATGTACGTTTACAATTTTTTAATTGTTTCTTCTGTTTATCATTGCTGTTTTCATGTAAAGGAGTTACTGTCCTTCAAGTTGCTTGCCAGCAGCAATGCCTCTGCAGGCATATTTTAACACTTGTGCCAATAATCATTTCAGATATTCTCTCGAGAGCTTATGACTCAGATTGGGTTCAAACTACCTGACAACGAGACTAGGTTCAAACTTTCTGACTCTATTTTTGCAGGATACAGACATATGATTACTCTCTTCCGATTTCCAAGGAAGCATTAACTTTCTGTTAGTGAATAATTATTTCACTTTTTTCACCTTCTGAAGGAAGGTCATGACTGATTAATTCAGCTGAATGCTTGAGGATGCCAAGGCACGGTGAGAGGAATTTACTCAACACATCCTCATGACATTACAGTAAACCGTGAGAAATTAGCTGCATAAGACAATCATAAATTAACTTGTATGAAGAATTCAGAAATACTGTATGTCATATGAATTTTTGATAATTCTTTTAATTAACTTTATCTCAAGCAACTGTAACTAAAAATAAAACCAGAAGGAACAGAACCAACCTTGTGGCATGGAGCAATGACTGATAAAGGTGAATTCAAAGCAAAGTTAAAATTTTAATTGTACATTCAAGGTGCATTTCCCAGAGATCTATACTGGTTCTTGGTTATATATGATTTGGATAAAGCAGTAGAGGCTTATATATTCAAGTATGCAGATGACACTTAAGAGTTGTAGTAAACTGAGCAGAAGAGGCCAGGATGTTCCAAAAGAATACGAACAGATTAAGTAACTAAACCAAAGTGTGACAAATGTAGAGCCCCACAGGTAAATATGATACCTTCCCTGATATGGAAACCGGTGGGCTATAATTATTTACAGCATTCTCTGATTTTGTGGCTATTTTCTATAAACATTTTGCTTTGATCACTGACATTTCTATTTTTAGGCAGTTTATTTTGATGAATGGAAACAGGGAAAGAATCCACTGAGGAGGCTTTGCCATACTTGCCACATTGTGAAGCCTCTCCGGTCCAAGCATTGTCATGTGACTAACCGCTGTGTGGAGTACTTTGATCATTATTGTCCTTACATCTACAACGATGTAGGCTACAGAAACCGGTACAGTAATGTTCAGCCAGACTTCTAAACTTTCATCGCTACGTTGTTACTGTAAGATACTATTTGATTACTCATAGTTTATGTTTTACCCTTGGATCTGAAAGCAAGCAGAATAATATTATATGCCTTCTCATCATGACCTTCTGCCATTCCCTTCTCTGTGCCCCGTTTGGTATCTCACTTTCCCTCGTCTCCATCCTCTTTCTTCCAAAACTTCCCTTTTCCATCTTAGTGTTCATACAGGGTAAAGAAAAGAGCCAGTCCATTGTTGTTATCATGTACTCCACCCATATTCAGGCTCTGAGCTAAATGATGAGAGTGCTTCATTTACCGACAGACAGCCTGAAGCTAATAAATAGAGTGATCAAACGTTAACTATGCTCCTAATCCCATCATAAACAATACTAGAATAGCAATATTTTTGCATTGTACAACAAGGAAAGCTCACGTAGGAGAGAAATAAGGGTAAGTGATGGAGTGACGACAGAGGAAGGAGAAAGTGGAGCAGGAAGAAAGGGGTGGTGAGGGATGTGGATGGGTGGAAAAGAAAAAGATTGGAAAGAGGGAGAGAACAAGAGGAAGGTGGAGGGACTGCAGCTCTGAACCAACAGTCAGAGAGTAGGCAATAAATCAAACTGAGCCCAAGTGTTTCTCAATTCAGGCAAGCTTGGATTTCATGCATGAGAAAGGTTGAGATTTTCTTGTATCCCCCTGCTCCTCAGTACATTTCCCTCATTTTTCCTGATTTTGTGTGTGTGTGTCTCCTCTTCCTTTGCCTCTCTCTCTCTCTCTCTCTCCCCTCTTCCTTTGCCTCTCTCTCTCCCATCTATCTTTTTGTCCACCATCACACTAGCACATCATTCTCTCTCCCCTCTTCTTATTGCTCACTCATCCCAACCATTTCCCTCTGTCTCTAAATGCTCCTGCTGCCCAGCATCTGGAGAGAGTCAAGTCCTAGATCCCATTAGGTCATTTTGAGGTAGGTTTGCCTTCAGTCCTGTACTTTGATCAGTACTGACGAAGGGTCTCAGCCCGAAACATTGACTGCTCCTTTCAACAGATGCTGCCCGACCTGCTGAGTTCATCCAGCTTGTTTGTACATGTTTATTTGATCAGTACAAGCCAGAGCATAACATTGGAGGTATAATTATACACCTCTTGTCTGTTGGAATGGAATGACAGAGACAAAATGCCAGGTTATCAGTGACCTTGTAAAGGTGCTATCCAACACATTTTATTTTGAGACTCTGGAGCAACTTTTCCCTGAGCGGAGTAATTAATATGTTAATAGAAGTATCACAATTGCCTTAAGCAAGTATGTTAACACCAACAACTTGACAGCTCAACTAATAGTGCTGCAAGAAAGCACAATCTAAGATCTAACTATCTTCGACTGCTTTTGTCATGATACTTTGTCAGTCAAAGGTCAGAAGTGGAGATCGCCACTGCTGATTGCAATGTATTCAGTTCTCTTTGCAACCTCAGGTAATGAAATAGTCCGTACTGTTTCTGGTGGTGAGACATGACAACAGTTAGGTTTGAACTAAAAATTGACATATTACACATACCTGGTAATGATCATTTCCAATAGGAAGACAACTGACGACCAGACCCTGAAATCCAATGTTAGTATTATCATTTGTTTCATCACTGGAAATGCATTAGGGTTATTTATCAGGAGAGCTGCGTCCTCAGGACCCTTAGTATCATTGTGGATCCCACCCATCCATCCAGTGTCCTCTTTGAATTTCTACCATCAGGCAGCAGACTCCGATTCATTAAGACAACAACGGTCAGGGTGGGAAACAGTTTCTACCCTCAGGCCATTAGGCTTCAGAACTCCCTGCTGCATCACATTTGAAGTGCCACCAGTTAATTTGTTCCATACCTTACAATGTTTAATTATGCACTTTAATTTGTTATTAATGTGTGATTCACCTGTAGATTTTATCCTTACCTTCATAAGTTATCGTGTGTTTTCTGTGTGATGCATACTACTGTACTTTACTCCCTGGTTCAGAGAAACATTATCTCATTTCTATACACATTATATGATTATATACGTTATATACACTTATATAGTTAAATGGCAATAAACTTGACTTGACTTTTGACCAGAAACTTCATTGGTACATCAATAGAAATACTGAGACATATAGCATATTGGAGCCACTTCCTGATTTCCCAAAGCTCACCTTCCATTTACAAAGCAGAAGACAGAAAAATGGTGAAATACTCTAACCTTGCATAAGGTACATTTCCAACAAGTCCAGAAGTTCAACATCATTCAGATTAATGAATTGAGAAAGGTACTTAGATACCTTAAACATTTATTTTATCGATCAAGGTACACTGTTGGTGCAAATATATGAAGAATAGAATGCTCACCAAACCTCTTTGATGCTGTTTCTACCAAAAAGAAAAGGAGCTGACACAAGGGATTGTCACCATATGCAAGTTCTCATCTAACTCACCTACCATCCTTATGTGGAAAAGGTTATGAGGGCAGGAAAATGGGGTTGAGAGGAAAAATAAATCAGCCATGATTGAATGACAAAGCTGACTCGATGGTCAAATGGACTAATTTGCTCCTATGTCTTATGTGGAATCTCCCTCCGTAGTGCAGTCTGGGAGTAATTATTTCATGGAGCAGCAGTTCACTATTCCCTTGTTATGACCAATTAGAACTGAGTGTTGACTTTGCCAGGAATCCCACATTCTGTCAGTCATCTGCGTTAAACAGTCAGTTGATATTTTTTCTGCTAGCTAATCTGCAATTGTTAAAATCCTTGTAGTCAGAGGATGACGCACAGTTCATGGCATTTACCTGAGCATTCTGAATTCTGAAGAAATCTGGTATTAATACAAGAGGGCAAGTTGTGGTTGTAGAACGATCTATTTTATGTCGATGTGGTGACTAAACCGGTTGAGAGACAAATGGTCCAAAAACTTGGATAGTCATATTAAATAGGTTTGGACCAATGCTTGATTGGACTGAATAGGTTTGGACCATTGTTTGATTGAATTCTAGAGCCTAGTTTCCTCAAAGTGCTTAAGATTAGCATCAGGGATCAGAATATTGGAGAGTAAGTGCTGTTTGATCACGTTGTCAGTAACCTTGCTAATGATTGAGAGCTGCTTGATATGATTATAATTGACAGGATTGGATTTGTCTTGCCTATTGTGGACTGAAAATTTTCCACTCTCTTATGGAAGATGCCGGTGTTGTACCTGCATTTAAAAAATAACAAGTTTTAAATGTCAAGATGTGTAGTTGGGGCACTTCTGAAGCGCACATTCAGGGCCTCACTGCTTTGATCCAAGATAGGCTCAGTCAGTAATTTCAGATTCAGGGATACACAAGCTCAGTACCATGTGAGCTGGAACTGCGCGCGATAAAATACAATCTCTGAAAGGAATACATGTATTACTTACAACTACTAAATATTCTTCATAAACTTCTTGTATATTTTACAGGAATTATTTTTTGGGTTTCCTAGCAACAATATGCCTTAATAGTGTGATGGGAATCTATCTTGCTTGGGATTGGTTTAATGAGATGGGACGCAGCATTTTCATTGGAATTGGCTTCATATTCCTGTCTGTTATTGCAGTCACATCAGCAATAATGACTGGCATATATGTAAGTGATATTCTGGTCTTTAACATTGCAGTTTTTATTTCACCAGCTCCTTTGCCTTCTTGTGTTTCCCCACTTCCTCCGGCAGATCATTCCATGTATGCACTGCTCTCTGTAAAATACCCAAGCCGAACTGGTCCCTCATTCATCCTCCTTAAGCAGCTTCCAGAGAGATCACAGGATTTTTAAAAACAGATACTGTATCTGCTCTATATTCTTCACTAAGTAAACACTTTGCTTGAGTCAAGATAATTAAAGGATTATGAGTTGTAACAAGCACAAGTTAAATACGGTAACTATTTTCATTTTATGCTGACTTTGTTGCCCTCTAGTGTTTTCCTTTGGTTTTTGCAACTAACACTAGGGCAAATCAAAATTTTCAAGTTTAAGTGAGCCTGTTTAGGTTCACCTCCAATTCATTTTTTTACATTTATACTCTAAATTCAATTATATATACCACAGAGATAGTTTTAAATAGTGCTTGCTCCACACCAGATACAATATGTACTGGATATGATGAGATTTATATGTTATTTCTACATCAAGCATTAATTCATTCCAAAAGAGTTGCTTGGACCAAGAAATTTTTCAGTTGTCAATAGTGCAGTGGATGGTAGCTGCATTGCATTGTACTCTCCTGAGATTTCAGAGTTTCCCAATCTTCTTTATGCCATGGACCAACACCATTAAGCAAGGTATCCATGGACCCCAAGTTAGAAATCTCAATAGAAGTGAAGGACAACATGCTACTTCTACCACAGTTAAAATTAAGAGATTTCAACTCTTCTATTTACTCTTTTCAACATTTCCTTTCATTCCTCTTAACTCTTGCTGTTTTCCCTTTACTCTTGTTGTTTGCTTCTTGCCAATTCTGCCTCAATATTAATCTCATATTATGTTAATGCCATTACTCTAATTCAAAGGTTATAAAGGAAAAGCAAACAATAAAATACTACCATATTGTTTGAGACACTGCTGTAGGGTGGATAACTTGCATGCATCTGATTATAATAAATATGACTCTGGAATACATATTGCTGGATCCAAAATAGAAAATGTCAGCTTACTTATTACTGGATACTGAACAACACATAATCATACAATGATGAACTATTTATACAAGGACCACAGTGGTTCAAATTATGGCTTTAATAATATGAACATTTTAATTTTAAAAGAAATGATTGCTAAAGTAGAAAATGAATTCTAACTATGATTTATGACCAACAGTCTAAAGATTGAAACATTGCGAATTTAACAAGTTTTTTTGCATTTGAAATACTGCTGATGAATTATTTAACTGTCATTTACAGTTCTATATGGCTGCACTTAATTTAACAATAAATGAACATATGAATCAGAAGAGATACAGTTATCTTCATACCAAGGATGGACACTTTCATAACCCATTCAACAGAGGCGTTGGACTGAACCTAATGGAATTCTTTCACCTAATCGAACCACAGAGGGAGGAAGTGCTCAATACACTGGATGGGTTGCACGTCATTTGAACAATGTAAAAACCATGACAACATACATAACTCTCTTCACTCAAAATTAAGGCACAAGCATCTTTCTTTATGCATCCTTATAAACTCTTCTGTTTTGAGAAAGAATGTGAAGATGCACTACATAACATAAAACAGCCAATTACGTATCAAAGAAAGGAGAATTTTACTTTTAATGCATAAAAGATTAAGAGGTCAAGTAAAGTTCATCAATCAAACTACACAAATGCATATACTTCTCAATATTGTTGATTTTGGGGCTATGATGCATTTGCTGCTATATTCAGGAATCAAGTAGAATGCAAATGTTAAAAAAGTTGAAAGTTGAAAGTTTATGATATTCAATGCAAGTCATTCTTGCATATAAGTATTTTATCATATAAGATGGTGCCAGTAGTATATGCCTGTAAATATTCAAGTTATTATCATTGAAATTACTTATTTTAGTGCACTCCAGATGGAAGTACTATCCTGATATTCAGAGCAAGTGATATTTGGTTAAATTACTCATAGAGAAAATAAGTTATCCAAGAATGATTCCAGAGCAAACAGTCTTGCAAAATTATGTAATTAAAATCAGCCTGTGCCTATTGCTTGTTCCAAATAGCCAGATGTAGAAGTAAAGGGCTAAGGATATCCACTACAAAACGGAGAATGGAAGTGGCTTCAACTATGAAAACGGGTTGGTAAAATTCTGATTACTCAGGGAGTTATTTGACTGAACTATTATGTACTTTTTCCCGGGAGCTATTTTTGTTATCTGGAAAACTTGACTTAAAATGTATATCCAAATGGAAATTGTGCTTACTTTTTTCAAATCTGCTTCAAATATTTGACAGAGTTCAAGGATGAACAGATGCACATGGAAAAACTTAACATTTTCTAGATTACAGACAGAATATTAGGGTAAGCCCTAATGTTGTGTGGTTCCAAACATGTTTTCAATTTATTTTGCAAAACCATTGATGTTTTCTTTTATTGACAGGCTGAAGTTATTTTCCCCTCCTTATAAGATATAATAACCTTGATCACTGTAATCACTGTATGTTATTGCAAATTGCTAATTTTTGTTTAAATATTTTTGAACTGTTTTCAGCTTGTAAATGTCTGAAACTCTGAATTTATTTATGAAGGTGTTTATTGAATATGTAATTTATCAATGTACTGTAAGTGAGTTAAGCTCCTCCTCCACTAATCACATATTCTATCAACTGCATATAACATTTATTCCTCCATGGTGAAGCAAACCAAATATAAGAACTTTGTATTGATTTAGATTATCATCAAATTAGTTTTATAAGTTTCACTCATGAGCATTAAACCCACTCGTGGGCGTATTTGGCATTGTAGTCCAGAATGATTACCAAACTGATGGCAAAGACATTGGAGCATTAACTTCCCACAAGTCCAATATCAAGCAGAACTGCTATCAAAACTTCAGGCTTAAAGGCTGTATCATGTCATACTGCAGTATTAATATAAACGTTTCACAAATTCTTAATACAGTATTACTTGTGCCTTAGTGATTTTTACAACCTATATGCATAATAAAGGGGAAAATGCCCAATAAGTTACTTCAGTTTTACAAAAGCACATACCTGATAAAATTATCTTTATTATTAATTGTAAATCTTACTGTGATTATATTATCATAAACAGAATGCATAATTTAATGAGTAGTACCATTTGTAACATAATCCATCATAAAATTCATTTCATAAGCAGCTTCATTTTACAAAATTTATATATTATACAGGGTTACTGGAAATTATATTGTTCTGACATTTATTAAACAATTATGCAATGTTCAGTAGTTTTATATCAAAATTATCACTATGCAAAATAACTGCAGTAGATTTTATTCACAAAGTGTTAAAGATTACATTTTATATGTATGCTTTTGCCTTTGGATTTTTTGTTCAACCGTTTTTATTTTTAGAAACAGCATTTATGCAGACTTTCGAGGATGTGTGTGCCAATTAAAAGCCTACGTGAATTACATTGGCTTTAGGTGTTTGTCTAGATAGCAGCATCTACTTCCCTGATTGTTCCACCATAGCATTAGATTTGCATTTACCTTCTATCTGTGGAATTAAATTTTTTTTATATAAAATGTGGATTTTTTCTTAACAATTTAGATAATTGTTTAATTTATACTCCTTTCTCCAGCCCACTTTCCCAGGTGAATCCACTTGCCACCCACCACTCCACCAAACCTCAATACACAGTCCCACCCCCACTACTCCACAGTAAAACGAAAACAATTCTATTCCACTGGAGGACTGCTCCGATGTTAAGAGCCATATACCAAGGGAAGACACAATTATTAAACTAGGACAAGAATCCCTCTTTCTCACTTGAATGCAGGACTCAGGTGACAATCAAAAATACTGTACTCTACCCACCTCTCACCGAGTAACAGATGTTTCCTTTTCATGCAGTGCTTGCACCATGGTTATCCTGGCGCACGCTCAGCCTCTGGGTTTTCCTGCCTGTTAGACCTCATGAGGAGTCTATCAGTGCAGCACAGGGACAGGCACAATTAGTGGTGGCATAGTGGATAGTGTATAGAACATGGAATGTAGAAATCTACAGCACGTTACAGGCCCTTCGGCCCACAATGTTGTGCCGACCATGTAACCTACTCTAGGAGCTCTCAGAATTTCCCTTTCGCACAACCCTCTATTTTTCTAAGCTCCACGTACCTATCTAAGAGGCTCTTAAAAGACCCTATTGCACCCACCTTTACCACCATCGCTGGCAGTACATTCCACGCACCCACCACCCTCTGTGTAAAAAACTTACCCCTGACATCCCCTCAGTACCTACTTCCAAAAACCTTCAAACTATGCTCCCTTGTGTTAGCTATTTCAGCCCTGAGAAAAAGCCTCTTACTATCCACACAATCAATGTCTCTCATCATCTTATACACCTCTATCAAGTCATCTCTCATTCTCCATCACTCCAAGGAGAAAAGGCCAAGTTCACTAAACCTATTCTCACAAGGCACACTTTCCAATCCAGGCAACATCCTTATAAATCTCCTCTGCACTCTCTCTATAGTATCCACATCCTTCCTGTAGTGAGGTGACCAAAACTGAACACAGTACTCCAAGTTGGCTCTAACTAAGGTCTTATATAACTGTAACATTACCTCACAGCTCTTGAACTCAATCCCACAGTTGATGAAGGCCAACACACCATACACTTTCTTAACAACACTGTCAACCTGTGCAGCACCTTTGAGTGTCCTATGGACACAGACCTCAAGATCTCTCTGATCCTCCACACTGCCAAGAGTCTTACCATTAATATTATAATTTGTCTCCAAATTTGACCTACCAAAATGAACCACTTCACACTTATCTGGTTGAACACTATCTGCCACTTCTCAGCCCAGTTCTGCATCCTATCGATGTCCTGCTGTAACTTCTGACAAACCTCCAGACTATCCACAACACCTCCAACTTCTGAGTTATCAGCAAATTTACTAACCCACCCTTCTACTTCCTCATCCAGGTCATTTATGAAAATCACAAAGAGGAGGGATCCCAGAACAGATCCTTTTGGAACACCACTGGTCACTGACCTCCATGCAGATTACGAACCATCTACAACCACACTTTGGCTTCTGTGGGCAAGCCAATTCTGGATCCACAAAGCAAGGTCTGTTTGGATCCCACGCCTCCTTACCTTCTGAATGAGCCTTGCGTGGGGAACCTTATCAAATGCCTTACTGAAATATATGTACACTACATCCACTGCTCTGCCTTCATCACTGTGTTTTGTTTCATCCTTACAGAATTCAATCAGGCTTGTAAGGCACAACCTACCCTTGACAAAGCCATGCTGACTATCCCTAATCAGAATATATCTCTCCAAATGCTCATAAATCCTGCCTCTCAGGATCTTCTCCAACAACTAACCCACTACTGGTAAGACTCAGTGGTCTATAATGGGTTATCTCTACTTCCTTTCTTGAACATTGGTTATCTGTACTCCCTTTTCTGAACAAGGGAACAACATTTGCAACCCTCCAATCCTCTGGTACTTCTCCCATCCCTATTGATGATGCAAAGATCATCGCCAGAGGATCAGCAATCTCCTCCCTCACTTCCCACAGTATCCCAGGGTATATCTCATCTGGTCCCAGGGATTTATCTAACTCAATGCCTTTCAAAAACTCCAGAACATACTCTTTCTTAATGTCTATTATGCTCAAGTGTTTCAGTCCGCTGTAAGTCATCCCCACAATTGCCAAGGTCCTTTTCCCTGGTGAATGCTAAAGCAAAGTATTCATTAAGTATCCCCACTAGCTCCTCTGACTCCATGCACACGTTTCCACTATCACTTCTGATTGGTTCTATTCTCACACATCTCATCCTCTTGCTCTTCATATACCTGTAGAATGCCTTGGGTTTTCCTAACTCCTGCTTGCCAAGGCATTCTCGTGGCCCCTTCTAGCTCTCCTAATTTCATTCTTAAGCTCCTTCCTGGAAACCTTGTAATTTTCTAGAGCTCTCACAGTACCTAGTTTCTTGAACCTTTCATAGGTTTTTCTTTTCTTAACTAGGTTTTTTACATCCTTTGTACACCATGGTTCTTTAACCCTGCCATCTTATCCCTGCCTCAATGGAACACACCTATGCAAAACGCCATGCAAATGTTCCCTGAACATTTGCCATATTTCTGCCATGTATTTCCCTAAGAACATCTGATCCCAAATAATGCTCCCAAGTTCCTGCCTAATAGCATCATATTTTCCCCTACCCCAGTTAAATGATTTTCCAAATTGTCTGCTCCTATCCTCTAGTGCTATGGTAAAGAAGATAGAATTGTGGTCACTATCTCCAAAATGCTCTCCCACTGAAAGATCTGACACCTGACCAGGTTCATTTCCCAATACCAGATCAAGTGCAGCCTCTCCTCTAGTTGGCTTATCTACATATTGCATCAGGAAACCTTCCTGAACAGACCTAACAAACTCCAACCCATCCAAACCCTTGTTCTAAGGAGATGCCAGTCAATATTGGGAAAGTTAAAATCATACTCTGCCTCTTCACTTAGGTTGCCACCCCACTGCAAATCTAATTTAAACCCTCCCCAACAGCATTAGCAAACCTCTCTCCCAGGATATTGGATCACCTCCAGTTCAGGTGCAACCTGTCCCACTTGGTCAGTTCACCCCTTCCCCAGAAAAGGTTCTAATGATCGAACATCTTGCAACACTGCCCCCACACCAACTCCTCAGCCACTCATTCCCATTCTGATCTTCCATAGCTCGTTGCACCAGGAGTAATCCGCAGATTACCACCTTGAAGGTCCAACTCTTCGGCCTCCTTTCTAACTCCCTAAACTTACTGCACAGGATCTCTGCCCCTCTCCTACCTATGTTATTGGTATCAATATATACCATGATCTCTAGCTGCTCACCATCCCCTTCAAGAATATTCTGCAAATGCTCAGAGACATCCTGGACCCTAGCACCCGGGATGCAACACACTATCCTGACGTCTCTTTTGCTGCTGCAGAATCTCCTATCTGTCTCCCTAACTATCGAATCCCCTATAACCATTGCTCCACCTGACTTCACCCTGCCTTTCTGAGGTTCAGAGCTGACCACAGTGCTATTGGTCTGGCTGTTGCTGTTTTCCCAATAGACCATCCCCTTCAGCAGTATCTAAAGGGGAATGGCTGCAGGGGACCCTGCACTGACTTCTTTCTCCCTTTACCTCTCTCGGTGTTTGCCCATCTACTCCCTGAATTCTGCACTCTGGGTTTAACCACCTGCTCAAGAGTCTTAACTATCAATTGCTCTGCCTCCCAGATGATCCTTAGTTCATCCAGCTCCAGCTCCAGCTCCTTAATGTGGTCTTTCAGGGGCTGGAGTTGGCTGCACTTCCCACAGGTGTAGCCATGAGGGAGACCATCAGGTTCCATGAATTCCCACATCCTACAGAAGGAGAATTCCACTGCCATATCTGCCATCCTGCCTGCACTGTACTATGTGCAACCAAGACCAAATCTGCAATAACGAAAGTAAAAACCCATCCTTTTTTCCTGTTTCTTTGGCCTCAGCCTTTCCTCATCAAAGCCTTTAAGTTCCCACTCTGGTTCCAACCCTCACTCCAACGATGGCTGCTCCACTAGACCCTGTCTCTCTTTTATGGCTTAAAAAATAAGAAAAACCCCTATGTAAGGAGAAAGAACTCATCGTGTTTGGTGGTGCTCCGCTGCTTCCGATGCTTAGGTAGGCTACAATGCTACCTAAGGCCCATATCTTTTTGGAAGCTGGGTATTACCATGAAAAACGAGGGGAAATCCAAACAGTTCAAGCATGGCACTGGCATGAAATTGGAAGCTCTCACACTTTTACCTTCAGTGCAATTGCAGAAGAAATGTGGAGGTAAGGAGATATAGAAGGACTGAAATTAAGAACATCTACAATCAGAATGGCCTGGATTTGAGAAATAAAAGCAAAAGTGCTGGACACAAGTTCAGCATTTATGGATAGAAAAACAGGGTTAATGCTTTTGATCAAAGACATTCCATCTGTACTTTGCAGGAGATTCTACAACTGACAGTATTTACCCACATAAATGTCATCAAGGGCTTCAGTATCTGTGTTTCTGATTACATAATTCCTAAACTCACTCCAGACGAATCCATCAAGATATCTGCTACACTCAACAGATGACTTTCATATGCTGGAAATATTTGCTTGATTTTAGCCTAAAACCCAGAAACTGCAAATGTACAGATAGGAAAGAACAGGAAAGCAAGATCATCACATCTCTGCACCTTAGGAATATTTAAAATAAGTAAATTAGTAAAATAAATAAGTTAGCAGCCCTTAATAGCAAGCTAGATAGCAAAGATAGAATTTAAATAATCAAAAATCATTTAGGGTGAACTGAGGAATTAATATAGACTTTATTCCTGTAAGTAGATGTTCTAAAGAACTTTCATAAGTTCTAATCTACATTTAGAATTAAAAAGAAAATCATCTTGTATGCAAAAATATTACTACAAAACAATGCAATTGGTTCCAAACCTAAATCAGTTCAAAACTAGGGCAGTACTTTATAGTTACAATAACCCAGAGTCTCCAATCCATCCAAATGCCAGAAGTCATATATTTGTGCTGGATAGAAATGTGCACCTATTATCAACAGAGCTTCTCCAAGGTAAACAATACCTTAAATAGCCCATTATTAGGTTTTGCAACACTGCCAGCAAAAGAAAATTAGCATTTTCCATTTTTCAAAATCCTTCCATTTAATATATGCATTCTGTCCCTATACACTTCCTAAGTGCAAAGTTCAAATTGTTAACCTGTTGTGTACATGTTCGGCACAGCATTGTGGGCCAAAGGGTCTGTATTGTGCTAGGTTTTCTATGTTTCTAACACTGTAAATCTCCTTAGACTCTCTACATGTTGTGCATAGCACACATGTACATTTGTAAAACAACAGGTGAATTACTGCTGCAGTATTCAGATAATGACATCAATCAATACCCAGCACAGATTTGATGACAACATTGGAATTTTGGAGCTCAGCACTTCAACTAGTACTTCTTAACCTTACACATCAGAACATTCATTAAGCAGTAAGGTAGGACCCACACTTGTGCTATTTAAAGGAATTATCACTTCTTACAGATCAGTGTGATATGGCAAGCACTAAAGGACATTTTGCTAACAAATACCTTTGTTTAAATCAGTTACCGTACTCAAAGCATGGTTTGTTGGTAACCATTTCTTTGTAATAGAAATGAATTGTGAGCATGCAGAGCTCGTAAGGAATAGGGAAAGTGGGGGGGTGGGGGGCAATATCCATCCTAGATGTTTACTGAGCAATTCTTCAACATGAAGCTCAGCAAAAGCAACATATGAGATAGGGTCTACAATTCAAGAAGGGAGATCTCACTGAAATCTATCACCTTCATTGCCTTATACTAGGGCATGGATTACAATCTGGAAACAGTTAAGGTTCCTTTGTAGATGTAACGGTGAACATCCTTGGTCTGACACTTTCCTCGTCAGAGCTGAAGATACTTGCTGCAGGAATAAAGGGAAATTAAACCCATTGTTGATTGGCCTAACTTTATATTCATTTTTCTCTCCACTGTTGCATGAAGGAAAATATTAAAGCTTTTCATTCAAAGGAAACTACCTAGATTTCATTCCTTCTTACTGAAGATCAGAAGGCAAAAAGGTTTCAGTTGTGCTCAGAGTCAAGGCAATTGGACAAGTAAGACAGAATAGTTGCTCACATTACATTGAACATATATGACCTTTTTCTTAAATTAAAAATCATTAATTTTTCAAACAATGCAGTCTTGGGTGTATGGCTGTAACTTTGCTCATAGAGTTCTTTGATCTCTGTCAGCATGAAATGGGAATATCTTAGTCTCTGCGTAACAGAGCAGAAGATAAGAACATGACTCCCTGAACACTTGGGGAAAGGAATAAGTAGACATAAGACATTCTTCCACTGCTGTTTCCAATGCATACCCTGAGGCTCCGTTACACATTGTGCATCAGCAGGCTCTCCACAAAACGGACCATGGAAAGGTAATAAAGTGCAAAGAAGGAAAAGCAGCACATTCAGAGTATCCAACCAGTCTGGAGCATGATGAAAATATGATTCATCATAAGAAAATAATAATTTTCCATTATCTGAAACACTTGACATAGTTTCAGATGCACTAATGCATATTGCAAACAAAATATCCTGTCAAATGTTTTTTCAACCTGAGTACTCAAATACTTTCCCATTAGGGCAAGGGTTCCCAACCTTATTTATGCCATGGACCCCTACCATTAACCGACGGTTCCTTGGGCATCAGGTTAGGAACCACAGCATTAGAGCCTTACAATATCTTTATATAACAACCTGGTTAAGATTTTTACTTATATGGTGTAGGTATTTCATTTTAGCCATTCTATAAGAGCAGTCTATTTGTTCCGCTTTCAGCCTGGTTGGGTTTGATCTGAGATAAGGGGCTTTGTGGTTCAACTTAAGAATGTGGTATCAGCCAATTAGGGTGCTGGAATTGGGAGAAGGTTGTAGAGAATGCTGGGTAAAGAAGTTTTTGTGAGGGACACTGGTGTGGCTTGAGGTCTTTTTGGTGAGAGCTGGGAGAAGAAAGGAAGGAAGATGGCTGAGGATGCCACCCCTTTTGCACAAGGTGCTTTGTGCAGGTGTATGGCTTCAAGGAGGAAGGACCAATGCTCCCATTTGTTCGAGATGGATTCTGAGCGACATTCAGAAGGTGGTGTGTGCTTTCGTGCAGACCGAGGGTCCTACGCGTGAATTAAAGAAAACCAAGATGGCTTGACTTTTAGTGCACATTTGACTGTTTAGTTATGATGAGCCCTTCCTTTTCCCTTTCTTTTCTGTAATAACTGGTTAAGTTAACATTCTTACATATACATTCTTTATAATTATATGCAGCGTACGATTTGTTATTTCTTCCCAATGGGCATTTGCAGGGGCAGTAAGTCACACAGCATTCACACAAACTGGGGTTTGGGTGGGCGAGACATCCCAACCTCACAGGTTTGGCAGGACCAAAGTCAAACACACCCTAGACGTACCGAACCCGAGAAAGGTGGGTTCCTCGCCGCGGAGCCCAAGCCCAGTAAAGAGAAGTTTCATTTATATTGTACCTCGAAACTTCCAGCATCACTTAGGCACAGTCACCCAGATGACTAAAGTAAATAACGGCCCTTTCAGTCAACTGCCAGCCTAACAGCCTACTCCCTACTTACTCAGACATTCTTCAATCCCTGTATTCCATTAGTTCAATACTATACTGTGTATGTTTTAATGTTCCAGCATGTGTTACAAACACATTTTCACAAGTTTTTACATTGTTTGTGTGGTGCTGTATTAATTCATTGATTGGTCTTTTAATTAAGATTACACTTTAATATTTAAACATTTAAGTAGTTTAGCTACAATTAACAAAATATCACCTGCTTTTCAGCTCTGATTCGCAGCTCCATATAATATCACCACCAATATTTTTCCAGCTTCTATTTTCTGTCCTATATATCAGTAACTTGTGTGCTTCCACTGAGTTCTAATCATATTCTGAATGATTTTAATCAAATAGGTTGGACCAATCAATTGACAAAGGAAGAATTCATAAATGGTTTCATAGATCAATACAGTGAGATCTGGTATTTTGTGATAAGACAGGATTGTTTAGTGATCTCACAGTAAAAGATTCCCAGGGAAGAGTGATCATAGCATGTAGAACTTAAAATTCAGTTTGAGTGTGAGCAATTTAGGATGAGAACCCAGTGTCCTAAACTTAAGTAATGGCAATGACAGTAGTGTCAGCACCAAGTTGATTAAATTGGATCATAAAAATAGGATAGCAAACAAAACAATAGATCACAGTGGCAAACATTTAAAGGGATAGTTCATAAATCTCAAATGCATATTCCCATGTGAACGAAAGGTTCTGCAATAAGAATGCAACATCTGTGGTTAATTAAGGAAAATTAAGATTCCATCAAATTGAAGAAAAAGCTTACAATATTGGGAACATTCATAGTATGCTGGAGGATTGAAATATTCTTTCAGAAGCTTGCAAAGCACGAGTATAGAAAATAGAAAGAGGGAGATGACTATCAAATAACATAAGAGACTCTATAGGTATAGAACAATGTAGAGAGTGACTACAGTAAACATTAATCCCTTCGAGAATCAGATAGGGGAACTAATAAGGGGAATAGAAAATCTGCAGAGATCCTAAGCAATTATGTTGCATCAGTCATTGAGGAAATCACTAAAAAATCCACAAAACTAAAGATAATCAGAGGACTATAGGAAAAGAAAAACTTAAAGCAATCCCTATCTTTAAAAATAAATACAAAGTAATGGAGCTAAAGGCTAATAAGACCCTTCATTGTCTGCATCTAGGGCTTTAAAGGAAGTGGGTGCAGAGATAGTTGATGTACTGTTTACAATCTACCAAACTCCCCAGAGGATCAAAAAACAGCAAACCCAATCATCCATTCATGAAGGGAGAGAAAAAGCAGAAAACTGTTGTCCTGATAGCATAACAATTGCTATTGGGAGATTGTTGAAATCCATTATCAAGAAGGTAATAGCAGAACATTTAGAAAATAAGACAGTCAAGCAGAGTCAGCCTGTTTTCATCGAAGGGAAATCATGTTTGACAAGTTTGTAAGAGCACTTTGGCTTTGTTACAAACAGCAAAGGGAGAAACTAGAAAGATGTAGTGTATTTGGATTTCCAGAAGATACCTCATAAGTTCATTTCATTTTT
Source organism: Hemitrygon akajei (assembly GCF_048418815.1). Taxonomy (NCBI): domain Eukaryota; kingdom Metazoa; phylum Chordata; class Chondrichthyes; order Myliobatiformes; family Dasyatidae; genus Hemitrygon; species Hemitrygon akajei. Next base: position 68,481,578 of record NC_133127.1, on the reverse strand, counting down.
AGAATCTTTTTATTGATATATAATCTTCAACAGCTATAAAATGATACAAAACTTCAACAGATTAATATGTATACAATTAATAAAGCAGAAGAAAAAAACTGATCTTAAAATATGAAAAATGGAAAAAAATTTATATATAGGAAGAAGGGGAAAAAAAGAACCCCATCTAACTAGGAAAAAAAACCCACTAACTACAAAAAAAAAACACCCATTAGGAATCAACCCCCCCGGAGCAATACATTTGACCATCATCTAAATATATTTTAAAAAGTCATCAACTGCCATTTCATATTTATAAAAAAATAAAATTGGAAGGATACCATATAAATTAATTCAAATTAAATGATAATATTTGGCAAAAGAACCCCATCTTCTCTCAAAATCAAATCGAGGATCAAAAATTCTACTTCTAATTTTTTCCAAACTAAGACATAACATCACTTGAGAAAACCATTTAATTAATGTAGGGGAAGAAATATCTTTCCATTTTAATAAGATAGCCCTTCTTGCCAGTAGTGTAACAAATGCGATTACATGTTGATCTGAAAATGAGATACCCTGAATATGATGCGGAACTATTCCAAATAGAACAGTCAATCTATTAGGTTGTAAATTAATTTTCAAAGCTTTAGAGATTGTAGAAAATAAAGATTTCCAGAACAATTTTAATGCAGAACACGACCAGAACATATGAGACAAAGTAGCTACTTCAGTTTTACATCTATCACAATAGTTATCTATACTAGGAAGTATTTTAGATAGTCTCTCCTTTGTTAAGTAATAACGGTGTACAATTTTAAATTGAATTAAACAATGGTTGGCACATACAAAAGAAGAATTTACGTTTTTCAAAACTCGTAACCAATCTTCATTAACAAAGGTCATAGTAAGTTCTCTCTCCCAATCTTGTTTAATCTTTAGTGATAGGTTCTCCTTTTTAATTTTAAACAATTTAAGTTATCTAGTCTTTTATATCGAAACTTCTCATTTAAACCTTCAACAACTGACCCCATTTTTCTTCTATGGAAAAATAAAGGAATTCATTCTTTTACAGATTTATTTTGTGATGGTCAATGGATGACTTTTGAGGAGTTAATTAACAAATATTCTCTCGCTCATACACATTTTTTGACTATTCTCTCAGACTATTTTCAGGTTAGACATTTTTTACAACAATATTACCTAAGTTTCCATATTTACAAGAATCTGATTTGTTGGATACCATTTTGAAATTGAATCCCTTAGTGAAAGGTTCCATTAGTAAAATTTATAATTTATTTTTGTTACAAAAAGAGAACCTACCATTTCATAAGTTACCTCATGACAAAGAAAGGTTACAGTGCAAGAGTACAGGGGACTCTGGGTAATATATTAGTGTGGATAGAGACCCACGAAAATCAAGAAAGCCATATTAGAATACATGAGTTATGTTCAAATTGATAATCGGTATCTAGTGGGGTGTCACTGCTAGAACTTTAACTTTTTACAATGTATTTTAACTATTTGGATTAGCCAATAGTTTGACTATACACAATAGTAGCCAAATTTGGTGAAGATACAAACTTGAGTTACAACTTGTGAGGAGGATCCAAAGAGTCTGGAAAGGGATGTAAATAGTTGAAGTACAAGTTTAATTGCCATTCAACCTTATATGAATAACCCATGAAAACAGCCAATAAAACAGCATTCATCCGAGGTCAAGGTGCAGAACACAGTTACAACAGTCATCGACAGCACAAGGCACATATAACACATATAAGATAGCAGTAAACATACAGTCACTCAAAAATATAATATAGCTGAAGTCCCTGAGTGTCATATCTTATAAATTGACAAGAATGATGTGGTCAAGAACAAGCCTGCAGCAATCCCATCATTATGCACTAGTACAGCTTCAGACGAACATAATCCAGCTTGTCTTCCACCGAGCGAACATCGGAGAGCTGCACCGATGGGAGGGGCCAGCCCCCACCCCAGCATGGACTCCGGTGCGCCTGCATGCCTCTGCTCTCTCCCGTAGTGCCACAGTGCGTCACTCCCCTGGGTGGCTGGAAGCAAGGCTACACAGCTCATCCACCATCAGTCTCATCAATGAACCAGTGAACCAGACTTACAGTATTCTACATTATGAATGTCCAACGGGGTTTGCAATCACAAGAAATATGTCCAAGGCAATCACTCGCTCTGCACACCACCTCCACACATTAACTCCAAAGTCTTCTAAGGGTCTGGATATTTAAGTATTTGGTTAGACATGGACAGATCAGGAATAATTAAGATGGATTTGTGTGTGGTAGGTTATGCCTAACCAATTTTATAGAGTTTTTCAAGGAAGTTACCAGGAAAGTTGATGAAGGCAAGGCAGTGGATATTGTCTACGTGGATTTTAGTAAAACTTTTGACAAGGTCATGCATGGGAGATTGGTCAAGAAAGTTTACTTGCTTGGCATTCAGGATGAAATAGTAATCTAGATTAGGCATTGGCTTTGCCAGAGTAGTTTTAGATCATTGCCTCTGTGACAGGAGGTGCCACAAGGATTAATGTCATACCTGTTGTTGTTTATCATCTATATGACAAACAACAGAGAGAGTGGGCAGCTTCAAGTTCCTGGGTGTTAAGATCTCTGAGGATCTAACCTGGCCCCAACATATCGATGTAGTTATAAAGAAGGCAAAACAGTGGCTATACTTTATTAGGAGTTTGAAGAGATTTGGCATGTCAACAAATACACTCAAAAACTTCCATAGATGTACTGTGGAGAGCATTCTGACAGGCTGCATCACTGTCTGGTATGGAGGGGTTACTGCACAGGACCAAAAGAAGCTACAGAAGGTTGTAAATTTTGTCAGCTCCATCTGGGGTACTAGCCTACAAAGTACCCAGGACATCTTTAGGGAGCAGTGTCTCAGAAAGGCAGCGTCCATTATTAAGGACCTCCAGCACCCAGGGCATGGCCTTTTCTCACTGTTACAATCAGGTAGGAGGTACAGAAGTCTGAAGGCACACAGTCAGCGATTCAGGAACAGCTTCTTCCCTTCTGCCATCCTATTCCTAAATCGACATTGAAGCTTTGGACACTACCACACATTTTTTTAATATACAGTATTTCTGTTTTTGCACCTTTTTTTAATCTATTCAATATATGTAATTGATTTACTTGTTTTTTTAAGTTTTTTTTTCTCTTTGCTAGATTATGTATTGCATTGAACTGCTGCTACTAAGTTAACGAATTTCACCTCACATGCCAGTGATAATAAACCTAATTCTGATTCTATATCAATGATATGGATGATATGTAGTAAACTGGATCAGCAAATTTGCACATGACACCAAGCTTGGGGGGGTATAGTAGATAGCAAGGAAGGCTATCAAAATTTGGCAGTAGGATGAGAACCAGCTAAAAAATGGCAGATGGAATTTAATGCAGACAAGTGTGAGGTGCTTCACTTTGGAAGGACAAACCAGGGTAAGACTTAGACGATGAGTGGTAGAGCACTCAAGGAGTGTGGTAGGACAGAGGGATCTGGGAATACAGATCCATAGTTACTTGAAAGTGGCATCACAGGTAGATAGGATCATATAGAGAGCTTTAGCTACATTGACCTTCATACATCAAATTATTGAGTACAGGAGTTGGCCTGTTATATATAAGACATTGGTGATGACTAATTTGGAATATTGTCTTCAGTTCTGGTCTCCTACCTACAGGAAAGCTATCATTAATATTGAAAAAGTGTAGAGAAAATTTACAAGGATATTGCCAGGAGTTGAGGATCTGAGTTATAGGGTATGGTTAAATAGAATAGGACTTTTTTCCCTAGTCTGTAGGAGAATGAGGGGAGATTTGTTAGAGGTATGCAAAATTATGAGGTGTACAGATAGGGTACATGCAAGAAGGATTTTTCCACTGATGTTGGGTGAGAATAGAACTAGATGTCATGGGTTAAAGGTGAAATGTTTAAGGGGAACAGGAGGGGGGAAACTTCTTCTCTCAGAATGTGGTAAGAGTATGGAATGAGTTGCCAGTGGAAGTGGTAGATTTGATTTCAACATTTAAGAGAAATTTGAATAGATGTACAGAAGGGTGGGGTATGGAGGGCAATAGTCTGAGCTCAGGTCAATGGGAATAGGTAGATTAATAGTTCAGTACAGACTAGATGGGGAGAAGGTCCTGTTTCTGTGCTGTAGTGTTCTATGACTCTATTAGAAAATTGTCTGTGCTGGGAATCTCTCCATCAAATGCTCAGTACAATATAAAGTTATAAGTCAGGCCACTTGAATTTGTTTTGATACATTTATGTTAATTCAGGTAGTATTTTAACATTCATACATGTTTTATGTCAACTTTTAGGGATAAAAAGGTACAATAAAGGCATTGACACAATGAGTTCCATTGTCATTAGTTACACTGAGAAATACGTTTTACAGGTGCATGGGTTCTACAATCTAAGGGCTGCATTGATAGTGTTAAATTCATAGGTATTCTAGATGAGCTTTAAGAGTATTTCCTATTTCAAATGTGAGACAAAACACCCCAATTTTAACTGTTAGATTGTCCTTAAACTTAAGCACATTAACTTTATATTTAAAATTGCAATTAATTTTGTGTAAGGTTTATGAAAGTAGAAATAATTTTAATTCAGCATGTTTAAATTGATGTTTAATTTTCCTGTTCGTATTAGCTTTACAATATTTTGCAAATCCAAACATGCTAGGTGAATACATTTTACAATTTTTGCATCTGAAATGTTCATAACACGACAGAAATGTAATCTTCTTAACAGGCTCAAAACCACAATTCTGGATAGAAAGAACATAGCAGTCTTGCTATAGTGTCCTGTTTTTTAAGCAAAAGATGAGAATACTGAGGAAATTAACCCTCGAATTGCGTATATATTTTTTCTAAATCTTTTGGGGGAATTGGCTTTCAATGTACAGCAAGGAGAAGAGTCATTACGTTAAAGGTGAAAGTTCGGAGATCATACCTCTCCTTCCTACAGCAAACCCCAGCGAACGCTGGTGGGAGGAGCTAGTTGGGCATTAAGATCTGTGAGGATTAGATATGACGAGTTTTAAAAAGTTGTTGATGAACCCACCTGCTTCGGTGGAGGCAGCAAGTCTAGGAGATTTTTTTTTTACCCCGCCGTGTCTGGCGAGTTTTCTAAAGCTCTATTTTCAGGGATCAGATCCATATCACGCTCCATTCTTCAAAGACGAGGATCGAAAGGCGCATTGTCCCTCGATGATTGGCAGCTGAACTCTAACCTCATTCAGACGTGAGCAAGCTTTATTTGCTTGAATAGGCGAAGCAGTCTGGAAATGCTCCTTAACATCCTTTTGGACAGAGGGATAATAGCCATGCTGTCCTCGGGAGACATGAGGGAATAAAGGACGGAGGTAAAGCTACAAACTCAGCAGTTTGCATATCTAGCGAAAATGAGCAGTCCGACATGACGGCGGGATGTATGCACTCGAGCTGAAGTGAATAATGTTTAATGTTGGGAAATACGGCATTACGCGACCTGAAAAAAGAAATCTGGACGAGCTGGATTCGTTGCAGAGTATACTCGTTCACAGGTGAGTGTCCAATGGACTATGACGGCAGTTTTAAACCTGTTGGGCGTTCTCATGGAATGTTACGTCATCTGAGCAAAAGGTACGGAGTGAATTTATTTTTGTCGTTAGTCTTGGAATCATTGTTGGATAAATGGTGATCAGAAAATAAATGATTAATGAATTCATTATGTTTCAAAATGCTCAGAAACCTTCTTTTGGATTTAAAATATGTATGGAAACGTGGACAGTGAAACTTTACAGCTTAATAAAATTCTCATAGCTCTATTTGATGGGTTTCATGTGACTGACAGCCTGCAATTTGGGTCGCATTTTAAATTCCGCCGTAATCCGAAATATATTACTCGTCTCCCAGAGTATGACTATAACAGGATTAATGAAGTTTATTAATTTTAAACAGCTATTAAAACGTACTGCTTATTTGGAGTAATCATACAATGAAGATAAAATTCGCGAAATGGTAATGCTTGTTTTCTTTAAATAGCGGGTCCTGTTGCGCTATTGCAGTAGCTTCGCTGCCGGCGCAACTCAGAATTTAATCTAACGGCATTTCGCTGCCTAAGAATAAAGCCGAGGGTGGAATGACAAAAATATATGGCATAACAAAATAGTATTCATAGCCAGATGCGGACAAAGAATGACTTGAAATGTTAAATTTGCTGCTTTATGCTTATTCAATAGCACTCGATATTTTCGAGATAAATGTAATACTCAAAACGGTCAACAAAATAATTTGCTATCGTCTACTCGAAGAAAGGGTTTGTGTTTAGATATAAACATAATTCCAATTAAAACATTTGCTTGAGAAATTTAGATTTCGATCACGTCATTTTTATCATGCTGTGCGATATCTAATATGTGATATTTAGGTATTTTGACTGATGGTCTGAACAACTTATTCTTTATAAAGCATCTAATTAAACAATGGTTCCTCAGCCGGGGGAAGGAGTGAGGATGAGATCCCACTACCTATTAAATACTCCCAATGCCGTGCGTCTCAAATAGCCTCTGACAACCAAGTCCATCCACTGGAGCTCACGGGTAGCTAAACTACTAAACTGGGCGGAACCGTTTCTACTGACAGTAGAGGCAAAAGCGGGTTACTAGCGCCTTAAAACCAGTCGCTTCGGGCAGATGGGGCTCGTCCGCCGTTGTTAACTGCTCATCAAGGAGATGGAAAACTCTCATCTCAAACTTCTGCTGCCTTCCTACCTTCCACTCATGGGGAAGGCTTCGGGAGTAATCCCCGAGGAAGAATCAAGAGCTGGATTCCTTCGGGCAGTCCAATGTTGAGTTCAACGCAGACTGGCGTCTCCTACGACGCCGCTGGTGCCAAACTGTATCGGTCTCTGCCATTCCTTTTGGATTCATCAACTGCCCGAGGGAGTGGGGGTGGGGCAGCGGCATGGGCAGAGTTTGCTCTCCATATCGTACAACCCTGGCTTGCGTACCGCCTTGTGTATCACGTCAACAACGATGGTTTGCAGTCGAACCCGACCAACGGAAGGCCAATCAACTTTAAAAATTCTGTCTGGGATTTCGAGAGCTTCCATGTGTCCCATTCTTTTCACTTCTTATTGTGCCTTAGAATAGGCACAGAGAGCGATTTGGGTTCTCAAAAAATCGAATAAAGAAATTTTCATACCAACTTCTCTCAAAAATATAAAAGCAAGTGGTTACTTATGATAATCTAGTTTAATCCTTTAATTGATTTTTTTAAATATGAACTTGCAATGCTGCCAAGCATTATAGAAACTATATATATGTGTGTGTGTGTGTGTGTGTGTGTGTGTGTGTGTGTGTGTGTGTGTGTGTGTGTACACTAAATTTATCTCAAAATTAGGATGAATTGGGAGAAGTTACAATGAATTTAGATGTATAATGTTATCATCTGATTTTCAGAACGTGCATGGATCTTTGGGGTTGTGAATATTGGTACTTGACTACTAATTTTCTTTAGACCAAATGTTTAATTTCATTCTGCCTTCCTTGGAGTTGGGTTAAGAATTCTTTAAATTAATATTTAAATCTTTAATCTTGTAATCCCATCTGAATCATGTGCAGCTGTCAGTTTTTACAAATGAAAGGCCATAAAATAATGTTTGGTAGGGAACAATTAAACTCAGGGAAAATATATCATCTTGTTTAATAAACAAGATAATATACAATATTTGATACCAGTATAAGTCCATATACTGTAAAAGACCGTTTTGATGTCCACTTTCTAAAAATTAAATTAAGAGGTGTCTGATTTAGGATGATTTTTCCTCCTCCCCCCCCCCCCCCCCATAAATACAGATTCAGGTAACAGTAATTATAATGAATTCAGACACTCCTTTCTCACCATACTCCTGTAACCAGGCTTTGACCTACACACCCTTCTAACTGTCTGTTTTGCATATTTATTAATATTAAAATGCTAGAATTCTTGTGTAGAAAGTGATTATTTCATCAACTGATTTTCCAGTTCATTGTATCTACTTAAGTCCAAGTAAAATGGAAAGACAAATTAGAAATAAAGTGTTTTATTTTAATTATGGATGATGGGGTGAAATTGTGTTTCAAGAAAAATCATACCACTTGTGTTGATTAACCAGATTTTACAAATTAGTTTTGCCTTAGCTTGGCTGTTTCAGCAATTATAATACCATAATCAAGTTTAAGCCCCAGTCTGTGGGATGTTAGTGTTGCCATCCCTGTAATAAATAGTAAAGTATGTAATTTGGCACTTTTCGGCATTCAGGGCACATTCTGCCATGTCAAATGAAATGAGGTCTTTCTTACTCCTTTCTTTCTCCTAGGCCTCCCGTCCCATGATCCTTTCCCTTCTCCAGCTCTGTATCACTTTCGCCAATCACCTTTCCAGCTCTTAGCTTCATCCCACCCCCTCCGGTCTTCTCCTATCATTTCGCATTTCCCCCTCCCCCCCCCCCCCCACTACTTTTCAAATCTCTTACTATCTTTCCTTTCGGTTAGTCCTGACGAAGGGTCTCGGCCCGAAACGTCGACAGGGCCTCTCCCTATAGATGCTGCCTGGCCTGCTGTGTTCCACCAGCATTTTGTGTGTGTTGTTTGAATTTCCAGCATCTGCAGATTTCCTCATGTTTGCTCTTTCTTACTTGCCTGGACAGATGCAGAATGGATGGCATGGCATGATTTCTGGAAAGAAGTAGTACTTCTCGACCCACATTCCGCTCAGAAAAATTAGCAATAATAATTAACTAGTGTTATGTTTTGCAACTTCAAAACATAAAAACTAATTGAAAGGAAAACAAGAGAGCTAGGAAATTGAGTCTTACCTTTACGTGAGGTGCGCACGTTGTAGCGAGATGACTTATGCCATTTATGTACCTTTACAGATAATCCGCAATGCATTATGTAAAGAGCAATGAATGCATAATCAAACAATATATTTACAATATTATTCAAATACTACTGAAATTTAAATACACAACACTCCTGCCTGCTTAGCTATAAATCCCAACTCAAGATAAAATGCATCTCAACTATATACACAGTATACAATATAATATGACTAATATATAGACATCCACAGCATGGTAAATTTTAAATTATCCCAGTCAGGTCTAACGCTTTAATTACTGTAGAGACTTTCTTACTCTTGCGGGATAATGTCTTTCCTGATTAGGGAGGTCACGTTGCTTGGCAGCTGAGATTTGTAGCTGTGAAGACAATCTGGTGCCTCCTCTGTGGTGGTTGTAGCAGTTGACTCTAAGACTGCAGGAAGTAGCTCTGACAGCTCTGGAGTTGACTCTGGACACGTTTCTTCTGGACGTGTTGGCATCGCGAACAGTGCATTGCAAGCTTCTCTCAACAATGTGGATCATAATGTGTGCATACAGTGTCTAAAGTCACCATTTCCTTTACCTTTTTGAAAGACACCTCACTGTCCATTGCCTTTTCTTCCCAATCTGTTGTAATAAGTTCAAGGGGTGGAGCAGAGTAGCTAAGTTTGACAGGAGCTTGATGTAATTGACAATGCTAAAAAGGACCCCAATCTGTCCTTTGGCATTGGTATTCTAGACTGCTTGAATTTCTCAGCACAATTGTGTAATTCTTGTGTGTTAATGGTGTGACCACAGCAAGTGATGCTTGGTTTAAAGAATTCGCATGTGTTGCATTATGCTCTGAGTCCATAATCTAATCTTTTTAACACTGTCTTGAGATTTTGCAGATGTTCTTTGTCATCTTCACAAGTAACAATGGTGTCATCCAGGTAACACTGGGTGCCCAGGCAGCCTTGCAGCACCTGGCCTTTAGCTTTCTAACAAAGTGCAGGGGCAAATGGTAATCCAAAAATAAGCCTATAATAACAATAAAGCCCTTTGTGAGTGTTTATGGTAAGAAGCGTTTTCATTTCATTTGCAGGTAGGCTTCAGCTAAGTCTATTTTGCTGTTTTTTTCCTCCAGAAAAGTTTTCAAAGATTTACTCGATCTTGTGCAGAGGGTATTGATCTACTTTCAGTGCTGGGTTGATGGTGACCTTAAAATAACCACAGATCCTGACAGACCGCTGGCATTGCACATGAGCTCCACTCAACCTTGGAAAGAATTCCTTCAGCCTCCATGTGATCTGGCTCATTGGCTACTTTATCATGGATGGTATAAGGAACCAGACGGGCTTTGTAAAACTCGGGAGTGGCATTTTCATTTAACACTATATTACCCGGGATATATTTCAGTTTTACAATGACATCCTTGAACACTACATTATTAATTTGCTTTCAACTGACGTTGTTGCAGTGAATGCGCCATGCAAATGGTGCATGGATCTCCAATCAAGTTGTAGTTGTCTCAGCTGATCAGGGCTCCACAATGCTGGCCCTGCCACTTTTACCAAATGCAAGTTCAATGTGGCTTGTTGGTTGTTGTATTTCACCGTTACACATATCCTTCCCACAGGAGTTATCTTTTCTCCAGTGAAAGTTCTTAGTTGGATATCCATAGGCTTCAGTTCAGTATCTATGAAATGCCATTCAAAGTCCTTTGGTGGAATGACTGAAACAGCCAAGCCAGTGTCCAATTCCATTCTAATTAATTTTCCATTCACTTCTGGTGTAATCCCGCTTGGTGGCGCAATAATATCAGTGACGGACTCTGGAGCGAAGGTTCCTGAGTTTGAATCCAAGTTGGGTTGAGCATCGAGCTAGCAACTTAGCCTCATAAAAACAGGAATAGCTTGCTACAGAAACACCGTCAAAAGATGGTGCTCGGATAACTCCACTGCCGAGTTAAGGGCTATCCTTCTTCTTCTTCTGGTGTAAACCATATTGCTTGTTTCCTCAACACACACAAAATGCTAGAGGAACTTAGCAGGCCAGGCAGCATCTATGGAAAAGAGTTCAGTCGGCGTTTTGGGCCGAGACCTTTCAGCAGCACTGGAGAAAAAAAGATGAGGAGTAGATTTTAAAGGTGGGGGGGTAGAAACACAAGTCGATAGGTGAAACTAGGAGGGGGAAGGGGGATGTAAAGAACTGGGAAGTTGATTGGTGAAAGAGATACAGGGCTGGAGAAGGGGGAGTCTGACAGGAGAGGGCAGAAGGCCATGGAAGAAAGAAGATTGGGAAGGAGCACCAGAGGGAAGCAATGGGCAGGCAAGAAGATAAGGTGAGAGAGGGAAAAGAGATTGGGGAATGGTGAAAGAGGGGACGGGTGCCACTACCAGAAGTTTGACAAATTGACGTTCATGCCGTTAGGTTGGAGGCTACCCAGATGGAATATATGATGTTGCTCCTCCAATCTGACTGTGGCCTCATTGTGACAGTGGTTGGCCACTAGGAGATCCCGCTTTTACCATCATGCATCTCAGTTCTTGAAGTTTAAACTGGAAGTTCTGGAAACATTCAGCAGATCACGCAATGTGGATGGATTAAAAAAGTGCATATACCTGGTTTCTTTTCTTTTTTAATATTGTCTTTGTTTCCTTAAGGTTATCATAGCTAGGGAGGTAATGGGGCTAATCTACCTAGACGGAATATAAGGTTTTGTTCCTCCAACCTGAATGTGGCCTCATCGCAACAATAGAAGAGGCCATAGACTGACACGTTGGAATGGGAAGTGGAATTAAAATGGTTAGCTACTGGGGGATCTGGCTTCTTCTGGCAGACGGAGCATAGGTGCTGGCAAAGCGTTCACACAATCTGTCAGGTCACAGCTTACCTACTGATGTCTATTATAAACCCATGGATTCTCACAGCTACCTGCACAAAACCTCTTCCTATTAATTGTAAAAAGGCTATCCCCTTCTTTCGAATTCTCTGTCTCCTCTGCATCTACTCTCAGATTGAGGCTTTTCATTCCTAAATGAAGGAAATGTCCTCCTCCTTCAAAGAAAGGGGCTTCCCTTCCTCCACTATCAATACTGCCCTCAACCACATCTCTTCCATTTCATGCACATCTGCTCTCACCCCATCCTTCTGCCACCCTACCAGGGATAGGGTTCCTCTTGTCCTCACCTACCACCCCACCAGCCTCTGTGTCCAGCACAAAATTCTCCAAAACTTCTGCCACCTCCAAACGAGATCCTACCACCAAGCATATCTTTCCCTCCCACCCCACCGCCGCACCTTCCGCAGGGATCACTGCCTACGTGACTCCCTTGTCCATTCGTCCCTCCCCATTGATCTCCCTGCTGGCCCTTATTCTTTTAAGCAGAAGAAGTGTCACAACTGCCCCTATACCTCCTCCCACGCTACCATTCAGGACCCCAAATAATCCTTCCTGGTGAGGCGACAGTTCACCTGTGAGTCTGTTGGTGTTATATACTGTGTCTGGTGCTCCCAGTGTGGATTTCTGTAGATTGGGAGACCGCTTTGCCGAGCACCTACACTCCATCCACCAGAAGAAGTGAGATCTCCCAGTGGCCACCCATTTTAATTCCACTTTCCATTCCCATTCTGACATGTCAATCCATGGCCTCCTCTACTGTCATGATGAGGCCACACTCAGGTTGGAGGAATAACATCTGGATAGCCTCCGACCTGATACATGAACATTGATTTCTTGAACTTCTGTTAATGACCCCCCACACTCTCCTTCACCGGTCCCCATCCCCTTTTTGCTCTTGCACCTTATCCCCTTGCCTGCCCATTGCTCCCTCTGGTGCTCCTGCCCCCTTTTCTTTCTTGCATGCCTTCTGTCTTCTCCTATTAGATTCCCCCTTCTCCAGCCCTGTATCTCTTTCACCAATCTACTTCCCAGTTCTTTACTTCACCTCTCCCCCTCCCAGTTTCACCTATCACCTTGTGTTTTTTTTTTCTCACCTCCCTCCACATTTTAAGTCTACTCCTCATCTTTTTTTCTCCAGTCCTGCTGAAGTGTCTCAGCCCGAAACATCGACTGGACCCTTTTCCATAGATGCTGCCTGGCCTGCAGAGTTCCTCCAGCAGTTTGTGTGTGTTGATTGGATTTCCAGCATCTGCAGTTTTTCCTCTTATTTTTGCTTGTCTTTTGTTAGTTTTCATATTGTACATTTTAAAGCTACGTGGTCCTGTGTCACTCTCATCATTACCAGAATTTTTCATGGAAAGCATCTAGATTAATGCTCTTTTTGAAACTGCAGCTTGACTTTTTTATTTTTCTCTCTTCCTGTGCAGTCCATTTATTTTTGTTTACTTGGCATGCTCTTTGCATGTGTCCTACTTTGTTGCATTTTCTGCAATTTTTGCCTTTAAATCTGCATTGGTAGGTGTATGTGAGCCCCTTCTACAACGGTAGTACAATTTCTTCAGCCAGGTCAGTTTTTGTCCAGATATTGCAATTTTGTTCACACTTACTTTCCCCGACTGCAGCTCAATTGCATCTCTGTATGCTGTTTCCATTGGTACAGCTATTTCCACTGCTCTTTTAAATGTAAGTTGTGCTTTAGTTAGGAACTGTTTTTGAAAGCTTTCTTATAAGATTCCATAAAATAAATAATCCCTCAGTATATATTTATCCCATCATAGAATTGACAATGCTCAGACTGTCTCTTCAATTCAGCCACGTAAGTTGAAATTGACTCCCCTTTCTTCTAATTCTGCTTATGAAATGTAAAATGCTCTGAAAAAAACAGTGATTTTGGTCCTCAATATTGGTTGGAGCAATTAAATTTCAAAGCAAACTGCATGCCTTTAAACCCAATGCATTCAGCAAAACTGGCACTTGCTGTTCATTGGTCATTTCATTTGCTTCAATATATTGCTCAATCCATTCCATATACAATACCCAGTTATCTGTTGTGTAATCAAATGCACCAGTCTTTCTAATGTAGCCAGCCATTTCTGCTCCTTTTTTATAATTATTATCACCTGGTATTCACTGTGAATTTTTCTGCCTTTTTTTTTAAACTTGCCTGTGTCTGTCCCTTCAAAAGAAGCAGGTGTGGTGTTGCTTTTTACTTGACCATTTCTCATTTCACTTTTTTATTAACTCAAAGGTCTTGCAGTGACTTACAGATTGGTAGTCGTCTCAGGTTAATTTAAAACTTCCTTGTCCCCACTGTTAGGTTTTGTAACCCCAAAACACAAAAACTAACTGAAAGGAAAAAAAAGAGCCAGTAATACGAGTCTAACTTCATCTTTACTCTTAAGTGAGGCCCGCATGTATCACTTGGTGGCATGATGACATATGCAATTTACATACATTTACAGATAACCCACAATGCATTATGTAAACAACAAAGAATGCTTAATCAAATAACATTTACAATATTACTCAAATACTACTGAAATATTAAATACACAACTGGTTATTTGAACTTTGTTCATTGTTTATGGGATTCAGTTGGCATAAATTCATATTGCCTAATTTCTACATGACAGTAGAGACTGGAGTTCAAAAGTGAGTTAACTTCAAAATATCCTGAGGTTGTAAAGTTATTTTAAATTAAAACATATAATATAGCATAGTATAGGCCCTTCTACCAACGATGTTGTACCAACCTTATAACCTACCCTAAGATCAATCTAACCATTCTCTCTCACATTACGCTCCACTTTTCTTTCATGTATGTGCCTATCTAAGAGTTTCTTCAATATCTCTATTACTCCACATCAGAAACATATTACAACCTCCTTTGGACTCCAGAACTAGGAGCCTCTTAAATGTATCTGCCTCTACCACCACCCCTTCAAGGGGGTTTCACGCACCAACACCTTTCTGTGTAAAAAAAAAAGGTACTTTTGATATCCCCACCAGGATTTTCTTCCAATTACCTTAAAGTTATGTCCCTCATATTAGTCATTTCCTCCCTGGGAAAAAGTCTCTGGCTGTCTATTTGATCTATGCATTTTGTCATCTTGTACACCTCGATCAAGTCACCTCTCATCCTCCTTCACTCCAAAGAGAAAAGCCCTGGCTTGCTCAACCCTTCCTCATAAGACATGCTCTTCAATCTGAGCAACATCTGGATGATTATTAAAATTGTTTTTCTTTGGCTCAGACAATCAACATTTTCTCATAAAAGCCAGTAAATAAGATTTAAAATTGGCTTGTTTGATATGACTTTCTTTGAGTTATGATGTTCCACTGTGCAGGAGTCCCAAGGAGGTTGTAATATGTTTCTGATGTCGAGTATGATTTGGTGATGAGGGTGAAGGAATGAGGAAGTAGGGTTGAGAATTTGCAGATGTGGGGAAGTACTTGTTTGCCCTAACTTTAAAGCATTTTTTTAAAGTCTTGATTCTTCACGTTTGCAGAAATCCCATGTTAGTTAATGAGAGGCTTAAAAAAATGATGAAATCTGAACTGATAACTCTTTTCTCTCCTCACAGATGCTGCTTGAATTCTAGGTGTCTGTAGCATTCCTATTTTATTTCAAAATCCCAGCATCTGTTTTTTTTTTTGCTTTTTCAATAAAAGAAGATTCTTGTTGGCTTGTCAGATCCTGCATTGGGAGATGTGGGTGCCTTTGCAAAAATTCCTAGCAACCACATCGCTGAGGATAAATAAGTTCTATTATTTTTGAACCATGGTGTCTCTGCTGTCTCTTGGATAGAGAAAGTTGGCGCTCTCTGGCAGTAAGCCCATCGACCCACTGTTTCCATTGGGGATCAGTTGTTTGCTTCATGCACATATTATCGAACACTCATTAATGTTGGAACAAGGATACCAGTGTTGTCGCCTCTAGGGTCCAGCAAAGATGGCTTTCTCAGACGGCGCCTCACGGAAACCCGGGGCACTTCAGCCGAGTGGAGCCACAGCATCTCCTAAAGTCTGCACAGATAGCATTTTCTTGGCTTCTGTATTAGAAGGGATCTAAAAGTTAATTAACCACAAACATATGACGTTATTGAATTTGAAACTCTCCATGCTCCCAAGTAAAAAGAAACGACTGTAGACCGAATCCAAAACAACCTCGGTCTAAGTAAGAGACGGTGAATGGGAAGAGTGGAGAGGGTCTAGCAACCTATCGATATCCATCTTCAGTACGAGACCACCTCCCTGCAAACAGCTATGTGAATGCATTATAAAGACGTTACATGATCTAATTTTTACCGTTTTAATTGACAGATTTTATGTGCTTTTTACGGTCAACAAACCCAAAGCCGATGCAAAATACGAGATCTAAATATTAATATTATCTATTGCAATGCCTAACAAGTGCCTTCATATTTTAAAAAATGCATTAAAATACACTTAAAATGTTTCGATAGACAACTTTTCAAACTAATAGCTAGAATATTGGTTATGTAAACAGCCTTTGGATTGTATTAGCTTCCTTCGTTTCTATGGTTATTGGAGAGCAGCCAGTCGCGGTGAGCGGACCGATCACGTGACGGGCAGCCCCCGGGTGACGAGCGAGTTTTGGGAGGGGATGTCTTCTCGGGCTGGGGTGGCGGAGGGCTCCGAGGAGCGGAGTCTCCAGATCCCGTACACCCCGGAGGACGGGAGTGGGGAGAGTGAGAGTGAGAGTGAGACGGTGTCATCGTCGTCCGCTGCGCGTCCGGATTTAGACTTGAGCTCATCCGAGTAAGTGTTCGCGGGCCCGGCTTCTGTCGAGGCCTTGACTGACCGCTGGCCTTGGTGGTTGTCTGCAGCAATGTATGTTCGCATTTGAGGCGGACTTGTCGGGGAAAAAATCTATTCGCAATTCTTAGCTTATACGTGCAAATGCTAAATACGTAGTTTATTATTTTCTCTGGGCTGTAGTTTGTCGTTGTAAAAAGTTGAAGGACTGCTCCGACATCTGCTTGAAATATATTTGATATTGTATTGTTCAGTCACTCCCATCGCCGCTCAACGGTGCACATTCTCGTGTTGCAACCACATTAAGCATGCGTGGATCACGTTACTAAGCATGGACGGCAATTTATCAATAAAATCACTGCTTTTTAATGCGGTTTTATTGTTAACATGTCACCATCAAAAGAAACTTTGTTGTGGTCATTTAGTAAATAATCCAACTGTACTGGAAATGTTGACTGTGGGGCACTTTTGGTGAGGCAGTCATTGAAGATTTTTCTTTAGACTAATGGGAGCAAATTTCACACCATTTAATTGATATGTTTGATTTTTGATGTAATTTGATTTTGTGGCTATTTAGAACATTTTCTCCCTATAAAGAGTAAGCCCATGCTTTCAGGATCTGCTTGGTCTGAACCAGATGAGTGAAGAAGGAACCTGTATTTGCATGGTGACTTGCATTGGGGCAGGAAAATGAATATATATTTTGAAATGAAGTCACTTATAATGTAAGGGAAAGTTGCAAATATCTTCAGCACACAAGTTCCCACAATTGGCAGTTAAATAAATGATCACATTGTTAGTGTTGATTGATACTTGTTGGTCAAGTCATCTGCCATTCATTCCTTTGTTACAGTGGGATCATTTACAAGTAGTTTGTCTTTATTGTACTAAATTGGTACTTCATTAGAACGATGTGAAATGAAGCTTGACAAAGGAATGTGATTGAATAGTCAGAAAAAGTTACAAAGCCAGGAAACTAAAAATGAGAAGGCTAGTTTCAAATTCTAGAGTTGCTTAACTTAAAAAAAACACATTTGAAATTGGGACAGGATGAGGCTGGAGTTTGTGTGAAACCAAAACTTGGTGGTTTCAGTCTTTCCGAGATTAACAAGAAGGGAATTTTTATTCAACCGGGGAATGAAAGGATTGCGAGCAGAGGTGATTACAGTTGCACAGGGTGAAGTCAGTGAAAGTGTTAAATGACACTGCTGAGAAGTGACATGTATGAAATAAGTAGAGTGTTGCTGCTGATAGTCAGGAAGGGGAAAGGGGTTAAAGAGCCAGTGCTGAGTGTTCCTGTGGCCATCACCATCAACAACACTTTGGATACTGTCAGGGGAGGGGGGTGGGAATGACCTTACTGTGGTTGGGTCTCTGTCACTTAATCTGCCTTTGTCACTCAGAAGGAAAGGGGGAAGAAGAGGCACGCTGTGGTGATAAGAAATTCGTTAGTTAGGAGAATGGAAAGGAGGATCTGTGGGCGAGAACGACATTCCCAGATGGTGCATTGCCTCCCGGATGCCAGGTCTGGAATATCTTGGATCGAGTCCTCAGCATTCTTGAGTGGGAGGGTGAACAAACAGAAGTCATGGTCCATGTAGGTACCAACGACATAGATAGGACAAGTGACGAGGTTCTGCATAGGGAGTTCAGGGTGTTAG
This sequence comes from Hemitrygon akajei, assembly GCF_048418815.1. Classification (NCBI taxonomy): domain Eukaryota; kingdom Metazoa; phylum Chordata; class Chondrichthyes; order Myliobatiformes; family Dasyatidae; genus Hemitrygon; species Hemitrygon akajei. Next base: position 68,463,374 of record NC_133127.1, on the reverse strand, counting down.
GTGCAAGATTGTGATTGCTTCCCATGCTGCATAGTAGTGAGGCCAGAACTAGGAAGATTATACAGTTCAATACCTGGCTAAGAAGTTGGTGTAGAAGGGGAACACACAAGATTTTTGGATCATTGTGCTCTCTTCCAGATTTGTACAGAAGGGATGATTTGCACCTGAACTGGAGGGGGGACTAATATCCTAGCAGGAACATTTGTTAATGCTCTGTGGTGGGGTTTAAACTAGAGTTGCAGGGGATGGGAACCAGAGTGCCAGAACAGATAGTGGAGAGGTGGAGGTAGGTGTTGGTAAGACTTCAGACAAAGTTCAGCATCAAAAGGTTAAGCATGGTGCGACTGGCGTCCTTGGGTGCCTATATTTAAATGCAAGAAGTTTCATAGGAAAGTAAGATAAACTCGGCAACACACACAAAAATGCTGGAGGAACTCAGCAGTCCAGGCAGCAACTATGGAAAAAGAGTATGGTCAATGTTCAGGCCAAAACCTTTCAGCAGGACTGGATAAAAAAGATGAGTAGAAGATTTAAAAGGTGCGGGGTAGGGATGAAGTAAATAGTTTGGAAGTTGATGGGGGAAAGAGACTGAAGGCCATGGAAGGAAGAAAAGGGGTGAGGAACCCCAAAGGGAGTCAATGGGCAAACAAGGAAGTAAGGTGAGAGAGGAATAAGGGGATGGGAAATGGTGAAGTGGGGCGTGGGGGGCACTGGAAGTTTTGAGAAATCGGTGTTCATGCCTCAGGTTGGAGGCTACCCAAACACCAAAAGGCGTTGTTCCTGCAGTCTTAAGTGTGGCCTCATCAGGACAGTGGAGGAGGCTATGGATGGGCATATGGGAATTGGAGGTGGAATTAAAATGGGTGGCCATTGGTAGAACATGCTTTTTCTGATGGACAGAGCTTAGGTGCTCGGTGAACCAGTCTTCCAATCCACGTCGGGTGTCACCAATGTCCAGGAGGCCACACTGGGAGCACTGGACACAGTCTAGACCCTAGCAGACTCCCAGATGAAGTGTCACCTCACCTGGAAGGACTGTGTAGGACCCTGAATGGTAGTGAGGGAGGTGGTGTAGGGGCAGGTGTAGCATTTGTTTCGCTTGCAATGAATAGTGCCAGGAGGGAGATCAGTGGGGAAGGACGAATGGACAACAGAGTCACATAGGGAGCGATCCTGAAGAAAGTAGGGGGGATGGGGTAAGATGTGCTTGGTGGTGGGATCCTGTTGGAGATGGCAGAAATTTCAGAGAATTATGTGCTAGACGTGGAGGCTGGTGGGATGGTAGGTGAGGACAAGAAAACCTTATCCCTGGTAGAGTGGCGTGAGAATGGGGTAAGAGCAGATGTGCGTGAAATGGACGAGATGCAGTTGAGGGCAACGTTGATTGGGGAGGAAGGGAAGCCCCTTTCTTTGTAAAAGGAGAACATTCTAGAATGAAAAGCCTCATCCTGAGAGCAGATGCGGTGGAGATGGAGGAATTGAGAAAAGGAGATGACATTTTTACCAGTGATAGGGTGAGAAGAGGTATAGTCTAGGTAGTTGTAAGAGTCCATGGGTTTATAATAGACATCATTGAATAAGCGCCCAGTGAGGCCTCCTGTATATCAGTGAAACCCGATGTAGATTGGGAGTCCACTTCACGAGCACCTACACTTTGTCCGCCAGAAAAAAATGGGATCCCCAGTGGCCACCCATTTTAATTCCAGTTCCTATTCCCATTCCGATATACCTATCCATGGCTTCCTCCACTGTCATGATGAGGCCACACTTAGTTTAGAGGAACAACACATTATATTCCATTTAGGAAACATGCAACCAAATGGCATGAACACCAATTACTTGAACTTCCGGTGATATCCCCCCCCCCCCTCATCATTTTTCATCCCCTTTTTCCTCTCTCACCTTACCTCCTTGTCTGCCCATCGACTCCCTCTGGGGCTCCTCTCCCCTTTTATTTCTTCCATGTCCTTCTGTGTCTTTTCCTTATCAACTTTCAAGCTCTTTACTTCATCCCTCCCCATTCTGGTTTCACCTATCACCTTGTGTTTCTCTCTTCTCTCCCCACTTCTTTTAAATCTACTCTTCATTTTTCTTCCCCTCCAGTCCTACTGAAAGGTTTTGGCCCAAAACATCGACAATACACTTTTACATAGATGTTGCCTGGCCTACTGAGTTCCTCCAGTTTTTTGTGTGTGTTGCTTGGATTTCCAGCATCTGCAGATTTTCTCTTGGTTGTAATAGTGCTGAAGATGAGGTAGCTGGTTTACAAACAGGCAAAATGTAGTGAGGGTAGGGCAAAATTGCAATTAAGGAGATAACTTGCAATGTAAAAGGTGGCCAAAATCAAAAAGTGTGAATATGGGACTGAAGGTGTTGTATCTGAATGTTGTATATGGAATAGGTAGATGAACTTGCAGCACAGTTGCTGATTGGCAGGTATGATGTTGAAGGCATAATTGAATCATGGCTGAAAGCTTATAGCTGAGAGTTGAATGTCCAGGACATTGTACCAAAAGGATAGGCAGGAAGGCAGAGGGGTGCCATTGCTCTGTTGGTAAAAAAGTTAAATCAAATCATTAGATAAGGGTGATAAAGGGTTGGAAAGTATTGAATCGTTGTGGACAGAGCTAAGGAACTGCAAGGGTAAAAAGACCCTGATATGCAAGATCAGCAATTCTGGATTGAGTGTTGTGCAATGAGCCAGAATTGATTAGCGACCCTAAGGTAAAAGAACCCTTAGGGAAAAGTGATCATAATATGATTGAATTCACCCTGAAATTTGAGGAGGAGAAGCTAAAGTCAGATGTATCAGTATTACTGTGGAGTAAAGGAAATTACAGAGGTATGAGAGAGGAGTTGGCCAGAATTGATTGGAAAAGAACACTAACAGGGATGATGACAAAGCAGCGATGGCTAGAATTTTTGGAAGCAAAGCAGAAGGCATAGGATGTATACATCCTAAAGAGGAAGAAATATTCTACAGGAAAGATGACACAACCTCTGCTAACAAGAGAAGTTAAAGCCAACAGAAAAGCCAAAGAGAGGGCATATAACAGAGTAAAAATTAGTGGGGAAATTAGAGGATTGGGAAGCTTTTAAAAACCAACAGTAAGGAACTTATAAAACTCGTTAAGAAGGTAAAGATGAAGTAAGCTAGCCAATAATATAGAGCATATATGTCAAACTCAAGGCCCGCGGGCCAAATCTGGCCCGCGGTGGAATTATCTTTGGCCCGCGAGATAATATCTAATTACTATTAAAGCTGGCCCCAGTAATCGAAGCGCCTATGGCGTATGATATGGCTAATGCTGAGTTTATTCAGGTACCAGATTTTCAGGGTTTTTAGTGTTTATTCGGCAGTCTTCTTCATAAGAAACGGAATTTGTAAAGTGAAACACTTTGTAGTTATAGCAGAGACTGAGACACATGAGGGCAGGCTGAAAAAACGGAAGCAACGAAAGCTGCGTTCGCACGCGTCCGACTGATCCGGCCCGCATGAAGCTGCATTTTGCTCAATCCGGCCCGTGACCTAAAATGAGTTTGACACCCCTGATATAGAGGATACCAAAAGTTTCTTCAGATTCCTAAAGTGTAAAAAAAGAGGCAAGAGTGGTATCAGACCACTGAAAAACAATGCTGGGGAGGTAGTAATGGGGGACAGTAAAATAGTGGACAAACTAAATGAGCATTTTGCAACAGTCTTCACTGTGGATGACACTAGCAGTGTGGTGGAAGTCCAGGTGTCAGTGGTAATGAAGTGTGTGAAATTACCATTACTTGGGAAAAGGCCTTGGGAAACTGAAAGGTCTAAAGTTAGATAAGTCACCTGGACCAGGTGATGTAGACACCAGAGTTCTGAAAGAGGTGGCTGAAGAGACTGTGGAAGCATTAGTAATGATCTTTTAAGAATCACTAAATTCGAGAATGGTTCCGGAGAACTGGAAAATTGCAAATATCACTCCATTCTTCAAGAAGGGAGAGAAGGTGAGGAAAGGAAACTATCAGCCAGTTAGTCTGACCTCAGTGGTTGGGAAGATGTTCAAGTCGATTATTAAGGATGAAGTTTTGGTACTTGGAGGCACATGATAGAATAGGCCATAGTCAGCATGGATTCCTCTTGCCTGACAAATATTTTGGAATTCTTTGTAAAAGTAACAAGCAGGACAGACAAAGGAGAATCGGCCAGTGTTGCATACTTGGATTTTCAGAAGGCCTTTGACAAGGTGCCACACATGAGCAAAGAAGTGTATGGCCATGCACTTTGATATAAGAAATGAAAGGGTTGAGTATTTTCTGAATGGAGAGAAAATACAAAAGACTGAGGTGCAAATGGATTTGGGAGTCTTTATGCAAGATTCCCTAAAGGTTAATTTGTAGGTTGAGTCTGCGGTGAGGAAGGCAAATGCAAGTTAGCATTCATATCAAGGGGACTAGAATATAAAAGCAAGGATGTAATGTTGAAACTTTATAATGCACTGGTGATGCCTCACTTGGGGTATTTTGAGCAGGTTTGGTCTCCTTTTTTGAGAAAGAATGTGCTGAAATTGTAGAGGGTTCAAAGGAGGTTCACGACAATAATTCCAGGATCGATTGGCTTGTCATATGAGGAGCATTTGGTGGCAATGGGCCCATATTCACTGGAATTTGGAAGAATGAGGGGTGACTTCATTGAAATCTTATTAAATGGTGAAGGGGCTTGATAGACTGGATGTGGAGAGGATGTTTCCTGTGGTGGGAAGTCTAAGGCCAGAAGACACAACCTGAGAATTGAGGGGCATTCTTTTAGACGGAGCTGAGGAATTTCTTAAGCCAGAGAGTGGTGGATCTGTGGAATTCCTTGCCCCTGGCAGCTGTGGAGGCCAAGTCATTGTGTATATTTAAAGCAGAGGTTGATAGATTTTTTATTGGACAGGGCATGAAGAGGTACAGGGAGAAGGCAAGAGATTGGGGCTGAGAGGAAAATTGAATCAACCATGATGAGATTGCAGAGCAGGCTGAGTGGGTCAAATGGTCTAACTCTGCTCCTATATCTTGTGACAGCAATAGGGAAGAGGAGTCATTTGCAGGCATTTTACTGTCTAAAATTGGGCAAGATTTTATTAAAGGCAGAGCAAGTCTGAAAGACAGATGGCTTAAGCTGTTTAATTTGTATGTATGGTCTATTGCCTTACAGCAGGATGATGGAGTAGTCACATTGGAGGAAAATTGTACAGTCAACTGTTACAAGGTGATGATAATTACAAAAGATGAGACAGTATATATTCTTTCTTATTTGGTATGCATAATGTCACTGGTGACATTTCAGTACATTAACGTTTTTCTGTGGACAAGGTTAGGAATTGTATGAGGACAGTGAACTCAGGCCATGATAAGTACAGATGGAGATTGCGAACACTGAGGATTTTTTTAAAAACACATTTGATTGAGAGGCTGAGAGAAGACAGCAACAAAGCTATGAGGATATTTTTCTATATTTGGGTGGGCTAGAGAAAATGAAGAAATAATATCTGGTAAGATGGTGGCGTGTGCAAATACACAGGCCTCTCAGCCAACCAAAGGTGCTTTTTTTATTGTAAAATTTGTTTTCTACAATCCAAAGACAATTCTACTCCAAGATCATTGGGTACTGTGGGGCTACTCCATCACTGAGTTGCTTGTTCAGAGTAACTGGAGTGGTGTCAGTGGCAGAGCCGGCCAAGGCGTCAAAGGGGCTGACCGTGATTTTGGAGGGAGAGCCAGTGGAAGTGTCGAAGGGGCTGGCCGAGGCCAGGATGACGGAGAAGGAGCCAGCAGGAGTGTAAGTGGAGCCCATTGGGATATAGGAGGAGCCAGCTGGGATATCAGAGGAGCCCACCAGTGTGTCTGAGGAGCTGGTTTGGGTACAGAGCAGCTGACCTAGCCACTGCCTGTGTTGATGCCCGCTACTTGGAGGTATCGAAGTTGGTGCAGTATAACTGTGGGAGATGGTCTTGGACATCTTACTTGCGATCACAGGATGAGCTTAGAGTGTGGATCAGTACTTGGAGCTATGATGTTGTGGCCGTTACAGAGACTTGGATGACTCCGGGGCAGGAATGGTTACTTAGAGTGTCAGGATATAGATGTTTCAGAAAGGACAGGGAGGGAGACAAAAGAGGTGGGAATGTGGCACTGCTGATCAGAGATAGTATCATGGCTGCAGAAAAGGAGGAAGTCATGGAGGGATTGTCTCTGTGGGTGGAAGTTAGAAACAGTAAGGGGTCAATAACTCTACTGGGTGTTTTTTAAAGATCACCCAATAGTAACTGGGGCATCAAGGAGCAGATAAGGAGACAGATTCTGGAAAGGTGTAATAATAACAGGGTTGTCGTGGTGGGAGATTTTAATTTCCCAAACATTGATTGGCATCTCCCAAGAGCAAGGGGTTTAGATGGGGTGGAGTTTGTTTCCTGACACAATATGTAGATAAGCATACAAGAGGGGAGGCTATACTTGGTCTGGTATTGGGAAATGAACCTGGTCAGGTGTCAGTTCTTTCGGTTCTCAGGGATACGGCAGAAATATGGCAAATGTTCAGAGGATATTTGCACGATGTTTTCCATAGGTACATTCCAATGAGACAGGAACCGAGGTGTACAAAGGCTGTTGAAAATCTAGTCGAGAAGAAAAGCTTACGAAAGTTTCAAAGAACTAGGTAATGATAAAGATCTAGAAGATTATAAAGCTAGCAGGAAGGATGAAATTAGGAGAGCCAGAAGGGGCCATGAGAAGGCCTTGGCGAGCAGGATTAAGGAAAACCCCAAAGCATTCTACAAGTATGTGATGAGCAAGAGGATAAGATGTGAGAGAATAGGACCTATCAAATATGACAGTGGAAAAGTGTGTATGAAACTGGAGGAGATAGCAGAGATATTTAATGCATACTTTGCTTCAGTGTTCAGTATGGAAAAGGATCTTGGCAATTGTAGGGATGATTTACAGTGGTTTGGAAAGCTTGAGCATATAGACATTAAGAAAGAGGATGTGCTAGAGGTTTTGGAAAGCATCAAGTTGGATAAGTCTCTAGGACTGGATGAGATGTACTCCAGGCTACTGTGGGAGGCAAGGGAGGAGATTGCTGAGCCTCTGGCAATAATCTTTGCATCAATGGGGACGGGAGAGGTTCCAGAAGATTGGAGGGTTGCAGATGTTGTTTCCTTATTCAAGAAAGGGATTAGAGATAGCCCAGGAAACTATAGACCAGTGAGTCTTACTTCAGTGGTTGGTAAGTTGATGGAAAAGATCCTGAGAGGCAGGATTTATGAACATTTGGAGAGGTTTAATATGATGAGGAATAGTCAGCATGGCTTTGTCAAAGGTAGGTCGTGCCTTATGAGCCTGATTGAATTTTTTAAGGATGTGACTAAACACATTGTAGGTAGAACAGTAGATGTAGTGTATATGGATTTAAGCAAGGCTTTTGATAAGGTACCTCATGCAAGGCTTATTGAGAAAGTGAGGAGTCATGGGTTCCAAGAGGACCTTGCTTTGTGGATCCAGAACTGGTTTGCACACAGAAGGCAAAGAGTGGTTATAGACAGGTCATATTCTGCATGGTAGTCAGTGACCAGTGGTGTGCTTCAGGGATCTGTTCTGGGACCCCAGCTCAAACAAATCTTTTTGATGGGAAAGTAGAGGAGAGAGAAACATAATAGTCATAGAGAAGTACAACACAGAAACAGGCACATAACAAAATCAGTTAAACTACCTACTTCCATCGACCTGTACCAGGACCATAGCCCTCCATATCCCTACTATCCATGTACCTATCCAAACTTCTCTTAAACGTTGAAATCAAGCTTGCATGCACCACTTGTACTGGCAGCTCATTCCACACTCTCATGGTCCTCTGAGTGAAGAAGTTTTGCCTCAAGTTCCTCTTAAACTTCTCACCTTTCACCCTTAACCATGACCTCTGGTTGTACTCCCATCCAACCCCAGTGGAAAAACCCTGCTTGCATTTACCCTATCTATACACATAATTTTGTATACCTCCATCAAATCTCCTCTCAAGCTTCTTCATTCTATAGAGTACAGTCCTAACCTATTCAACCTTTCCTTATAGCTCAGGTCTTCCAGATCTGGCAATATCCTTGTAAATTTTCTCTGTGCTCTTTCGACCTTATTTACATCTTTTCTGTAGGTAGGTGACCAAAACTACACATAATATTCCAAATTATGCCTCATGAACGTCTTATACAACTTCAACGTAACATACCATCTTCTGTACTCAGTACATTGATTGATGAAAGCCGATGTGCCAAAAGCTTTCTTTACAACCATGTCTACCTGTGATACCACATTCAACGAATTATAGACCTGTATTCCAAAATCCCTTTGTTCTAGCACTCAGTGCCCTACCATTCACTGTGTAAGACCTACCCTGGTTGTCCTCCCAAAGTGCAAAACCTCATATTTGTCTGCATTAAATTCCATCTGCCATTTTTCAGTCCATTTTGCCAGCTGATGCAGATCCCTTTGCAAGCCATGTTACCCTTCCTCACTGTCCACTGCACCCCCAGTTTTGGTGTCATCCGCAAATTTACTGATCTAGTTAACCACATTATCATCCAGATTATTGTCATAGATGACAAATGACATAGGACCCAGCACCAATCCCTGTGGCTCTCCCATCTCCTCCATCTTTGGTTCCACGCATGGATTGCCATTCTGGTCTTCCAGAAGATCAATTTTGTCCCTTGCAATCCTTTTGCTCTTAACTTATCTATAGGATCCCTTATAATTCTCCCTCACCTTGTGTGCTAAAGCATTTTCGTGCCTTCTTTTAACCATCCTGATTTCTTTCTTAAGTGTTTTCTTACATTTCTTGTACACCAATAAGCACCTTATTTGTTCCTATTTTTCTATACCCGCTATGCACCTTTTTTTCCCTCTCTTAATCAGGGACTCAGTAGCTCTTAAAAACCAAGGTTCTTACACTTGTTATTCTGACAGGCATATTTAAGCTTTGTACTCTCAAAATTTCTTTTTTGAAGGTCTCCCACTTTCCAAATACACCTTTGTCAGAAAACAGCCTGTCCCAATCCACACTTGCAAGATCATTTCTGATACCGTCAAAATTGGCCGTTCTCCAATTTAGAATCTCAACCTGTGGACCAGGGCTATCTTTTTACAAGTTTACTTTGAAACTAATGGTATTGTGGTCACTGGATGCAAAGTGTTCCCCTACACAAACTTCTATCACCTGCCCTGTCTCATTCCCTGATAGCAGATCCAGTATTGCACTGGTGTACATACTGATGAAGGAAACTTTCCTGAACCCGTGACAAATTCTATCATATCTACTGTAACAAACTTGTGTTTCCAATTCAAGCAGCATCTCCAAAATTTCTGCATTCTCTCAGTATTGCACTGAATTACCAGTTCAGATTATCTGATCAAGTTTCTGGAGTGAGGTTTGTAATGTGTTTTCAGTAGTTATTTTCTGTTTTATCTTTATATGTTTTTGTGGCTTTTAGAAATCATCTTTGTGATTATTCAGCCACGTGCCCATACTAACATCTCTAGCAAATAAGTTAGCAGTCAGTGTCTTAGAAATAAGTCACAAATTAACAGAAATTAGTCATCAATATTTTTATTTTTTTTATTAGTTTTTCAAAACATTTTACAAAATTAAAAACCCCAAATCCCAATGAGGAGCATTAATACAGTGCAAGATTAAGCATACAATAACAATATGCTACAAAGGAAGAGAATTTAACAAAAAAAGCACCTAAATTAAAGACAAATGAGCTTAGCGTCCTCCCCAAGACCCACAACACAAGAAAAAAACAACAACTCCAGACCAACCACCACACAGTATAAAGAGTATAAGTCCGGACAGTCAAACTCCCAGACGTGAATACACTTAGCAACAGAGGATAATAATGCCTACTACCAGAAAAAAAAGGGAGCTGAAAGCAAAGGACCGAAAAGAAAAAAAAACAAAAAAAAACCCTAGTCAAGAGGAAGGTTATGAAAGTACTCGATAAAAGGTCCCCAGACCTTATGGATCTTTAGATCCGAATTAAGAACCGATTGAATAGCTAAGGCAGATTTAGTAGGTGATCTGGTAACAGAGGACGATCGGTCCAGTTTAGGATCCAACCAACAGTTGAAATCACCACCCAATATAAGAGAGTATGAGTTTAAGTCTGGTAGTGAGGGAAAAAACCGTTCAAAAAAGTTAACATCATCAAAGTTGGGGGCATACAGGTTTGCTAGTGCAACTTTAGTGTTATATAGTTTACCAGAAACAATAATAAAACGGCCATTTGTATCAGATATTTTATTATGGAGTTCAAAAGGAATATTTGAATTAATAAGAATGGAAACTCCCCTAGCTTTAGCGGCAAAGGATGAATGAAAATGCTGACCCGCCCACTTTGACAGAAGCCAGGAGTTATCAAAACAACGAATATGAGTTTCTTGAAGGAAAGCAATGTCAGCTTTGAGTTGTTTGATATGTGAGAATACCTTCCTCCTTTTAACAGGGTGGTTCAGTCCCTTTACATTCCAGCTCACGAATTTAAGTGCACTAGCCATTATCAATTACTAATGCATAAAAGGCAACAGGCATATAAAAAGTCAAGCAGTACAATAGCAGTCTGGGAGCAGAGATGTAAACATAGATTCGTAAGGTCAAAATATAAAAACATGTCCTAAGCAATAAAGAGATGTTGGAACTGTAGTCATCAATATTTAAACAAATTAAATTTAAATTCAGAGTATTTAAACCATAAACAAAATGGGGCTACTACATATAGATGCAAAGTGGCAAATATTGAAAAACAGTTTTTATATCAGAATCAGATATATTATCTGTCATAAGTCACGAAATTAGTTTTTGCAGCAGCAGTACAGTGTAAGACATAAAAAGTACAATAAGTTACAAAAATAATACAAAAGAGGAATAATGAGGTAGGGTTCATGGGTTTACAGACCATTCAGAAATCTGATGGGTGAGGGGTAGAAGCTATTCTCAAAACACTAAGTGTGGGTCTTCGATGTGATGTAATTACTTAATCATCTGTCAAGGAGGATTAATAAAAGCATTACAAGTCTTTTGCTCTTGTTTTACATTTGGCTACACTATACAATAAATTAAATCAAGTTGCCGTAAACTTTTTTTAAAAAGAACATTTTTTAATCTCTCTGAATGATTTGTCAGAGAGAGAAATGCCTTGCAGTGTACTAGATTGCATAAAATTAGGGTGTATTTGGAGTCAGCAGTGATGGATGTCTTTGGAAAGTTGCCTCGATGGTTGCTGGAAAACAGAATAATTTGCAGATTCTTTTATAGCCAATTGCATGTTCCATCAATGGTAGTTCAGAAAGTGATAGAACGTACAGTAACTGAACAAGCCTACTAGATGGAACATGGGCGGGTGGTGGGCAAAAAGTTCACACTGAATGGAATTAGGTCTATTTTGTGCATGATTTTTTAAAGTCACTGTACAAAACAGGCATTACATTTTAGCATAATATATTTGTCCCTAAAGCATCATTAATCAAACTAGGTTTTGTTTGGCATTTACAACTGTGGCTCTCTTAATGATGTAATTGTTGACATTTCAGCATTGTAGACTCAGCTTCTTTCACATATTGCATTGATTCTTACAATTTAATAATGTAATATTTTCCAAACAGAATTCACTAATTTTCCACCAGTTTTAGAAGTCACAAAAATAATTAAATGAAGATCTTTATTTGGAGACCCATGTGCAGTCAAGGTGTTTCAATTGATAGTAGTAAAAATACACCTGTATCTGGAAGGTCCAATTGCTGGTGAGTCAGTAACCTGGCAAAAACTACACCATGAAAACAAAAGAACACTCCAAGCAACTCTACAAACAGGTTATTGAAAAGCACAAGTCAGGAGATGGATACAAGAAAATTTCTAAGCCACTTCATAACCTTTGGAGTATAGTTAAGTCAGTCATCAAGAAATGGAAAGGATATGGCAGAGGTGTAAATTTGCCTAGAGCAGGTGTTCCTCAAAATCTGAGTGACCGTACAAGAAGGGGGCTAGTGAAGGAAGCCACCATGAAACTTTTAACAACTCTGGAGGAATTAGTGGCAGAGATGGGAGAGACTGCACATGCAACAACTGTTGCCCTTGTGCTTCACCGATCGCAGCTTTATGGGAGAGTGACAAAGAGAAAGCCACTGTTGGGGGGGAAAAACTCACATGAAATCATAGCTAGAGTTTGCCAGAAGGCATATGGGGAAACTCTGAAGTCAGCTGGAAGAAGGTTCTATGGTCTGATGAAACCAAAATTGAGCTTTTTGGCCATCAGACTAAACACTTTTGTTTAACATAAGCCAAACACCACACATCATCAAAAACACACCATCTATACTGTGAAGCATTGTGGTGGCTACGTCATGCTATGGGGATGCTTCACTGCAGCAGATCCTGGAAGGCTTGTGAAGGTAAAGGGTAAAATGAATACAGCGATTATAGAGGGAAATCCTGATGTGCAAAGCCGATAGAGCCCTATCCACAGACTCAAGGCTGTAATTGCTGCCAAAGGTGCATCTACTAAATACTAACTTGAAGGGGGTGAATACTTATGCAATCAATTATTTTGTGTTTTATATTTGTAATTAACATAGATCACTTTGTAGAGATCTGTTTTCACTTTAAAAAAGAAGTGTCTTTTTCTGTTTGTCAGAGTCAAAAAAGCCAAATTAAATCCACTGTGACATCTGTTTGTGCATATGACAATAAACTGGACCATGACACACTGACTTAACCTGTCTACAATCCATACAAAAGGTCTCAACCCTAAATGTTGTCCATTTTCATCCATAAATGCTGCCTGATCCACTATATTCCTCCACTGCTGATTTGTATCCTCCACTCAACCTGCTTTCCCACTTAAGGTCTTTATCCAAATCAATAATATTCAATGCACTCTAAAATGATAGCTGAAGTCACAGTAATGACATGCCAGGAATAGTTGAAAGATTGTATGTTGAGACTCTTGTATTCATATAAAATATTATGCAATCATACTGTTTTTATATGATAGAAATCGGTTGTAAGTAGCAACCATACAGTTCAGCAACTTGATAGTTTATGACATTTAGCAGATATTTCAGGATATTTCTTGCAGTCTCTGCAGCTTTGTATAACAAAGGGAGTGTGTTTGAAATTAAAAATGGCTGCTTTTGATCTTCATCCAGTCTACCACTGTATTTTGACATGCTAAAAAATAATGATGCAGTTACTTGAAATATAAAAACCAAAACCTTTAAATAATTTGATTGCTAAAGAAATTATGAGCATTTTTTCTTGACATGTATAACATATCCTGTCAAGAACATCACAACTTGTTGTGCATCAATGGCCTTGCTTACATCATCCAAGATTCAGAAAGTATTTTTTGAAGATGATGAAACAGAATTTGCTTTTGTGAATATTTACAATCTTATGTTGTTGCCAAAGGAAAGTTAGCAGCCAGATTGTCTGCTTAAGCTTCAATTGTCTTTGTTCAGTTTGGATTCAAGTGGAAGTTTGACATCTCTAATCTACTCCCAATATGTTTGCAGCTACATCACAGAAATTTGAAATAGTTTTCAGAAAGGAAACAGAAAACATACTTAATTGTTTTAGGACAAAAGACATTTATTTTTGGATGGAGCAGTTAAGATACAAAGTCGTTACATCACTTTTTCAATATATCAGCAAGAAAGGACAACCAACAGTGTTACGGATTCAGGCAACAATAAATATATGAGTTAGGCAGGGGTTTATGTAACAAATAACACGTTTATTAAACACTGAAAACAAACCCCCCAAAAGTAAACAAATCACTGACGTAACCGGGAGTCAGCTGCTGTGCGGCAGCTTGAAACAGTTCTTAAAGCATTGAAGCTTAAACAGTTCTTAAAGCGATGTTGCAAAAACAGTTCTTCAAAGTAGTATTGCCAAAAGTTCAAAATGCTCACAGTCCATTTAAGGGAGAGACTTTTTAAGATGATTTAAATTCTCTTTTCCGTCGTGTTGCTTCGGTTCCCAAGATCGAACTTTTTCACACGAAGAATTTACGAAACGAAACGGCTTAAAGGCACTGACCTTTCCTTTACAGAACTATTCCCAATCCTTTCTGCTATTTCGCAGGGATTAACATGAGAACAGTCAACAAATTCCTTCCGAATAAGGATCAAACAAGGTCGAACCTGTTTCACCGTTGAAATTGATTCTCCTCGATCTTTAACTCCTGTTACGTACTTGTGACACGTGACAGTGGTACCCTTGTCACGTGACTGGGGTTGAAGCTATACTGGACTTGAGGTAATGGTCTTGTGATGGTGGAGTGATGTCATTTTCCTGCCAGTAGAGATCATGTGACAGGTTTTTTTTACAGGGTGTAAAAGGAGGACCCCTCCCTGTGAGGAGGGGCAGTTCGTGGCTGGATTTGCCATGTTGACTTCATGCCACTGCGTGATTTAATGTGATGACGCAGTTTAGTTGAAAGATGAAGTTTTATCTATTGCCTAAAGTTTAAAAGGTCATTGCCAGCAGTTTCTTACAATACCACTAGTTGAGAATCGGTGGAGAGTGAAGATCGGAGTTCGGGAGTTAAAGATCGAGGAGAATCGATTTCGACGGTGAAACGGGTTTGACCTTGTTTGATCCTTATTCGGAAGGAATTCGTTGACTGTTCTCGTGTTAATCTCTGCGAAATAGCAGAAAAGATTGAGGACAGTGCGGTAAAGGAAAGGTCAGTGCCTTTAAGCCATTTTGTTCCGTAAATTCTTCATGGGAAAAGTTCGACTTTGGGGAACTGAAGCAAAACAACATGAAAGAGAATTTAAATCGTCTTTAAAAGTCTCTCCTTTTAAATGGACTGAGCATTTTGAACTTTTGGCAATACTACTTTAAAGAACTGTTCTTGCAACATCGCTTTAAGGACTGTAAGCTTCATTGCTTTAAGAACTGTTTAAGCTGCCGCACAGTAGCTGATTTCCGGTTACGTTAGTGATTTGTTTACTTTTGGGGGGTTTGTTTTCAGTGTTTAATAAACGTGTTATTTGTTATAAAAACCCTTGCCTAACTCATATATTTATTGTTGCCTGAATCCGTAACACTCCCGAACTCCGATCTTCACTCTCCACTGATTCTCAACTAGCAGTATTGTAGAGAAACTGCTGGCAATGACCTTTTAAACTTTAGGCATTAGATAAAACTTCATCTTTCAACTAAACTGCGTCATCACATTAAATCACGCAGTGGCATGAAGTCAACATGGCAAATCCAGCCACGAACTGCCCCTCCTCACAGGGAGGGGTCCTCCTTTTATACCCTAAAAAAAAAGCCTGTCACATGACCTCTACTGGCGGGAAAATGACGTCACTCCACCATCACAAGACCACTACCTCAAGTCCAGTATAGCTTAAATCCCAGTCACGTGACAAGGGTACCACTGTCACGTGTCACGAGTACGTAACAACAGTTAAAGTAGGAAGAGACATTTTGGATATTTTTTCTGTCTTTGGCAGCACTGCAAAATTTTAAAAGGCAAAAGTAGAGCATCATTGATTTTTTTTCTCTTGCATGGTTATATAATGACTTATGGAGCCAGAACAAAAGCATTGCAAAAGTTAGAGGTGTGAGCCAGTTACCTAGCAATAGTTTCCAGGTTTCCTACACATTTTCCTCCAACTTCAACTCTGTTATCTATTTTTGCAGTGATCTTGAACCTGAATGGTTGGATGATGTACAGAAGAATGGAGAGCTGTTCTACCTGGAACTAAGTGAAGATGAAGAGGATGTACTTATCCAAGCTAATTCAGTGCCAGCACCTTTGATCAACCATGTCAGGTTTAGTGATAAAGAAGAAGAGATCGTTACTGACCATAAATTAAAAGAGCCTCACATACATGAACACGGACTTAGAAAGCTTGCTAATGTTTTAAAAAAGAAAGGCCGGATACACGGACATTCTTGCAGCAAAGCACATGAACCAAATAGTAATCAACCACCAAGACCTGTTTCCATATTGAAGCACCAACCAAACCCTAGAACTGGGGTATCGGTACAGCTATCATACAAGGATGTGTATGTTTATGTTAATCCAAATAAAATAAATAACGAATTTCTTGTAGAAAGGACAAAGCTGTTGGAAGCTTACGTGGGGATTGTTTGTCAGCCTTCAAGAAAAAATCCAGCAGAAAGAAAGCATTTGGACAAATTCACAGGTGCTAAAACACCAGCTGAAGAGAGAATTATTGTTTACAGTTTGATTCATGGCAGTACAGCAATGAAAACTGGTCAAATATTTATAGGTAAGAGTGAAAATCTATATTTGTACATGTAAAATGTATTTTTGTAAAGGAATATAAGATATACCAATCAATAAATGTCACATTTACAGAAAAATCTACTTTAACAAGTGTATACCATTTGGCAACCTGTTTCTCATGCTGTAATACAAGGTTTGCTTCTGGATTCAGAAAAGTAGTTTCAGTTTGCTTCTCATGGTCCCTCCCCACCTGTATCTGATCAAACTGCCCCTCCATATCCAGGAGGCTTAAGCACAGAGTTAACCTTGAGTAATTCACTTCTGAGGCCCACTTCTAGAACTTTCAGAGAGCCTTGAAGAGGCAAAGCTGTGAGCAGAACTTTGCACCCTTACAACAGATTCTATTTTTTAAAAAGTTATGTCAAGAATACAATGAACTTTAAAAAAAAAAAAGTCTTGCCTCATAAACTCAAGCTGGATCTAGCTGGTATAGGATCCAAGAAATGCATTCCTTAGTATAATACTGGAACCCCAACACAATCAAGCCTTGTCGATGGATAAAATGGAATTCAGGGGCAGAGTGGTGTGATGTGTGTCATTTAATATGTCCAGGAGTTAGAGTGGGCTTGCTACCTGTGTGCATCCCTTTGCAAACACCAGTCACAGCCAGCACAAATCTGTTGTCCATTGTTTAGGTAACTACCACTTCATCACTGATGCCTCCAAACTTGCCACTCTTGTTCAGGAAACTAGTCATTCTAGTGTTGTAAGTTATAATGACAATGCAGATGCTAGAATTCAATACTTTGAACTTTCAAAATACACATCTTTTGGTTTGTTTGTCCAACCTATTCCTGATGCTGCAAATATCAGATGCATTGCATTATTACTTTTGGATCTAATGACATTTTGAATGCTCCTTTCAGCTACTGTTCAGAGTGCTAGGTGCAGTCAACTTTATCTAGAGTGGATCATCTGTCTTGGCTTCCACATAAGTTCCTCCATATCAGCTTATCTTCAACCAAAACCATTCCCTAAACATGATGTCAAAGAGAGCTGAGAGCATGGATTTGACACAGTTTTTAGAGACTCCGACCATGTTCCGTGGTAGTGCTGAAGACTCTGTTCCAGGAATAGAAGTGTTTCCAGAGCAGTTATCTGGGTATAGCTAGGTTATGAGTGTCTGCCTGACAAAGTGGAAAATATTAAATTCTCTTTTCCTCAAAAAGCAGGATAAATTCAATCTGGTTGTTTGTTATCCTTTTCTCAATGATAAGAATAGCACAGATAAAGGAGTCTCTTGAGTCAGTGACTTAAGCCAAACTGGCATGAACTGCTTTGTCATTTACTTTCTATCATAAGCTCTGAAGCATGGATGGCTATTAATGATAGCAGTGTTCAATATTGCTCAGTTCCATGGATAACAAAACAAAATAAATAACATTTCAGCCAGACGAATGAACATCTTGAACAAGAGAAACAAGTCACCATTTATTCCGGAAGAATATCTTAATATTGTCATGCCAGAAATATTGTGATTATAAGAACCATTCATAGGCTGGTTATCTTACAGCAAGTCACACATCACTGAACAACCCTAACCTTTTTCACCATCATAAGGCACTTTGTTTAGTTTGATCAATTTAGCTCCTGGAACAACCAAAGGACTTGCTGCTCTGCAGAACAAAGTGGGTGATTTGATTGTCATGTACCACCTTAAATCTTAACCATTTATTCGGACTTGTATATCCAGGTGATTATTTGGTGGGAATGCATTGTATGAAACTAAATGGCTTAAAAGTGTCAAAGGATTTGGTTGAGTTTGAATGGCAGCATTGACTTTCTTCAGTCTATACCTTGTATATGGTTAAGTGTACCTGAATAGTAAGTCATAACCTCAAATTTTCTTTTTCCCCATGCACAATGAAGTTTATGTACATCAGTGTCCAATGCAATAAACAGTTATTAATCGTGGCAGATAATACACTTAAGGAAGAGGGAACAGAATGCTTAATGTAATTTTAAACTAGAGAAAGGTTGAGCTAAAGGTTAGCAGGTTTGAATGCCAGAGCTGGAGGCTCTCAACGCTATGGTTACCAAACAGCAGGAGGTTTCTTTTTTTTTGTTTTTGACTTCAGCCAGATCCATAGGAACCATCTAGTTCTATGAAACGATTCAGACAAATTTTCTAATAACCATGTGTTTTTAGCAAGTTGTCATTCATAGAAGCATCTTTGGAAGTGCATAGAAGAATATGGTCCAATCTTAATGTGTAAATATACAATTTCTAAATGTATACAAGGGACTGACTATCTTAATATGTGTGTTACACAATAAAATTGATATGACTCACTCCACATTGAACAAAAACATTGCTTACTTTGGCTCTTGGATTGGATCATTGTATTCAAAATAATTAAAATGGCTGTGAATCAGAAGACACTTAAATTTCATTATAAACAGACTCTGGCAACCTAACCCCTCTAGACCTTCTTGTATTCATCCTGTATCAAAATCAGTTACAGTAGTGCTAGAAAGTTTGTGAAGCCGGTAGAATTTTCTCTATTTTTGTATAAATATGACCTAAAATGTGATCAGATTTCATGAAAGTCCTAAAATTAAATAAAGAATCAATTAAATAAATGACACAAAAACATATACGATAATACTATTACAGTATTTGCTCCCTTCCTGTTTACCCTGTATAATCAGACTTTAGACATTATCATGTCATCTGCAGAAATTCTCTTGACGACTCAGCAAAGGGTGTATAAGGAAGGAAGGGAGGATGAATACAGGGCCCTGGTGGAGAATTTTGTCAAATGGTGCAAACTAAATCATCTGCAGCTCAACATCAGTAAGACAAAGGAGAAGGTGATGGACTTTAGGAAGACTAAGCCCTCACTGCTCCCTGTTACTATTGATAGTGAGGACATGGATGTGGTGAGGACTTACAAGTACTTGGGGGTGCACCTGGAAGACAGACATGAGTGGAGCACCAACACAGAGGCCATGTATAGGAAGGGTCAGAGTTACCTCTACTTCCTGAGGAGACATTTGTGGTGTATGCAGGCCTCTCCTTCACGTTCTACCAGTCTGTTGTCACCAGTACAATCTTCTATGTGGTGGTGTGCTGGGGCACGGGTGATGCCAACAGACCCAATAAGCTAACTAGAAAGGCAGGCTCTGTTATAGGAGTCAAACTGGACACATTGGAGGCCGTGATAGAACAAAGGACATACGGAAAATCCTGGCAACTCTGGACATTGTTTCCCACAATCTGCATGCCACCTTGGCTGAACGGAGGAGCACTTTTAGTTACAGACTAGGACAACTGCACTGCTCCAAAGAGCGCTGTATGAGGCAATTTTTACCCTTAGCCGTTAGGCTCTAAATACGCCAACCTTTAGCTGGATAAGTGATGACCCCCACCCCCCCATTTGACTGAGGTAACTTTTTTATTCTTTCTTTCTTCTTCTACTATTTGTATATCTCTGCACTTGCAATGCTACTGTGACAGTGTAATTTTTTTTTTGAATCATTAAAGTATTTATCTAGATGGTGCATTTACACTCCATTCCAATGAGTGTACTTCAGATTTTGCTTCAAATATCACCTCAAACCGATGATGACATGAAAGCAGTTTAACTAAGAAAATAAATAGTTAAAGGCAGTAAGTCCAAAGTGTAATATATTGGTTGAGTATTTTGATTTATGCAATTTATCCGATTTGTATTCAATGAACTTCATGATTATTTCCAGACAGAACTCTAGCTACTAACAGAGCTTCAGTAAGCACACAATGAACTTAGATCGTGACTTCAATAGAATATCGACTTTTCATATTTGGTTGTATTGATTTTAGTTCTTCAGAAATTTCAAGGATTGTGAGCTTGATACATTTACTTTTGAGGCGGGAGCAGATGAGAAAGAGGACAAAACTATTGAATGAACAAATGGGGTGGGGGTGATATTCTGGATGGAGCAGGCTATAGTGACAGTTGATACGATTGTGTATTGAGTTCAAGATTGAGGCAGACACATAAGGAAGAAAAGGCTGGAATTTCGACTGAGAATTTGAGAGATGAATGCTGTCACAGCTCAACCTGTCTCTTTTAAAAAGGTACCATGTTTTCTGATCCAGTTAAGCAGTTATGAAATCCACTAGTTTGTAAAAACTAATTTGGAGGACAAATATTTTCATATTCTCTCAATTTTAAAGCATTGTGATGCATTTACTCTGACAGCGACTCTTAAAAGAATGAAACTGTGAATTACCAACAGGGAAGCTGCTTGAGACATACCATTTCAGTTGCATGGAGTGTAATTCCTGGTTGTCTTAAGTATCCAAGATTTTGTTTTGTATCCTCTCATGCAGTGGTCCCCAACCACTGGGTCACAGACCGGTGATTGGGGGCCACTGCTCTCATGGAATCATACTGTGGAGTTGAAACGGGCTGTTCAGCCCTCCACATTTGGACAACTTTTTTGTCCATTTGCACTAATCTCATTGTCCTGTACTTGAACTATGTGAATAAGTTTAGCAATTTGATTAAGTGAGTAATGGAGATGGGGATGGAGGTGGTGGTTGACATGGGGATGGGTGTAGCAGAGGGAGGGGGTGATTGACACAGTGAGGGGTGCAGTGGAGGGAGGGTGCAAGATTAATTTTTTAGACTTATTTGCATTATCAGAACTTTAATTTTGAAGAAATTACAACCATTCACTTGTAATACCCTCCAATCCCCTCCCTTCTACCTCTTCCCTCTCCTCCCCTCCAACCCAGAACAATAGCAACTCTGTGTTGCAGAGCAGTGTGCTCCCTGAAGTCAGGCGTCGATCCTTCTGTCCTCTCCGCCACCATCTCCCCCCCCCCCCCCCACTCCAGACCTGTCTGGGGATCCTGCAGTCTCACTGGGGCTGTGGAGGAATGTGGGTGGGCAAGAGTTTGGTCAGATTTAAACACTGTACAACCCACAGCACAGAAGCAATGCCTTCATGCTACACCCAAAAGTGAATACATTGTAATAGTCTGTGGGCCACTAGCCTGGGAAAGTGCAGAGAGACAGACACAGCAGAGAAGTCTGTCAAACTCTCGGAGCAAAAACAGTTCAATACAAAACAGTTCTGCGGGGATCTGTTCTGGGACCCCTCTTCTTTGTGATCTTTATAAATGACCCAGATGAGGAAGTAGAATGGTGGGTTAGTAAGTTTGTTGATGACATAAAAGTTGGGGGTATTGTGGATAGTCTGGAGGGTTGTCCGAGGTTACAGTACGACATCGATAGGCAAACACGAGAGGGCACAGTTTTAAGGTGCTTGGAAAGGGGTACAAGGTGGATGTCAGAGGTAAGTTTTTTTTTTGTGCAGAGAGTGGTGGGTGCGTGGAATGCACTGCCAGCGATGGTGTGGAGGCGGATACAATAGGGTCTTTTAAGAGAATCTTAAATAGGTACATGGAACTTAGAAAAATAGAGGGCTATGCAGTAGGGAAATTCTAGGCAGTTTCTAGAGTAGGTTACATGGTCGGCACAACATTGTGGAAGGGCCTGTAATATGCTGTAGATTTCTATGTTCTAAACATGATAATTGTATCTGCTTCCAACACCACCTCTGGCAGTACACTGCAGGAGCCTCTGCTGAAAGGCTTTTACATAGGCATCTTCCATGTTCTTTACTTTTGGATTATATTAAATTTCATTAGGTCATTCTTCCAAAAACCTATTTTTTAAGGGAAAAGCTATTCTTGCCATTGAAATAAAAAAGTAAATAAGTGCATTTATTGCAAGATTCAAATTGTGAGAGCTGCTGTGTATGTCAGTAGTCAATGCAAACTTGAGCTATCTTGAAGTGTCACAATCATTGATTTACTACCAGACCTTTCATTTTATTGTTCTTGATGGATTTCTCCCATCCTTCCCTTATTCCTGTACAGCAGTGGTCCCCAACCACCAGGCCGCAAAGCATGTGCTACCGGGCCGCGAGGAAACGATATGATTTGGCGCTATGAAGCGATATGACTCAGCTTCAGTGCAGCTGACTCATATCGCTTCATACCGCCAAATCATATAATTTCCTCGCGGCCCGGTAGCACATGCTTTGCGGCCTGGTGGTTGGGGACCACTGCTGTATAGCCCTGAGAAAATCCCCAAGGCCAACATTTACCTTGCTAATCTGATGTACTGATCTTTTATACATTCATTCCAGCTTTTTCTATCATTTTTATTTCAATGGTAAACATCATGACAAGGGGAAAAAGAAACATCACACATCAACCAAGCCATGAAGCTGATTATTTCAGAAAAACTACATTAACAAAACTCTCCTGGAGTTAATATCCTTCAGCACTCTGGTTTGGCTATCATAAAGTTAACTATCATCCGCGATCAGCTCAGGAATAATTTATAGTCTAAATTTATGGCATAGTTCTTTTGCTTTTATTTCATTAGTGAATGAACCACTATCAATCACAGGCTTCCAGGAATGTATTTTAACTTTCTAAGGCAAAATTATTGCAACAAAAATGGAAAATGCAGAAAGAAATGTTTAATGTTAAAGTTGATTACTTTCATCAGAACTGAGAAAGGTTCTCAGGTGGACAGGTAAACAGGTGTTAGATTACAGAGAAAGGAAGATGGCGGAGAGGATTTCTGATAGATGGGAATAATGAGATTTAATGGTGAAAGTGGTGATGATGCAACTTGACAGAAGCTTGCAAAGTTATATCTGGAGGAGGCACGGTTTGGAGTGGAAAATGACATCTTTAATACCTGAAGAGAGAGGGGACAGAAATAAAGCTGGAACTGAG
Source organism: Hemitrygon akajei (assembly GCF_048418815.1). Lineage (NCBI taxonomy): Eukaryota > Metazoa > Chordata > Chondrichthyes > Myliobatiformes > Dasyatidae > Hemitrygon > Hemitrygon akajei. The sequence continues at coordinate 68,440,295 of NC_133127.1, read as the reverse complement.
ATATACAAGACCACAATGATTGATTATATGACAGTGTTGAAACCTGTGCCAATTTAGGAATGCTACAATGTACCAAGCCAAAATGTACACTGACCTCTCCTTGGCCTTCTGCACGAGGATGCCTAAGACTGGTCAGAGTGAGCTAAAAGCAAAAAACTGAAGATGCTAGAAATATGATTTTTAAGGCAATCATGGAAAATAACAAGTTGGGCAAAATCTATGGAGGGAGAATCATCAGTTAAAATTTTAGGTTGGTGATATTTCATCAGAGGTCTGGTTGAAAAGTCTTTGACCTGAAGAATTGACTCTTATTTCTCTTCCCACAGATGCTGCCTGACTTTCTACATATTTTTTCTTAGTATTTTCTGGTTTTGTTTCAGATTTCTAGCATCTGTACTTTTTTTTTTGGTTTTCAGTAGTGTTTGGGTTCCTGGATGATGGGGAGCGAGGAAGTAAAAGGGTAGCTGTAATTACATAGACAATTGGAATTGGTTGATTGTCACATGTGCCAAGGTACAGTAATAAGCTTGCCTTGTATACTGTTCATACAAAGCAAATCATTACAACAGTACATTAAAGTAATACAAAGTAAAACGATAATATAGTGTAACCGCTACAGAGAAAATGCAGCATTCCTTAACGAGAAAATCTGCAGATGCTGCAAATACGAGCAGCACACACAAAATGCTGGAGGAACTCAGCGGCCAGGCAGCATCAATGAAACAAAGTAGTCAATGATTTGGACCAAAACGCTTTGGCAGGACCCTTCGGCCTGAAATGTTGACTGTATTTTTTTTCCATAGATGCTGCCTGGCCTGCTCAGTTCCTCCAGCATTTTGTGTGTTTTCAACATTCCTTATTCTGTTCATCAACACTGTTAATGGTCTTGCCCTTAACAGTGCACTGTTTCTTTACATTTGACGTACCATGGTGCAACACTTGACAATTGGTCTGGTTAAATTCCATCTGCTATTCCTCTACCCTTGTCTGCAAACCATCTATATCCCGCTATATTCTTTGCCAGTCATCTACACTATCCACAACACCACCAATCTTCGTATCTGCAAACTTACTAGCCCACCCGTCTACATTTTCATCCAGATTATTTATATGCTGCACAAACATCAGAACTACCACTACAGATCCCTGTGAAATACCACTAATCACAGAGCTCCAGTTAGAATAAGTCTCTCCGATCACCCCTCTGTCTTCTATGGGCAAGCCAGTTGTGAATCCAAACACCCAATTTGCCATTGATCCCATGCATCTTTAATCTTCTGGATGAGCCTTCCATGAGGGACCTTGTGAAACGCCTTACGTATGTCCATGTAGACAACATCCACAACTCTACTTTCATCAACCACCCTCATCACCTTATAAAAAATTCAATCAAGTTAGTAAGACTGGACTTTTCCCATACAAAGCTATACTGGTTCTCCCTAATTAGGCCATCATTTTCCAAATGCTCATAAATTCTATCCCTACAAATTCTCTCCAGTGACTTCTCTACCTCGGATGTGAGACTACTCTATAGCTTCCAGGATTATCCCTAGTTCCCTTCTGAACAATGGAACAACATTATCTACTCACCAGGCCTCTGGGGCCTTGCCTGTGGCTAGAGAGGACACAAAGATATTGTCAAGGCCCCAACAGTCTTTTCACTTGCCTCTCTGAACAACCTGGGTTATATCCCATCATAAACCCTGGGGACTTAGCTGCCTTAAATGCTCTTCAGAGTCAGATTTAGTATCACTGGCACATGTCATGAAACTTGTTTTGCGGCAGCAATACATAATACTTTGAAATGCTCTAGCACATTAACAGTCTCGGCACTGACCTTAGCCTCCTATGACCTTCTTTGTATATACGGATGTGTACTTACTAAGGACCCCACTCACATCCTTTGCATCCAAACGAATGTTCTCCTCTTTATCTTTGAGTGGTCTCACCCTCTCCCTAGTTATCCTCTTGCTCCTGATATATGTATAGAATACCTTGGCATTCTCTTTAATCCTACTTGCCAAGAACTTTTCATTGCTCCTCTTGGCTTTCCTAATTCCCTTTTTGAGTTCTTTTCTGTTTTTTATATAATCCTCCAGGCTCTGTTTGATTCTAGCTTCCTAAGCTTTACATACTTTCTCCTTGTCTAAATCATCGCCTCACTCGACACCCAAGGTCCTTTTACCTTCCCATCCTTGTCCTTTCTTTTGTCTGGAATATCCCTGTCCTGTACTCTGTGCAGTTAGTGTTTAAACACCCTCCACATGTCAGATGTGGACTTGTCCAAAAAACATCTGTTCCCAATCAACTCTTCCTAGTTCCTGCCTAATGCTCTTGTAATAGTTAATAGTCTCCCACAAGGTCCATACTTATCCATACCTATAGCTTTCTTAAAACCTAAGGAATTGTGGTCACTGTTCCCCAACTGTTCACCCTCTGAAAGATCAGTCAATTGTCCAGGTTCAATATCCAACACCAAATTCAGTAGAGCTCCTCCTCTTGTTGGACTATCAACATGTTGATTTTATGAAATCATCCTGGATGCACCTAAGAAGTTCTGCCCCATCTAAACCACTTGCACTAAGAAGGTCCTAGTTTATATTGGGGAAGTTGAAATCTCCTGTGACAACAAACCTATTGTCTTTACACGTTTCATTAATCTGCCTGCATACCTTTTCCTCAATATCCTGGTGGCTATGGGGGGGTGGGGGTTCTGGAGTACAATCCCATCGGAGTGATTACACAATTCCTATTTTTGAGTTTTACCCATATGGAATCAGTGGACAAACCAAACATTATGTCTTTGGTGCAAGCCATCCTCTTATACAGGTCACCCCTGTCCCAGAAGAGATCCCAATTATCCAAGAACCTGCAAACCTTCCCCCTGCCCCAGTTCCTCCGCCACGCATTCATTTGTACTATCATCCTATTTCTGCCCTGACTAGCATGTGGCGCTGGGGTTAATCCAGACATTACTACATTGAAGATAATGTTCTCTAGCCTCTTTCCTAACTCCCAATATTCTCTACAGGACCTCTCCCCCCTTTCTTCCAATGTTATTAGTGCCAATATACATCATGACTTCTGGCTGCTCACCCTTCCCCTTGAGAATATTCTGCAGCCGCTCCAAGACGTCCTGGACCCTAGCACCTGGGAGGCAACTTACCATCCTGGTGTCTTTCTCAGCCATAGGATCTCCTGTCTGTCCCCCTAAATATCAAGCCTCCTATCACTATCACACTTCCTGTCTTTACCTTTCCCTGCTGAACTTCAGAGTCGGCCACAGTGCCATTGATCTGGCTGCTGCTGCAGTGCCCTGATAGGTTATCTCCCCAGCAGAATCCAAAAAAGGGATACTTGTTGCCGAGAAGAATGACCACAGAGGAACCCTGCACTGTGGGTGTGATCACATCAGTAAAAGTTTCATCTGAGGTTTCCAGCCTCACAGATTGTCCTGAGTACATTCAGCTCCATCTCCAATTCCTTGACCTTACCACTCAGGAGCTGAAGTTTGGTGTACATCCTGCAGATGTAGACGTTTGGGAATCTGTCAGGTACCCTGAAATCCCATACCTCACAGGAGGAGCATTCCACCACCTCAACCATCCTGCCTACACTGAACTAGGGACTAAAGATTTACAGACAATAAAAAACAGCTTAACTGCTCTTATCTGTACCTCTCTCTGAAACCTTGAGTTTTGCACTCACAAGGGTCACTTACTCAGATTCTACTCACTGAGTTTGTTATACCTTTGGCTGCAACTTTAAGCCCAAATTCCACAATCAAAACAAATAATAACAAACAACTTGGCACCCTTAGCCTCCGTCTGTTCTCATTAAAGCTTGTTGAGCCAAAGCCTGACCACTCTTAACACTGGCCCACTTAAACAATGGCTATTTCCACAATCAGATGGGGCTTAAAGTCGCTTCTGAAGTTTTGAATTTGCAGGCAGCAGACTTAGTATCATCACACTAGTATATAATTCAACTTGGGATATTAATGCAGAGTTTCTTATGCCATCTATAGTTGACCGTATTGAGTACTGTTTCAAAATAATAAGGCCTGTTTAGAACTCTATTTGGTGAAAATAGTAGAAGATTAAATTTAACAGTTGATTATCCAACAGCACAAATTTCTTTAAATTACACATGTAACACAGATAATAACATAGATCTTCTGTCCATCAGGTGATGCTCTGATTGCTGTGAATGATGTGGAAGTAACCACTGAGAACATAGAACGTGTCTTATCATGTATTCCAGGTCCAACCCAGGTATTTTGAATGAAAAACATAAGATTAACATGCTGATTTTTTTGTTGTTGTTGTGGAACCCTTTTATACATTATTCCCAGATGTTAACAAAGTGGACTGAATATTTGGTTGCATGTGATTATCAGTAATTTGAGGTTGATTGTTCATCAATAGTTTATAAGATCTTGTCCAGTTTTCATTTCATTGAAATCATTGAAGTAAAAATCATGAGGACAGTTCATTCAATTGAATTCTAGCCCATGTAGTCAAGATAGAAATTCACTCCAGTGAATTTTTAGTTTTGTGATAATACAACTTGAATATTATTTTATTGAATTGTCTTTATGTTCATATGGTATTGGAGTGTGTAATTTCACAATCTAGTTGTGTTTCTGTTGAATTTATTGATATTGCTGGACACTCACTGAGACGTGTCTGCTTATTGGGAAACATGCTCGTATCTCAATAGTCATTTAATAGAGTTGGTGTGCATGAAAAATTAGTCAGCCCTCCCTGAACACATTTCAGAGTAAATTATACAATACCAGCGTTTACATGTTTAAGATTTAGACTGTTCTGTAGCAATTGCTGAAAATTTGAGTTGATATAGTGAAAGAAGCTGAACACATGGGGCCTAACAGATCAGGATAATCAACTGCATATTGCTTTAATTAAATTGAGAAATAAGCAGAAGATTGAGAGGCAAATAAATACTAGTTAGAGTGGATGAATTAAGTTTCTAATTGAGTACAGGAAACAATATACATAGGAGTAGAAATGTTGACTTAAGAGAGAAAATTGAAAGGATAAGTAAATTAAAACCTGACCTTTTAATATAAAACAGAAAATGTAGGGATCAAAACATTGCTCGGGTAGGTCCAATTTCTTTTTACCCAATTCCATTGTTATGGTGTATTTTCACCCTCCATCACTTCATGCTAAATCTGGAAGAATTTTTAAGGGTGCTGAACTAAAATTATTCTATAATATCTACATGACTGAAAGTTAACATTTTTCTCAGCATTTTCAATGGAAATGCATTGTTTTATTTTTTTAACCCCTTTATCCAGTCAGCAGGGATTTTTTCCACATGCATTGGAATTCGAATGTCCACACCAACCAGCAAGTGTAAATGAAAATTTTAAAAATAAATCCATGTGGTGGAAACATGAAATAAAGCTGAAAATGCTGGGAAAAAGTCAGTAGGTCAGGCAGTATTAGTGGAAAGAGAAATAGTTAATGGTTCAAGTTCCATTGAAGGGATGCATAGATGCTTCCTGACTTACTGAGTTTTAGCAACTTTTCAGTTTCTATTCCAAATATTGAGCACACACCAACATTAATCCCATTTTAATTCTTCCCACATTCTCCTCTTCGTCTCCCAGATTTTACCACTCACCTGAACACTAGGGGTAATTAACTGTGGCCAATTGGAACTATCACCCACCTGTCTTCAAGGTGTGAGAAGAAATTTGAGAGTTACAGCAGCTCTGACCTGAGCTGCTATAACTCTCAGGGTACCAGATTTCTATAGATAATTTGGTCTGTTTTTAAATTCTGGCATCTAGCTTTTTGAATAGTTTATTTTATTCAATTATAATTATGAACAAAGCAGATGAGCTTAGAGTGTGGATCAGTACTTGGAGCTATGATGTTGTAACCATTACAGAGACTTGGATGGCTCAGGGGTAGGAATGGTAACTTCAACTGCCACGCTTTAGATGTTTCAGAAAGGACAGGGAGGGAGGCAGAAGAGGTTGTGGCGTAGAACTGTTGATCAGAGATAGTGTCATGGCTGCAGAAAAGGAGAAAATCATGGAGGGATTGTCTACGATTCTCTGTGAGTGGAAGTTAGGAACAGGAAGGGGTCAATAACTCTACTGGGTGACCAGTATTGACCACCCTATAGTAACAGGGACATTCAGGAGCAGATAGGGAGACAGATTCTGGAAAGATGTAATAATAACAGGGTTGTCGTGATGGCAGATTTTAATTTCCCAAATATCAATTGGCATCTCCCTAGAGCAAGGGGTTTAGATGGAGTGGAGTTTGTTAGGTGTGTTCAAGAAGTTTTCTTGACACAATATGTAGATAAGCCTACAAGAGGAGAGACTGTACTTGATCTGGTATTGGGAAATGAACCGGGTCAGGTGTCAGATCACGAAGTGAGAGAGCATTTTGGAGATAGTGATCACAATTCTATCTCCTTTACCATAGCATTGGAGAGGGATAGGAACAGACAAGTTAAGAAAGCATTTAATTGGAGTAAGGGGAAATATGAGGCTATCAGCAAGAACTGGAAGCATATATTGGGAACAGATGATCTCAGGAAAATGTACGGAAGAAATGTGGCAAATGTTCAGGGGATATTTGTGTGGAGTTCTGCATAGGTACGTTCCAATGAGACAGGGAAAGGATGGTAGGGTACAGGAAATGTTGTGTACAAAGGCTATTGTAAATCTAGTCAAGAAGAAAAAAGCTTACGAAAGGTTAAAAAAAAACCTAGGTAATGATAGAGATCTAGAAGAATAGAAGGGTAGCAGGAAGAATGAAATTAGGAGAGCTAGAAGGGGCCATGAGAAGGCCTTGGCAGACAAGATTCAGGAAAATCCCAAGGAATTAATAACTATCTGCACATTCAATTCATCCACCTTGTTACGAATGCTCCTCGCATTGACACACAAAGCCTTCAGGCTTGTTTTTACAACACTCTTAGCCCTTATACAATTATGTTGAAAAGTGGCTCTTTTTGCTTTTTGCCCTGGATTTGCCTGCCTGCAGCTTTTACTTTTCACCTTACTACTTTTTGCTTCTACCCTCATTTTACACCCCTCTGTCTCTCTGCACTTGTTCCCATCCCCCTGCCACATTAGTTTAAAGCCTCCTGAACAGCAGTAGCAAACGCTCCCCCTAGGACATCGGTTCCAGTCCAGCCCAGGTGCAGACTGTCCTGTTTATACCGGTCCCACCTCCCCCAGAACTGGTTCCAATGCCCCAGAAATTTGAATCCCTCCCCCTTGCACCATTTTTCAAGCCACGTATTCATCTGAAATATCCTCCTATTTCTACTCTGACTAGCATGTGACACTGGTAGTAATCCAGAGATTATTACCTTTGTGGTCCTACTTCTTAGTCTATCTCCTAACTCCCTAAATTCACCTTGTAGGACCTCATCCCGTTTTTTACCTATATCGTTGGTACCTATGTGCACCACGACCACTGGCTGTTCACCCTCCCATTCCAGAATGTCCTGCAGCCGCTCAGAGACATCCTTGACCCTTGCACCAGGGAGGCAACATACCATCCTGGAGTCTCGTTTGCGGCCGCAGAAACGCCTATCTATTCCCCTTACAATCGAATCCCTTATCACTATAGCTCTCCCACTCCTTTTCCTTCTCTCCTGTGCCGCAGAGCCACCCATGGTGCAATGAACTCAGCTGCTGCTGCCTTCCCCTGATGAGACATCTCCCCCAACAGTATCCAAAATAGTATATCTGTTTAGGAGGGAGATGACCTCAGGGGACTCCTGCACTACCTGCCTACTGCTACGCTGTCTAGTGGCCACCCCTTCCCTTTCTGCCTGTGTAGCCTTTACCTGCAATGTGGCCAACTCACTGAACGTGCTATTCACGATTTTCTCAGCATCGCAGATGCTCCAGTATGAATCCAATTGCAGCTCCAGACGCTCAATGCGGTCTGCCAGAAGCTGCAGTTGGACACACTTCCTGCACACATAGTCGTCAGGGACACTGGAAGTATCCCTGATTTCCCACATGCTGCAGGGTGAACAAACCACGGGGCCGATCTCAGCTGACATGACCTACCCAATACTTGCCTCAACTTTTGAAACTTTCTCCTTTGAAAGGAACTTACCCGGCCTTACCTCACTTGGAGTGAAGCTCGTCCTCCGCCTCTTCTCGTCGAAGCCTCTCGAGTCAAAGCCTCAAATCTCCACTCCTTCACTGGCCCACTCACTCACTGGCCGCTCCGCTTGAGGTTAAGAAGGCATACGGGCATTGGCCTTCATCAATCATGGGGTTGAGTGTAGGAGCCAAGAAGTAATGTTGCAGCTGTATAGGACCCTGGTCAGACCCCACTTGGAGGTGCTCAGTTCTGGTCACCTCACTACAGGAAGGATGTGGAAACCATAGAAAGGGTGCAGAGGAAATTTACAAGGATGTTGCCTGCCTTACGAGAATAGGTTGAGTGAACTCGGCCTTTTCTCCTTGGAGCGACAGAGGATGAGAGGTGACCTGATAGAGGTGTATAAGATGATAAGAGGTATTGATTGTGTGGATAGTCAGAGGCTTTTTCCCAGGGCTGAAATGGCTAGCACGAGAGGGCACAGTTTTAAAGTGCTTGGAAGTACAGAGGAGATGTTAGCAGTAAGTTTTTTACGCAGAGAGTGGTGAGTGCGTGGAATGAGCTGCCGGCGACGGTGGTGGAGGTGGATACAATCGGGTCTTTTCAGAGACTCCTGGATAGGTGCAAAGAAAAATAGAGGGCTATGGGTAACCCTAGGTAATTTCAGCATATGCTTCAGCACAGCTTTGTGGGCCAAAGTGCCTGTAGGTTTACTATGTTTCTATGATAATGGTAGGCTCTTACTTAAAACAAGCCTTGAAATAAATAACATTATTATTACTTGTTGTCATTGGAAAGCTAAGTGCAAATAAAGCATTTACAAAATGACATAGCAAAAGTTAATGTTGTAACTTGGGGATCAGTGTGTCATCATTGAATTTAGAAGTTTATTTCCTTTGATCTTGTGATTCTCAGTTTTGTTGTTCTTTCACTTAAGAATCACTAATATAAAATTTTTAACATTGAATCATTTGTGCAAAATATTAAGCGAGTTCATTTGTTTACCTGCATTCTTGATGCAGAAAATATTGTAGATGGTGCTTTTTGTTGACCTTTTCCAAATGATAATTAGAAACTGATAACAGCACTGTATTTGCTAGTTCGCTTCCAAAACCATTAATTATGTTATCTGTTAAATACCAAATTTAACTCTGTTCTCTGAAATCTGGCAGTGAAATCAATCCTTTGAAATATCTCAGACTCTGTTTTCCAGACTTGTAACATTTTTTGTTTAATCTTTTTGTGTATTTTTGTATATTTCAAAGATGCCTTTTTTTTTGGAAGCGTAGACAGATGAAGTATTCAGTGGTTTTCAAATGTAATCAATGGAGTTTCCAGATTTGTTGTCTCTACTGTCATTCTAAAGTAGAAGTTTAATCATGACACACTTTGGGGAAAACCACCTTTAAAATACTCTTCTAAACTGCATGTTGAAGAACTATGTCTCAATGAAGTGCACATTTTCATGCATGTTTTATTCTAAGTTGTTTGGATGCACTGTCATTAATAGAAGAGTTACAACATTAACTTTTGCTATGTCATTTTTTGAACTTATGGAAGTGTGAACAATTTATTTTCTCTACCTAAATTTGCTTCAAAGTCAATTTGATTCAAAACTGGTTCTCTTTTGAAAACAATGACAGGTGATATCGGAAATACTCTGCAGATCTTTAAATAGAGAAGCATTATTAACATTTTTGGTTGATTACCTTTCATCAGTTCTTCTCCAAATAGCTCCCAGTTTCCAAGCCCAGACTCAGAAACATGTCGTAGGATTCTTACAGGATAAAAGTATGTAACCTACTTAAGTGCACTGTGGAATATTTACTCTTCAACATTGCAATGATTCAAGGGTTAGTTAAACAACCAAGCCACCTGTTAACCTTAGCATGGATTGTTGACAATTAAGCATGAAAATAAATCCTGATCTTCCCAAAAACATCCACATCAAGTAAATTAATAATTTTGTTTTAATTTGGCATGTTACCCTTGCTTTTGTCTTATAAATCCAATATGCATGACTAAAAGGCAACACGAGTGAATCTGCAGATGCTGGAAATAAATAAAAACACAAAATGCTGGCAGAACTCAGCAGGCCAGACAGCATCTATGGAAGGAGGTAATAACGACGTTTCAGGCCGAAACCCTTCATCAGGAGTGAAGTAACATGGGTTGGTCGAGGGGGGATAAGAAGTGGGGGGAAGGATAAAGTAGAGAGCTGGGAAGTGATAGGCCGGAGGGAAATGGGGGTGGGGGAAGGTGGAGAATTATGGGAAATAAAAGAGAAAGAAAGGTAGGGCTGGGGGGAGATTATAATGGGGGGGGAAAAGAGAGAGAAAGAGAACCAGACTAAAATAATAGATAGGGATGGGGGTAAGGGTAGGGGAGGGGTATCAACGGAGGTCAGTGAGTTGGATGTTCATGCCGGCAGGAAGAAGGCTACCTAGGGGGCATGAACATCCAACTCACTGACCTCCGTTGATACCCCTCCCCTACCCTTACCCCCATCCCTATCTATTATTTTAGTCTGGTTCTCTTTCTCTCTCTTTTCCCCCCTCACTATAATCTCTCCCCCAGCCCTACCTTTCTTTCTCTTTTATTTCCCATAATTCTCCACCTTCCCCCAGCCCATTTCCCTCCAGCCTATCACTTTCCAGCTCTCTACTTTATCCCTCCCCCCACTTCTTATCCCCCTTCGACCATCCCATGTTACTTCACTCCTGATGAAGGGTTACGGCCCGAAACGTCGTTATTACCTCCTTCCATAGATGCTGTCTGGCCTGCTGAGTTCTGCCAGCATTTTGTGTTTTTTATGCATGACTAAATTTGCTTTTCGCTTTCCAAAATACAAATTGATGTGGCTATACTCTTTCAATTAATGTGTTATTTTACCTTTGTTTTCTGTACATCAATTTAAAAATACATTTATTTCATGGTCCTTGCACACAGTTGTACCCTTTGTAAGTTTTGTGTTCCTAGCAATACCTTCAGGATTTGAGATTTTGAAAATCTTGAACAATTTGTTAGCTTGCTGTTTGATAACCTTTTATTGTTGAACGTGTTTCAAGCCTTCGGTTTACATTCATGTGCATGTGACAAATGACATTTTAAATGGATTGATTCTACACACAATCTATTGTTTGCCCTTCATTTTTGGAGTCATGGTGACCTTAGCCATTTTCCATAAAGTGTGAAGAAAATAAACAAGTGTATACCATCTGGCCCATCAAGTCTACTCCATGTTCATCAAGATCACTGCTGAAGTAAAAGATCAAACATATTTTCCAGTACTATCTTTTGAATCTGTTAATGTACAGAAATCTCTCTGGCTCTGATTTGGATGGATTAAATAACAACCTCCTTTAAACCTATAGGGTAGAGAAGTCCAAAGGTTCACCACCCTCTGAAGAAGTTTACCTTCACCACGTCTTATTCTGAGACTAGATCTTGATTCTCGGACAGGTGAAATATGCTCCTTGCAGCCAGGCTGTAGAGCCCTGTAAGAATTTTTTAAACTCTGGGAAATAAGGATGTGGTCTACTATCTCCTCTTATGTCAAACCCAGCATTCCTGAAACCAGACTCGTGAAGCTTCACTGTATTCATCCTATGGCAATTATGTCCTTGGGTAATTGGAATAAAGTTGCATATAATTAGTCAATCACATCAGTTCATGCTGACTCTGCTCAATTCTATTCTTTTTAAGATATTCTGTCATTGTCTTTCATTTTCCCCACCATTGAAAATAGACTAACAGATTCCCTTTCCTTTTCTTAAATAGTTCTGTTTTTTATATACCTGTTTATCACATCTGAGATTGGCTTCATATATCATTTTTAAGGTCTTAAAAGTCATTAAACTGGATTGAAATTTACATGCAGAAGATAAGTACTTAGTCAAGTTACTACCAGTAAATTTAATGGAAGTTTAACACAACTGAAAATTGCAGTATTTCATTTGCAATATATTCAATTCTCCTGTATTTTCTTATATAGCACCTAATTAATAGTTAATAATTTTGAAAATGAAACAAAGCAACCTATGAGTTGTATTTAACTTCATAAGCATTAATGGGTCTTCCTTAGAGCACATTTTAAGTGCTAACAAGCAAAATAATTAAATGTAATTGTGATGGCATTTCTTCAACAATTATGGTAGCTCTTCACCAATGTCAAAGAGTAGCATTTTTTTTAAAAACCTCGGCAGTGTCCCCAAATCTGCTATCATTCATTTCCCTTCAACATTCAGGAAAAGATTTGATTCACTTTATAACTGTCATATTGTTGCAATGGCCCATACTAAACTGGCTACAAAATTCTATGGGAAAATAGATAAGATAGTTGTAGAGAAGGCTGTAAATTCGGGAAAAATGGAAACAGTAGGAAATGTACAAAAGAGAGGAGAGTTTTAGAGATTTAAATGAAAATGATGCAAAAATAAAATCTGTTGACATTGTTAGCATTAAGCAAAGACAAAAAGAATGAGGATAATAGAGTAAAAAAAAGACAAAAGAAAATAAAAGACAAATGTAGATCAACTACTCAGTCTACAGCTGAAGCTACAGGAATTCCACTTGCTGAATTTTAATTTTCCTTTTGAAAGTTTAATCTGCTTCAGCAATGAAAGCTACTCTTCGATGGAACGAGAATGGAAAATCAATTCATTAATGATATAAGATCACATTGGTTGTGAGTTAAGTTTTACAAAACATTTGTTGTTTTAATCCTTAATGATTTAGTGAGATTTAAAATTCAACCTCTTTTCTGAATAAATTGGTTGTTATATTTAAGTTAGTATTTCTCAGTAATAGTGTCATAGAAATAGAGAGATCTAATAATGAGAGAGCTGGACTCATTTTGGAGTCAAAGAGTCATACAAAATTACAACACAGAAGCAGACCCTTCGGCTGATCTTGTCCCTGCCAGACCATTTAAAACTGCCTACTTCCATTGACCTGCACCAGTACCATAGCCCTCCATATGCCTACCATCCGTGTACCTATCCAAGCTTCTCCTAAGCATTGAACTCAATCTTGCATGTACCATCTGTGCTATACCAGCTGATGAGAAAGGCTGTGGGTGTAAAGCCTGAGGAAAGATCCAGAATCGGAGTCCCAAAGGTGGCTGACTACTGTACCCAGCACTGACACGGCAACTCCTGCAATGCTGCTGGCACCAAACTGTATCGACTTCCATCATTCCTTTGGACCTGTTATCAGCATGGAGAGGGGGGTCCCACTGCATGGGCAACAGATGGATCTCCATATCAACTCTGCCCTGGCTTGCGCCCTGGAGAGGCCAACCTCAAGAGCCACAGTCGACGCTGCTCGACAAACCAGTGACTACCAGGGGCGCAGTACCCATGGTCAACCATGACAGACGGAGGCCACACATACCTCTCCTAATTTAGGAGATGCATATTTTATATATCTCCTTAGATATCATCTTCATGTTACAAATTCTGGTTTACTTGTGAAAGCATGCAGGACTCCAAGCTATGATTAGATCTGGTAAAGTAATATTATTCATAGGTTAACATTAGAGTCATACACAGCACAGAGGTAGGCCCTTTCGCCCATCCTTGTCAACTGCTAAGGATCCATTTATCCTGTCCACATTCCAATCATCTCCCCAAAGAGTTACCACTCAGCTATTCATTAGGGGCAATTGACAGTGACCAATTAACCTTGCAGCCTGCATGTCCAAGATGTAAAAGAAAGCCATTGCCACCTTCCCTTTACTTCCAGCATACCAAGAAATTAAAATGCCACTGCTATCTTTTAATTAAATCCATTCACTTTTCTGCCTTCTCCTGGTCTCAGGCCAACAGGTTAGTTACCTTCCCCCTATTGTCTGATTCTGACTCTGGGGGCTGACTGAGTAGATTTTGCACGTTCCACCTCTTGGTGCACAGATGCCTCCGAGTACTCCAGTTCTTCCCGCATTCCAGAGATGTTGTGGTAAGACCAGGAACATATTGGCCAGAGATCACTGCCTTAGCTGGTCTTTTACATTTCTAAATTGGATGAAAAGTCAAGAACAGTATATTTCATAATTTACAATGTCCGGTTCTAATAAGCGAAGTGCATCTTCATACAGCATTAAGAACTTCCACAAGCAGCCCTGATGAAAGGTCATTGATCAAAAATATTAACCTTTTTCTCTCTACAAAACCCATAATATTTCTAGCATTTTGTTTTTATTTAAAAAATCTTTCAAAAGGGAATAAACTGTACACTACAAAGAAGGTATTTTCAAAACCATGAGAATAGAGTTAGCCTATTTTCTGTGATATATCTAATTATTTCACTTCCAATGTTCTTTCCCATAAGCAATTTTAATATTTTTTTATTATGGCTCTTAACAGGTGAAACTCACATTTGAAACCTTAAGCCGTGATGAAGTACAAACTGACATGGCTTTTGAACACATTGCTAAACCGGTTCCCACTGATGCCAATCTAGTGAAACTTGTATGGGGTCAAGACACTGTAGATCTCCAAATGGATACTGGAAATGTTTCTCATATTGCAATGTATTTAACTTTAAAGGTGGAATCTGAAAACTCCAAGGAAGAGGTATGTCAATAATCCTTTCAAAAATGTATATGGAAGATATTATTGCCATGAACAATGGCTTTTTTTTGATAAAATTGGATTTATCTTCTACCAATAGGCTGCAACTAAATGCAATATCTCAGTAGCTGTTAGCCACAAAATCAGGATCAACTTAGCAATATTCCAAAGAACATACCTATTACACAGAGTAGAGTGAAAGTAGCAGAGTAAAATAAATTAATGGTTCAAATAAATATATTGATAAAATTTTATTAGCATTTTGTTTTTAGAGTCATTGAATTGTACAGCATGGAAACGTGCTATTTGATCCAACCCATTAGTACTGACCAGTGGGCACCCTTCTGTATTAATCCCACTATCCAGCACTTGGTCTCTCGCCTTCTATGCCTAGGAAATGCAAGTGTTCATCTAGACACTTCTTAAATGCACAGTTACAACCAATCTGTCATGCTCTGCACTCTAGGTAGAAAAGCATATGGTTTGTTTAGTTGTTGTAACTGCTTCATCCAAACTAGCCAAAATGAGCTTTGCTGAGATCATGAATGTAATGCAGGGACATTTAAAAATGAAACCATTGTTGATTGTAGAATGCTTTAATAAACATACTTAAATGTTTCTTAAGTGGAATCAAAAAAAGGGGGAGTCTTTCAGCATACGAGCTGAATTAGAGATAGAGTGTTGTCAGTTCAGTGACAGGCTTAATGGTGCACTGAGAAATCATTTAGTTTGTGGAATTTTTGATAAAAGCACAACTTGCATTTAAAAGAGCAGTTGAAATCACTGTATCAATGGAAACAGCAGACAGAGTCCTCACCTTTACCTGAACAGCAGCCCCTGAATTTCAGTCAAGAATGCAAGTGAGTGTGAACAAAATTGCAACATCTAAACAGACTACACAGGGAAGAAAAAAAGTTGCAGTTTCAAAACGACCACTGATCTGCATGTAGTGAATGAAAAATCTGATAATGTTGAAAGCAAAACAGGATTGGGTAGCCTTAAGTCTTGAAATGTAAAGACTAACAGGAGACAAGCAATATGGCTTACACCAGAAGTGAGCAGCAAATTAATTAAAATGGAATTGGACACTGTCTTGACTGGTTTTAGTCATTCTACAAAGTGAGTTTGAACAGCACTTCAAAGATACTGAACTGAAGCTTGCAAGTATTTAACTAAGAATTTATACCAGAGAAAGGATTACTTCTTTGGAAAGGACATTTCTAACAGTGAAATAAAACAACCAAATAGCCACATTGGACTTGCATTTGGTGAAAACAGGAGGGCCAGCATTGTCGAGCCACAATTGACTGAGCCAACTACAACTTGATTGGAGATCCATCCAGCATCTGCATGGCACATTCACTGCAGTGGAGTCAACTGATAGCAAATTAAGGAAGGAACTGGATGATGCCACAGCAGTGTTCAAGGATGGCATTGGAAAACTCAAACATATCAAGGTAAAAGTAGTGTTAAATGAAAATGCCACACCCAAGTTTTACAAAGCCCGTCTGGTTCCATCCATGATAAAGTAGCCAGTGAGCCAGATCACGTGGAAGCTGAAGGAATTATTTCCAAGGTTGAGAGGAGTCCATGGACAATATCAGTGCTCTCAATTGCCAAAAAAGATGGGTCTGTCAGGATCTGTGGTGATTTTATGGTCACTATCAACTCAGTATTGAAAGCAGATCAACGCCCTCTGCCCAGAATAGAAGATATCTTTGCAAACCTTTCTGGAAGAAAACAATTCAGCAAAGTGGACTTAACTCAGGCCTACCTACAGATGGAAATGGAAGAAGAGTCCAAAATGTTTCTCACCATAAACACTCACAAAGGGCTTTATTGTTATAATAGGCTTATTTTTGGAGTAGCATCTGCACCTATACTCTGGCAGAAAGCTATGGACCAGGAATTGCAAGTTTATCTAGGCACTTTGTGTTACCTGGATGATATCTGGAGAGGATGACAAGGAACATCTCCAAAATCTCAAGACAGTGTTAAAAAGATGAGAATATTATGGGCTCAGAGCACAATATAATAAGTGTGAATCCTTTAAAACAAGCATCACTTACTGTGGTCACACCATTGACACACAAACATTACACGAGTGAGCTGAGAAAATTAGATAGAAAGATAGATAGATACTTTATTCATCCCCATGGGGAAATTCAACTTTTTTTCCAATGTCCCATACACTTATTGTAGCAAAACTAATTACATACAATACTTAACTCAGTAAAAAATATGATATGCATCTAAATCACTATCTCAAAAAGCATTAATAATAGCTTTTAAAAAGTTCTTAAGTCCTGGCGGTAGAATTGTAAAGCCTAATGGCATTGGGGAGTATTGACCTCTTCATCCTGTCTGAGGAGCATTGCATCGATAGTAACCTGTCGCTGAAACTGCTTCTCTGTCTCTGGATGGTGCTATGTAGAGGATGTTCAGAGTTATCCATAATTGACCGTAGCCTACTCAGCGCCCTTCGCTCAGCTACCGATGTTAAACTCCCCAGTACTTTGCCCACGACAGAGCCCGCCTTCCTTACCAGCTTATTAAGACGTGAGGCGTCCCTCTTCTTAATGCTTCCTCCCCAACACGCCACCACAAAGAAGAGGGCGCTCTCCACAACTGACCTATAGAACATCTTCAGCATCTCACTACAGACATTGAATGACGCCAACCTTCTTAGGAAGTACAGTCGACTCTGTGCCTTCCTGCACAAGGCATCTGTGTTGGCAGTCCAGTCTAGCTTCTCGTCTAACTGTACTCCCAGATACTTGTAGGTCTTAAGCTGCTCCACACATTCTCCATTAATGATCACTGGCTCCATATGAGGCCTAGATCTCCTAAAGTCCACCACCATCTCCTTGGTCTTGGTGATATTGAGACGCAGGTAGTTTGAGTTGCACCATATCACAAAGTCCTGTATCAGTTTCCTATACTCCTCCTCCTGACAATTCCTGACACACCCCACTATGGCCGTGTCATCAGCGAATTAAAGTTACGAGCCGTTTTTAAGTGCTTTCTTATAAGATTCCACAAACCAAGTGATCTCTCAGTGGATCATTAAACCCATCACTGAACTGAAAATGTTCAGACAATCTCTTCAATTCAGCCTCATATGCTGAAGTATGCTCCTTCCTTTTGATTCTGCTTATGAGTCGGAGAATCTCAGAATAAAAAGCGCCGCAGCAGACTAAGATCGTAACAGTGACTGTATGTTGGTCTTCCCTTTCACTGTGAAATGGATAACATCTCTCTATCCCTTGTTAGAGAGAGAGAGAGAGAGAGAGAGAGAGCCTGTGGCATGTCATACTGTCAGGTAAACAATAGTTTTTGTTGACTGCTGATCATGATTTCTTTTTAGGTGCTTTGCTGTTGTTTGTAGGTGGTGGACGCTGACACTTTCGACTGAAATGGTGGGGGAGGGGGAGGTTGATGCTTTGTTGCTGCTTGTGTGGAGAAGCGGTAGAGGAGGCTTTGGGGTTCTAACGTTTTTCAATCATTCATTCTTTTGTATTCCGTGGATGTCTGCAAAAAGTAAGAATCTTAAGTTGCATACTGTATACATTCTCTGGTAATAAGTAGAACTATTTGAACAATTAAAGTGTTCTACAATCAGCAATGGTTTTGGTTCTAAATGTTCCTGCTTTACTTTCATGATATCAGCAAAGCTAATTTTAGCTGGATTAGTTGGATCGTTTAAACTTCTGAGCAAACTGTATGTTTTCTCATCTATTACACTCAGCAAAACTTTTTGTGTATTCTATGTAAATAGGAACAATAATGTGTATAGAAAGCTAAAACCCATCTTTCTTTCAACTACTGCTGTGGTTAAAGAAAGTGGTTCAGTGACTTAATTCATTGGTTATTCCATTTGCTTCAAAATACTGCTCAATTTGCTCAGTATACATCAGCCAATTATATTTTGCGCATTCGAACATATCAATCTTTCTGATGTGTTCATCGTCAGTCATTTCTGGGTTTTTTTCAAATGTATGATTATTATCACCCAATACTCACTGTTTCTAGACCTATGCATTCATTTGTTTTCTACTTTTTTTTAAAACTCTGTTGTCTTTCTCTTCGTCTTGCAAAGAAACATGTTGCACTTTCTTAACTCCAACTCCCGCTGCACTTTTTAAAAAAAAATTCAAACATGTCACTGCACTTTTTTAAACTTGAACATGTCGCTGCACTTCAACGTGTAGGTAGACGTTTCATATTCATTTAAAACTTCCTCGTCACCAATGTTATGTTTTGTAACTTCAGAAATTAATCGAAAGGAGAACTCAGGGAGCCCAGACATAAAGTGTCTGGTTTTGCCTTTACTCCAAATGACGTAGTGGCGTAATGTCATATGCCATACATGAACGTTTGCATATGACTTGCATGTTATTACACAACAAAGGAATGCTTAGTTAAACAGTATATTTACAATATTACTGAAATATTAAATACACTACAACTTACATATTAAAAGTTATTTTCAGTGGCCAGTTAATCCACTCACCTTTCATCTTGGGATATGGGAGGAAAATGAGGAAAATCCTTAAAGTCACAAGAAAAAAAAATGCGAACACCACACAGACAGCTCCTGTGGTCAGGAGTGAATTAGAGACCAATAACACCTCTGTGCCGCTAGCCCAAGAGCATTATATTGGATCAGCAATGTACAGGATACCAATACCAAGCTGCTAACAGGTGAAAGGAGGTGAAGGAGAAATACTTTTATATATTACATTTCGCAATTTTCTTTCAGAAGGCACCTTGCATCTGAAACTTTCAAAAAGTGGTCCCTGTTATAATGTAGGAAAACTGCTCACAAAGATCTTTATGGACTAGATGTTTAACATGCTTTACAACTGTTGGTATAAGGACAAATATAGGCCAGAAACTGTTTTTTTCCCCATACTTGGTGCATAACCAAACCCAGCCCATCAAGGCTGCAATGAAATTAGCCTTGTGGGAGAATAATAGTTTCAAAACCTTTAATTAACATCATGAATTTTTCATCTCATGTTATTAACTTTTTGTATATTTTATGTAAATAGCAACAATAAAGTGTAAAGAAAGCTAAAGCTCATCTTTCTTTCAATTACTGCTGTTGATTAAAGAAAGTAGTTCAGTGACTTAAATCAATTTGTACTAAAGTGGAAAGCTGTACATACTTAAAGGTGACTCAAAATTCTCCTTTCGCTACAAAGTTTTCTGTTGAGATTCTTCAGAGAAGAGTAGATGTATTCTTTCTGTTTGCATACAGCACCTCATGGGCTTTTTGTTTATTTATGGAAAAATTACAAGTGCCAGCTAAGGCTAAATAAATGCTGTCATCCTGCTGCTGCATGTTGAAAAGAACTAGAAAGAATGACTGACCTTTGACACTTTTCATCCCCAGTTCCTCTGGGAAAATCCCACACTATCAAATACTATCCCTGCAGCAACAGATTAAAAGCTATTTTTCCTATGATTAAGACATTTTTTTAAATGTTAAGTACAAATGGGAAGATGGAAATTTGGTTTAGGGAGTTCTATCAGTGAAACCACATATGCCCATTCAAATCCTCAAATATTCTAATTTATTTTGTTGAAAACTACTTGCTTTTCTTAGACTTTCATTTTCCCTCACTGGGATCCAGAAAGCTACTGTATTTTCTCACTTCAAACCTCAGGTAGGGAATTGGTGAGAGAGGTTAATGGTTAAACAGAAAGCATTCACTGATTGTAAAATGGTTATTTTTAAGTTCTCTCAGTAGAGTATGTTCTGAAGATCAAGAGGAGTATGAGTTGCATCAAGGATTGTATTGGATCTTTCTTTATTGATCTATTACAAAATAATGTAAAAGTAATAAATAAAGGATTATATGGCAGGAATATTAACAGGTTGTGTTGCTGGCAAAAGAGTTTCAGCACAAGCAAATCCGTTATGAACCTAAAGTAAATATTACAAATTACTGTACTTCCTATATGGCGAAAAGCTAGAAGCAGTGGAGGCCCTGTGAGATAAAGTGCATTAACGATTAATACATCACAGTTAGGTATAGAAAGTAATGAAAATCAAAGATAAATGAAATAATTTTCTTTACCTTGGGGTAGAGGTTATGCCATAGCTGTAAAAATCTGGTGATTGTTTTGAGGATGTTGCCAATCCCATTTAATGGTAACAACATCAAGTTTTTCCTATTTTATCATAGCAAGAAATCCTTTACCATTATCCAATGTCTGAAGCATCTCAAAAGTTGAAAAATATTCGAGGAATATTTATAACCCTCTGTGATATGCTGGAAAATATAACTGGGGGACATATTATCAGGTGACCAAACATTTTACTTCGTTTATGCAGTGTGAGAACTATAATGTTACTGAACTACTTTTGATCAAAAATAACAATAATCTTGTTTGATATGTAATAAACAATATCCTTATGCAAGTGGTCTTCCAGTTAATCACTTTTGAATTCAAAGTGCAAATGTGCTGCACTATACAATGTTTTCTATTTTGCATGAGTCTTTAAATTTTCAACTTAATATTGTTTTGCATTTGTAGTTATTTCAACTGCTTATATTTTAATATCCATAACACTTGACAAGTGCTCATTTTATATGGTGCATAGTGTTGTCTTGCTAATTTTACCTGGTCCATCAGAAAGGTTGAAATAGGCTGATTTCAACTTGTGCATTTTATATTTCTGTTAAAGAGTTCATCTTACTGAGCAGTTTTTCAACTATATATGTATGTAAAAGATTAGTTGTAGACCAGTTCAGTGTCCTTAACAGGAAAAAGCAAGTATGTGGATCTCAAAACCAGCCTGTAAGTCTAGTAAGATAGTAATAGCAAAAAAAAAGATGACAAGAAATATCAATCAATCTTGTATTATAGTAAGTCAAAAATCTTAATGTTATGTATTGTCACCAAAGGCATATAGAATGAATTAGATGGACCAATGGCTCATTTTGGTATCTTTAAGTTTTTCATGTCTATTACTCAAGAAAGTTGGGGTATAGAAAACCATAATAAATGAGATGTTTGCTTAACTTTTATTTCTGTTTAGTCTTTGCTTACTAGTTTATTTTGTTCTACTTGGTTAGTACTTCATTGTTGCTGAATGGAAAACTTATTAATATAGGATATTGGAAAGAAGGTAGCAACCTGCTACTCCTTGGACTACCTGCTGAAAGGTAAACAAAAACATTGTTATTAATATGGTATAAAAATTCTTTGACTGGAAGTTACTAGGAAACATGCAATATTAACAACCCATTCTCTTTTTTGAAGGGTTCCTCTTCCACAACTAAGAAACATGATCAAGACTCTTGTAAGAACCTTACAGTACATGTACAGCTCATTAGATAGGCAAGTACTAAAAAATACTCTTTTACAAACAATAGGTGGACAGCAAATTCCAAATACGAGTTTGAATTTTAATTCAGTAAGTGAGGATAGCTTAAGTAGTCTTGATGCAAATGCTGTTTCCTTTTCTGTGTGTAAAAGACCTTCAACTGTTTCAGTCAGCTTTTTCAAAGCCTTTACACATTGAGTCCCTCAGATATGGAAAACAAAAATCTGTTCTGGAAGTCTAACTTCTACTACTAACTATTTGAGTAAAGTTGGATCAAGAGAATTTGGATTAAAGAGAATCAGACAGTATTTAATCTCTTGGTCTATATTGTGCAGTCAGTGTTATTATTTTTTTGCTGTTGTTGAGCACACCAGTGTATATCTATATTCATACTTGGGGAGCGGTGGGGGGAAGAAATGACCAACTTTCAAAATTTTGTACAGCAGTGGATACAAATATCAGTTTTGGCTTGGTAACAGGAGTTGAAATTCCATCCTAGAAACCCATAATCCACACAGCACTGAGAGGGTATTAGATCATAAATATTTATCTGCCTTGATGGTTTTTTTTTAAAAATCTTATGAAATGATTTGATGTTTAATCCAACAATTATCCCTCAGCTAGATCCACTAATTCAAATTACTGGTTCTGCTAACATGCTATAAGGGACCTTTTCTATTCAATCTACAAGTCAACAGGGGCTCTGGATAGGTTGTCCAATTAAGACCATAAGACATAGGAGCAGAATTAGACCATTTGGCCCATCAACTCTGCTCTGCCATTTCATAATGTCTG
Source organism: Hemitrygon akajei (assembly GCF_048418815.1). Lineage (NCBI taxonomy): Eukaryota > Metazoa > Chordata > Chondrichthyes > Myliobatiformes > Dasyatidae > Hemitrygon > Hemitrygon akajei. Next base: position 68,417,472 of record NC_133127.1, on the reverse strand, counting down.
ATCATTTTTCCTCTTGGCCCCAATCTCTGGTCACCCCCCCCCCCCCCCAGTAGTCCTTTATGCCTTGACCAATCAATAATCTATCAACCTCTGCATTAAAACTAGGCCTCCATAGCTGCTGGTGGCAATACATTCCACAAATTCACCAACTCTGATTAAAGAAACTCCTCTTTATCTCTGTTCTAAAAGAACACCCCTTTATCCTGAGGCTGTGTCCTGTGGTCTTGGACACTCCCACCATAGGAAACATCTTCTGCATATCCACTCTATCAAGGCCTTACACTATTTGATAGGTTTCAATTAGGTCAGCCTTCATTCTTGCGAATTCCAGTGAATTCAAGCCCAGAGCCATCAAACGCTCTTCATATGACAATCCATTTAATCCTGAAATCATTTTCATGAACCTCCTTTGAACCCTTTCCAGTTTCTTCACATCCTTTCCAAGATAAGGGGCCCAAAACTACTCAGACTACTCCAAGTGAGGCCTCACTAGTGCTTTATAAAGTATCAACTTTACATCCATGCTTTTATATTCTAGACCTCTTGAAATGAATGCTAAGATCGCATTTGCCTTCTTCACCACAGACTCAACCTGCAGATTAGCCTTTAGGGAATCCTGCGTAAGGACTCCCAGATCCCTTTGTGCCTTAGATTTTTGTATTTTCTCTCCAATTAGAAAATAGTCAACCCTTTCATTCCTTTCATTTCTTCTAACAAAGTGCATGACCATACACTTTCTGAGATGGCATTCAATTTGCCACTTCTTTGCCCTTTCTCTGAATCTGTTCATGTCCTTCTGTACCTCTCTACTTCCTCAGAACTACCTGCCCCTCCACCTATCTTTGTATCGTCTGTAAACTGCAACAAAGCCATCAATTCCATCATCCAAATCATTGATGTGTAATGTAAAAACAACCGGTCCCAACACAGACCCCCTGTGAAGCATCTCCAGTTACCGGCAGTGTAATGTTGAATCAGGTTCATGAGTCCAGCAAATGAGACAGGGAGTGCACTCTCTGTGAATAACACATGTTAATCAATTATTTACAAACACTAAAAATTCAATCAAACTTTCATGTTTCCCAAGTTACAAACACTACAAAGCTGAATATTCATCATACGTACATTCAACAAATATACTTAGTTAAAAGTGCATGCAGAACATACCTTCCCAATCGTCATGTGCATCCTTGCCTTAAACAAAGGAAGAAGAGTGCAAGCCACATTCATGTGCTAGCAGTTATCCAATGGGAAAAGCGACTGCAATTTCTAAACTAACCAATCACAATGGAAGTGGTTTTCGACAGAATAAGCCCCCCCCCCCCACAGGACCCTCCACCCCTTGAGAGTTGTGAACGTTATTATCCAACCCTCAGATGAGTATGACTCTCACAAACTCTTAACTAAATTAAAGATAAAACACAAGAGTACAATATCCAGTACTGTAAAGCCAAGTCACCTTTCAGTATACTACAGTAGTCTACCTGTCTCCCTTTGACGCTCAGATGTAATCAACCAAGTGAGTGATGTTACCTGACGCATGAGGAATGTAGGTGCAGTATTTGTGACAAGTGCCACCTTTCTTTGTGAGCAGGTAATTCAAGGCCATTGCCATTGAAATCAGTTCCTGGGTCAGTCTGTCCATATCATGCTAGGAAAGGCTAGCATTCAAAACATTCAAGGTGTTCATCCAGGGCATTGGGGTGGCATACGTACAGCACCACATATCAAGCGCACTGCCCTGTGGGAATAATGGGTAAGCCTGTTGGTCCAGTGTGCAAATTCAAATGACGTCCTCAGGAGTGTATCACAGGATCTCCCACCACAAATCAGTATCCATCACTTTGCCATTCTGTAATGCAGGGAGATACAAATGCACTTGCTCCTGATTAGTTACTGGGTATTTAGATAACATAAAGAACAACTAGAATTGCTCCCCAAATTTCATATAGCCAGTATGAAAAATGAGTCATCCCTAAAACCAATTATATTGGGAAACAAATAACAGATATCAGATACAATAAACATGTAACAGATTAAGAAGACCAGAAACAAAGTAACTGATAAATAAACTAAACAAAGTAACAGATTAGAATACAAAACACAAATCGCAAATTCCAGGCTTTATTCCTCTAAAACTTCCGATGGTACTACAAAAGCTTAAAAACAGTTAATTTCTCGCAGAGGAACAACACTTATCAGAGAACAGAAGGAGAAAGCAACTTGGTGGAACCCAACACATTCAGTGTCCCTTAGAAGCAAAATCCACACACACACAAAAGCTTACTAAGACATGTGGCCACACCTCACATTTCACACATTCAAATCATTCACACTCTTTACATGGAAGACGGATGCAGATGACCCCCCCCCCCCCACAACAATGAGGTGCAAATGTGCTAACCAGCCCCTGATTCTCACTGCTGGTGAATATTAGCCCATATCATTTGTTGTTGCCACGAGTGGCTGTGGAGGCCGAGTCATTGGGTTTATTTAAGGCAGAGATGGATAGGTTCTTGATTAGCCAGGGCATCAAAGGGTATAGGGTGAAAGTAGGGGAGTGGCAATGACCAGAAGAAATGGATCAGCCCATGATTGAATGGCAGAGCAGTCTTGATGGGCCGAATGGCCTACTTCTGCTCCTATATCTTATGGTCTTAAAGCTACAAAAGTTTATTCGTACAAGAATACACACAATACAAACATCAAGTATTTACAATACAGTGAACAAATTCAAATTAAAATACCATTATTATTATTGTCTATGAAACAGTCAATTCATGGTCACACATTTGGCTAGTAGAAATAAATGTGTGGACTATTTTCTTAATGGGGAGAAAATCGAGGAATCTGAGATGCAGAGGGACTTGGGAGGTTCACAAGGAGGATTCCAGAAATGAAAAGGTTATCATAAGGTTATGTGTGGCCTTCTGAAAATCCAAGTACAGGTATGCATCGCTTAACATCCATGATACGTTCTGTGAAATCAGACGTTATGTGACTTGGACGTTGTGTGAACACTTAGCAAACCTATATGGAGTAGCACTAAACTGGATATTGTAATCTGTTCCTGCTTTTTCTTTAAGCATTTCGAACAAGCTCCGTGCCTTAGCAGTGATCGTCAACATGCTGAGAGGAATTCTCTTTTGTGTTTGGTCCTCAATCCATGTCATTAGCAATTTCTCCATATCCAAGATAGGTCCCTCTCCCATTTTCGAGCAATAGTGTTCACTGGTTTTCCACCTTCATATTGTTGAATAACCTTTTGTTTTACTTCCAAATCAATACTTTTCCTTTGCCTCTGGTTTTGCTGCATTTGGAAGCCATGATGCACTTTACAGTAATATTTTCGAAAGAAAATTAAACAGAGAGGTAACTTTACTACACTCGAGACGCACAATACACGGATTGGTTACATCTGCTACGTCACATTCTCCGATCAGGATTACGGACATATATGTGATCGGACGTTGTCCGAATGGACGTTAAGCGCAGCACATCTGTACATAACATCAACCAATTTTCCTTTGTCTATCCTGCCTGTTATTTCTTCAGAGAATTCTAACAGATTAGTCAGGCAAGATTTTCCCTTGAGCACACAATCCTGACTATGGTCTGTTTTATCATGTGCCTCCAAGTACCCCGAAACCACATCCTTAGTAATTCAGTCAAACATCTTCCCAACCACTGAGGTCAGACTAACTGGCCTATAATTTCCTTTCTTTGGCCTCTCTCCCTTCTTGGATTTTCTAGTCTTCTGGAACCATTCCAGAATCTAGTAATTCTTAAAAGATCATTACTAACTGACTCCACAATCTCTTCAGCCAACTTTTTCTGAACTCTGGGAACATCTGTTCCAGGTAAATTATCTACTGTCAGACCTTTATGTTTCCCAAAAACCACCTCCCCATCAGTGATCACTTCACATACTTCATGACCCCTGACACCTGGAACTTCCACCATACTGCTAGTGTCTCCACTGTGAAGACTGATGCAAAATATTTATTCAGTTTGTCTGTCATTTCCTTGTCCCCCATTACTGCCTCTCCAGCATAGTTTTCCAGTGGTCCGATATCTATTCTTGCATCTCAAGAAATTTTTGGTGTCCTCTATATCTGAAGAAATTAAGACAGGGGAAGGATAGTACCAGTCAAGAGGAAGTCAGTTAGTCATAAAGGAGGAGGGTTTAGGAAGCAAAAATCAGACAGGATTCTTGAGAGTTATAAGGTAGCCAGGAATAAGCTTAAGGAGGGACTTAGGAGCGCTAGATGAGGACATGACAAGGCCTTTGTGAGTAGAATTAAACAAAACCCCAAGGTATTCCACATTTACATAAAGAGCAGTAGGATGACCACAGTGAGAGTACAACCACTCAAGGTTAAAAGGGGAAACATGAGCCTGTACTGGGAGGAGGTAGAGGCTGTCCATAATGGATACTTCACTTCAGTCTTCACCAGTGAGAGGGACCTTGATTCATGAGAGGTCAGCATAGTACAAATTTATGTGTTAGAGTATATTGAGGTTAAGAAAGAGGCGATGTTGGAGCTTTTGAAAAACATTAGGATAGGTAAGTCCCCAGGCAAAACGGGATATACCCTAGGTGTCTACAGGAGGTGAGGGAAATGATTGTTGGGGCACCGATGATCTTTGCATCCTAACTGGCCACAAGAGCAGCACCAGAGAATTGGAGGATGGCAAATGTTGTTCAAGAAAGGCAAGGGGGATAACCCTGAGAATTCAGTGCCTATAAAAAGTAATCACCCCTCCTCCTCGTAAGTTTTCATGTTTTATTGTTTTACAATATTGAATCACAGTGGACTTAATTTGGCTTTCTAACACTGATCAACAGAAAAGACTCTTTTGTGTCAAAGTGAAAACAAATTGCTACAAATTGGTCTAAATTTATGACAATTAAACACAAAATAACTGATTGCGTAATTACTCACCCTCTTCAAATGAGTATTTGGTAGATGTAACTTTGCCTGCAGTTACAGCCTTGAGCCTGTCTGGATAGGTCTTGATCAGCTTTGCAGATCTGGACACTGCAATTTTTCCCCATTCTTCTTTATAAAACTGCTAAAGCTTTGTCAGATTGCATGGGGATTGTGAGTGAACAGCTCTTTTCAAGTCCAGTGACGAGTTCTCAATTGCATTGAGGTCTGGACTCTGGCTTGGCCACTCTAGGACATCAGCTGTTGTTTTTAAGCCATTCCTGTGCAGCTTTGGCTTTATGCTTGGGGTCATTGTCTTGCTGAAAAACAAATCTTCTCCCAACTCACAGTTCTCTTGCTGACTGCATCAGGTTTCCTTCAGGATTTCCCTGTATATTGCTGTATTCATTTTACCCTCTACCTTTACAAGCGTTCCAGGGCCTGCTACAGTGAAGCATCCCCACAGCATGATTCAGCCACCACTATGCTTCACAGTAGGGATGGTGTGTTTTTGATGATGTGCAGTGTTTGGCTTACACCACATAGCATTTAGTCTAATGGCCAAGAAGCTTAGTTTCGGTTTCATCAGACAATAGAACCTTCTTACAGCTGATTTCACAGTCTCTCACATGCCTTCTGGAAAACTCTAGCCAAGATTTTGTGAGGTTTTTTTTTTCAACGGAGGGGTTCTCTTTGCCACTCTATCATAAAGCTACGACTGCTGGAGCACCCAGGCAACAGTTGTTGTATGCACACTCTCCCATCTCAGCCACTGAAGCTTGTAAGTCTTCCAGAGTTGTCATGGGTCTCCTGGTTGCCTCCCTCATTTGCCCCCATCTTGCACGGTCACTCTTTTTTGAGGAAGGCCTACACTAGGCAGATTTACATCTGTGCCATATTCTTTCCATGTCTGATGATTGAGTGAACTGTACTCCAAGGGATATTCAGTGATTCAGAAATTTTATTGTATCCATCTCCTGACTTGTGCTTTTCAATAACCTTTTCACAAAGTTGTTTGGAGTGTTCTTTTGTCTTCATGGTGTAGTTTTTGCTGGGAGACTGATTCACCAGCAGTTGGACCTTCCAGATACAGGTGTAATTTTACTACAATCAACTGTAACACCTTGACTGCATACAGGTGATCTCCAATTTAACTATTGTGACTTCTAAAACCAGTTGGATGCACCAGTGATGAAGTGGTGTGTCATATTAAAGGGGTGAACATTTATGCAATTAATCATTTTGTGTTTTATATTTGTAATTCAGTTAGATCACTTTGTAGAAATATGTTTTCGCTTTGCCATGCAGGAGTCTTTTTCTTGTTGACCGGTGTCAAAAAAAGCCAAATTAAATCCACTATGATTCAATGTTGTAAAACAATAGAACATGAAAACTTCCAAGGGGGCGGGTTGAATACTATGATAATGCGATGCTGAGAAAGTCGTGAGTAGCACGTTCAGTGAGTTGGCCACACCGCAGGTAAAGGATACACAGGCAGAAAGGGAAGGAGTGGCCATGAGACAGTGTAGCAGTAGGCAGGTAGTGCAGGAGTCCCCTTGAGGTCATCTCCCTCCTAAACAGATATACTGTTTTGGATACTGTTGGGGGAGATGTCTCATCAGGGGAAGGCAGCAGCAGCCGAGTTCATTGCACCATGGGTGGCTCTGCGGCACAGGAGAGAAGGAAAAGGAGTGGGAGAGCTATAGTGATAGGGGATTCGATTGTAAGGGGAATAGATAGGCGTTTCTGCGGCCGCAAACGAGACTCCAGGATGGTATGTTGCCTCCCTGGTGCAAGGGTCAAGGATGTCTCTGAGCGGCTGCAGGACATTCTGGAATGGGAGGGTGAACAGCCAGTGGTCGTGGTGCACATAGGTACCAACGATATAGGTAAAAAACGGGATGAGGTCCTACAAGGTGAATTTAGGGAGTTAGGAGATAAACTAAAAAGTAGGACCACAAAGGTAATAATCTCTGGATTACTACCAGTGTCACATGCTAGTCAGAGTAGAAATAGGAGGATATTTCAGATGAATACGTGGCTTGAAAAATGGTGCAAGGGGGAGGGATTCAAATTTCTGGGGCATTGGAACCAGTTCTGGGGGAGGTGGGACCAGTATAAACAGGACGGTCTGCACCTGGGCTGGACTGGAACCAATGTCCTAGGGGGAGCGTTTGCTACTGCTGTTCAGGAGGCTTTAAATTAATGTGGCAGGGGGATGGGAACAAGTGCAGAGAGACAGAGGGGTGTAAAATGAGGGTAGAAGCAAAAAGTAGTAAGGTGAAAAGTAAAAGCTGCAGGCAGGCAAATCCAGGGCAAAAAGCAAAAAGAGCCACTTTTCAACATAATTGTATAAGGGCTAAGAGTGTTGTAAAAACAAGCCTGAAGGCTTTGTGTGTCAATGCGAGGAGCGTTCATAACAATGTGGATGAATTGAATGTGCAGATAGATATTAATGAATATGATATAGTTTGGATCACAGAGACATGGCTCCAGGGTGACCAAGGATGGGAGCTCAACATCCAGGGATATTCATTATTCAGGAGGGATAGACAGGAAAGAAAAGGAGGTGGGGTAGCATTGCTGGTTAGAGAGGAGATTAACGCAATAGAAAGGAAGGACATTAGCCTGGAGGATGTGGAATCGATATGGGTAGAGCTGCATAACACTAAGGGGCAGAAAACGATGGTGGGAGTTGTATACAGGCTACCTAACAGTAGTAGTAAGGTTGGGGATGGCATTAAACAGGAAATTAGAAATGTGTGCAATAAAGGAACAGTAGTTATAATGGGTGATTTTAATCTACATATAGATTGGGTGAACCAAATTGGTAAGGGTGCTGAGGAAGAGGATTTCTTGGAATGTATGCGGGATGGTTTTCTGAACCAACATGTCGAGGAACCAACTAGATAGCAGGCCATTCTAGATTGGGTATTGAGCAATGAGGAAGGGTTATTTAGCAATATTGTTGTGCGAGGCCCCTTGGGTAAGAGTGACCATAATATGGTGGAATTCTTCATTAAGATGGAGAGTGACATAGTTAATTCAGAAACAAAGGTTCTGAACTTAAAGAAGGGTAACTTTGAAGGTATGAGACATGAATTAGCTAAGACTGGCAAATGATACTTAAAGGGTTGACGGTGGATATGCAATGGCAAGCATTTAAAGATCGCATGGATGAACTACAACAATTGTTCATCCCAGTTTGGCAAAAGAATAAACCAGGGAAGGTAGTGCACCCGTGGCTGACAAGGGAAATTAGGGATAGTATCAAGTCCAAAGAAGAAACATATAAATTAGCAAGAAAAAGCGGCACACCTGAGGACTGGGAGAAATTCAGAGACCAGCAGAGGAGGACAAAGGGCTTAATTAGGAAAAGGAAAAAAGATTATGAGAGAAAGCTGGCAGGGAACATAAAAACTGCCTGTAAAAGCTTTTATAGATACGTGAAAAGAAAAAGATTGGTCAAGACAAATGTAGGTCCTTTACAGTCAGAAACAGGTGAATTGATCATAGGGAACAAAGACATGGCAGACCAATTGAATAGCTACTTTGGTTCTGTCTTCACTAAGGAGGACATAAATAATCTTCCGGAAATAGGGGACCGAGGGTCTAGTGAGATGGAGGAACTGAGGGAACTACATGTTAGTAGGGAAGTGGTGTTAGGTAAATTGAAGGGATTAAAGGCAGATAAATCCCCAGGGCCAGATGGTCTGCATCCCAGAGTGCTTAAGGAAGTAGCCCAAGAAATAGTGGATGCATAAGTGATAATTTTTCAAAACTCCTTAGATTCTGGATTAGTTCCCGAGGATTGGAGGGTGGCTAATGTAACCCCACTTTTTAAAAAAGGAGGGAGAGAGAAACCAGGGAATTATAGACCGGTTAGTCTGACATCGGTGGTGGGGAAAATGCTAGAGTCGGTTATCAAAGATGTGATAACAGCACATTTGGAAAGAGGTGAAATCATTGGACAAAGTCAGCATGGATTTGTGAAAGGAAAATCATGTCTGACGAATCATAGAATTTTTTTGAAGATGTAACTAGTAGAGTGGATAGGGGAGAGCCAGTGGATGTGGTATATTTAGATTTTCAAAAGTCTTTTGACAAGGTCCCACACAGGAGATTAGTGTGCAAACTTAAAGCACACGGTATTGGGGGTATGCTATTGATGTGAATAGAGAATTGGTTGGCAGACAGGAAGCAAAGAGTGGGAGTAAACGGGACCTTTTCAGAATGGCAGGCAATGACTAGTGGGGTAACGCAAGGCTCAGTGCTGGGACCCCAGTTGTTTACAATATATATTAATGATTTAGAAGAGGGAATTAAATGCAGCATCTCCAAGTTTGCGGATGACACGAAGCTGGGCGGCGGTGTTAGCTGTGAGGAGAATGCTAAGAGGATGCAGGGTGACTTGGATAGGTTAGGTGAGTGGGCAAATTCATGGCAGATGCAATTTAATGTGGATAAATGTGAGGTTATCCACTTTGGTTGCAAGAACAAGAAAACAGATTATTATCTGAACGGTGGCCGATTAGGAAAAGGGGAGATGCAACGAGACCTGGGTGTGATTGTACACCAGTCATTGAAGGTGGGCATGCAGGTACAGCAGGCGGTGAAAAAGGCAAATGGTATGTTGGCATTCATAGCAAAAGGATTTGAGTACAGGAGCAGGGAGGTTCTACTGCAGTTGTACAAGGCCTTGGTGAGACCACACCTAGAATATTGTGTGCAGTTTTGGTCCCCTAATCTGAGGAAAGACATTCTTGCCATAGAGGGAGTACAGAGAAGGTTCACCAGATTGATTCCTGAGATAGCAGGACTTTCATATGAAGAAAGACTGGATCGTCTAGGCTTATACTCACTGGAATTTAGAAGATTGAGAGGGCATCTTATTGAAACGTATAAAATTCTAAAGGGATTGGACAGGCTAGATGCAGGAAGATTGTTTCCGATGTTGGGGAAGTCCAGAACGAGGGGTCACAATTTAAGAATAAAGGGGAAGCCTTTTAGGACCGAGATGAGGAAAAACTTCTTCACAGAGAGTGGTGAATCTGTGGAATTCTCTGCCACAGGAAACAGTTGAGGCCGGTTCATTGGCTATATTTAAGAGGAAGTTAGATATGGCCCTTGTGGCTAAAGGGATCGGGGGTATGGAGAGAAAGCAGGTACAGGGTTCTGAGTTGGATGATCTGCCATGATCATACTGAATGGCGGTGCAGGCTTGAAGGGCTGAATGGCCTACTCATGCACCTATTTTCTATGCTTCTATTAGGCAATGTCTAATCCTGGGAACTATAAGGCAGTGGGCAACCTAATGAAGAGGATTTCTAGAGAAGGATTTAAGAGCCTTTGGAGAAACATAATCCTATTAGGGATAGCTAGCGTAGCTTTGTGAGGGCAGGTTGTTCTTTATAAAGTGGACTCTATTTTTGAGGAAGTGACAAAACAAATTGATGATGGTAGATTGGTGGATACAGTATATGGATTTAGTAAGGTGTTTGATGAACTTCCCAATCAGGGGATCAAAGGTGGGGAGGGCCATCATCTATAAATTCCTTGGGGTTACTATTTCAGAAGACTTGTCCTGGGCTCAGCACATAAGTGCAATTATGAAGAAAGTACGATAGCACCTCTACCTCCTTAGAAGTTTGTGAAGATTCCGCATTGTTACGTACCCCGTAACTGGGTCACTTGCCAGCAAAGATAGAGAGGTCCGTTGAAGTCTGATGGTACTATTTTTAACAGTATTTATTGATTAAAAATACACAAAAATAATATCAATGCAAACATACAGATAATATACGTCATCAATACTAAATCTAAAAGCGCGGGTATAATAATAATCAATAAGAAATAGCTCTATCGTTGTCTAGGGGATAATGTATTGTCCGATGGAAATATAAAAGTCACTCAAGTTCATTCAGGCTGCAGCTTTTGGTTGGAGAGAGAGATGATTTCTTTAGAACTTGCCCGTTTTCCTTTTTATGATGTTGATCCTTCGAAATGTCGTCGGTGGTGATCTCTTCTTTAGCTAAGCCGTCTTCCATGGTAAGGCCTCAATCCCGGGCAACGGGAAAGGACACACGTGGGCCTTCCACCGGCTGTCGCTATTAAACGCTGTCACGGGATTTCTAGCGTTTCTCCTGGTGCGTCTAAAGGGGTTGTTCCCCAGACCTTCTTTTATCCTTACTCACGGGGTCTCAGATGTCAATCAGGTTGGGAGGATGCCTTCCCCCCAACCAGCCCACGTTGCTCATTCCTTGAGGGCTTCGATGAATAGCACAGTGCTCAATACACAATTCCGTCTCCAAGAGACAATGGCCGTTTCCCGTAGCTTTGTATCGCTGAGGAGCCAGGACATTCCAAACCCCTTGTGGATTCTGCGTGTCTTTCTCTCATTTCCTGGGTCTCCTGACCTGAATTAATAGCGATCTTGCGATTCTCAAAAAGGAGGGGGCTACTTTGTACCCTTCGGCCCCTCAGAGTTGGGGCACAGGCGTAACAGCATGACATCTAAAACTTTGACAAACTTCTGTAGATGTGTGGTGGAGAGTATATTAACTGGTTGCATCACAGCTTGTATGGAAATACCAATACCCTTGAACGGCTAATCCTACAAAAAAGTAGTGGATATGACCCAGTCCATCATAGGTAAAGCCCTCCCTTCCATTGAGCACATCTACATGAAGCCCTATTTGAGGAAGGCAGCAACCGTCATCAGGGACCCCCACCACCCAGATCATGCTCTCATCTCACTGCTGCCAAAGGATGAAGATGCAGTTATTACTCCTTAGTCTTCAGGTTCTTGAACCAGAGGCGATAACTTCATTCAACTTCACTTGCAACCGAACTGTTCCCAGAACCTATGGACTCGATTGCAAGCACTCTTCATCTCATGTTCTCAATATTTATTGCTTACTAATTTATTATCATTATTATTATTTTCCTTTTTTCTATTTTGTATTTGCACTGTTTATTGTCTTTTGCACATTGGTTGTTTGTTGGCCTTGTTGGGTACAATCTTTCATTGACTTGGGTTTCTTGGGTTCTTGGGTTTACTGAGTAGGCCCATAAGAAAATGAATTTCAGAGTTGTATATGGTGACATATATGTACTTTGATAATAAATTTACTTTGAACTTATCTGTGCAGATTCACTTTGGCTTGCCCACAAAAAGCAAAGGGTGTTTGTAGGTGGAGTGTATTCTGCCTGTAGATTTGTGCTAGTGGTGTTCTCCAAGAATCTGTTCTGAAACCCATGCTCCTTGTAACGTTTATAAATGACTTGGATGAGGGAAATGGCAGGATGGGTTAGTAAGTTTGCAGATGACACAAAGGTTCGTGGTGCTATGGGTTATGTAGAAGGTTGTCATAGGTTACAATGGGATATAAACAGAATATAGACCTGTGCTGAAAAGCCACAGATGGAGTTAAGCATGGAGAAGTGAGAAGTGATATGCTTTGGATGATTGAAATTGAAGTCTAATACAAGGTCAATGGTAGGATTCTTAGCTGTATGGCTGAACAGAGTCCACAGATTCCCCCAAAGTTCTCATGCAAGTTGATAGGATGGTTAAGAATGCACATAGTGCATTGGCCTTCCTTAGTTGAGGGATTGAGTTCAAGTGGCATGAGGTGATGCTGCAGCTCTGTAAAACTGTTAAGACCACACTTGGAATACTGTGTTCAGTTCTGGTCGTGTTGTTATAGGAAGGATGTGGAAGCTTTAGACAGGATGCAGAAGAAATTTACTACAGTACAGGTGTCCCCCCCCCCCCTTTATAACGATAGAGCGTTCCTATGAAACCTTTCTTAAGCTGAAATGGCATAAAGTGAAGAACCATTAATTTCTATGGGAAAAATTTTCGTAAAAGTGAAAATCCTCTTTGTAATGCGAAAACAGGTTACTAATGTAGGTCTTTTGTAAAAGCGAAGTGATGTAAAGTGAACATTTGTAAAGCAGGGGGACACTCGTACTGTCTGGATTAGAGAACATGTCGTGTGAGGAAAGGTTGATGAGCTAGGGCTTTTCTCTTTGCAGTGAAGGAAGATGAGAGGTGACGTAATAGAGGTGCATAAGATTGTGAGAGGCATTAGTAGGATAGCCAGCGCTGTTTTCTAAAGGTGACAATGGCCAAGACCAAAGATTATCCATTTAAGGTGAGTGGAAGGAAGTTTAGGGGAGATGTAAAGAGGTAGTTTATGTTTACAAAGAGACTGGTAGATACCTGGAATGCATTGCCAGGGATGGTGGTAGAGGCTGACACAACAGGAATATATAAGAGACTCTTAGACACATGAATGTAAGAAGAATGGAGGGGAGGACTAGACTGATTGTGGAGTAGTTTTATATAAGTTAACACAACATCCTGGGCTGTAGGGCCCATACTGTGCTGTACTGTTCTATGCTCTACATTCTAAACATACTTAAAAAGTATTTAATCACTGCAGAGCATTTTGGGTTATCCTAGGATTGTAAAGAGCACTGTATAAATGCAATTTTATTATTTCTTTTGTACAGATGCTAAATGAAAATTATGATAAGCCAAAGCAAAACTTCAGAATTCCCAGTTGTTTCGGGAAGTGAACCTTTCTGAAAATGTAGCAAAGACTTGCATTTTAATAATCTTTATAAGTTAGAAAACACTCAAGCTGTAAAAAATGAATGGCAATTCACCAGAGGAAAAGCTTTAAAAGAGTAATCAAAAACTCTCTCGGTTAAAGAATTCAGACATACAATGCAAAACAGGCCCTTCCAGCCCAATGAGCTGCACTGCCCAACAAACCACCCATCTAACACAAACCTAGTCTCAGGATAATTTACAATGACCAATTAACCTCTTAGCTGGTAAGTCTTTGGACTGTGGGAGGAAAAGTGAGTACCTAGAGGATACCCACACAGAACATACAAACTTCTTGCAGTTGGCACCAGAATTGAAGTCTAAACTCCCATGGTCAGAGCTGTAATTGTGTCGCACTAACTGCTATGCTCCCATGGTGCCAACAAGGGAGCAAATAAAGTAATTAGAATTGTTTGATGGGGTTGAAGAGCTAAATTAGGGGAGTGAACAGAAGGACTAAAAATACCTAACAACAGAAGTATAGAATTTTAGTTTTCTATTGTTTGGTTCAAGATGTAGTGTCTTTGTATTCTATTGTATGGTTCATGATATAGTTCAGTGTTGATGGAGCGATTAATTAAGAAACCTGATAAATCAAAGAATGTGATCAGAAGAGTTTTAGAAAGCTGGTTTTAAAGTAAACCTGCAAACCGTGAGAGGAATTAGCTATACTGGCAAGAGCAATGCTTACACTGACGTAAAGTCTAAGACAGTCATTTTAATAGAAGTAACTTTTATTTTGGGTCAGCAACTTCATTTGAAGTTAAGCAGATTGCATGTTTACATGTAGACTGACTTAACTTGTGGCAAAAACTGAAAAACAACAATGTGCTTTAGAAAAATTCTAAGGTCACCGAAGCCCTAATGATACTGTCTGATCTCTGAAATAGAGGAATTGGAGAGCCACACAGTGTGGAGAAAACGAATTAAGCATAATTGGTGAAACCTTGAACTTAATAATTGTTGATTTCCAGGAGCATTTAAATTCCATAACTTCTCTACTGTTAAATTTTCCTTTTGATGATTGTATCAGCATTTCTCAGACTAATAATTGAATGGAAAATGATGTTGATGTTGAATTCATGATCATAAAGATATTCATGTCTTTTAATATTAATAACTGTTTTGTGTTCTGGGGCATAGATAAGTATTTCCTCTAGTTACATTACATCAAGTTTGAAAATTATATCTAAACAGGTGCTAACACTTAAATTGTAGGTGATATTACTTGTAAATTGAATTATTTTATTGTTTGAAACTTACAAAAATAATATTGAACTGTATTTCTTAAATTCAAGATGCTTTGTCCTCTTCCAGTGCCTTTTGCAAGTCGGAGAATTTTCAACGATTAGACCATTTTTTCAGTTTGTACTTCCAACGAGCCGTTCAACCTGCCAAGTTAAACTGTAGTACCAGTCCCAGTTCCCAGCTTTATAATAGTTCAACAGCTTTGTTTTTAGACACACTACCTGGAGTCCGCTGGCTTACATTACCCCAGTATATTAAGGTATGTTGAAAATGTTCATATTTAACAATTGTATCCTATGCAGTGAATCTTCTACAGCGTTTTTATTGTACAGCTTTCCTTTCTCTTCAAATACATTTTGTCTATCACAAATTCAAAACCATTCTTATCCTGAAAGTGAGCAATGGATGTTTTATGCAGCTTATTGTGAAGTATGAAATTCTCCAGGCATTGTGAACAACACATTTGCAAATGAATTTATGAAGGTTTTATTAGTTTAATTTTATACTAGTTTATGTGAAAGAAGAAAAAAAGTAATGTATTTAAATATAAACTGTTGTCCCAAGCCATTTTGCATATCACTATTCAGAGAAATATTAAATAAACATCTAATGACAAAAGTGATAATGGAATCTATATTCCATTCAGGAATTTAGAAGAACAGTCTACTTTGTCTTGTGCAAACTTTTTCTGGAGTACTCTTGTTTTTCCATCATGGAGAAGTAGAGGTAGCTGAACAGTAATTAGTAATCTGTCTTGCTTCATTCTGCATTTTAAGTTCCTTTTTCTCCTTGGTTATCTGCACTTACCCATGTAATAGGATTTCAGTGAAATAAGCAACTGACTACAACTGTCTATTAAGTATTTATTTGGGACTGCAGGGGTGACATGGGTGTCAAAGTATAATAATCATTTGCAGTTTAAAAATCCATTATGTATAACTATTTGAAATATTGTGCCTTTAAATTTACAAGTTAAACAATCATTAGTTGTTTAATATGTAACGATGGGGAAAGTAACTGATTTTTTAGAAAATAATTAGAATAGGTTCTTGTATTTTACTTACTCTATTTTAATTTCAGATGGATATTGATACCATATTGAGTGATCTAGAATCAGCAGACTTTGGAGAACTGGTAAAAATACCACAATAGTTCATATCACTAGATCATCATTGCGTGCAAGTCCATCCTAGGTTGTGCTCGATGTAAAACTGCTGGCTGATATTTGTGTTCATAATTTACCAAAAATGGTTATGGGCCATTTGATGGACAGTTAATATGATGTGTTAATGACAAAACAGCATAAATAACACAAAATTGATTTTACATTTCTTTTAATAAAATTTTAACTCAATATATTTACTCTATGTAGAAAAGTATATACCTTATTTGCATAGCATTCAGAACTTTAGAGCTTGGGTAGCAAAGTAACAACAGTAAATGAAAAAGACTGCAGATGTTAGAAGTATTAAATGAAAATAGAAACTACCGGAAATGCTCAACAGTTGAAGTTGCATCTGCTGGAAGAGAAACAAACTTCATGTTTCAGGGCAAAGACCCTTCATCAGAACTATTTGAGAGAATTTCGAGCAGTTCTTGTTTTTATTAAAGTAATGTAAGTATTCCATAAGAAAATAAGGCATTGCAACAGAGTTAAGCCATTTGGCCCATCCAGTCTGCTCTGCCATTCCATCATGGCTGATTTATTATCCCTCTCAACTACATTCTCCTGCCTTCTCCCCATAACCTTTTGACATCTTGACTAATCAAGAACCTATCAACCTCCTCTTTAAATATACTCAATGAATTGGCCTCCACAGCCATCTATGGCAATGAATTCCACTGATTCAGCGCCCTCTGACTGAAGAAATTACTGCTCATCTCTGTTCTAAATGGTTGTCCTATTCTGAGGCTGTACCCTCTGGTCCTAGTCTTACCTACTATAGGAAACTTCCTCTCCATATCTATTCTACCTCATCCTTTTAATATTCAATAGGTTTCAGTGAGATCTCCCTTCATTCTTCTAAATTTGGCATTTGCCTTCCTTACCACTGACTCAACTCCCAAGTTAACCTTTAGGGAATCCTACACAAGAACTTACACTTACGACAGTCCTGACGAAGGGTCTCGGGCCGAAACGTCGACATCGCTTCTCCCTATAGATGCTGCCTGGCCTGCTGTGTTCTACCAGCATCTTGTGTGTGTTGCTGTTTGAATTTCCAGCATCTGCAGATTTCCTCGTGTTTGCACAAGAACTTGCAAATCTCTTTACATCTCTGATGTTTGAATTTTCTCCCTGTATAGAAAATAGTCTACATCTTTATTCCTTTTACCAAAGTGCATGACTATACATTTCCCTGCATATATTTCACCTGCCACTATTTTGCTCATTCTTCCAATCTGTCCTAGTTCTGCTGATGATTCACTGCTTCTTCACCTATCTTTGTATCATCTGCAAACTTGGCCACAAAGCCATCAATTCCATTTACCAAATCATTGATATACTGTATAATGTGAAAAGAAGTGGTCTCAATGTTGACTCCTGTGGAACACTGCTAGTCACCTGCAGCCAACCAGAATAAGCCTCATTTATTCCCACTGTTTGCAACCTGAGAGTCAGCCAATCTTCTATTCATGCAAGTATCTTTCCTATAATACCATGGGCTGTTACCTTGTTAAGCAACCTCATGTCTGACATCTTGTCAAAGGACTTCTGAAAATTCAAATAAACAATATCCACTGACTTTTCTTTGTCTATCCTGACTCCCAACATTTTCCCAACCACTGAAGTCAGGCTAAATGGCCTAGCATTTCTTTTCTTCTGCCTCCCTCCCTTCTTAAGGAGTGGAGTGACATTTGCAATTTTCTAACCCTCTGGAACCATTTCAGAATTTAGTGTTTCTTTAAAGATCATTACTAATTCCTCCATAATCTCTTCAGCTACATCTTTCAGAACCCTGTGGTGTAATCCATCTGGTCCATGTTACTTACCTACTTTATACCTCTCAGCTTCCCAATCACCTTCTCCTTAGCAATAGCAGCTAAGCTTACTTCTGCCCCCGACACTCTCAAACTTCTGGCATACTGCTAGTGTCTTCCACAGTGAAGACTGACACAAAATAATTATTATGTTCATCCGTCATTTCTTTGTCCCTCATTACTACCTCTCCAGCAACATTTTCCAGTGGTGCAATATCCACTCTTGCCTCTCTTTTACTCTTTGTACATCTGAAAAAAAGCATTTGGTATCCTCTTTTATTTTCTTGGCTAGCTTACCTTCATGTTTCATTTTTTTTCTCTCCTTATTACTTTTTAAGTTGCCTTCTATGGGTTTTTAAAAGCTTTCCAATCCTCTAACTTCCCACAAATTTTTGCTGTATCATATATCCTCTCCTTTGCTTTTATGCTGTCTTTGACTTCCCTTGTCTGCCACAGTTGCCTTATCCTTTGTTTAATATACTTCATCTTTGGAATGCATCTATCCTGCGCCTTTCAAATTGCCCCCAGTAACTTCAACAACTATTGTTCTGCCGTCACCCCTGATAGCATACCCTTCCAATCAACTTTGGCCAGCTCCTCTCTCATACTTCTGTACTTCCCTGTACTCCACTGTATTACTGATACATCTGACTTTATCTTCTCCCTTTCAAACTGCAGAGTGAATTCTATCACATTATGATCATTGCTTCCTAAGGGTTTCTTTACCTTAAGATCCCTAATAAAATCTGATTCATTACTCAATGCCCAATCCAGAATTACTTTTTTCCTAGTGGGCTCAACCAGAAGCTGCTCTGAAAAACCATCTCATAGGCATTCTACAAATTCCCTCTCTTGGGATCCAACACCAATCTGATATTCCCAATCTACCTACATATTGAAACCCTCCACGACTATCATAACATTACCCTTATTACATGCCTTTTCTATCGCCTGTTGTAATTTGTATCCCTCCTCCTGGCGAATGTTTGGAGGCCTGTATAGAACTCCCATCAGAGGGGTTCTGATGACGTCATCGTCAAGAATGGCAGCTTAAGTCACTAGCTCCTCCGGAAAAATGCGTATTAAGCCCCGTTATCCCATCAAATATAATATTCTTCGAAAAATATTTGAACTGAAAAGAGGGGCAAGAATGGGGAGAAGAAATGGAAATTAAAAAAGCGACACTGCGGAGCCTGCGTCCGAGAGGAGTGCAGCGAGCGTCTCTCGGACATGACCGCGTGCGAGCAAGACGGCTGCTGGGCCTCGTTCAGGTGAAGTGGCGAATATCTTCGAAATCCTGAAAGAAATAATGGAGGTCCAGAAAGATATAAAGCAGCAGCTCCGTGATATTAGGGCAGATTAGGGCAGGTGCCAATGCCTTGTTCAATGAAGTTCTGTGGTATATCTGAAATGAAGAAGAATTTTACAATGAGATTGCTGGTGCTTGAAGCATAGACAGCTGAAAAGATAACTACATGGGGTGGAACAATTAAAATTAGAGTTGCACAGGACACCAGAAATAGAGAATTGCCTAGAACTCAAGGAGCCATAGGAGATAACAAAAAATATGAGGGATGAGACCCATGCAGTTTTTGAAAACAGTTCCCTGGAATCTCATTTGGTTAAAAAGGAAGTATATAATCTGAGAGGTGTACTGTACATGTGAATTTGGTGGCAGAAGTAGGCCAAATAGCCCCCTCAGGCCCACTGCACTGTATTTTTTCACTACCTTGTTCCTCTGCCTTGTAAAGAAAAATTGTTTTCTTCCATCTCCAAATGAGGCAAAGAATTCTAAAGAACATGAACCTTTGAGTGGAAAAAAAACCATTTCATTTATGTTTAAATGGGTGATCACTTACAATGAGATTGCTGGTGCTTGAAGCATAGCCAGCTGAAAGGGTAACTCTCCTAGTTCAAGAGAAAACTTCTCACCATGTCTGTCCTGACAAGACTCTTCAGGAGCTTGTATGTTTCAATGAAGTCATATCTCACTCTTCTAAACATTATCAGATAAAAGCCTAGCCTGAACAAACTCTTCTCGTAAGATAACTCACTCTATTCAAGCATTCATCTGGTAAACATTTATTCTTTCAGCATATTAACATGGAGACCATGACTGGATTAGGCATTCCAGGTGTGGACTTGTGGACTCGCCACGATGGAAGTATAATCCCCTCCTTTTTATTCAGTCCCATCTCACACCCCTCTCCACCACCATACAATAATTAACAACTTTCCAACAGAAAATGCTGGAAACACTCAGAAAGACATGCTGAAGATAAACTGATTTAAGCTATCAAATGGAGGACCTTTATCAGGACTTGGGGGTGGTGGGCAGGGAGAAGAAAGTTGCAGAGAGTATTGAGGAATGATGAATAGGACAAAGGGAATCTCACTGATGGATGGAAATGGTATTGGTGGAGTCATTTGATTGATGAGGGTAGCTATAAGAGAGGGGGAGAAAAGCAAAGCAACATGTAAAAACTGTGAAAAGCTGCCAATTATGTGTGTAAGTGAGCGGTAGAATCTAGGGAGATGATATAAGAATGTAGGGAGAATAAAGTGGGATCAGCATAGGATTAGTATAACCCTGTGCTTGGTGGTTGGTACAGACTTGATGATCTGTCCGTGGCTATAGGTAGATAGGTGCAACTCTGATTTCCTGTAGGTATGTGTCCATGGCTCCATGGGACACATTGAAAACAGTAATTTTTGAAAACTTGTCTTTTATTTGCAAAGAATGATACACTTATAGCTACACAGATATTAACTATTTGGAATATTGTTCTCTAAAATAATAGTCAAATCAAGAGAATATATGCTCCTGTGTCAGTTAATTTTGTTGTCAACCTACTGTTTGGATAGATACATGGAGCTTAGAAAAATAGAGAGCTATGGGTAACCCTAGGTAATTTCTCATGTAAGGACATATTCGGTACAGCTTTGTGGGCTGAAGGGCCTGTACTTTGCTCTTAAGTTTTCTATGTTTCTATCAAATCTGTTGCAACCAAGAACCTAATTATCTTGTCCTGATTTCAGTCTGAAGATTATTATGATATGCAACGATTATATCTGATACTGGGCTCCTGTCTATTCTTCAAGGTAAGGGTAGTTATTGATGTTAGAAGATAAAACTTCAGGAAAAGTATCAAACTGTGCCTTAACATTATTACAACCTGTACAACAATACTACATTGTTGATCAATTCATGAATTTTGTAAATAGGAAAATTTGCAAGGACAGTGGAGATGGAAGTGCTTTGGAAAGTGATTCAGTGAATCTAAAGTTAAACAGTTGTTAAACTTGTAGTTAACTTACTTTAAACTTAAAGTAATGATAATAATATTTAATTTTTGAATGAATCCTAATTCCAAAAGTAAGGGCTTGAAAAATGTTTGCTAGTAGGTTTGAGATGGAAGTGTTTTCAGTTAGATATTAGGTACAACCGGTGAAGATAACTTAGTGTATAATTTGTACAGCTTGCAGAAATACATTTATTCTGTTATGAAAAATAATGAATTTCTTTTCAATAACTTTGTGATCTTTGCAATTCATGATATTTGATTTTATAGCGATCCTTTTCTCACTTTATTTTCTGTATTTTCATTCTATTTTTAAGGGTTATTTGATTGGCAATCATTTGCCCAAAGATGATCTCCTTGACATCGCACTTTATTGTCAGCATTATTGCTTACTTCCTCTAGCAGCAGAGAAACGGATTGGTCAGTTGGTCATATGGCGTGAAGTGTTTCCATATAGATATCTTGTATCAAGTAGTGAGCCAATCATTGAGGGTTACCAGGAACCAACAGGAAGATACTTTTTGCTGATTGTTGGTTTGGTATGCATCAATTTATGTGTGTCAATATATGATGCAATGTAGTTCAAATGTAAGCATTCTAAAGGAAGTACTGTTGATGTATGATGTATGACATTTATGCATTGGATCAAGTTACTTGCATCACATTTTAAATTATATAGTTTCTTATTGTGAAGGCTTTAAATGATTGTAGTAATTCCATATGGTCACTAATTAAGCTCAACTGAATGGAACCATTTCTAAATGTAAAATGAAAAAAATAAATCAATACAAGCTTTAATAATAAAAACACAAATTAAGTACAATGGGCTGAACAAATGTTGAAGATAGTTCAATAACTCAAATTGCATTATATGCCGTGGGATATTAAATAAAAAGCGCTTGAAAATACTTGCCATGAAGTCTCTGAGCTCTTCATAGAGCAATCCTATTGTTTCCAATCCCTTTTTCTCCTTACAACTCTGCAAATTATTTTCCTCAAGAAACTATCCAATTCCTTTTTAAAAGTCATAAAATTTTCAACAAAACCCTCTTTTGCAACCTCATTTTTGGCCATTTCAAAAAGAGAAATTTATGGTATCTAGCACTCAACTAGTTTATCTTTCTGTCAAAGGGCAGATCAGACTGGTCCATGAATATCATCTCATTCTTTACTGCCTAATCTATCTACTGCTGTAGGTTTATCCTTGACACTAAAAATAATACCTGTTTTAGTTTCTCAGTCACTGTCATCTTCCTAAAACTTCTTCATAATCCCCTTCAAGTGGAACTTAGTGTCTTCTTTGACACGAAGATCAAGACAACATGCTTCTTTCAACCTTTCACATCCCAAGTGAGCAGTATGTTAATCCTTAGCCTGAACTTCTATTCTGCAGTTTCATTTTCATCTGTTCCCATTAATCCACTTTCACTACATTGTTGATAAGGCATTTTTTCCTGGGTTCTTTGTAAGGAAACATTGTTAGCTCTTTGTAAGTAGTGTCAGCAATATTTTTAAAGCCACCAGCATCATTTCTAATCAAAACCTTTGTTTTTTACTTTTTGTCTTTGCATATCAGTAGCATACAGTATCTCTTTCTCCATCATAAACAGCAGCTTCTTTCCAATCTTTTGCTAACGTGACCTGCCACTCATTGGTTGAATCTCTACTCAGACTGAGCTGGAAGGGCCTGTTACCAAGTCAAATCTTTAAAACAAAAATTAAACTAAAAAATAAAATATACATTTTTTTATTGATTGTGAAATCCAGAATACAGTCTAGTCTACTGCTCTTTAAAATGATGCCAGTAGGATCTTAAATTCACGTACATCACCTCCATAAGTTCACACCTCCTTTGTACTCTGCTGTCTGTGTGGATTTTGTGCTCTTCTCTATAGATACACTGATGCGAAAGCAAGACATGACAATACCGAGCCAAAACAGATGTAGAGTCATAGAAAACTGCAGCACAGAAACAAGTCCTTTGGCACATCCAGTCTGTGCTGAACCATTTAAACTGCCTAATCCTGTTGACCTGCACCTGGACCATAACCCTCCCATGCATGTACTTTTCCAAACTTCTCTTGAGTGTTGAAACCGAAATCACATCCACCACATGCACCGCCAACTCATTCCACACTGTCACGTGAAGAAGTTTCCCCTCATGTTCCCCTTAAACATTTCGCCTTTCACCCTTAACCCATGACCTCTAGTTGCAGTGTCACCTAACCTCAGTGGAAAAGAGCCTGTTTGCATTTACCCTATCTATACCCCTCACAATTTTGTATACCTCTTATCAAATCTCCCCTCAATCTTCTATGTTCTAGGGAATAAAGTTCTAACTTATTCAACCTTTCCTTATAACTCAGGTCCTCAAGTCCCAGCAATATCCTTGTAAATTTTCACTGTACTCTTTCAATTTTATTCTACATCTTTCCTATAGGTAGGTGACCAAAACTGCATCATTAATCCCTACAGAGGAGCGTTTTGCAATTAACATAAAAGTAACAATATAGATATAAGCACCCTACCCTTTGCCTAGGTATGGATCTTCTAATGAGTATTCAGTAGGAATGTCTAGAAGTACTTGAAATTTAATAATTAATTAAGGTTTCTATTTCTTCAGAGGCACTTCATGCTGTGTGTGGTGTTAGAAGCAGGAGGATGTGCATCCAGAGCAATTGGAAATCCAGGACCAGACAGCATTTATGTTGACCAAGTTAAAGCAACTTTATTTCAGCTTGAGGGACTAGAAGCCAGTATACAAGGTAGGCTGACCAGTCCTTCCACTCCATACCTATCATGTGCTGATTGGTTCCTCCCTCCTCGTGACAAGTTTGAAAGTATCACCAGTTCCCCTATCATCAGTAAGCTGCAAGGTACATCTAAGTCAACACAATCTCCAAAAAGCCGAAGGACATTATTTGGAGAGTCCAACATGAGGATGCCAAAATCTGGTCCTCCAAGGAGCAATAGTACATCTGATAATGCTGGTGAAAGATCTGGAGATACTAGTTCCTTCAGTATGAACTTCAATTCATTTTCTGCATCCAGTAGCATCAAGAAGCATCTCCGTAGAGAGACTCTGGGTTCTGGTGGATCTGAGGTCAGTAGAAGTGTGCTTGAGGTAATAGCATGGTTTGAAGCCATCAAATAATCATGAAATGTGTATATATAGAAAGTACATTTAAAATATTTTGTTCAATATATTTGACTAAATTTTATGACATCTACTAGTATAAGCTGGATGAACGCCTACAGAAATGAATGTCACTCATTTGTGAATTCTTCCCTTATCCATACCTCTCCAACTTCCTGTTTGGTGAGAAAGGGGCTTTTCCTTTACTGTCCTTTCCAGAATGAATCTGACAATAGTGGTGAATATGTTAACTTTGTCACATGCAACTACACAGATTTGGACTGAGACTTCAAGAAGAAGCAAAGCTCTGTTGAGCTTGCTGTTACTACAATGGAAATAATAGCTGATGATGTTCAAGAGGTGTTCACGTTCTTTTCCAATAAGTAGTGTTCTCAGTGCAAAAAATACAGACCAAGGTATCATAATAATACTATATAAGCAAAGCATGTTTCATCTGTTCAGTGATCTTTGCATCACTTTCAGTATTATGTTAATGGCTTGTTATAATCAGAGTTGAGCTCAAAGGTCCAATATAATGTCAGAGAAATGTATACAATATACATCCTGAAATGCTTTTTCTTTATAAGCATCCACAAAAACAGAGAAGTGCCCCAAAGAGTGAAAGACAGTTAAATGTGAGAACCCCAAAGTCCCCCCCAGCTCCACCCTCCCACGCGTAAGTGGCAGCAAGCAACGATCCCCACCAGCAAAAAAAAAGCGCACTCGCTACAGAGCACAAGCATGAGCTAGGCAATAGCAAAGACACAAACCTTGCAGGTTTGTTTCGTTGCTTTTTATGAGCTCTGTGCCTGAAGATCACGACTATCTCGGGTCTTCAGGCCCACAGCGAAAGATTTTCCAGCCTCCCAGTAACACACGGGTCTCCTGCCATGACCCTGACCCTCGATCCGCCCGTCTCCAGAGCCCCGAAATCTTAGGCTTTCAAATTCGAGCCGGACTCTCAGGCCGAACCCTTGGCGTGCCAAACAACCACGGCCAGTCCTGAAACCCCGAGAACGGGTCCCATTCCCACAAAGAACCAAAGTTTGTATTTAACTCCAGGTCAGGGTCTTCAAAAGAACCCTGAAAAGGAAAAATAAAGATATTAAAGATAGAAGTAGAGCTGTTTCCAAAGATGCAAGAGAAGGAGTTGCCGTTTAGCACCATCTTAACTCTGCCTCCGCCGTTGAAGAAAGTACAGAGTAAAAAATCTCCCCATGAAAGAGAAAAAGGTTTGAAGTTCCTTTCTGGTAGTTAAATCTCAAAGCCATCTCATCTGCTCGTGTTCTGGCCCCCACTTTTAACCCTGTGCCCTTTCTCAATGTGAGTTTTAGCCTTGTCTTGTCTCTCACTCCCTTCCACTTGGTAGCATCTTTCAGAAAATCTCAAGCAATCTTCTGGTCTTTTCCAGACCAGGCACTGAACATTCATTCACAAAATGCAACTGGCAAATTTCTGCGAGCAATGATCTTCTAAAAAAGAAGTTTAATAATGTAAAGAAATGTAAGAATGGCGAACAAATGCACAATTCAGGTTTGCTTCAATCTCTAACAGATGTTGACTACTTCAGGTATAGGACAAACCACAGTAAATTAATGGTGCTCTGAACTTGCTTTTAATCAAACATGAGCTGCAAAATTCTCATAACTGATTTTTCCAGTATTTAAGGAAATAAGACTGACATCCTAATTTTTCTTCTGGCAGTCCTAATGAGGAGCCTGAAAACCTACACTCAATGATTCAGAAACAGTTTCTTCCCCTCCGCTATCTGATTTCTGAATAGGCCAGGAACCCATGAATACTGCCGCAATATTCCTTTTATTTTTGCACTATTTATTTATTTTTGCAAATAATAATAATTTTATGCCTTTACACTCCACGGCTATTGCAACAGAACAGATTTCACATCATATGTTAATTATAATAAATCTGATGCTGACTTTCCGAAGCTGTCAGGGAAATAATCAGACATGCCAACACCAGCTTAATTAAGAATTTATTAACTTATAAATCTTTGTTACTAGTTACATGACATGAGTTCAGAGAAGACCACACATAATTAAATCCCTAATGCAACCTGTTTGAACAATTTGTATGAACAACTCAGGATTCCCTCTCAGCTCACAGCTTCTTTGAAAAGTTAATCACAAATCCTCTTGGTTCCTTACAGCATATTAGGGTGCAAATTTGATTGATAGAGTTGTGAGCTCAGGTGGATTTGCTAATGTTTTTTGATCACAGAGCTGTGCATTTAGGCTTTTGATCAATGACAGACCTGTACTACAAATATGAACTGCACTTAATCACTAAATTCTATCTGTTTTCCTGTTAATGGAGGAAATCTTTATTTAAATTACAGCAAATTTTCTCAAAATCTAAAGTACTAAATATTATATTTACTCATGTAAGAAGGTGTTTACATTAGAACTCTTGGAAAAAATTTCACTTTCTCTTATGTGCTAGAGAAGAATCATCTCATAGTTTACACCAATAGTAAAAATACTGTGATAATTAAAATTAATTGCTGAGCAATGCTAACGGTACTGTTTTACATTTTGGAGATAGAGTTTGCTGCTAAATTAAAACTTAAAATATTATTTATTTCTATAAAATTTTATTTTAAATCAATTAGTTAAAATCTAATACAATTCCAGAACAAGAAGAAACAAAGTTTTCCAAATCCATTTTTTCTCGGAAGTATGAAGAAAAGCCTTCCTGAGACAGAGACTGAGGAAATGCACTATATAAGAAAGTAAGTTTGAGTTTATACAGTGTTCTTGTTATTTAAAAATTGATTTGTGTTTTTTTTTTGTTTCCAGATTTGGTTATGCTTTATCTTTTCCTCAGGTTTTTTTTGCTTACTTGATTACTGAAATAAAGAGCTCAAATAAGTGTAATTTGTAGATATGAGATGTATCTGTAAAATTCTTAATTTTTAATAAAAATGTTTGATTATTTTTCATATCTTTGTCCTTGACAGATTATTTATCAGTTTAGATAATTATTAATTGTCTGGGATTTTTCCTTTTACTCGTATGTCTTTCTGTAATAACCCTCACTCATGCCCGAATGTGATGCCATTACATCACAGAAGTCCTGCTGTTCCATCCAACATCAGGTCAACACTGGTAGATTGATTAAAGTTAAGGAATGTGTAGACAACAGAAACAGTGCTGAAGTAAAAGCAGAAAAGCAAAAAACAGATGAACATAGAACATGGAAATTTAAAATGATCAGTTGTAGAAATTAAGGAAGTGAATCTGTAAAATTGCCCCAGTATCTCTTTCAATGTTGATCTCTTACCTGTGCTGATCATATGGCTGGAGCGTTCACTGATTTCTTTAACCTCTCACCTCAGCAGTCTGGGATACACACCTGCTTCATGCAGGCTTCAATTATAAGAAGATAGTAAATATATTTCAATTATAAGCCCAAGAAGAACGTATTAACCTGATTCAACAATTATCACCCGGTAGCACTTACATCCATTGTGAAGAAGTGCTTTGAGAGGTTGGTGATGAAACATATTAATTCCTGTCTGAAGAGCTACATGGATCTGCTCCAATTTGCCTATCACCACAACAGGTGTACAGCAGATGCCATTTCATTGGCATTTCACTCAACCTTGGAACATCTAGACAATGAAGATGCATACATCAGGATGCTCTTCATTGACTGCAGCTCTGCATTCAATCCTCAAAACTAATCAGTAAGTTCCAAGACTTAGGCCTCAGTACCTCCTTGTGCAATTGCATCTTCGATTTCTTCACTTAAAGACCCCAGTTAGGTCAGATTGGCAATAACAATCTCCATCAGCACAGGTGTGCCACAAGGCTGTGTGCTTA
The DNA here is from genome assembly GCF_048418815.1 of Hemitrygon akajei. Taxonomy (NCBI): domain Eukaryota; kingdom Metazoa; phylum Chordata; class Chondrichthyes; order Myliobatiformes; family Dasyatidae; genus Hemitrygon; species Hemitrygon akajei. Next base: position 68,389,411 of record NC_133127.1, on the reverse strand, counting down.
GTCCCCTGCTTTATACTTAAAAAACTGTGAGGCTAAGCATAACTCCAATGCCATATTTAAGTTTTCTGACACCACTGTTGTTGGTCGAATCAAAGGTGGTGACAAATCAGCATACAGGAGGGAGTTTGAAAATCTGGCTGAATGATGCCACAACAATAACCTCTCATTCAGTATCACAAAGTCAAAGAGCTAATTATTGACTAGATGAAGGCATGCTGAAAGACTTGGGTTGTGCTGAATGTTTGGCCTCAAAGTCATATAGATTATATCAATTTATAGATTAAGTATTTTCTCAAATGAAAGAAAATTGACACCAAACATTGTTGAAAGCCTGTTATATCTTGTTTTTCAGATTGACATCAGGCTCAGAAAACACTCTTTTTCACTATATTTCCTTAGAAGCAATGCAGGGAATATTCATTACGCCCACACATACTGAAGTTGCACAACTTAATGGTTCTATTCACTCACAGCTAATCAAAAACTTCCATCGTTGTTGCTTATCAATTCGATCGGTTTTCCAACAGACTTTGGACAAATGGGTGAGGTTATTTAAAAATACATAGTCATTATTTTAAAATGTGATGTATTGATATCTGTAGAATTTGTACTGAATGGGCCAGGGTAAATTCACATAAAAGTTGAGGAATTGGGTAAAGCAATGAAGTGAGTTACTACGTTGTTCGTTCATCTGTTTTAGTTTGAGTACAGATGATTTCCTTCTGATCTACATTGGTCCAAAGTGGAAGAAATCAGTTAAGCCTGTATCGGATGTTGGTTTGGGGCACAATGCTACTATGATTAAACAAGTGGCAGTCTTTTTTCAATGAGACTAACTCCATCTCATCAATTGATACTATCAACTGTGGTTTTCATTGTCTTTATTCAGTGTATGGTACTGTTAAAATAAAGAGAAAAGGGAATTATCTATTATTTGGCCTGTCAAATATCTGACTACGAATACCATATAGTTAGCCTAGTGTCTGAGTGATGGCAAGCACTAATGTTTTAATTGTGTGCATTTTTGTCTCATCAGATACTAGAACTATGAATTTATCTATAGGGCTCGATTCTAAGAATGAAGCAGTGATGATGAACTTCTCAAAAGGATATAATGATGTTTTAGTTTATACATACTGATATCTTCTGGGAGGATACTTAAAAATTAGTTAGTGATAAAATAGAGGATATTTGCCAAGGTGTTATTAACTATTTAATGCAAATTGCATTCAGTTTACACTACCTTGGCAAATATTCTCTATTTTATCATCATTTTTGTTTTATCTACCTGAAATGTTAATTTGCCTTTTATAATCTATAGATAATGAGGATTTAATTTCAAAATGTATTTATAGGAAAAATATCCAGATATTATCCACAATTCAACTCCAGTAAGTGTAAGGAAAAATAGCTCAGGACTTGGTCCAGTAAAGGAACATGGCATCTTATTCCAATGTACTCCTGAAAATTGGACTGAACAGAAGAAGCCACCACCCAGCATGTCTTACTGGGTTGTTGGGTAAGTCGATATGATTAAAAGCTGTTAAGTTTGAACTTAATATTTTTTCATTGCATTATTTTTCTTAGTCAATAATTAGGTTTACATTATTATTTCCCTAATAATCATTATTAGCATCCACAATAACTAATTTCCTGAGCCATCTTTTACATTACATAGAACATGCACAGAACATGTTCTTTTTAACTCACCCAATTTGTGCTGGGTGTTTATACACTGCACCCCCCATATTTCAGTTTCTCAGACTATTGTTTTATGCTCTTTTATCTTTTTGTTTTGGCAATCCAGGGTAGATTCCACAGTGGATTTGTGTTGCTCACCTCCGCCTGTCCTATGAAAATAGTCTACATCTCCCCTGCCCAAGCTGTTGATAACTCTTAAGTATTCTTTACTGCAGAAAAGAGAGCTTTAATTTATTCATTCTTACTAATAAGTGCATTCCCCACACTTGTTGCAATTTACGCACCTTCACTAATGTTTCAATATCCTTTTAAAGCCTTACATAGACTTATCTGCCTGTTTAATAACCCTCTTACATGCATTTCCTTTGCTCTCACATACATTCTCTGCTACCTTAACTAACTTTCTCAGTTCTAAAGAGTGTCTTTGACCTGAAATATTAAGTGTTTGCTTCACAGGTGCTGTCTAACCTGCTGAGTTTTTACATTATATGCTGATTTTATTTTGAGAATCATGATGGGCCCCAGCCCTAGTCATGTGTGCCTGCTGTTATTGCTGAATGAATACTATTTCCTTTAACATATGAATTATTTCATTCAGCCATAAAATCAGATTAATTTACTGTAATTATTTTTACACAATAAGAGCAGTAATAAGAGATTACCAAATGCATACTAATTTCTTAGTTGAAGGTAAGCTGACAAATAGGTAGCTACTAGCAAACATCAGAGGCAGGTACACCTACTGGACTACCACCAGGGTAAGGCCTGAGGCAGTGGAACAGGATTAATTAGAACTATATCTTATCCACATTCAGTACCACTTTTTTTTCAGCGTGATGCACCGGTCAGTCAGCCATTTTTGTCTGGTGCGTGGTGTCAGGATTGGTCTCCTTTCGGATTAACCGGGTCACGATATAACATTCCTGACTCGACCCTTTTTTTTTAATGAGGCCAACTGGCTAGCTTGATGCTCAACCCGGCACGAATGGAAAACATGCTTGGGAGGTGGCCCGACTTGGATTTGAACTCGGGAGCCTTCACTCCGAGACCAGCGCTGATGCCATTGTGCCACTAGCCGGCCAGTTTATCAGGTGTAAGAGTGGAACCCACTATGATCTTCAGCTACTGTAGTGCATCCACTTCAAGGTTCAGCATGTTCTCTGTTCAGAGATTACTGTTGTAATGTGTGGTTATTTGAGTTACTGTCACCTTCATGTCAGCTTGAAACAGTCTGGCCACTCTCCTCTGACCCTTGTCATTAACAAGGTGTTTTTGCCCACAGAACTGTCACTCTCTGGATGTTTTATTTTTGTTTTGTTTTACGCACCATTCTCTACAAACTCTAGAGACTGAAAACCCATGAGATCAGCAGTTATGAGATACTCAAGCCACCCCGTCTGGCACCAACAATCATTCCACAGTCAAAATCACTTAGATTACGCTTCTTCCCCATTCTGATGTTTGGGCTGAACAACAGCTGAACCTCTTGACCATGTTTGCATGCTTTTATGCATTGAGTTGCTGCTACATGATTGGCTGATTAGATATTTGCATTAATGAGCAAGTGTATGGGAATACCAAAAGAAGTGGCCACTGAGTGTACACTGAATTAAATTTGCTCCTATAATTACCAACTTTGTATTGATGCTTAACCTTTTTGCCCAAAGTAACAACAATGTTATATAGTTAAACTATGATGCAATTTATATCATTATGAACTTGTAATTTTTCACTTGGGAAAAGCTGTAAACAGCAATTTTTTTTTAGGACACTGGGGGAGAAATTTCTGTTCCATGATTTTGCACTGAATGGATATGAGCGTATCAGACACCAATAGGCCTTAGCTACTGTCAGTTGGTTCAACTGTTCGAACTATATGTATGTCTTGAGGCAGAGTATAACTGTAGCCAATCTCCTTGCACCAATGTAGCTCTAGGAACCTAAAAAACAGTTCTCCTCTTTTGTGGCTTGGAAAACCAAGGACATGTTAAAGTACAGAAGCTTTAATGCACAGGACTGAAATGTAGGTTTTCCATGTCATGTATCACAATCCTAGCAATCTGTTTCTCTTCTTACTTTGCAGAAGACTTCTTCTAGATCTGCATCCTCAAGAGTTTTATGTGTGCTTCCATGATTCTGTGTCGGAGGTTGCCGTAGAGCTTGCTTTCAGACTGTCATTTGGATTGATTACATAATGTAGATGTTAATTTATAAGAACATTTTCTGTGAGCATAACATTACCACATTCCAAAATATACTGTATTTAAAACTAGCTCCACAATTCTCTTTGTAATATTCCATTAATTTGATTCTGCATTCAAAATGTTGTTGAATATTGTTGATGTACTGTTAAATAATCAAGTATTTTAAAATACATATAGAACAGCAGAGTACCATCGATTGACCTAAACCCAGTAATATAAAAACATACAATATTCTTGGTTTATTAAAACAACAGTAAAAATAATTGGACCAATTCAAACAATGAAACAATTCTATAGCTGGATATAAATTAAATGTAATTGCAGTCTAATTGAAAGAATTTAGATTTGTAATGTTTTCATTTCTTATTGAATTTTGTATGAACTGACCATAGATTAAAAATGAACTATTACTTGAAATATGTCTTTGGAGATATTTACACATGTTTTCTTTTCATAAAATAACACACCTGAATTGTAGGTTGACTGCTTTAGGAAAGGTAATAAATGGAGCAGCTAAAACGTTAACATGTCAGTCAATGTTGTATTCAATTTCTCAAGTGATCATACAAAAACTAGTAATAAACCATTTCAATAAGCTTCCGAAGCTTGGCTGTATAGAAGAGAAACAAGATTTGTAAGACTTTTCCAATGAATGTTTTTGAGGAATGTAATGCACCATGAAGAGCATCCTTGCCTAATACTGGGGAACTACCTTATAGGAAAGAATTTTTAAACTTGAGGAGCTTGTTAAATGCAGTAACAAAACCACAGACAGAGAATCCAGAATAATATCCTACTATTATTTGGAGGCAGGGGCGGGGGATATTTTTCCCTGTTTTCAGGTGTATTTTCTACATGTAAAACTGTTTTGAGCTGCACATTGCATTGAGCAGAATTTAAGAAAGAATACAAACACCTTGTCTTCAAATTCTATCTTACCAGGTATTTAACACATATTTTTGTTTAATTTAATTTGTGACTTCTGTTTCTTGAAGCATCTGAAACCATTTGCTGGTAATATGCCATGTTGTGGAATTTGAAAAATAACATCTTCACCACTTTAGTTTACAAACTGACATCCTTTGAAAACTGTGAACTCTTGAATTTTTTGCATTTTTCCAGTGTTATTCAAGCTTAAAGAGTAGCAGAGCCTCTTTTTGATTGTTCAATTTGTAGTAATACCAAACTGGCACCAATTTCAGTAAATTTAGACCATGATCAGTATTGCTATTATTTTCCTGCAAAGTGTAGTTGCCTAGCCTGGGGTCACCCCACAGTGCCCCGAACCTCCATGATGACTCATAGTTGTGCTACTGAGAGCTTCAGCCTAGTGGAGAAGAAAGCCAGCAAAGTCCCTATATTTAAAATTTACCAGCTGCATCAAGAATTCCAATCCCTGACTAAACGTTCTGGGGGAGGGGGGGTGGAGGGGGAAGCAAGTGAAGAACAAAAACCACAACTTGCCGAGCTTGGTAACATCCTCAGAAGTAATCTTACAAAATTGCACAGGCCAGAATCACGTGGAAGAAAGGGGAAAGAATGAGCCATGAAATGAGCTGCCTTTATTGCAAATCCCTATGGATTCACTAGGCAGCTGCTAGGACAGAAGCCATAGTGGCCACCTCGGAAGCTCCAAACAGATGTATCTACACCTTCAGAATTCCCTCAGCAACTTAGAGAGGGAGCTGGAGCTAGGGCAACAGAGCGCCCTCGTAAATCCTCCTCCTCCTGTGGTTGAGTTCAATAGCAAGCAGCTCTGCTAGAAGGAGATCCAGGAAATAGTCAAAGCAGCCAGAGCTAGTTCTGCGTCTGATCCCAGCAACATGCACTGCAAGGTGTACAAGTGCTGCCCTAAGCTCCTCCAGTTTCTTTGGAAAGACCTTAGTGTTATCTGGCATAAGGGAAAGGTTGCAGATATGTAAAGGTGTGTAGAAGCCATCTGGATCCCCAAAGTGGGGAATTCCAAGAAGATTGAGCAGTTGAGATCCATCTCGCTGCTCATTGAGGAAGAGAAGATATTTTTCAGTATCATTTCCTGTTACCTGACTCATCAGAACTGAAGGAAGCACATGAAGGAAAGGGAGACAGTTGTACTATGGTTAGACCTTACCAATACATACGGGCCATTACCACATAAGCTGGTGGAGATTGCGCTGAACCAACATTATGTTCTGAGAAAGTTAGAGGACCTCATCCTGGATTGCTACAAGAACTTCAGATTGCAAGTCTCCCCAGGAATGACCACATAATGCTGGCACCGGCTCAAGAAGGGTATTATAACCCAATTACAATCTCAGTGTTTCTCTTCTCCCTGACTATGAGAATGTTGGTTAAGGCAGCCGAAGTGGAGTGTAGAGGCCCTCTGACTAAGACAAGCGTGCGGCAGTCCCCCAATCAGAGCCTTCATAGATGACCTCATGGTGACAACTACTTCAGTGTCAGGCAATAAATAAATCCTCCAGGGTCTAGAGAGACTCGTCGCGTGGGCAAGGATGAGCTTTAAGCCAGAGAAATCCAAGTCTCTGTTGTTAAAGAAAGGCAGACACAGGACGAGTTCCATTTCTCCTTGGATGATATTGGTATCCCACCCATCTCTGAGAAACCAATCAAGAGCCTGGGGAAGGTCTTTGACTGCAGCCTAAGAGATGTGGCTGCCATCTGGAAGACCGCCAAGGAATTAGAAATCTGGCTTATCAGTGTGGACAAGTCAGGCCTACCTGGCAAGTTCAAGGCCTGGATCTACCAGCATGGCATCCTCAAGGACAGATTGCACTTGAACTGGAAGGGAACCAGTATCCTGGCTGGGGAGCTTAAATTAGATTTGCGGGGAGCTGGGAACCAGAGCACCGGGTCAGTAAGGGAAGGATAGGACTGGAAGGTAGATGTCAGGGAAAGTATTGAAATGCAAAATTGAAATAACAGATATGATGGGTTGGATAGTTTGAAGTGTATGTATTTTAATGCTAGGAATATTATGGGTAAGGATGATGAAGTTACAGCATGGATCAGAACATGGAACTACAATGTTGTAGGTATTACTGAAGCTTGATTGAGAGAGGGGCAGGAATGGGTGATTAATGTACCAGGTTTTCCAAGTTTTAGAAAGGTAGAGGAGGAGGAGGTAAAAGAAGGTGGGAGGAATTGCACTTCTAATCAGGGACAGTACCACAGCTGCACTCAGGGGAGACATAATGGAGGGGCCAGACACTGACTCCATTGGGTAAGACTCAGGAACAGGAAGGATGCAATCACACTGATGGGATTGTATTAGACCCCCCCCCCCCCAATAGCCACCAGGACATTGAGGATCAGATATGTAATCAGATTAAGGAAATGTGTAAAAATAGTACGGTTGTTGCCATGGAGGATTTCGGCTTATCTAGTATAAACTGGGACCTTCTTAGTGAAAGAAGTTTAGATGGAGCAGAATTAGTAAAGTGTATCCAGGAAGGTTTCTTAAATCAATAAGTGCACAGTCCAATGAAAGAAGGGACGGTACTGGATCTGGTATTGGGTAATGAGCCTGGCCAGGTGACTGACCTTTCAGTGGGTGAACAGTTACGGAACAGTAACCACAATTCCATAACTTTCAGGATAGCTCTAGATTAGGATAGGTATGGTCCTTGCGGAAGAGTTTTAAATTGGAGTAGGACAAATTATGAGGGTATTAGGCAGGAGTGAAAAAGAATTAATTGGTAACACCTTTTCTCTAGGCAAGTCCACGTCAGACATGTGGAGGGTGTTTAGGGATCAATTGCACAGAGTACAGGAAGGGTGTGTTCCTGTTAGAAAGAAGGACAGAAAGATAAGAGAACATTAGATGTCCAGAGAGGTGATGGATTTAGTCAAGAAGAAAAAAGAAAAGTATGAAAAGCCTCAGAACTTAGGATCAAACGAAGCACATGAGGTGTATAAAGAAAACAGAAAAGAACTAAGGAAGGGAATTAGGAAAGCCAGGAGGGGCCTTGAAAACTCCTTGGCACGTGAGATTAAGGTGAATCCCAGGGCATTTTATACATATATCAAGAGCAAGAGGATAATTATGGAGAGGGTGGGACCATTCAAGGATAAGTAGGGGGAGGGAAATAAAGAGAATGTGACTAAAGGACTTAATGAGTACTTTGCTTCAGTACTTCCCAAGGTAAAGGATATAGAGGACCAGGAGATCAGTGCTGAGTGTAAAAATACATAAGGGCATTTAAAGGTCAAGGGGAAGGAAGTGCTGGGCCTCCTAATGAGTATTAAAGTGGATAAATCCACAGGGCATGATGGGATTTACCCCAGGTTATTGAAGGAGGCAAGGGACAAGATTGCTGGGCCTTTGACCAATGTCATTGTGTCCTCTCTAGCCACAGGACTGGCGAGTGGCTAATGTTGTACATCTATTTAAGAAGGGAACAAGGGAAAATCCTGGGAACTGTAGACCGGCGAGTCTCACATCAGGTGTAGAGAAATTTCTGGAGAAAGTTCTTAAAGATAGGATATATGAGCATTTGGAAATACATGGCCTGATTAGGGACAGACAGCATGGCTTTGTGCGGGACACGTTGCATCTTATCAACTTGATTGAGTTTTTTTGACAAGGTGGCAAGAAAGATTGATGAGGGTAGGGCAGTGGATATTCTCTACATGGCTTTTATAAGGCATTTGACAAAGTCCCTCATGGGAGACTAATCCAGAAGATTAAGAATAATGGGTTCCATGGCAAATTGGCTATTTGGATTCAGAACTGGCTTGTGCAAAGAAGAGCAAGGGTTTCTGCAGGGATTAGTGCTGGGACCTCTGCTGTTTTGAGATGTATATAAATGAACCTGGATGAAAATGTAGCTGGCTGGGTTAATAAGTTTGTGGATGATACCAAGATGGTGGAGTCGTGGATTGTGTAGAAGACTGGCAAAGTTTACAGTACAATATAGATCAGTTGCAGATATGGGTAGAGAAAGGCAGATGGAGTTTAACCCAGGTAAGTGTGAGGTGTTACATCTTGATAAGGCAAATGCAAGAAGTCGGTACACTGTTAAGGGCAAGGTCCTTAACAACGTTGCTGAGCAGAGAGATCTTGGGATCCAAGTTCATAGCTCCTTGACATTAGCTACATGGAGAAGGGCCAACAGGACTGTCACCGATCTGTTGAGTGAGCCTCCAGGTGGCTGTGGATCAAGAGTTGTGGCCCATTGACCAGTGCTGCTGGGACACAAGTCGAGGCCTGATCAACCTGGGCTGGGTCACCTGGACAAGAGTGTCTGATGTTGAAAGACTCAAAACACCCGATGACCCCAGATTACATTAGTGATGATGTCTTCATTCTAGGATGTATCTCAGCATCATGCTGGGGTCATTTTGCTGCTTTGCTGATACTATCTTACTGCATTTCCCTATCATCTTTTGCATTGTACTATTATATAGCTTTCATTACTGAACTCTTACCTGTCTTTGGTCACAGTACCTCTCATTGTAAGAATAGAAAATTAGCAACAAGGATACTTTACTAATTTCCTGACTTCAATCTACTACCTTACCTTAGCTGACAAATTGATGCTCCTCCATGTTGAACAATACTTAGGAAAAACACAAAGTAGCAAGAATATAGAATATAACTGGGGTGGGGACAATTAAGTCCATAACTATTTGGCTTAGAAACACTTAACACAGATCAGACATGGCTATAGCAAGTAGTGGATTAACCAATACTGGGTTTAAATCTACTTTGACTTTTTTCTCACTCATCTAGCCATTGTACATGCATTTTCATGCAATAATGTTGGTAGGACTAATGACTGTAGAGTGCCCATGAAAGCAAAGGGTCGTTTTCACACCAAGAGCATCCATTATGTTGTGTGGTGTTGCTGCTATGCTAAATGGGAGAGACTCAGAACTGATCTGAAGTTCTGAACCAAAACTGTCCAAGCAGTAGAAACTACCATATCTATTTCCATGTGGTCTTGACATAGACTCTACTCACTCATTACTATCAAACTGGAGGATCAGCTCTGGTATAATATGGAAAGATAACACCAGGCATAACTAAAAATGAGCATGGAATGTGTATTCAATAAATTGAGAACTAAGTGTTGCAACAACCAATTGTCCACAATGCAAACAACACCTCACTAATGTATTCCCAATTTTTGCATTTCTGTATATTGTCTCACGTGGGAACTACCTTCCACTGACCATCTACAATTTTTTTTTGGTTTTGACTGTTTATGTGCATTTTTCTGTTTTTTACTCTGTCTCACAGTGTAGCTGCATACCCCAGCCTCATATGCAATTCTACAATCAATCTAATTCTTGAGTGTTCTGTGAGGGTTGTACATTCTTATTTCCATTAATGTATCTGCAATAATTTTGTTAAGAAATAATGATTAGCTTTTGTAAACAGGTTGCAACATTAATACAGTGGAATTTCTGGGCATCTTTTAAAGACTCTATAGTATGATGCAATTCTCTCTACTTGTGACCAATGAGAACCATTAAATAAAAGGAAGGCTTGGCGCCCAGACAGAATTCTTATTGTAGTTTTCATCCATAGAGGCAAACAGCTTCTGGAAAAATATCAAAATAAACAATGTTGCAACAGAAATGCAGTATGATTTATTGGGACTCTGGGCAAATTGAAAATTGAGGCCCCTGACCTGAACAATATGTCAAAATACAGTGATACATTTAACCATTACATTAATAAAGAAAACAATATGCAATTTCAAAAATTAAAGTTTTTTTGAAGATTATCTTTATTTGTCACATGTACTGTACATTAAAACTTACAGTGCAATGCCTTGTTTGCATTAAATCAGTGAGGGTTGTGTTGAACAGCTCATAAGTGATGCCACAGTTTTGGCACCAACATAGCATGCCTACAACTCATTAACCTTAATCCTTACGCTACATCTTGGGAACGTGGGAGGACATTGGAGCACTTTTCATCAGAACTGAGATGTTAGAAGTCAAGCACAGTTTTACAGAAAGGCTAGAATAAACTCGGGGAACATTTGTCTTAAGGAGGAGACCAACAGGTCCCAATAATACAAGTGTTGATGTTAGCTGAGAGATTGGTGAAAGTGTTTTTTTTTAAATCATAGATAATGTTTTGACAAAATGTAAAAGAGGTTATGAATGAAAATAAGAGAGAAACAAAGTTTAAAAAATGCTGGAGCTGAGAAATACAAAATCCAATAGAAGCAAAACACCAGAAATATTGGAAATCAGAAACAACGCCTGAATGCTGGAAATACACAGCAGACATTAAGCATACATGGAGGACACACTTCAGAATAATGATCTTTCAGCAGAATTGGCCAGTTTGGATATAAATGGGAAAGGCTGAATATCTGAAATTGTTAAACTCACTATATATTCTGGAGGAATGCAATGTGACAAATCAGAAGATGAAACATGTCCAAGGAACGGGATAAGATACCAAAGGCATAGGGGCCAAAGTCAGATAGCAGATTAAAGTGACAAGATCACCTTACAGATTGAACAGGCTTGTTTTGCCAAGATTTCATTCAATCTATGATTAGTTTCTCCAGTGTGAGTAGATCATATGAGGAGCACCAATCACAGGTAAAAGGACAGCTCTTTCATTTCCCATGACTGCATGGAAAATGCATAAGAAAGGAAGTAACTGGTGAGACGGAAGAGAAAATCATGGAGTCACAGAAAGAACATTTGAAAGGCTGAAAGAGCACACAAGAAACCAAAAAAATAGGAGCATGATAAGGTCACCCAGCCCCTCAAGGCTGCTCCATCATTCAACATGATCAAACAGTTCTGCCTGCTTCTAAAGATCCAGCCTCCACAACCCACCTGTTGTATTCCAGATACTTACAGTGTCCTCTACAGTAAAGACCGACACAAAAAAAATTGAGTATTTGCTATTGCATTTTAATGTTATTATTTATATAACCTTATTCTCTCGAGATCCCACATTTACCATGCCACCCTCTTTCTTATCATATATCCATAGAAAACTATTACAGTTTTTGATAATACGTGCACATTTCCCCTCAAAATCTGTTTTCTGTTAGGAATTTTCTAGCATTTGCTGTCAATTCCCGAAAAACAATCCCAGCTTCATAGTCTACCATTTGTCCTTGCTAACTTTTTGCCTTATTTTTCAACTTGACATTATTCTTCATCATTTTTGTTAACTACAGATGGTTCTACTTTTTCATGAAATCAAATTGGCAGAGATATAAATTATGGAGGATAGTCCATTAAATGTGGAGATTGCTAAATTGGAAGTGAGGACAATGGATCCCCATCCTTTATTCAATAGCCAATTTCTATTTATTCAACAGAAGACAGACAATGAAAAATCTGCAGATGCTGGAAATCCAAGCAACACACATGAAAGGCTGGAGGAACACTGCAGACCAGGCAGTATCTACGGAAAAGAGTACAGTTGGTGTTTCGGGCTGAGACCGTTCGGCAGGACTGGAGGAAAAAAAGCTGAGGAGAAGATTCAAAAGGTGGGAGAGGGGAGAGAAAAACATAAGGTGATAGGAAAAACCAGGAGGGGGAGAGATGAAGTAATCTGAGAAGTTGATTGGTGAAAGAGATACTGGGCTAGAGAAGGGGGAGTCTGATAGAAGAGGACAGAATGTCATGGAAGAAAGAGAAGAGGGGAAGAGCACCAAAGGGAGGCGATGAGCAGGCAAGAAGAAAAGGTGAGAGAGGGAAAGGGGGATGGGACTGGTGAAGGAGAGGGTGAGGGGACCATTACCAGAAGTTTCAGAAATCGATGTTCACGCCATCAGATTCGAGACTACCCAGACAGAATATAAGTTATTCTTCCAAACCGAGTGTGGCCTCATTGTGATAGTAGAGGAGCCCATGGATTGACATATCAGAATAGGAATGGGAAGTGGAATTAAAATGAGTGACTACTGGGAGATCCTGCTTTTCTGGTGGACGAAGCGTAGATACTTGGTGAAGCAGTCTCCCAGTCTATGTCGGGTCTTACCGATATACAAGATATACTGGGAGCACCAAACACCAACAGACTCACAGGTGAAATGTCACCTCACCCAGAAGGACTGTTTGGGGCCCTGAATGGTAATGAGGGGGGATGTGTAGGGGAAGGTGTAGCACTTGTTCCGCTTACAAGGATAAGTGCCAGGAGGGAGATCAGTGGGGAGGGGGAAAGAATGGACAAGGGAGTCATGTAGGGAGCGATCCCTGTGGAAAGCAGAAAGTGGGGTGAAGGGGGAGAGATGTGCTTGGTGGTAGGATCCCGTTGGAGATGGTGGGGAAGTTGTGGAGAATTATGTACTGGATGCGGAGGCTGGTGGGGTGGTAGGTGAGGACAAGAAGAACCCTATCCTTGGTAGGGTGGCAGAAGGATGGGGTGAGAGCAGATGTGCATGAAATGGAAGAGATGTGGTTGAGGGCAGCATTGATGGTGGAGGAAGGGAAGCCCCTTTCTTTGAAGGAGGAGGACATTTCCTTCATTTAGGAATGAAAAGCCTCAATCTGAGAGTAGATGCAGAGGAGACAGAGAAATTGAAAGAAGGGGATAGCCTTTTTACAATTAATAGGAAGAGGTTTTGTGCAGGTAGCTGTGAGAGTCCATGGATTTATAATAGACATCAGTAGGTAAGCTGTGACCTGACAGATTGGGTGAACGCTTTGCCAGCACCAATGCTCCGTCTGCCAGAAGAAGCCAGATCCCCCAGTAGCTAACCATTTTAATTCCACTTCCCATTCCAACATGTCAGTCTATGGCCTCTTCTATTGTTGCGATGAGGCCACATTCAGGTTGGAGGAACAAAACCTTATATTCCGTCTAAGTAGATTAGCCCTATTACCACCCTGGCTGTGATAACCTTAAGGAAACAAAGACAATATTAAAAAAGAAAAGAAACTTCAGGTATATGCACTTTTTTAATCCATCCACATTGCGTGATCTGCTGAATGTTTCCAGAACTTCCTGTTTAAACTTCAAGAACTGAGATGCATGATGGTAAAAGTGGGATCTCCTAGTGGCCAACCACTGTCACAATGAGGCCACAGTCAGATTGGAGGAGCAACATCATATATTCCACCTGGGTAGCCTCCAACCTAACGGCATGAACGTCAATTTATCAAACTTCTGGTAATGGCACCCGTCCCCTCTTTCACCATTCCCCAATCTCTTTTCCCTCTCTCACCTTATCTTCTTGCCTGCCCATTGCTTCCCTCTGGTGCTCCTTCCCAATCTTCTTTCTTCCATGGCCTTCTGCCCTCTCCTGTCAGACTCCCCCTTCTCCAGCCCTGTATCTCTTTCACCAATCAACTTCCCAGTTCTTTACATCCCCCTTCCCCCTCCTAGTTTCACCTATCGACTTGTATTTCTACCCCCCCACCTTTAAAATCTACTCCTCATCTTTTTTTCTCCAGTGCTGCTGAAAGGTCTCGGCCCAAAACGCCGACTGAACTCTTTTCCATAGATGCTGCCTGGCCTGCTAAGTTCCTCTAGCATTTTGTGTGTGTTGAGGAAACAAGCAATATGGTTTACACCAGAAGAAGAAGAAGAAGAAGAAGAATAGCCCTTAACTCGGCAGTGGAGTTATCCGAGCACCATCTTTTGACGGTGTTTCTGTAGCAAGCTATTCCTGTTTTTATGAGGCTAAGTTGCTAGCTCGATGCTCAACCCAACTTGGATTTGAACTCAGGAACCTTCGCTCCAGAGTCCGTCACTGATATTATTGCGCCACCAAGCGGGATTACACCATAAGTGAATGGAAAATTAATTAGAATGGAATTGGACACTGGCTTGGCTGTTTCAGTCATTCCACCAAAGGACTTTGAATGGCATTTCATAGATACTGAACTGAAGCCTATGGATATCCAACTAAGAACTTTCACCGGAGAAAAGATAACTCCTGTGGGAAGGATATGTGTAACGGTGAAATACAACAACCAACAAGCCACATTGAACTTGCATTTGGTAAAAGTGGCAGGGCCAGCATTGTGGAGCCCTGATCAGCTGAGACAACTACAACTTGATTGGAGATCCATGCACCATTTGCATGGTGCATTCACTGAATCAAAAGCCTCATCCTGCGAGCAGGTGCTGTGCGCGGAGGCTGGTGGGGTAGTAGGCGAGGAGAAGAGGAAATCTATCTCGATTCTGAAACCTCCCTCCCTTTTCTCAACCTCTCTGTCTCTTTCTCTGGAGACAACTTATCTACTGATGTCTATTACAAACCCACATACTCTCACTGCTACCTGGCCTATACTTCCTCCCACCCTGTTACTTGTAAAAACGCCATCCCCTTCTCTCAATTCCACCACTTCCACTGCATCTGCTCTCATGATGCCCAGTCCATCATGGATAAAACTCTCCCCACCATTGAGTACATCTATAAGGAGCGCTGTTAGGGGAAAGCAACATTCATCATCAAGGACCCCCATCTTCCAGCCATGCTCTCTTCTTGCTGCTGCATCAGGAGGAAAGTACATGAACCTCAGGCCCCAGTCCACCAGGTCCAGGATCAGTAATTATTTCTCAACCATCAGGCTCTTGAACCAGAGGTGATAAATTTACTGACCCCTTCACTGAACTTTTCCCACAACCTTTGGACTTACTTTCAAGGACTCTTGTCTCATGATCTTGATATTTATTATTTATTTTTTTCTTTCAGTATTTGCAGCTTGTTGTATTTTGCATAGTGTCTGTCTTCTTGAGTGTGGTCTTTCATTGATTTATGGCGTTTCTTGTATTTACTGTAAATGCCCGCAAGAAAATGAATCTCAAGGTTGGATATGATGGCATATATGTACTTTGATAATAAATTTACTTTGAACTTTGATCTGCACCCTATGGGAGCCACTGAGGAAAATGCCGATTAGAGTTGAATTAATGGGGATCGGTATTTAGGGATTGGCGGGGCTTGGATGACTTTGTGCAGTATAGCTCTGTGACATTCCATCGTTTCCTCTCAAAGCAAATCGGTTAATCTCCCCGCCAATTTTGCGATCTGCTGAGATCTTCCAGCACCTGTGTTTTAGGTTGGATTGTTAAACAGGCTTCTTTCTCCACAGACGACGCTCGCTAATTACCACACAGACACGGGACGCCCGCCTCTGCCGCGTCACGAAGCTCAGCGCGCTAACACACCGCTGTTCCCTCGCAAACCCAACGTGCTCGGCTCGGCTCGGTTACAAGCGCTGGCTTCGTGCTTCGAATCAAACTCTTTCTGCCCTTCATACCGATCGGTCTTCGACGTCAGCGATGCCTTCTGGGTCTAATATTTTTGATGTTACCTCTTTCGTCAAAGACCTGCTTGCTGGAGGCATTGCCGCTGCGATTTCCAAAACCGCCGTGGCGCCCATCGAACGGGTAAAGTTACTGCTGCAGGTCCAGGCATCAAGCAAGCAGATTGCCGTCGAGAAACAGTACAAAGGCATTATTGACTGCGTCGTCCGGATACCCAAGGAGCAGGGTAAGCGCAAGAAACGCAAACCCAATTCATCGGTAAACTAACAACCATTAGGGCCAAGTGACCGGGTATACGCATTCTTTTAGGGGCTTTTAACGATATTGCACTTTGCCTGCCTTCGTTTGAAGCGTTTAACGTATTGGAATATCCCTTCCATTCGAGCTGAGGGGTGTTCGAGAATACCAGGCCCACCTAGGATCCGTGTTGTGTGAGGGCCTGACTACGCACATGGCCGCTTTTCCGTGGCTGCGCTGCTCCAGTGCCTGAGCATGGGTCCATACACTCACCCCCTCCTGCCAACACACCTTTTATAGTATAGGCTAGCGTTTTTTTCTGAGGGCCCGTTACTTGAGATACAGGTCAAGTATTCGGTGTTGAAATTTTGTTTACACATACGCAAATTTGATTAAAAAGGAAAGGTAACAACTTGGCATTTTATTTTTAAAATTTATGTGTGTTCCACACTTTAAGTCTATATAAACGAATCAGTCCAAAATTTCAAATCCTAGCAAGTCATAAATTTAGCTCTGTTGGATATACATGACCGAGATGTTATCAAGAAGTTACTTGAGTCTAATTAAGAGTGTAGTGACTGAAATTCTTCACAGATTACAGTTGTTAATTGAGAGATAATGATGGTCTTGTAAAGGGCAAATCATACCTAATCAACATGCTGAAATACAGTGCAAAGGATAGTGACACTATGTAGTGTAGATGGCAAAATTAAGTAGTGGAGATATAGATTAAATAGCCCGACTGAGTAACAGTACAAACTAGGAAAATGCATTTTGATGTAGCTGAATGTGTGAGTGCATGAATGACACCATGTGCCATCTACAGAATGCATTGTAGGTACTTATCTTACCTATTGAGGAGGACCCCTCAAATTTGTGACTGCTACCACAAGGAAAGAGAAGGGACATGGGAACACAACTACCTGCCAGTTCTCCTGTACATCAGACTGAGAGCTGTCCTTCCATGTTGCTGGATCTAAATCCTGGAATTCCCTGCCCAATAGCACTGTACTACAGTGGTGCTACAAAGTTTGTGAACCCTGTAAAATTTTCTCTATTTCTCCATAAATATGATCCATGTGATCAGATGTGAGGCTGAGTACAGGGCTACAGTGGGAAACTTTGTCACATGGTGCGAGCAGAATCATCTGCAGCTTAATGTGAAAAAGACTAAGGAGCTGGTGGTGGACCTGAGGAGGGCTAAGGCACCGGTGACCCCTGTTTTCATCCAAGGGGTCAAGTGTGGACACGGTGGAGGATTACAGATACCTGGGGATACGAATTGACAATAAACTGGACTGGTCAAAGAACACTGAGGCTGTCCACAAGAAGGGTCAGAGCCGTCTCTATTTCCTGAGGAGACTGAGGTCCTTTAACATCTGCCGGATGATGCTGAGGATGTTCTACGAGGCTGTGGTGGCCAGTGCTATCATGTTTGCTGTTGTGTGCTGGGGCAGCAGGCTGAGGATAGCAGACACCAACAGAATCAACAAACTCATTCGTAAGGCCAGTGGTGTTGTGGGGATGGAACTGGACTCTCTGACGGTGGTGTCTGAAAAGAGGATGTTGTCCAAGTTGCATGCCATCTTGGACAATGACTCCCATCCACTCCATAATGTACTGGTTAGGCACAGGAGTACATTCAGCCAGAGACTCATTCCACCGAGATGCAACACTGAGCGTCGTAGGAAGTCATTCCTGCCTGTGGCCATCAAACTTTACAACTCCTCCCTCGGAGTGTCAGACACCCTGAGCCAATAGGCTGATCCTGGACTTATTTCCACTTGGCATGATTAACTTATTATTTATGGTTTTATATTGCTATATTTCTACACTATTCTTGGTTGGTGCGGCTGTAACGAAACCCAGTTTCCCTCGGGATCAATAAAGTACGTCTGTCAGTCTGTCTGTGAAAATGTGATCAGATCTTCACACGTCCTAAAAATAGATAAAAAGAACCCAATTAAATAAATAACAGGAAAAACATTACACTTATTCATTTATTTATTGAGAAAAATGATCCAATATTCCATGTATTTGTTGGAAAAAGTAGGTGAACCTCTGGGGTAATGCCTTCTACAAAAGCTATTTGGAGTCAGGTGTTTCAATCAATGAGATGAGATTGGAGGTGTGGGTTGTAAAAGTGCTCTGCCTCATCAAAACAACTTTTAGAAGAATTGTAGAGATACATGATGCTGGAAAAAAAGCCTACAAGTGCATTTCTAAAGACCTGAGTGTTCATCAGTCCACAGTAAGAGAAATTGTCTACAAATGGAGGGAAATCAGTACTGTTGCTACTCTCCTTAAGAGTGGGCATCTGCAAAGATGCCACCAAGTGATCTTTGGTAATGGCAACGATAACAGCAAAAAACTTGAAGAAATCTTGCAAAAGTCTGTGTTCATGTGTCCACTATAAGAGAAACACTGAACAAGAATGGTGTTCATGGAAGGACGCCATGGAGGAAACAACTACTGTCGAGAAAAAAAATATTGCTGCACATCTCAAGTTTGCAAAAGACCACCTGGGTGTTCTACAACACTTCTGGGACAATGTTCTGTGGACAGATGAGACAAAAGTTGAGCAATATGCATTTCTGCCAAAAAACTATGTTTGGAGGAAAAAGGGCACTGCGCACCAACACCAAAACCTCATCCCAACTGTGAAGCATTGTGAAAGGACCATCATGGTTTGGAGCTGCTTTTCTTTCTCAGGGCCTGGACAGCATTGAGGGAAGAATGAATTCAAAATTGTATCAAGACATTTTACAGGAGAATATCAGGGTTGTAGTCCATCACCTGACGCTTAATAGAAGTTGGATAATGCAACAAGACAGTGATCCAAAGGACGAGTAAATGAACAACAGAATGGTTTAAAAAGAAGAAAATTTGTGTTTTGGAATGGCTGAGTCAAAGTCCTGACCTCAATCCTAGAGAAACGCTGTGGAGAGACCTGAAGCAAGCTATTCATGTGAAGAAGCCCACAAACATCCCAGAGCTGAAGCAGTTTTGTAAGAAGTAATAGCCCTGTGTTTTTGTGCATAGGTGAGTCTCTTGGCTTTGTTTTTACTTCGGAGGAATAGCTTTTTGGCAGAAACTCTTCCATGAAGATGGCTTCTCACAATAATTCTCTGGACTGTAGATGGAGTACTTGGGTTCTAGTGGTTTCTGTGAGTTCAGAGCTGATAATAGTGCTGGACTTCTTCCAATTTAGAAGGGATATCAGATTGATGTATCATTCACCTATGGCACCTAGTTCCTGTGGCTGACAACGGTTTCTGGTCCTAAACTTTACTTGTTTCTTCGTGCTTCTTTAGAAGAGTTTGGATATCTTGAAATTCCTGTCTATTGCAAAACCTTGCTGATGTAGGATGACCACCTTGTGTCTTGTTGCAATGCTCACTCTTGCTACGATGTAAGAATTGATGATTTGAAGGTTAAGCTTAAATCTGCCACATCCTTAGCTTTTATTCTTTGCTCAGTTTGATTGCTTTTACATCTGTTTCTGTTTCAGTTAATCAGTTTAGTTCAGTCAACTCATTATGTCATTGATCATTAATGCCTGTTTGTTATCTTTGTACTGGACCTAAAAAGTAATCAACATTTTTATTTGAAAAGCAATCTTACTTAGTATGTTATTTTCTTTAACAAAATACAACATTTTCTCTGAGCTATATATTTTTTTGGAAAATGAATGTTTAGAAATTAATTTTTTCTCTTCTACTGACACTCATGCGGAAGACAAAAATGACCATCTAAAACAAATTAATATTAAAAAGTCTAGGGTAAGACTTTTGTGCAGTACTGTATGTGGTGACATATGTGCACTTTGATAATAAATTTACTTTGAATTTCGAACTACAGGAGAGTCACAAATAATTGTGATGGAAGCAGACACAACAGTGGCATTTAAGGGGCATTTAGACAGGGACATGAACATTCAGGAAATAGAAGGATATGTAAGTAGATGGGTTTGATTTAACTTAGCATTATAGTTAGCACAGATGCTCTGGGTTATGCTGCATTGTTCAAAGTACTTTCTAGTTTAAGAAATTTCAGATACACAGACTAAGTTCCTCAACCCTATTTGAACTTTAGTGGTGTAAACTTGTCAGGTGTGGCACTAGCAATATTTACAGAGAGCAAATCTATAAGCACTGATATTCACTACGATAACACAGACCCTTGGAATCACTTTAATACTGCTCCCTTTATTGTAGCATTCATTCTATAATTAGCAACACTTCATTGTAGCTGAAAAAATTATGTTTGTATTGTGGCACATATAAATTGCTGGAGGAACTCAGCAGGTTAGGCAGCCATCTATGTAAGTGAATAAACATTTGATGTTTTGAGCCGAGACCTCCATCAGAGTCCAACTTCTGAAATGTTGACTGTTAATTCATTTCCGATAATGCTGCCTGGCCCGTTGAGTTCCTCCAGCATTTTGTATATATTATTCTGGATTTCCAGCATCTGCAGAATCACTTGTGTTTGTAGCTTATATTATGGCGAAAGGCCTTAAACATGAAATCACAGCTGCTAAGCTAAATGGTGGGAGCTGTAAGACTGTGTAATGGGTCAGTGAAGTAGAAGGGCTTTTTTGTTGGCCTTGCAATTGAAAATTGTGGTATTTGTGGAATTTTCACATAGGATAAATAATGAAAAAGAATTCAATTCTTTCCTGGCTTATTTGATGAATAAATTCTTCTAGGGCTTCCAGCCAGGTTCAGTTATCGATTATAACGGAGGTTTTGATGACAAACTCTACCATCTTCATCAGGGATGATTCCTGGGCATGTTTAATCCGGTGGTATTTATAGCTCCATAGTCTGTCCCTCCTGATTGGTTAGTCCTCATCCAATCGGGTTTCCCCTTCCCACCTTGTTATAAAATGGAATTCCAGTTCTTACTTCGAGAGAGACTTCCATCTTTGTTAAAACTTTTTTCCTTTAAGTTTAGTTCAGTGGCTTCCTTTACCAGGTGGTCCCTAAGCCATTGGCGTGGCACAGTAGTTTTATGTCATCAAAATTAGTCATATGGCCATTGCAAATACAGTGTTCTGCGACCACGGATTTCTCTGGGTAACGCATATGGATACACCTGCTGTTCTCCTTGATGCGGGTTTCTACCATGCTGCTCCGCATTCACAGGGAGTCCTATAAACGCCAGTCGACCTGGGATCCTTCTACCAAAGTGCATGACCATACATTTCAATACACTACGTTCCATCTGCCATTTCTTTGTCCATTCTCCAAGTCTGTCCAAGTCCTCCTGCAGGCTCTTTGCTTCCTCAACACTACCTGTTTCTCCTCCTCTCTTCATATCTTCCTCAGGCTTGACAACTTGGCCACAAAGCCATGAATTCCATCATCCAGATGAACGTGACAAGTAGCAGAACCAACATTGACCCCTGTGGAATACCACTAGTCACTGGAAGCCATGCGGAAGAGGCTGCCTTAAGTCCTAATCTTTGCTTTCTGCCAGTCAGCCAATCTTTTATCCATGTCAGTATACTATGGGCTTATATCTTGTTTAGCAGCCTCAGATGCGGAACCTTGTCAAAATCCAAGTAAACAACATCCACTAACTTTTTTCTATCCTGCCTTTTATTTCATCAAAAATTTCCAACAAATAAGTAAAGCTGATGTAAACCATGCTGATTTCAGCTTATTTTGTGATGTATTTCCAAGTACAACAAAACTTCATACTTAGTAATGGACGCTAACATCTTGATAATCACTGACTGACCTCTCATTGCCTATCTTTTTCCTCTCAAAGAACTGAATGATATTTACAATTCTCTCGTCCTTCAGATCCTAATGATTCTTGAAAGATTACTCCTAATGACTAATGTCTCTTCAGCTAACTCATTCAGAATGCTGGGGTTATTCCATCTGGTCCAGGTGATATAGCTACCTTCAGAATTTTCAGCTTCCTGAGAACCTTCTCTTTAGTTTCAGTGACTGCATTCACTTCTGCCCCGTGATAGTCACATTTCTGGTATGTTACTGGTGTCTTCCATACTGAAGACTACTTACTGAGTTTGTCCTCTGATGCACCATCAATAACTCTGAGACGTGGGTTAAGGTAGGCTTTTATTGGCTGGAAGAAAGCACAAGCAGCAAGTGACCATCACACAACATCCTGGAGACTGAGGAAGGGTCTGTGCCTCCAGTCGCCTTTATACCGGGGTCTGTGGGAGGAGCCACAGGAGCAGTCAGCGGGGGGGGGGTCCAGACAGGTATATGTAGTTCACTACATTCACCCCCCCCTTTGTTTTAAAAGAGAGTCCCCATGGGGCAAAGTTTCTTACAAGTATATTTACCGGTTAAGTCTATCAGGTGGTCGAATCTGTCGCTGCGATCTACATAGCACCGGCTGTGATTGCACAGGTGCCGGTGGTGATTGCACTGGAGACGGTGGTTGTGCTGGTTCCAGCCTGACTGGAGGTGTCAGCCCACTAGGCGTCAGTGATCTCTCATGCGTGTGCGAGGCGCCCAGTATGGGAGTGTCGTGAGGAGTCTGTGTGCGCGGTGTCACCTCGGGTACAGGGTTCATAGTTACCGTGGGGTGTTTGGGGTAGTGGTCCGCTACTCCTGCGGGCGCTAGGTTGCGGACGGAGACCGTGTCCTCCTGCCCATCAGGTAAGACCACGTAGGCATACTGGGGGTTTGCATGGAGCAGGTGAACCCTCTCGACCAGCGGGGAGTATTTATTGCTCCTCGCATGTTTCCGGAGCAGCACTGGCCCTGGGGACGTCAGCCAAGCCAGTAGGGTGATCCCAGTGGCAGACTTCCTGGGAAAAGAAAAGAGGCGCTCATGAGGGGTGGCATTGGTGGACGTACATAACAGAGAGCAGATGGAGTGGAGTGCCTCAGGGAGGACCTCCTGCCATCGAGAGACCGGCAACCCCTTTGACTTAAGGGCTAAAAGTGTGGCCTTCCACACTGTGGCATTCTCCCTTTCCACCTGTCCATTTCCCCGGGGATTATAGCTCGTGGTCCTACTAGTAGCAATGCCCCTAGCCAGCGGGTACTGGCGCAGCTCGTCACTCATAAAGGAGGACCCTCTATCACTGTGGATATAGCAGGGGTATCCGAACAGAGTGAAGAGCTGGTGCAGGGCTTTTATGACGGACGTGGCAGTGGTGTTGGGGCAGGGGATGGCAAAAGGGAACCGCGAGTACTCGTCGATAATGTTGAGAAAGTAGGCATTGCGATCAGTGAAGGAAGGGGGCCCTTAAAGTCAACACTCAGTCGCTCAAAGGGGCGGGTGCCCTTGATAAGTTGTGCCTTTTCAGGACGGTAGAAGTGCGGTTTGCACTCAGTGCAGACTTGGCAGTCCCTGGTCATCATCCTGATGTCCTCAAGGGAGTAAGGCAGGTTCTGGGCTTTCACGAAATGGTAAAATCAGGTGACCCCCGGTGGCGAAGATCTGCATGGAGGGCGTATAGCTGGTCGAGCTACGCGCTGGCACACGCTCCCCGGGATAGGGCATCAGAGGGCTCATTGAGCCTTCCGGGCCAGTACAGGATATCATAATTGTAGGTGGAGAGTTCGATTCTCCACTGCAAAATTTTATCATTTTTGATTTTGCCCCGCTGTTGGTTGCTGAACATGAACGTGACCGAGCGCTGGTCGGTCAGCAAGGTGAACCTTTTGCCGGCGAGATAGTGCCTCCAGTGCCTAATTGCTTCCACTATGGCCTGGGCTTCTTTCTCCACCGTGGAGTGCCGAATTTCAGGGCCTTGAAGGGTACGAGAAAAGAATGCTATTGGCCTGCCTGCCTGATTGAGGGTAGCAGCCAGCGCGAAATTGGAGGCGTCACTCTCTACTTGGAAGGGAATGGTCTCATCCACCGCATGCATCATTGCTTTGGCAATGTCCCCTTTAATGCATCTGAAGGCCGCGCGGGCCTCGGCAGAGAGGGGAAATGTGGTAGACTTGACCAGGGGGCGGGCCTTGTCTGCGTAATGAGGGACCCATTGGGCGTAATAGGAAAAGATGCCCATACACCGTGAGAGGGTGGTGGGAAGAGGGAGTTCTAACAGGGGGCGCATACAGTCGGGATCAGGGCCAATGACCCCGTTTTCCACGACATACCCAAGGATAGCGAGTCGGGCGGTTCCGAACACAAACTTGTCCCTGTTATAAGTAAGGTTCAGGGCTTTGGCCACTTGGAAAAATTGTTGGAGGTTGGTGTTGTGATCCGGCCAGTTGTGACCACAGATGGTGATGTTATCCAGATAGGGAAATGTGGCCTTCAGTTGGCACTGGTCCACCATCTGGTCCATTTCCCTCTGGAAGACAGAGACACCATTTGTGACACCGAAGGGGACGTGCAGGAAGTGATAGAGCCTGCCGCCCGCCTCGAAGGCGGTGTAGGGGCGATCCTCCAGGCGGATGGGGATCTGATGGTAAGCGGATTTCAGGTCTATGGTCAAATACACCTTGTACTGAGCTATCTGGTTGACCATATTCGCGATGCGGGGTAGTGGGTATGCGTCAAGCTGCGTGAACCTATTGATGGTCTGGCTATAGTCCACGACCATCCTATTTTTCTGCCCGGACCGAACAACAACCACCTGGGCCCTCCAAGGACTTGTGCTTGGCTCAATGATCCCCTCCCTGAGCAGCCGCTGCACCTCCGACTGAATGAAGGCCCTGACCCCATGCGCTGTACCTCCTACTTTTAGTTGCCACAGGTTTACAGTCGGGGGTCAGGTTGGCGAACAGCAGTGGGGGAGGGATCTTGAGGGTGGAGAGGCTGCAAGTGGCGTCAGTAGCGCAGCTGTCGGCATGGTGCTGGGTGGGATGTGCGGGTCGGTGTGTGTGTGTGGTCAGTAGCGGGGTATATGACAAAGTCCCACAAAACTGAGGGTTCCTGACCGTGAGTGGTGGGAGGGGCTCGTCATATGCCATAGTCACACTTTCGAGGTGGCTCTGGAAGTCCAGCCCCAATAGCACAGGCGCACACAGTTGAGGCATGACCAGTAGCGCAAAGTCCCGATATTCTGTGCCCTGCACCACCAATGTTGCTACACAACTCCCCCCCCCCCCCCCCAGATGTCTGTGGAATGCGACCCAGAAGCCATGGTGACCCTCTGGCTTACCGGCCGTGTCACGAGTCCACAGCGTTGCACCGTGTCTGGGTGAATAAAACTCTCAGTGCTCCCTGTGTCAAACAGGCAGCTAATCCTGTGCCCCTCCACCAGGATGTCCATCATTGACCTTGCAAGCTGGTGTGGGGCGCTTTGGTCGAGGGTTACGGAGGCCAGAGTTGAACCGCCATCTTGGTGCCCAGTAAACACCCGTGGGTCGGAGGCGGGGTGAGGTGGCGCTGACAAAGATGGCCGCCCCATGTCTCGCATGAGGCGGGCAGGCAAGATGGCCGCCCCCATGCCTCGCACGTGGCGCTGCTCGACCCCGTTCGTGGTTCAGACTTACAGACCTTCGCGAAATGGCCCTTCTTCCTGCAGCTGGAGCAGGTCGCTTCTCGGGCGGGGCAGCGTTTTCGGGGGTGCTTTTCGAGTCCGCAGAAGTAACACTGCGCGGACTTGCGACTGGCAGCAGCTGTGGTCGGTTTCGGGGAGTTCGTGGACACGAGTGGCAGCAGCGGTGGTCGATTCGCTCATGGGTGGCGGGGTCTATGGTGTCCACGGAACCGACGGGGGATCGCTCGATCGCTGAGCATAAGGTAAGATCGGCATTTTCCAGCAGCCGCTGGTGCACGTACACTGACCTGATCCCCGTAACAAAGGTGTCTCGTACCAGGAGCTCCGCATGCTGTTCCGCCATCAGTCCCTTGCAGTCGCAGGCCCACACGAGTGTCTGTAGGACTCGGAGAAACTCCCCGCTCAACTCGCCGGTTCGCTGCCACCGCGTCGCTAAGCGATGTCTTGCGTAGACGATGTTCACCGGCCACAGGTACTGTCTTTTGAGGGCGTCCAGTGCCCCTTGGTAGGTTGGCAGGTCCCTGATAAGGGAGTAACCTTTCGGGCTGACCCTCGAAAGGAGGATTCTGTGCATAATAGCGGGCTCAGTCACACGAATCTCCTCCAAGTATGATTGGAAGCATGCAAGCCAGAGTTCAAAGGCAAGAGCTGCTTCTGAGTCTTGAGGATCAATGTCCAATTTTTCGGGACGTAAAATGCTTTCCATGTTTTAAAACTTCCAGCCAATAAAATTGATGCACCATCAATAGCTCTGAGACGTGGGTTAAGGTAGGCAAGAGGATGTTTAGCACCATCTACCAACCTCTTGCTCGCTGCTCCTGAAGGAAAGTTCCTGTGTTCAAATGGTCTCTCTCTCACTCCCAATGCTGTTGGAGGATGGTGCTGGAGTTCTTGGGCAAGGTTTAATCAACACAGTTTGTGACTGGACTCTAATTCACGTTATGATGTGTAACTGTCTTCTGATAGCTCCCTTTTTTGTTGCTAATTTGGGCGGCTTTGAATTAGGGCAGCCTGCAAAGAACAAATACTGAGCTGAAGTGAATTATGCCTGAACTCTTTTTCTTTCTCTCTCTCTCCCTCTCCCTCTCCCTCCCCCCCCCAACTCTACTCAAATCAAATTCCAGAACTGAACTGACTTCTTACCATACCGCTGTAAGACTGTATCATCTAATCACCTGAGCTGGAAGAAGTTTGGGAACTTTATTTACTCACTTACATATGCATATACTTTGCTAACCTGTTTTGCCTTACTTTGTTTTGTATTACTTTATCACATACAGTTGGCCCTCCTTATCCGCGAGGGATTGGTTACGGGACCCCTTGCGGATACCAAAATTCGCGGATGCTCAAGTCCCTTATTCGACCTGTCTCAGTGCAGTGGACCTTAGGACCCAGCAGAACCCCAGACCTTATTTAACCTGTCTCAGTGTGGTGGACATTAGGACCCAGAGGTAGAGATCTGAATCCACAGTGTTTCTGTTCATGAAAATAATCACGGTAATGATTCAAAAAATATAGTGGAAATAATAAAGTGATCGGAAAGAGGCGAAATGCCATCGGTCATTGGAAAAGCGTTAGGCTACGTCAGTCAGCGATCGGAACAATTTTAAAGGATAAAGTGAGAAAGGCTCTGCCCCGATGAAAGCTACAATTATTACTAAGCAACACAGTGGTTTAGTTTTTGGGTTTTTGATCCTCCACATCAACCCGGTATGGTGGAGAGTGCACTCGGGAGTGGTCTGTCACTAGATCGAACTCGGGAACTTCCGTTCCCAAGCCCAGCGCTGAAACATACGTTCTTAAGTGTTTTATATGCATAGAAAGGTAAAATATATACTATATACGAAGACAAACATTTGACTAACTGACACTAAATAATACTGGATGTACCTGTTCCGACTTACTTAGTAAGAGAACTTCCGATTTTTTTCTATCCCAATCCACGATAACCCATGCACATCGTTCCGTATACTTTAAATCATCTCTAGGTTACTTATAATACCTAATACAATGTAAATGCTATGTAAAATAGTTGTTATACTGCATTGTTTAGGGAATAGTGACAAGAAAAAAAAGTCTGTACATGCTCGAACAACAAGTGCTGGAAGAGCACTTCCAGGTTTTTGCGATTCGCGGTTGGTTGAACTCGCACATGCGAAATTCGCGGATAAGGAGGGTCCATCTGGAGTTACTAATAAAATAGTGTTTATAACGGAAGACTCAGACTCCAGGTGTGTCCATTTCTGCTGGTCCTTTTTAACCCGTTACGGGGTACGGAACACAAATCAGTACTAAAATTGATAGTACTCAGACAGTTATAGATCATTGACTAATTTAACAGAGCTCCTGAGTGTCTCATAACCATGTAATAATATTGATAAAGCTGTTAAACAGTTCATATATTTGTTAAGGCTAACAGCTTGCACCCTCAATAAATGGAATACAATCTCTGTAGCTCGTTTCTTTTGGGTGGGTTTATGAGAATGCTTATTGTTGTCATCACATAGTCCATTTCCAGAGACTTGCATTCATATGAAGCCCTTTGTGTTTCTCTCTGATTGTCCCAAAACATTTTGCAGTAATGAAACGCTTTTGAATTGTGGTGTTGCAGGAATATTGCAGTCATCTTGTACATCACAAGCTTTCACAAATCACTTTTTATTAATTGTTAAATATTTGCCAGTATGATAACATTAACAACTTTTTGATAAAGCAAATGTTTTATGTAAAAGATATGACTTCTAATTAGTCTAGAATTCAGACAAACTGCACTTGGAATGCTGGCCTAGAGATTCTTGATAAGACTTCCATTCATAGACAAAAGTGCTAATTAAACCATGGGTCTTTATTATTTTATTTTACTATTTGCAAGTCAATTTTTGAGTTTTATTTTGAACACTTGGAAACACTTCTTATACAAGTTTTGTCTTTTCAGGATTTCTGAGTTTTTGGCGTGGCAACTTGGCAAATGTGATTCGGTATTTCCCAACTCAGGCTCTGAATTTTGCCTTCAAGGATAAATACAAGCAATTATTTATGGGAGGAATTGACAAAGAAAAACAGGTATAAAACAGACATTACCAGTAAAAAATGGGATATTATTTTGCTTTAATTTCTGTCTTTGTTGAAGTAATAGAACAACAGGTGCATGGATAAGGGAAGAATTTAACATACTTTGTTCATGTCCATTATCGTAAAGGAAGTTTAATTCATGGAAAAAGTGTTGCAGTGTACCTTACACCAGTACCTGAGGAATCTGGACAAGGCTAAGTTCTATTCTGCAGTTGGACCATAAAAGGTCTAGCAGTGGAACAATTAAAATGGTGCCCCCTACCACTAAGTAAGTTTGGTGTTGCTTCTTTGAAAAGCAAATATGCAAAGTAAATTTATTATCACAGTACATATATTTCACCATATATAACACTTGAGATTTTTTTTGCGGGCAAAGATTCAAAGTACATTAATTATTGATGTATGTATACAGAATAGAACTCTGAGATTCGTCCTCCTTCAGTCAGGCATACACAGTAAATCCAAGAGAAACAATAGAATCAATGAAAGACCACACCCAACAGGACAGACAACCAACTGTACAAATAAAAAAAAAATTCATAATAAGCAATAGATATTGGAACGAGACGAAGAGTTCTTGAAAGTTAGTCTGTTGGTTGTGAGAACAGTTCACTGATGGGGCAGGAGAAGTTGAGTGGTTAACCCCTCAGGTCAAGATCCTAATAGTTGAGGGGTAAGAACTGTTCTTGAACCTGGTTGTGTGGGTCATGAGACTCCTGTACTTTCTTCCTGATGGCAACAGCGAGAAGAGAGTATGGCCTGCATGGTGGGGGTCCTTGATGATGGATGCTGTTTACTTACAACAGTGCTCTGTGTAGATGTGCTCAGTGGTAGGGTGAGCTTTACCGTGATAGACTGGGTTGTATCCACTACTTTTTATGGGATTTTCTGTTCCAAGGGCATTGGTATTTCCATACCAAGCCTTGATGCAACCAGTCAATCTACACACCACCACACATCTGTAGAAGTTTGTCAAAGATTTAGATGCCATGCCGAATCTTTGCAAACTCCCTGGACGTAGAGGTGCTCCTGTGCTTTCTATATAATTGCACTTGCTTGCTGGGCCCAGGACCAGTCTTCCAAAATGATAACACCAAGGAATTTAAATTTCCTGAACCTCTCCACCCCTAATCCCCTGATCGCCCAATCCCCCGATGAGGTGTAGGTCATGGACCAACAATTTCCTCCTCCTGAAGTCAATAATCAGCTCCTTAGTCTTGCTGACATTGAGTGAGAGAGAGGTTGATGTGTATACATGTATATATCTGCACAAGTTCCACATTTGCTACATTTACATAGATAACTGCTAAGTCATTAAGTGGTTGTGAATATCTGTTAACTTTATTGAGAGGTGAAACCTTGGTTTTTCTTGCTGTCTTATGTTTTTGTAGAAATGAGCCTGGAAATTCAATATTGATGGAATAAAATTTTATTTCCTTAAATAGAAACTGTTACTATATGAGTGCTTTTAGTACCAATTATTGCCAATAAATAGTGCAGCAGTTGATTAATTATATATAATTTTAAAACATGTATTTAACAGAGTCTGGAAAAGTGAGGTTTTGTAAAACTTGCAAGGGAACACAAATAAGTTGTCCAAAAGTTGAATGGATGTAAATTATGTTAAAAGCCTTGACAGTTGAAATTAAATCTTAGTGTAAATGTAAGCTAAAGTATTTATGTTGAGTGAAAAATTTTAAGGATGAGTTTTTGTTTCATTTTAGTTTGGAAAATGGTTCTTAGCAAACTTAGCATCTGGAGGAGCTGCGGGTGCTACGTCCCTCTGTTTTGTATATCCACTGGATTTTGCACGAACACGTTTGGCAGCTGACGTTGGCAAAGGTAGTATGAAGAAAAATTACCTCATTATACAGTCAGTGCTCAAACCACAAAAAATAGGGCTAGACAACTGAGCACTTTGGGTTGAAGAGAGGGCTATTGAGGAGGAATTGAAATGATTAAAGCTTGAGAGTATGTGGTGCTTGTCAGAAAAGATATTCAGGAGATAACAATTAGATTTAGCCAAGAGCAGCAGAGTCAATGTTTTGATTTAAGTAAAGCATTCCCATTGATTTGCATTGGATAATTGGCTCAACCATATCAGAGTTAGGAGATTAACAGTAGAAATTCACCACATTCATAATAATAGAGACCGTAATTACAACAAAAAATAAGGAGAACCGGGGTATGTCATACAGCCACTCAAGTTTACTTCATCGGGTCTATGTGATCTTCCAGTAGAACAACTCTATAAGTGCTGTTTCCCTCTCCTTGTAGTAGCCATGAAACTTAATCTATTTTACATGCCCATAAACTTTCCTTTTGTTCTTTTGGCATTAACCCACGTTAACTGGTAACATATAAAACTAGATAACCTAGAAGCATATCTTTGGTGTTGGCGCGTGGCCTAGTGGATAAGCCATCGGTCCAGTGACCTGAATTCGAGCCTTAGCTGAGCCAACGTGTTGTGTCCTTGAGCAAGGCACTTAACAGCACATTGCTCTGCGACATCACCGGTGCCAAGCTGCTTGGGTCTTAGTGCCCTTCCCTTGGACAACATCGGTGGCGTAGAGAGGGGAAGGCTTGCAGCTTGGGCAACTGCCAGTCTCCCATACAACCCTGCCCAGGCCTGCGCCCTGGAAACCTTCCAAGGTGCAAATCCATGGTCTCTTGAGACCAACGGATGCCTGTTATTACAGGATAAAACTAGGAAACCCAGCAGACACACATGCTCTTCAGTGTTTATAAAGGCAGCACCCCACAGGTCTGATTGTACCCAAGTTTGGTCATACATGAGGCAGCATTTGTGTCGCTGTACTGCCATATATTGTCTTGTTTATCAGCCCAATCCTTATACATTTTGATTTCCAGTCTGAAGATCAAATTCTCAGCTTTGTGTGTATCCTACAGCTGAGTAGCTACAGCCCTCTTGTGGTAAAGAGAATATCAGAAATATTCTGTATATTTATGAGTAAAGTATTTTCTCCTTAGCTCTGTCACTTATCCTGAGACTCTATCCCATAGTTTTAAAAGTTCCATTAAGAGCTGACAGGTTCTCAGCATTAACCTTGTCAATCTCTTGGAATCTTGTGTACTTCCATGAAATCACCTCTTTAAAAAACATTAGTGAATGAAGACTGGCTTTTTTCTTTAAAAATTTAAAATGTATTCATAAAAATATGTACTAGAAATACCAAACGACACTTGGTTTTCTTCCCATTCATAGTCTGGTCCATATATATTCATAATGCTGTTGTTTATACATCTGTGATTTCATCAAATTGAAACATTATTTGTACAGTGAACCAGTACCATTCATGTAACCTCTTTGAACAATATATGTTCAAGTCTTTGGAATGCTGTTACACCGGACCCAACCCAGGCCAGTCTTATTCATCTTTCATCATAAGACATTCATTTCAGGAATCAATATGGTTTGTCTGACTTCAAGACAAGTGTACCTTTTGTTCATATGGAGACATACACTGCACATTTTACCCTGAAAGAAATCCTACCAGAATTTTGCACAATATCTCAGCAGGATTTCCACACTTGTACTCCAAATCCTTTGCTGTTAAAAGCCAACATACCATATGTGTTCATAATCTCTTACTTTATCTTACATTATCTGCATATTTGTGAATCTCCTGAACCAGTACAGCAAAGTGGTGAACATCTCAGGAGTCTGTATCTTAGTTGCCGTAGAAACCTGAGTGCGGAGATACAACCAAGGAGTTGCAGGTCATGTTGGCATAGATTTGGAAAGCCATTTCAGTGTATGCTACTAATATGCAAAGTCAAAAAGTAAAAGTTAAAAGTTTTAATGAGTAATGATATGGCGGCTTTAAAAATATTAGAGACACCACTTGCAAAAGGAGGAAGAATGCCTGATCCGCAATGTAGTGAAAGTAGATTAATAACGGCCGATAGAAGTGAAACTGCAGAATAGAGGTTCAGGCCAAGGATTAACATATTGCTCACTTGGGAAGGAAAAGGTTCAAAGAAGCACGTTGTCTTGATCTTAGTGTCAAAGAAGTCATTAAGTCCCATTTGAAAGGGGAAAGTGAAATATCTTCAGGAAGATGATGGTGATTGAAAAATTCAAGCAGGAATTTTTTTTTAGTGTTAAGGATAAACCTACAGCAGTAGGTATTTTAGGCGGTAAAGAATTAAATGACATTCATGGACCAAACAGATCTGCCCTTTGACAGAAAAGTAAACTAGTTGTATGCTCGATACTGTGAAATTTCTCTTTTAAGACAGTGATCCAAAATGATTTTGCAAAAGAGAACTTTGTTGGAATATTTATGACTTTTAGAAAGGAATTTGTTAGGTTCTTGTGGAAAAAATAGTTTGCAAAGCCACAATGGAAAAGGGGTTGGAAACAACAGGATTGTTCATAAAGAGCTATAAGACTCTTCATGGCAAGTATGGGTCCCTCCTATGCTATTTTGTAAAGTTAAGAACATTAAAAGGGGAAGTGAAAAGGAAGTTAAGCAAAGCAGCTCCAATTAATTTTCATGAAAGAAAAGCCATGGTCTAACCAGTACAGTGGAAAATGGGTTGAGTGTGGCATTTAGCAGTGTCATGCTGGAGGAAGATTGGAAGATGATTGAAGTGTAATATTGATGAGAGATACAAGGAAGTAATCAGAGATGTCATTTTTAGGCTATAAGAGTAGAGTCTGTGAGAGATACTGTACAGTGCCCATATAAAAATTCATCTGCCCACCCCCGCCGCAGAAGTTTTCACGTTTTATTGTCTTACAGCATTGAATCACAGTGAATTTAGTTTGGCTTTTTTGATACTGATCAACAGAAAAAGACTCCTTCATATCAAAGTGAAAACTGATCTCTACAAAGAGATGTAAATTGCCAATATAACACACCAAATAATTGATTATATAAGTATTCACCCCCACCCCCCAATATGACACACCAAATCATCACTGGTGCAGCCAATTAGTTTCAGAAGTCACATAATTGGTTAATGGAGATCACCTGTGTGCAGTCAAAGTGTTTCAATTGATTATAAAAGTACACCCATATCTAGAACATCCAGCTGCTAGTGAGTCAGTATCCTGGTAAAAACTACACCATGAAGATAAAAGAATACTCCGGGTAACTACAGAAAAGTTATTGAAAATACAAGTTGGGATACAAGAAAATTTTGAGGTCACTGAATATCCCTTGGTGTGCAGTTAACCATCAAGAAATGGAAAGCATTTGCACAGCTGTAAATCTGCCTAGAACAGGCCATCCTCAAAACCTGAGCAACCATGCAAGAAGGGGACTAGTGAGGCAGGCCACCAAGAGACTTTTGACAACTCTGGGGGAGTTACAAGTTTCAGTGGCTAAGATGGAGAGACTATACATGCAACAACAATTGCCCGGGTGCTTCACCAGTGGCAGCTTTCTGGGAGAATGACAAAGAGAAAGCCACTGTTGGAAAAAAAATTCACATGAAATCTTGGCTAGAATTTGCCAAAAGGTATGAGGGTGACTGAAGTCAGCTGTAAGAAGGTTCTAAGGTCTGATGAAACCAAAATTGAGCTTTTTTGGCCACCTGAGTAAATGCTATGTTTGGCATAAGGCAAACACCGCATGTTGTCAAAAATACACTATCCCTAGCGTGAAACATGGTGGCGGCTGCATCATGCTTCACTGCAGCAGGCAGTGGAAGGCTTGCGAGGGTAGAGGGTAAAATGAATACAGCAATATACAGGGAAATTCTGGAGGAAATCCTGATGCAGTCTGCAAGAGAACTTTTGGGAGAAGATTTGTTTTCCAGCAAGACAATAACCCCAAGTATAAAGCCAAAGCTACACAGGAATGGCTTAAAAACAACATATTTAATATCCTTGAGTGGCCAAGTCAGAGTCCAGACCTCAATCCAATTGAGAATTTGTCAGGGGACTTGATAAGGGCTGTTCACTCACGGTCCCAATGCAATCTGACAGAGCTTAAGCAGTTTTGTAAAGAAGAATGGGGGGAAATTGCAGTGTCCAGGCTTTATTCTGAAAGAGGAGCAATGGAGCATAGTGTGAGCAAAACATCAAGGTAATTTGAATTTGTTAACCAAGGAGATGGAGTGAAGGATGAAAGAAAGAGTAGTACTGAATGTCCATGTGGGATTACTTGAGAGGGATACAGGTGTGGAAAAGGAGGAGGATTAAAGAAAGACTAAATTGTGAGTAAGAGATTAGGCACAGTGAGAAATATCCAAAGGATGAGAAATCAAAAGTTGGCATGGGATATTAGCTATAGCTGAGAGATGAGAGAAAGTTCCAAGGTCTATGCAGAAAGGAACGGAAATTGAAGCACATGTAGAAGTCCATACAAATGGTGAATTTGGGTTATAGTCATGGCAGAGATTAAAACTGCTATTCAATCTGAAATGTCCTGATCATGAACATCTTACTACCATTTCAAAGATAATTACATTTGGTACCTTAACTAATAAATTGTTAGTCAATTATCAACCAATATGTAAAGTTTAAACACATCTAGTAAAGCATTTCGCAAAGGAAGTGGCTCACAAATTATTTTAATTAAATGAATCGTTTTCTGGATGTAGGCCCAGATTCTTGTCCTGTCTGATATGAGTTTACTTATAACTGCCTCACTGGAGAGTGGTGGTCTTTCCCCAATGGTTTAGAAGCAAACAGCTAAACAGAGACCAGGAAGCTACCAGATTAACTAGTCCATCTAAAGTTGTTCACCATTGTCTTTCAGAGAAGGAAATCAGAAGCCTAATGTATTCCAGGTCTTAAGCAGAGTTTTGATTAATACTTGCCCATCCATTGGTTTAAAATATTTAAGCACAGTGGCCCAGATTATGCAGATGCATTCTGCTGTTTTGCATGGAAATGTAAGGCTCCATAGGTTCAGGACTCACTCATTTGTGTAGGAGCACTGAACTATTACCAAGATCTCTTGTCTGTGCTGGGTTCTACAGAGAGAAGCAGAAGTTAGCTGAGATTTCATAGTACTTGCACTTGGCAATTTCCTCTTGAACTCTGTGCAAAGTTAGATCTGCAGAGATAGCGAAAGTACATCCACTTGAATGGTGATTGTAATTATTCAGGATACAAAAGCAAGAATACAGAACATTGTATTTTAAATGTATTTCACATTACATGTGCTTTAGTCAAGTCAAGTCAACTTTTAGTGTCATTTCGACCATAACTGCTGGTACAGTGCTTAGTAAAAACGAGAAAACGTTTTTCAGGACCATGGTTTACATGACACAGTACAAAAAACTAGACTAAACTACGTAATTTAAAAAAAACACAGAGAAAGCTACACTAGACTACAGACCTACACTGGACTGCATAAAGTGCACAAAAACAGTGCAGGCATTACAATAAATAAGAAACAGGACAGTAGGGCAAGGTGTCAGTCCAGGCTTCGGGTATTGAAGAGTCTGATAGCTTGGGGGAAGAAACTGTTATATAGTCTGGTCATGAGAGCCCGAATGCTTCAGAGCCTTTTCCCAGACAGCATGAGGGAGAAGAGATTGTATGAGGGGTGCATGGGGTCCTTCATAATGCTGTTTCCTTTGCGGATGCAGTGTGTAGTGTAAATGTCCATGATGGCGGGAAGAGAGACCCCAATGATCTTCTCAGCTGACCTCACTATCCGCTGCAGGGTCTTGCGATCCAAGATGGTGCAATTTCTGAACCAGGCAGTGATGCAGCTGCTCGGGATGCTCTCAGTACAACCCCTGTAGAATGTGATGAGGAGGGGGGTTGGGAAATGGACTTTCCTCAGCCTTCTCAAAAAGTAGAGACACTGCTGGGCTTTCTTTGCTATGGAGCTGGTGTTGAGGGTCCAGGTGAGATTCTCCGTCAGGTGAACACCAAGAAATTTGGTGCTCTTTACGATCTCTACCGAGGAATCGTCGATACTCAGCGGGGAGTGGTCGCTCCATGCCCCTCTGAAGTCAACAACCATCTCTTTTGTTTTGTTCACATTAAGAGACAGGTTGTTGGCTCTGCACCAGTCCGTTAGCCGCTGCACCTCCTCTCTGCAAGCTGACTCGTCGTTCTTGCTGATGAGATCCCCCACGGTCATGTCATCGGCAAACTTGATACGGTTCGAGCTGTGTGTTGCAGCACAGTCGTGGGTCAGCAGAGTGAACAGCAGTGGACTGAGCACACAGCCCTGGGGAGCCCCCATGCTCATTGTGATGGTGTTGGAGATGTTGCTCCCAATCCGGACTGACTGAGGTCTCCCAGTCAGGAAGTCTAGGATCCACCTGCAGAGGGAGGTGTTTAGGCCCAATAGGCTCAGCTTTCCAATCAGTTTCTGAGGGATGATTGTGTTGAATGCTGAACAAAAGTCTATGAACAGCATCCAAACATGTGTCTTTTTTGCCCAGGTGGGTTAGGGCCAGGTGGAGGGTGGTGGCAATGGTGTCATCTGTTGAGCAGTTGGGACAGTAGTTGGGACAAACTGCAGGGGGTCCAGTGAGGGGGCAGCAGGGTCTTGATATGCTTCATAACGAGCCTCTCGAAACACTTCATGATGATGGATGTAAGTGCAACAGGACAGTAGTCATTTAGGCAGGACACTGAAGACTTCTTTGGCACAGGGACGATGGTAGCGGCCTTGAAGCACGTTGGAATGGTGGCGCTGCTCAGAGAGATGTTGAAAATGTCAGTGAGAACATCTGCTGGTCTGCACATCCTCTGAGCACTCTACCAGGGATGTCTGGTCCAGCAGCCTTCCGTGGGTTGACCCTGTACAGGGTTCTTCTCACGTCGGCCACGGTGAGTCACAGCACCTGGTCATTTGCAGGAGGGGTGGACTTCCTCGCCGCCACGTCATTTTCTGCCTCAAACCGGGCATAGAAGTTATTCAGTGCATTTGGGAGGGAGGCATCACTCGCACAGTTAGGTGATGTTGTCTTGTAATTGGTGATGTGCTGGATGCCCTTCCACATGCACCACGTGTCGCCACTGTCCTGGAAGTAACTGTGGATTAGCTGGGCATGTGCACGCTTTGCCCCTCTGATGGCTCAGGACAGTTTGGCCCTTGCTGTTGTTAAAGCTGCCTTGTTGCCTGCTCTGAAGGCGGAGTCACGGGACCTCAGCAGCGCACACACCTGTGCGGTCATCCATGGCTTCTGTTACTTTTAGATAGAAAATAATTGTTAAAATTTTCAAGTACTTCTTAATGTCAGATATAGATTGAAAATAGATAGACGGTGCATTAATATCTGCTATCAAGTGAGTTTATTTTTGTGTAGGGCTTCTGGTTGTTATATGTAACTGAGTATGTCGACCATGTCCCTGCTGCCACTTGGTTTCATGGATGGTTTTCTGGATCTATGGTTGGCTCTAGTCAGCTGGAAATACAAATAATGAGGGTGATTACTTGCTTCAGGAATATCTTACAAACAACATATTATTTCCATCCAGCCCTCAACAGAATAGGCCATCCACCACTCAACATGCTGATGGTTATTCATTCACTTCAGTATCCTGTTCTGGCCTTCTCCCCATGTCCTCTAACTTAAAAATATACCTATTTCTTTGAATATATTTTAATGACTTAAATTGCACAGTTACACCAAATCATTCAGATTTCTCTATCACAATCTGTGGATATATCCTGACCTGACAGAACAGACCCACTTGAGTTAGCAAAATAAGTTACAACACACAGCTGTACGACATGAAGATCCATGCCATTAAATCAGGCAGAAACAAAAAAAAAATGGTGATGGTAACTAATGGCCTCCCTTAACTGATAATTTTGTGCTCCTTTTCATTGCACAATATTTGGTACTCAGTGACTCTACCCAGAGCATAGAATATACAGTGGGTAAGGAATTTCATTATCCATGAATGGGTCAGCAACACTACCACTGACAGACTTGCAAGTCCAGTTAGACATGGGTAGATCTAGCTGCCAGGGTAAAACCAAACTCTGGCTGATTTCACTGTTACCAGTCTTCTACTTGCAAATGCATCTTTTGTCATGGTATTAGTAAATTTTACCTCCAGTATTGCTTCATCCTTATTGAAGCTTCTTGTCTTTATGCTGAGAATATTCTCCATCTTGTTATGTAGCAGTACTATCATGTTAACTGCTAAAAACAATAGAAACTGGAGAATCCTTTGAATAATGAGAGATTGAAAGGTGTTAATGTACAGCGGGACCAGAATGTCCTTGGATGTGAATTACTGAAAGCTAAGATGGAGATATAACAAGCAAATTAAGAAAGAATAGTTTATTATTTTAATGGTAAGATGATTTGAGTCTAATTAAGGACATATAAGGCCCAATGAGTCAGTATCTGAGATGCTATAATCTGTCTACATAGGTGGTGTGTAGTAGATGTATACCAGCTTGACCCCTGCTATAGTGAGTTTGTAACTGGATAAATGCACATGATTACAATACAACTCAAACCTCCAAATAAACACCAGTCCTCATCAGAGTGTCATATTGGATATCAGTGTTTGTGCTTCTTTACAACTATATAATTCTTACAGAATTTTTGCAATTACCATTTATCCCAAAAATCAAAAAAAAAGATATATATGATGGTAATGTATCTGAGAAAGAGGAGAATCTCAGTGCCATCAAAAATTGGCAGTGTTAAGATTCAGTCATTCAACAGTCAATGCCATAAAAGGACAAAACACAAATGCTTATGCATATTAAATGATCAATTTCATCACTACAAGGCAATTGTGGTTTGATGAATGCAATGGAAAAAGTGTTAGTTGGTTGTCTCAAAGATTAAAATCAAAACCAATCACCCATTATCCTGATGGTTATTTGATAGAAGTCAGAGACCCTGTTAAAAAAAATTTTTTAAACGGATGACAATAAAAGTGAATCATTTGTTGCAAGTAGAGTGGCATAACAAATTTAACATTAGGACTAATTTACAAATCATTAATATGCAAGGAAAGCAGCAGGTGCTCTCCATCCTGCAGCAAGTATACTTCGGGTGCTTTTTAAAAAAAATTTTTATTAGTTTTTCAAAACGTTTTACAAAATTAAAAACCCCAAATCCCAGTGGGGAGCATTAATACACTGCAAGATTAAGCATACAATAACAATATGCTACAAAGGAAGAGAATTTAACAAAAAAGCACCTAAATTAAAGACAGGTGAGCTTAGTGTCCTCCCCAAGCCCCACAACACAAGAAAAAAACAACAACTCCAGACCAACCACCACACAGTATAAAGAGTATAAGTCCGGACAGTCAAACTCCCAGACTGTGAATACACTTAGTAACAGAGGATAATAATGCCTACTACCAGAAAAAAAAAGGAGCCGAAAGCAAGGGACCGAAAAGAAGAAAAAAAAACCAAAAACCCTAGTCAAGAGGAAGGTTATGAAAGTACTCGATAAAAGGTCCCCAGACCTTATGGAACTTTAGATCCGAATTCAGAACTGAATAATGAATTTTTTCGAGGTCCAAGCAGGCCATAATGTCGTTAAGCTATTGCGCATGAGTGGGCGGGGCAACATCTCTCCATCTAAGGAGGATCAAGCGTCTCGCCAGGAGAGAGGCAAAGGATAGTATTCGGCATTTGGTCAGACCCAGACATAAATCTGTCTTGCCCCAAAAACCGAACAGAGCAATTAAGGGGTTAGGTTCTAGGTGCTGATTCAGAATACCCGATAATGTAGTGAAGACATCTTTCCAGAATTTCTCCAAGGTAGGACAGAACCAGTACATATGAATGAGAGAGGCCACGCCCCTCTTGCATTTATCACAGAGCGGACTAATGCCAGGGTAGAATCGAGATAGTTTAGATTTAGACATATGGGCTCTATGAACAATCTTAAACTGTAAGAGGCAATGGCGAGCACAAAGGGAGGTTGAGTTAACCGATTTGAGAACTGAGTCCCAGCTCTCCTCGGATAAGGAGATATTTAAATCCTGCTCCCAGGCCATTTTAATTTTATCCACAGGGGCCCGTCGTAAGGCTGCTATTTTATCTCGGATAATTGAAATTAAA
This sequence comes from Hemitrygon akajei, assembly GCF_048418815.1. Classification (NCBI taxonomy): domain Eukaryota; kingdom Metazoa; phylum Chordata; class Chondrichthyes; order Myliobatiformes; family Dasyatidae; genus Hemitrygon; species Hemitrygon akajei. The sequence continues at coordinate 68,348,548 of NC_133127.1, read as the reverse complement.
CCTTTACCTAGTGGATTAATGGAAAGAAATAGGTCCATAGCATTTTTCGCAGGCATTTCAGGAAAGTTGGGAATTAAAGGAGCAGTAAAGTGTCGGATTTGGAGATATCTGAAAAAGTGAGCGTTAGGCAGGTTGAACTTAACGGAGAGCTGCTGAAAAGAAGTGAAGCGATTATCAATGAAGAGATCTTCAAAATGTCTAATGCCCTTCCTGTACCAAACATGGAATGCTGAATCGTACGTAGTAGGTAAAAAAAGGTGATTATGTGCGACAGGGCTAGAAACGGAAAACCCCTGGAAACCATAGCATTTCCTGAACTGAGCCCATATACGCAAAGTGTGTCTAACCAGAGGATTAGCTATTGATCTGGGCAGACTGCTAGGGAGTGCAGAGCCAAGAAGTGCAGATATAGATAATTCTTTAGTGGAGCTCAACTCCATTGCCACCCAGTTAGGGCACTCGGGTTGACCGTGGAAGAAAGACCAGAAGGCAGCACAACGTATATTAGCTGCCCAGTAATATAAGCAAAAGTTAGGTAAGGCCATGCCACCCTCTTTTTTAGATTTTTGGAGGTGGATTTTATTAATTCTAGAGCGCTTATTCTGCCACAAATATGACAAAATAATACAGTCTAAGGAATCAAAAAAAGATTTAGGAATAAAAATTGGGATAGATTGAAATAAGTATAAAAATTTGGGAAGAACATACATTTTAACAACATTTATACGACCTACCAAGGACATAGATAGAGGTGACCATTGTACCAGACTCTGTTTTATAGCATATGAAAGATTGACAAAGTTTTCACGAAAGAGATCTTTAAACTTCCTTGTGACTGTAATTCCAAGATAAGTAAATTGATTATGGACTACTTTAAAAGGGAAATCACGAAATATTAGTTCTTGTGCTTCTTTATTAATTGGGAAAAGTTCACTGTTATGTAAGTTGAGTTTATAGCCAGAGATCTGGCTAAACTGGTCAAGAAGTGAAAACATTAGAGGTAAGGATGTAGACGGATTTGAGAGAAAGAGTAATAAGTCATCAGCATAGAGAGAAACTTTATGCTCTACACTCCCTCTCCAAATCCCGGTCAATTCAGGACAATTTCGAAATGCTATCACCAGAGGTTCTATAGCCAAATCAAAGAGAAAGGGACTTAAGGGGCATCCCTGACGGGTGCCACGTTTGAGATTAAATACTTGGGATTTCTGAAAATTAGTTAGAACAGAAGCAGTAGGACACAGGTACAGCAATTGGATCCAAGAGATGAAACTTTGGCCGAGGTCAAATTTTTCTAAGACTGCAAAAAGGTAGTTCCACTCTATACGATCAAATGCTTTCTCCGCATCAAGGGAGATAACACATTCAGGAGTCCCAGTTGGAACTGAGTATAAAATATTAAATAGACGCCGAATGTTAAAAAAAGGGAGACGGTTTTTAATAAAGCCTGTTTGGTCATCAGAGATAATGGAGGGGATAACGGTTTCTAATCTATGAGCCAACACTTTAGCTAAGATCTTTACATCAACATTAAGCAGAGAGATCGGCCTGTACGAGGAACACTCTGTTGGGTCTTTGCCCTTTTTTAAAAGAAGAATAATAGATGCCTCATTGAAAGAGGGTGGCAATTTGCCGTAATTAAACGAGTCAGATAATACTGAAAGTAACTGACGAGAAAGAAGTGAGGAGAATGATTTATAAAACTCCACAGGGAACCCATCAGGTCCAGGAGATTTCCCTGAGGACAGTGCAGAAATTGCAAAAGATATTTCTTCTGGTGATATAGGCGCATTGAGTTTGGCTTTGAAATCAGATGAAAGTGAGGGGATATTCAGATTCTGTAAAAATTGATCCACAGAGATATTGTCATTCAGGGATTCAGAGGAATAAAGCTGAGAATAAAAATTTTTAAATGCGTCATTAATTTCTAAATGATCCGATGTAAAGTCTCCGTTCTCCTTCCGGATCTTTGTAATATGTTGTTTGGCTTTGGAGCGCCTCAGCTGATTGGCTAGGAATTTACCAGACTTATCCTCATGAATGTAAAAGCGGCTCTTGCTTTCGAGAAGCTGGCGTTCGACAGGTTGAGTGGACAGAAGGTTAAATTTAGTTTGGAGTTCAACACGCTTCTTGTATAATTCAGGATTCTTAGTTTGGGCATATATTTGATACAAATCTTTAATCTGGTTAATGAGGTCTGCTCGATCTGCACGGGATCTTCTATTGAGATTTGCTGTGTAAGAGATTATTTGACCCACTTCGGGTGCTTTGGCTCAGATAACTGGGGGGGGGGGGGATGGAGATTAATTTTAAGGTTGCTGGAGTACTAACGAAATAACAGCAAACTGAAAGATCTGCTGGTCTGGCACTACCTTTACTGTATTATATATGTTCCATATATATAATATATGACTCATTGGTCCAGCATTTTAATATAACAGTTATCAATTTAATTTTACAGAAGAATTTTATGCATTGTCTGTCAAAAATGTTTTTATTGTAACTGGAGTGTGCATTTAAACTGTATAGGTCCTCAGGAAAGGCAATTTACAGGTCTTGCTGACTGTCTTGTGAAAATTGCAAAGCGAGATGGGCCTCGGGGACTTTATCAAGGATTTGCTGTTTCAGTGAATGGCATCATTGTATATCGAGCTTCCTACTTCGGATGCTATGACACAATCAAGGTGACTTTTAAAATATTTATGCTCTAAATAAGTTGATATTTTTTAATAAATGAGAAAATCTGCAGATGCTAGAAATCCAAGCAACACAAACAAAATGCTGTAGCAACTCAACAGGCCAGGCAGCATTTATGGAAAGAAAAGTACAGTCAACGTTTCGGGCCAAGATGTCAACTACTTTTCCCCGTAGATGCCGACTGCCTGTTGAGTTCCTCTAGCATTTTGTGATTTTTTTTGTTTTGGGTTGACCTATTCTTCATTTGGGTATGTTTATTCAAGTAAATCATGATTTTTCTATACATATATTTTTGACTTGTGTTTCAGATTAATATAGGTTTCTGAATCTCAGGTTAATTCTTAGGATGTCCAATGAACATGTTTCAATTTATTTCTATAAACAGAAGAAAAATTACATCAATTATTTATTTAGTGATACAGTGCAGAATAGGCCCTTCTAGTCTTTCGAGCCATGCCACCCAATCAATCCCCAACAAACCCATTTAACCCTAACCTTATCACAGGGCAATTTATAATGACCATTTAGCCTACCCAGTACATCTTTGTACTGTGGGAGGATCCAGAGAAAAACCATGTATTCCACAGAGATGACGTACAAAGACCGCTTACAGAACAGCTCTGGATTCCAGAACGTCCTGAGCTGTAATAGTGTTGTGCTAATTAAGAGACTGCTTGGTAATTCACTCATGATGAATGTTTCCTAATTGCAGACTTAATATCAATTCCTAAATATGATTTAGATTCTTAAAATTAAATCTCTGGATTGTGTGCTTATCCATGCATTAAATGCACATTAACAAAGATGTGATTACATTGTTTGAATTTGACACTGCTCTGCCTTACTTAGGTATTGATAAACATTGTTGAATACATCACACAGGAAATCTGGTCCTACAGACAGAAGCAGGCTTACATATCCAAGAACTTTTAGGATGTACCATTGCCTTTACCTTTTATTGTAAAATCTAGTACAGAAGTTGTCAGGGTGTCAGCCCAGTTGCAAAGACAAGCAGATGTTTGATCATTATTTTGATGAGGACTTAATTAGTTTTCATTATCTTTGCTGTAAGTAATCTTCTGTCATTAACAGAAAGACAAAATCCTCATCCCCTTTTTTTAGCCCATCTTTCCTCTGTTTCTCACCCTTCTCCCACTCCATAAATTTGGCCTAAACCCTGTCTATGTTGATCTACCAGTTCTATTGTCCTCCATGATGCAGCAAGTGAAAAGTAATACTGCGAATTTAAGTTGCAGAAATTATCTCCTTATTTTAAAAAAGTTCCAAATACTGAGTTTTTAGTGCATTTCATCTTTCAAAAAGTTAACAGCTTATTAAAATTTGTATGCATATTTTTGGTAGATGATCTAGAAATCTGAAATAAATGCAGAAAATATTGAAAGTACTCTGTGGGTCAGGCATCATCTGTGGAGAGTAATAATGCCAATATTTCAGGTTAATAATAACAAGATTATTTGTAGGAGTGTGAGCTCCCAGGATTAAAAGAAATTGACACCTAAGTAATGATAATTTCTGATGAAAGCTTATCAACCTGAAACATTTGTTGTTTCTCCCTCCACAGATGCTGCTATGGATATTTTCAGCATCAGGCTTTTGATAAATTAGTTTGTGACTTTAGCAGAGATAAAAAATCCAAGGTCTGATACTGACATGGTCTTTGCTTGTGACATTTTGGGTTCTTAGCTATGAAGAACCAGCAAAGACTGCACAGCATGCTTTGCACAGCGCTGACAGCCCTTTAGAGTAGAGATGTTGTGTTGGCTACAGCTTAATTGAGAAATGAGAAATTTGAGTGGAATTGCCATTTCTATGTTCCATTTCACTGTCAATCCTTTCCTTAACAATGGGTAATGGTCTGCCTATACACACTTGATTGATATCCCCAAGGTTCTATGACAGCAGACATTCTTGCAATTGCTTGCAATGCAAATCAACTATTAATGGAGCTGGGTTTCAATTTATCTGCCGTTGCATGTAATATTGTCATTATTTTGCAAGTTGCTAATGTACCTCAATCATTGTTATCATACTTTGCACACAATGTTCAGTTATTCATATGTCACTACTTTGAAATTTGAGTCATCAAATGAAGATCTAACATAATGTTTAAGTGGACGTGTTTCATTCCATGACATTACAGGAAACATTTGAGAACAATGATAGAGGAAAAGCTTTATGGCAATGCTGACTATAATGCTGAAGATTTATTCTCCAAAACTAGTTGTAGCCTTATCCACTGCTATAATCACTTATGCTATGTTCTTACTATTTGGAAAATTGCCCAGATATGTCTTTATTACATAAAAAAACAGTAGTACCATCCCATCTGTATCGAGTCATCGAGCACTACAGCACAACGGTATTCCCTTCGAACCACTTAGTCCAGTTGGTCTGGTTTTCTGTCTAGTTCCACCATAGCCCCACATACCTCACATCCATGTACCTATCAAATTTCTCTTAAATGCTACAATTAAAACCATATCTACCAGTTCTGCTGGCAACTCATTCCATACTCATACCATCCTCTGAAATAGCTCCTCCTCAGATTTTCCTTTAATATTTCACCTTTCAGCCTAAACCTATTACTTCTAGCTCTAGATCACCAACCTCAGTGGAAAAAGCCTGCATACATTCACTGTATCTTTACCCCTCATAATTTTGTATATCTCTATAAGATTTCCCCTCATTCTCCTCCGCTCCAGAAAATAAAGTCCTAACCTATTCAACCTATATCTGTAATTCAGGTCAAGTCCCAACAGCATCCATGTAAATTTTCTCTGCACTCTATCAAGTTTATTGATAGCTGTATATTCTTAATAATTGGCAAAATGACAGAAGCTGTTGTATGCTATGCTATTCAGCAGAACAAACTTGCTGACTGAGAGTCAAAGACTCAAAGACCATTTGGCTCCAAAGTAGCTGCCTTAACTTGAAGGCAATGTTTTATAAGTTGACATGTCAGGGAACCTTGGTAAAACTGAAGTGAATGAATACCTGAATATCAGGGTCAAAACTTTCCTCTAACTTATATCAAACAAGCATAAAAGATAATTTAGGTTGTGGAGATCATTCATCTCAACCCCAGGAATTTGTCAGTGTAATGTTCTATAACCAATCATCTCTGGTGTTTCCCACCATTCTAAAATCAGAATGAGAAATGTTTGATGCCTCTACACTTTCAATTCGATTGAAACAAATAGTGAAGCAATGTGTGCTTCATGCACTAATAAAGGTCACTGTTCAGGTATGGTCTGATTAATGATGAGCAGTGCAGACCCAGGAAGTTCCTGCTAATCACTAAATGCCCACTAGCACCATTCCAACAGCGAGCCCGCTCTATTCCTTCCATCCCAGATTCTGTACAAATACCCCAGTTCAACTAGTCATCTCTGAATAAGGAGCAATTTGCAAAGGCCAAGTTATTTCTCAACTCACCCATCTTTAGGAATGTGGGAGGAAACAGGAAACGATCATGAGAAGTACAAAATCCACACAGACAGCTCTGAAAGTCAAGACTGAACATCACTGGAGCTGTAAAGCACTGGCTGTGCTATGCTAAACGCTAAGCAGATTTTGCCTACTTCCCCTTTACTTTCAGCAGTGTTGTTATAACCAACTTCCTTACCATTATCATTCTGGAAGATTATTAATCATAAATTGGACCTGCAGACATAAATATTTAAAAAATGGGGAGCATATCAACTCTGTGGATTTCTAAGAAAAGCTGTATTAATCAGTGAATGTGAAACCAAAATTTTGATTACCTTCACTCTCAGAGTATGTTGGAATGTAGTCTCAAATTGTCTACTCTAGATGATGAGTTATAGCAATATCTGGAGAAACTCAACTACATCTGCAACAACGCATTTCACTTGACTGAAATCTGTACTAAGCATACATCCATCACTTGTGTACTTTGATGCCATTGTTTAGTATTTTAAAATATACTGTTAAAAGTCACCAAGATTTAAGTGGTACCTCTCACAGCAACATCTACATATTTCTCTTCAATTCATGCATTATACTGGCTTAGAAATAGATCATCATCCCTTCACTGTTGTACAATGGAAACTCTGGAATTCTTATTCAATAACCTTGAAAGTAAACCTTCACAACAAAGTAAAACCAGTTCATTACACTGGACAGCAATTTTTTTTCAAAAGTGTTGCTTCCTCAGAATTTTTTATGGTTACGACAGACTGCTTGAAGCTGAACACTTATTATTTCAGACTACTTGTATACCATAGGAATTTGGATAGACAAGAAATTTACTTTATTGAATATAATGCCTTTAATTGTATAACAGTGCTGACACTTTGCAATAGTTCAACTAAGCTATAAATGTTTGGTTGATGATTTTCATTTGTACTGAGCTTTTGGCTTAAGTGTTCAACAAAATAATCAGCATTGGTGGATTCCAGTTGTCCCGATAACACTTCTCCATGACTACAGTGTCCTGGTGAAACCCTTCATTATGTTCGTCACTGACAGTGCCAAGATTGGCAGGGAAGAAGTATAAATGGGAATGCAGAAAATGAATCTTCAGTGATAAGTTTTACTTCATGTTTTTGTGTGGTGGAAGCATATTCACAACCAGCTGCATATCATTTGGTGCGTTGTAGTTGCCAAGAAAATTTTCAACAACGTCCCTGAATATCTTCCATGCAATTTTCTCTGGTCCTACTAGAAGTCCTTTGAATTACTTGTTATTGATGACCTGTTTGATTTGTGGACCAACAAAAATACCTTCTTTAAACTTGGCATCAGTTATACTAGGAAACGCTTGTCTCAAATACCGAACTCCTTCACCTTCCTTGTTCATCACTTTCACAAAACGTTTCATTAGCCCGAGTTTTATATGAAAAGGAGGCAAAAATATCTTTGTTTGATCTACAAGTGGTTTATTTGTCACCCTTGTCTGCCATGGAACCAACTGCTTACGGAGTGGCCAAACTTTTTTAATGTAATGAGATTCTTTAGCACAGCAAATGAAACGAACAGTATGGTGTATCTGAGCTGCATTCTAGTAGCAGTGCTACTACTTTGAGATTACTACAGATATTTCAGTTGTAGTTGCTGTACTGTATGTGTTTCAACAAGACTTCCAAATTTCAATTGCTTTCTTTCATGTGAATCACATAGCTGATTGGTATTAAAGGGTGGACATTGCCATTGTGTAACAGCACAGCTTTCAGGCTTAACGCTAAAGAATAGAAAGACACCATTGTTGTGGATCATGCAGGAAACCCAAAACAGTCAAAAGACATTAATATCAGTGCAGAAATTCAGATTACTACCTGGCCAAAGAATTGTGCCAAATCTTGGTGGCTGCGAAAGACAGAAATTTTTGTGTCTTTTGTGACAACAGATTCCATCCCTGCAGTCTAGAACCCAGTAATTCTGCTTTTGCCTTTGACAAACTCAGGTCTATGACCAAATCATTTAACTCAAATTGAGTTATCAGGTGAGGCTTACTCAACATAAAGGGTTCCAAATCTGCATCAGTATCTTTGTCATTTTCCACTTCTGGCTCGTGCATCGTGGTATCTTCGTCTGTCTCGTCTAGACTCTGTGTGTCTGGTGCCAATGCATTCTGCAGATTAACCACCCTCTGGCTAAAGAAATTCCTGTTCATCTCTGTTCTAAAGGGACATTCTTTTCTGAGGCTGTGTCCTCTTGTACTGGACTCGCCACTTTTTGAAACATCCTTTCCATGTCCACTCTATCTATGCCTTTCAATGTTCAGTACATTTCAATTAAATCTCCACATATTCTAAACTCCAGCGATAGCAGGCTCTGAACCATCAAATGTTCCTCATATGTTAACCCTTTCATTCCTGGGATCATTCTCATGAACTACTTCTGGATCCTCTCCAATGCCAGCAAATCCGTCCTTGGATATGGGGCCCAAAGCTGCCCACAACACTACAAATGTGGTCTGACCAATGCCTTGTAAAGCCTCAGCATTACACCCTTGTTTTTGTATTATAGTCTTCAAAATGAATGCAAACACTGCATTTGCCTTCCTTACTACCAACTCAAACTGCAAATTAACCTGCACTAGGTCTTCCAAGTCCCTTTGTACCTCAAATTCCTGAATTTGCTCCTCATTTAGAAAATAATCTATACCTTTATTCCTTCTACTAAAGTGCATGACCGTACTCTTACCTACACTGTATTCCAATTTTCACTTCTTTACCCATTCTCTTATTCTGTCCAAGTCCTGCAAACTTCCTGCCTTCTCAACACTAACTGTATCCACCTATCTTTGTATCATCTGCAAACTTGGCCACAAAGCCATCAATTTCAACATCTAGATCATTAACATAAAACATGAAAAGTAGCTGACCAACACTGACCCCCTGAGAACACCACTAGTCATCAGCAACCAGCCACAAAAGGCCCCCTTTAGGCCCAATCTTCGCCTTTTACCAATCAGCCAAACTTTTATTCATGCTAAAATACCATGGGCTCTTCTTCAGCAGCCTTGTGTGCAGCACCTTGTCTTCTGAAAATCGAAGTAAATGAATGACTCCTTTGTCTGTCCTGCCTGTTATTTATAAACATAGAAAACCTACAGCACGATACAGGCCCTTTGGCCCACAAAGCTGTGCTGAACATGTCCTTACCTTAGAAATTATCTAGGGTTACCTATAGTCCTCTATTTTTATAAGTTCCATGTATCTATCCAGGAGTCTCTTAAATCACTACTCTGCGTAAAAAAAACATCCCTGACATTTCCTCTGTACCTACTTCCAAGCACCTTAAAACTGTGCCCCGTCATGCTAATTATTTCAGCCCTGGGAAAAACCCTCTGACTATCCACACAATCAATGCCTCTCATCATCTTGTACACCTCTATTAGGTCACCTCTCATCCTCCGTCGCTCCAAGAGAAAAAGGCCGAGTTCACTCAACCTATTCCCTTTAAGGCATGCTCCCCAATCCAGGCAACATCCTTGTAAATCTCCTCTGCACCCTTTCTATGGTTTCAACATCCTTCCTGTAGTGAGGCTACCAGAACTGAGCACAGTACTCTCAAGTGGGGTCTGACCAGGGTCCTATATAGCTGCAACATTACGTCTTGGCTCCTAAACTCAATCCCACAATTGATGAAGGCCAATACACTCTATGCCTTGTTAATCACAGAATCAACCTGCACAGCAGCTTTGAGTGTCCTAAGAACTCGGACCCCAAGATCCCTCTGATCCTCCACACTGCCAAGAGTCTTACCATTAATACTAGACTCTGTCATCATATTTGACCTACCAAAATGAACCACCTCACACTTTTCTGGGTTGAACTCCATCTGCCACTTCTCAGCCCAGTCTTGCATCCTCTCAGTGTCCCACTGTAACCTCTGACAGCCCTCCACACTATCCACAACACCCCCAACCTTTGTGTCTTCAGCAAATTTACTAACCCATCCTTCCACTTCCTCATCCAGGTCATTTATAAAAATCACAAAGAGTAGGGGTCCCAGAACAGCTCCCTGAGGCACTCCACTGGTCACTGACCTTCGTGCAGAATATAGCCTGTCTATAACCACTCTTTGCCTTCTGTGGGCAAGCCAGTTCTGGATCCACTAAACAGCGTCCCCTTGGATCCCATGCCTCCTTACTTTCTCAATCAACCTTGCATGGGGTACATTGTCAGATGCCTTGCTGAAATTCATATATACTAGATCTACTGCTCTATCTTCATCAATGTGTTTAGTCACATCCTCAAAAAATTCAATCAGGGTCGTAAGGCACAACCTGCCTTTGACAAAGCCATGCTGACTATTCCTAATCATATTATGCCTCTCCAAATGTTCATAAATCCTGCCTCTCAGGATCTTCTCCATCAGCTTACCAACCACTGAAGTAAGAAAGAATTTCCTTAAAGAATTCCAACAGTTTTATCAGGCAAAATATCCTCTTAAAGAAACCATACTGACTTTCACCTATTTTATCATATGCATCCAAGTGCCCCGCAAACTCATCATCATGATGGACTCAATGGAGAAACAAATGCGTTGAGTCATTGCATTTTTGGAACAGCAAAATGTAAATCCTCCATCACTTACTGTCCTCTTGAGCTGAGTTCACCTAGTTGGTAGGCTTCAAATAAACATATAATTACCTAACGAGGTGAATGTAGCAAAAATTTTGCTTTGCTATTTGTGCAATATTTCCAAATAAATCAGTAATTACAGTGAATCCTAAGCAAGCCTAACATTTGATGATCAATTGCATCAAAACATCAGCATTCTAAATGTTTAGGGTGTATTTTCAGGGAAATAGCCTGGGTGTTAAAATACTGTATTCAATTTTCACTGGAATAAAAAATAGGTTATTTAACAGGCTGCTCTGCTCACAGCCCCATTAGTTGACAAACATTAATTCATATTCTAATTATTTCTTGGTAAAATTTTGTTTGTTTTTTCCACAGGGTGTGTTACCAAACCAAAAAAATACTCCTGTGTTTGTCTCATTTTTGATTGCTCAGGCTGTCACCTCATTTTCTGGGGTATTGTCTTATCCTTTTGACACTGTGAGAAGACGTTTGATGATGCAGGTCAGTAGTAGATTTTGAGGTGCATTCTTGGATTCTCCAGAGCAATTGTCTGAGTTGTACCAAAAAAAGCCAGCAGAACCTCTGTTTGCCTGGATTGGTCAAATTAAATGGTAGTATTCAGCTTCTAACCATTACAATACTAAGAAATGGCAAAGACTTAATTTCCCTGCTTCTTTGAATACTTTTGTGAAACATTCAATAAAACCTAAACTTTATTTCTTTATTGTAGTGAAAGTGGATCGTTCCAAAGGTATCATGGCCAGCTGTTGTGAATGCACACAGGTCAAGATCTGTGATCAGAAACAATAATGTTCTAAGTATGATGTCACTAAATTTTTAGCGGAAGCAATACCTTAAATACAAGTACATCTGACAGCAAATCAAAATTGTTGTGGATAGCTTAAAGAAGCTCCAGCATGGCTTGGTATAGAATATATGTGTTGCTGTTCACTCTATTTAAGTCTCTAATCATCACATACACTTGTCTTTTTAATATTCCCCTAAGCAGAATGCATTGTGATATATTTGCTTCAGCAAATATGGTACATAAACAAGACTGGGAGTTCCATTTTCTGAGGTAAATCTTACTGATGAGGCCCTAAGGTCTTCTGGAATTTTTCATTGAATGTTCTGTGAGTGAGTTGAACTAGAAATTCCAAATAAATTGCTACATTTTTCACTTACTGGTTCCAAAGCTAACCAGAGTCTTTGAATTTTTGTAAAGTACAAAGAGTATAAGGACAGAAAAATCCAGGGAGACTTTTACTGAAACAGAAGGGAAATAATGATGCACTGTGAAAAAGATGATGTTCCTGAATGGCTCAAGGGCTTTTTGAGCAATCTTCACATTGGGAAGAAAAGCAATTTATTAAGTGGTTGCTATGATGCACGTGACTTAGCTTTAGTTTTGTTATATATAGTAGATTGCAGAAAACCATCCCAGATACACTTCACAAAAATTTTTAATTCACTTATATTTAATGGATTATGTAGCTCACTGTACTATAAAAAACACTTGGAAAGTACACCGCACAAACTGCTCAAAAACTCAGTTACTCCTTGCTGAATATCTTTGAGAACTTGTAATGATCTGTAAGGATATATTCTTTTGTCAGTGGAGGGGAAAGAAGTCTAAAATTCAGACTTAATTTTAAGCATTCTTTCTTTTACATTTCTAATTTAGTGTTTTAATCTTCCAAAAAGTTTCCTTCATCAGGCCCATTGGATATGCTACAAGATGATGTCAGCAGCTCATGATTCAGAAGCTGCCAGGCCCATTTGGTGGTGCACAATTCCTTGGGTAATTGCTGACTAAGTGTTGAATTAATATGCTTTACCAGGCTCTTTGAGCTTGTAGGCTAATATCAGAACTAACTCATTGAACGTGTTAAAGTCTGAACGTATCAAAATGTGCGCAGAAGGCACAATTCAAATTCAACTCAAATTCACAATTGATGTCAACAATAATTTGGTGACAGAATATGTTACCATGATGTATAATTTCTAAACGTTATTAAAGCACTTAGTTTGAATTTGGAAATCAAAATAGCATCTGGGGAGAAAAGCAAACTAGATAGAAACTGTAGCCTGTAATTTGCAAAGGTTGATGTTTTCCAAAGTAGCAATTATGCTTCAAAATATAATAACTTCACATTTAAATATTTCTCAATGTAACTAGTAACAGTCTCAATAAATTTACCACAATAATTATGTAGGTTAGTATTATGAGAGCTCATGACATACTGAGAATTTGAACTTTTAATCCACAGAGTGGCGAATCAGATAGACAGTACACTGGAACACTGGATTGCTTCCGTAAGATTTATAAACATGAGGGATTTGGTGGTTTCTTCAGAGGAGCCTTTTCAAATATCCTGCGTGGAACTGGTGGTGCTTTAGTTCTTGTATTCTATGATGAAATTAAGAAATTGCTAATTATTTTGGAAAGCAAAGCTCGTTAAGAAAATACATTTTGCAGTTCAGTGTGTGTTAAGCATCCTGAATGGATTTTTCTTGAGTAACATCGAGAAAAAAAGTTAAAAATTTTCATTTTCTTGTAGTTGTACTTAGTTATACACTTAAGTGCAGGATCTTTAACTAGAACTTCCATGGTGAATTTTCAGAGGCAGTCTTTCTCAAATTCATTTAAATAGTTGACATTGTAGGTAGAAAAAAATAAATTCAGGAAACAGCACTGTTGAAAAATATTGGTTTGACTATTATAACCATTCTAAATAGAGAATGTCAAGTATCATTACACCTGTGAAGAGATTAAATATGCTATATGTCTCTGTAAATTGTCTTCCTAAACTTTTAACAGCCTATGTCAAATTTTTTCTATACAGAGATGTACTATATTTAATAAAGCTTCCGCCAGGTTGCTTAGAAATTTCTGCTTAGAAATCAAGCTGCAGCTGCCTCTTATCATCTGATGCACGGAAATAGTTTGGAATATGCATCTTTTAACAGTTTTATATGTGACGGATATCAGCAGAGTGTTTAGGTGGGTTTCAATATTAGAAAAGTACAAAGAAGAGATTTTTCCAGAAAAATGCCCTCTAAACTGAATGCACCAAGTTAGCGACATTGTTTATATTATCTTGGTTATACAAGTCCAACTTAATGCAATCCAAAAATGCTTTGTTCTGTTGGAATAATGAAAATAGAGTAGTAAATACTTCTTTTAAATTATTGCAAAAATGCATTTTGTGTTGTCAAGACAAAAATCTTGTAGATAACTGATCATTTAATACTGTAATAAAACAAATACTGTATATACTGAAATGTTTATAAAGTATTCTGGTATGTCATGTTACCACTAAAAATCTAAACAAATAAAATACGTAATACCAGCCAATCAGTCTGCTCTCAGTCATCCACTATGTAATGTGTTATCAATAGTGCCATCAAATCACCACTAACTTTGTCCTGATATTTTTCGATTGATTCCACTCCAAACCACAATATAATCTTTGTCCAAATACGGATAAAATTAGGCAGAGAGCCCTGGTAAAATTGACATCAGTTGACATCAAGTACATCTGCTGTAATTGCTGGAGGTCAATCATCCCAGCTGCAGGACGTCACTGTGGTAATTTTCAGGACACTGTCCTAAGCCTGAGCATCATCAGTAATTTCATTGATGACTTGTATAACTTCAGAAGAAGGGGTTTCAGTGATTGCACGAAGTTCAGTTCTATGGAATAATCAATGTGACTAAGGCCTAGACATCATTCAGAGATGAGCTGTTAAGTGGTGAGCAATGAATAGCATCTCCAATGAAAGTCAACCTTTTCCATTATCAGAAATTAAACTGTATTAGAAACATAAATAACGTGACTACAAGAAGAATCAGAGGCTAGGTACCCTGCAATAAAATAAGCAAGTCTCCTCTGTCACTTGATTGTGGGTGATTTATTTCCCATCAACCAGATTCTTGTTTCTTCTCCCTGAAACCTTTAACACCCTTACTAAACGAGGACCAATTGACCTCCACCTAAAATATACCTGATGACTTGACCTCCACAGCTGTATGTGGCAAAGAATTCCACAGATTCACAACCCTCTTCCTAAAGAAATTCTTCCTCATTTCTTTTCCAAAGAGACATCCTATTTGATGGCTGTGCACTCTGGTCCTTGATTCTCCTAGTTTCAGAAGCATTCTGTCCACATCCTGCCTATCCTTCAATATTCCGTACATTTCAATGCATATTGTGCCCGCCCCCCGCAAATCCCATAACCTCTGGACTCTCCAATGCCAGCAAATTTGACAGATAGGCTTCCACTATTAATATGTTAATCTGCTCCAGATTTTGCTCAAGAACATCTCTGTAAACATGTCTTTCTCAATTAAGCGTCTCCATTGTAAACTGATTCTGATTTTCATCTACCCATTAGAATACTCAGTATTTGCAAGTTTCTCTGTGGTTAACATTGCTTAGTTTTCCTTTTCTTTTGAGTAGAAGAATATCATTTTGGCAACCTTAGTACGTGGAACAAAATTGTCACTGAAAGCATTTATGTCAGGCTCGCCGCACAAAATGAAACATTTTGGCATTCTTCATACCGCAGAAATAAGTTAACCGTGAAGGAAAAGGAGGAAAACAAAAGTAAAGGATATCAGAAGGAATTTGAAGTCAAAAGGAACATCCAGAAGAATGTCATTTATTTTCACCATAGAGACCAAGATTGCCTTGCATGTGCTGAAATTACAAAAAACGTCTGATAAGCACTGAGTAGTGTTGATAAAAATTTATGTCCCAAACAAGTTGCCTGTCATTCTATTTTCTGTACCTCTATTCAACTTTTCACAATATCTTTCTCATCTCTTTTTCTTTCCAGTGCTTGCCTTTTGAAATCACTTTAGCTATATGCCTCACCAATTTGCTAAGGTGAAATAGACACATTAACCACTCTTAGTAAAGAAATTATGCTTATTTGCTTGCTGGAATTCTCAAGTTTATTTCTATTTATTGATCTTAGTTTTTAAATTTCCCATATGAAAATATTGGCTCATTAATTGTTTTCAGAAATTGCATTATTTACACATGTTTAAGATGATTGTAAAAGAAAATCTGGAATATAATATGCAATTGACAATATGCAGTTATTTTTCTTCAAAATCTTTACTAATTCAGCGTATAGCCTGCATGCATGCATGCAGTGACGTTCAAAGACATACATTGCACATCCGTAAATCAGTTCCAAGATCTTGCATAATCAACATGTAGCACTTTTGAGACCTGCTTTATCAATACTTAAAGAGGACCCATCTGAGCATGGAGTCAAATGGGTACTAAGCAACAGTGCATAATTGTGAAACTCTTCCAGGACAGATTGTGGATGATTGGATAATTATCATTCAATGCTGATAACTCTCTTGCTATAGTGATGGAAATTTTTACTATATTTCAATGAAAATTAACCTGCTTTCATTAAAAAAAAACATTGCTGTAATCACTCTAATAACTGCTTTATTCTCTTCAGACAGGGTTTTTAATATATTGAATTTTTGGAGGGATTTTTATCCTTGGATATGTTTGCTCCTCTAACATATTCCATTGCTTACTTTATAAGCACATATAAGAACTATACTGAAATCTGAGATAGTTTTCTCCTTCAGCCCCAGCTGGTGCAGGGCCCTCTCCATTAATTCACATGGAGCACACCTATTGGGCTTGTATTCTGCCAGACTAAAACAATGGTAAAGACCCAATTTGAGTGTACACATAAAGGCTTGAATTTGGGTGACATGAAATTTTCATTGATGATACCAGACATGAAATCTCATCTCCTGGCATTTCACAACCGTACAAATATTCTGCAGAATGCTCCATCAGCCACAGGTTTCTGCTTCTATCAGCATCCAGATCAAAGTTGTCAGGATCCCTATGGAGCGCTTGATGCACTGCCAGATAAAATATTGTACCATTGTACATCTACTAGCTCTTTAAAAAAGATATCTAATGAGTTCTGATGCACCATCAATAACTCACTCTGAGACGTAATAGCGAGATATCGGCTTTTATTGACTGGAAGAAGGAACGAGCAGTGAGTGACCACCGTACTACATTCTGGAGACTGAGAGGCCGGGCTCAGACCTCCATCACCTTTATACAGGGGTCTGTGGGAGGAGCCACAGGAGCAGTCATCAGGGGGCATGTCCAGACAGGTATATGTAGTTCACAAGTTCCCCGTGTCTTAAACCATAATTCAATAAATATTTCATTTTCAAATGTTTATCAAATTCTCTTATGTCATTAATGAAGTCGATATAACAATTACTCTTTCCTTACTGTACATCTAGTTCTTTTCCTTTTGCCTTACATTTATGTCTTGCTTTCTGACCCTTTTGTTACTGGAGGAAATAGCATTTTCTTAATTATATGAAAACCTTTCAAGATTTTAAACTTGCTACAATATTAACTCTTAAGGTACAATTTCACTTGTATTTTCCGAATCACACAGATGTTCATATTCTTGTGTTCAGTTCGGTGTTGAAAAGTTGTTATGCTTCTTGAGTAATTACTAACATAAGAGACATAAGCATGAGTTCAACCATTCAGCCCCTCAATTATATATGATCATAATGACCTTATATGCTAGTATTTCTTACCTGTACTAATTCCCCGATATTACCTTAATATCACACGTATTTTTACTGAGCTTCCACAACTGTCTTGGATAGAGAATTACAAAGATTCACCATATTCCAGTGAAGAAATTTATTGCCATCTTGGTATCGAATGGCTGACCCCCTTATTTTGACACTGACTATTGATTGTAGACATCCCAGTCAGCAGAAACATCAACTATTTAATTACTTTTTATGCATTTACCTTGTCAAGCCACTTGGGAATTTTGTACACTGCAACAATTCATAGAGTGCACAAGCCTAATCTATTTAATCTTGCCCAGTACTACAAAGTGGCATAACAGGTAAAGCTGCTGCCTTACAGCTTCACTGAACAAGAACTGCCTGTGATGTTTATGCAATATTTGCGTATGTTCCTTGTGAAGGATCCTCTGGTTTCCTCCCCATTCCAAAGACGTAGCTTGGTTGATTAATTCACTCCAGAGGAAACATCATCTACCTTGTTAAGACACAGAATAGTTTTGAATAGTTTGGTAATATTATCTATTGTTCTTCTAAACACAAGAGAACATTAGGCCAATCTACTTATTTTCATAGGAGATATCATACCCTCTATCCCAAAAATCAGTCGTATTCACCTTATGACTCACATATCTAGCAGTTGTTGAAATGTCCGAAGAGATAACCCTGACTGAATTTCACTGCAAATCACTCCAATGTGCAATTCAGACAACATAGTGCTGATTTAAATCACAGAACTCAATGCAGACCAATTTCAAACTAAAGGCTTTCTCAGTTATTATGATTGCTACTTTCTAGTTAAACTCAAGCAGTTCAGGACCATGTTTAAAGTAATTAGATTATTTTAAAGTTTTTATGTATGATTGATTAATTCCCTTTAGATTTGGGTTAGCTAAGGTCAGATTTGATCCACTTGACCCAAAACTGGAGGCATGTGGGCCATGGCAGTCAAAGCTCAGACTGGGCATGGCACATGATGATGAAGGTCAGATAACGTGAGCCATCCGCAAATTATGAGAAAAGTCATGCAAACACAATCGGATAGTATGTCATATTGTAAAATTGAATCTAATGAGTATTTTCTGAAAAAATTAATATTCTGCAGTAATGATCTGTTACCACAAGGTGGCCTAGAATACACTCTTTAATCAAGGAGTTTGAAAACATTTTCAAATCTGATATATTAACCCCTAGCTTCCTTTCTAGAAGACCTCTATTCCTAACCTAACCTACACTGTAGAGACAAATGGAAGCCAATCTATTGAAATGTTTGGACTATATGGTGGCCAAGGCAAACTGCAACTAATTGACTTCAGCCATGTACATAATCTGCTTTGCAAATTTAGTAATATATTTCAAACAAAGGAATATAAAATCTGGCACAAGAGCAGAGGGAGTCCACTCTTTTCAGTAGAGAAGAACATAAAAGGACAGCAGTCTACCACTTAGCCCATCATATCAAATTCTAGTTGAGTAATCCAATCAATTACAATGCCTGCAAATTATTCTCTGTTTATCCCATCTGTTTTGAAGGCATTGTTTCATTTCTACACCATCCTTATAAGCAAATGAATTCAAAGTTCTAACTACTAAAGGAGATGATGAACTGACATGTTGAAATGGGAATGGGGATAGGAATTAAAATGGAAATTTACATTTTTGGCAGATGGAGCACAGGTGCTCAACAAAGTAGTCCCCCAATTTACATCAGGTTTCCCCAATGCAGGGAAGGGAGCACCGGATACAATAGATGACTCAAACAGATTTGCAGATGAAGTGTTGCCTCACCTGGAAGGACTATTTGGGGCACTGAATAGAGGTAAGGAAGGAGGTAAATGGGCAAGTGTAGCATTTCCCTGTAGGAGGATTCCCATGTGAACTCATGATAAGCTGCTACAATCAAGAATTCATTGCCTGAAAAAGATGGTGGAAGTAAATTCAGTAATTATATTCAAAAGGAGTAAAGAAAAAGAGATCATTTGAAGGAAAAAGATTATAACTCTGGGGAAAGGATAATGGAATTAATTGCATAGCATATTTGTGGCCTTCTTCCATGGCACAAGCTTACTTACAAAATACTAAAAAATATTTGTAGCACATGAGCTAACCAATTTGTGCTTATGCTCCTCCTTTCTACACTTCCACCAATATACAAATTCATTTTCTGTGGATGCTTAAATAGCTTTTCCTTAAAAGTATGCATGTCATTTGCCTCCCGCGTTTGCCATTGAGCTTCTCATGTTAACTACTTACCTGGAATAGACGTTTCTCCTGAACTTGCATTTGATATACTTAGAATCAGAATCAGGTTTAATATCACTGCCATATGTCACAAAATTTTTTGTTTTGCGACAGTAGTAAATTGCAATACATAATAATTAAAAACTATAGATTACAGTAAGTATATATTAAAAAATTGAATTGACTTTATTTGTTACATCCTTCACATACATGAGGAGTAAAAATCTTTACGTTACATCTCCATCTAAAAGAGTAATGTGCAATCATAGTAATTCATAATAATTTATAATAAATATAAACAGTCAATGTAATATAGAGTACACTCAAATCAGCATGAGTTCATCAGTGGAAGAAGCTGTCCTGGAGCCTGTTGGTCCTGGCTTTTATGCCGCAATACCGTTTCCCGGATGGTAGCAGCTGGAATAGATTGTGGTTGGGATGACTTGGGTCTCCAATGATCCTACAGGCCCTTTTTACACACCTGTCCTTGTAAATGTCCTGAATCATGGGAAGTTCACAACTACAGATGCGCTGAGCTGTCCACATCACTCTGAAAAGAGTCCTGCAATTAAAGGAGGTACAGTTCCCATACCAGGCAGTGATGCAGCCAGTCAGGATGCTCTCAATTGTGCCCCTGTAGAAAGTTCGTAGGATTTGGGGGCCCATACCAAACTTACTCAAACATCTGAGGTGAAAGAGGCACCGTTGTGCCTTTTTCACCACACAGCTGGTGTGTACAGACTGTATGAGGTCCTTGGTGATGTGGATGCTGAGGAACTTGAAGCTGTTTACCCTCTCAACCTCAGATCCATTGATGTCAATAGGGGTTAGCCTGTCTCCATTCCTCCTGTAATCCACAACCAGCTCCTTTGTTTTTGTGACATGGAGGGAGAGGTTGTTTTCTTGACACCACAAGAAGGGAGAAAAAAATGAGGTAGTGTTCATAGGTTCATTGTCCATTCAGAAGTATGATGCAGAAGGGAAGAAGCTGTTCCTGAAACATTGAGTGTGTGTCTTCAAGCTCCTGTACCTCTTCTTTGATAATAGTAATGAGAAGAGGGCATGTCCTGGTTGATGGGGATACTAAAATGTGAATGCCGCCATTTTGAGGCTATAGAATCCATCCATCAGTTTTCTATCTGCATTGTATTCTGTGTTGCATATTTATTATGTTTTTAATGCTAGTTAGTCATGTGGATGGGGGTGTGGTAAAGCATAGGGTTTAGCTATGTATTCATGTTTTGTTCTTAGTAGTTTAGTACTAACTGATGACTGAGAGCTGTTGTATCTTTTGTTGACCACTTAATTATGCTTAACTTCATTTCATTACATTTGGAATCGCTTAACTTGAATTAAGTCTGTTTAAGTATGTTTAATATCGCTAGTCTTAGTTTCAGAAATTGCATCGCTTCAAGATTGTATATTTTACTGGTTGCTAATAAAGGATCAAATACACTTCTTTGACTTATTGGAAGATTATTAATGGATTGATCACAGGGCACATTATACAAGGATAATAACCCGTAGGTGTCAACAGCAGTGGCATTGGTTTGTTAGACAACACGAGTGAATCTGCAGATGCTGGGAATAAATAAAAACACAAAATGCTGGCAGAACTCAGCAGGCCAGACAGCATCTATGGGAGGAGGCCCAAAACGTTGTCACTACCTCCTTTCCTGTAGAAATTTGCAAATGTCTTTTAATTTTCCTCAAACTCCTAATTAAATATAACTGATGGGTACAGAGGCCCAGGTTTTGGAGCTTGTTGATTAGAACTGAGGTTATGATTGTGTTGGATGCTGAGTTGTAATCAATAAACAAAAGCCTGACATAGGTGTTATTGTGCAGGTGATACAAGGCCAGGTGGAGAACCAGTGAGATTGCTTCAGTTGTAAACCTATTGTGCTGATAGGCAAATTGCAGCAGTTCCAAGTACTTACTTCAGCAGGAGTTGATTCTAGCCATAACAAACCTTTCAAAGCACAGTAGATGTGAGTGTCAGTAGACGATAGTCATTGAGGCAACTCACCTTGCTCTTCTTGCACCGGAATGATCATTACCCTTTTGAAGCAAGTGGGAACCTCTGACTTTAGTATTGAGAAATTCAAGATGCCCTTGAACACCGCTGCCCTTTGGTTGGCACAGGTTTTCAGAGCCCCACCAGGTACACCATCAGGGCCTTGCAAAGGTTCACTCCCTTTAAGGATGTTCTGACCTCAATCTCTGAGACAAAGATCACAAGAGACACCAGATGCAGCAGGGTTTCACACAGGTGGTAGTTTTATTCTCCTTTTCGTAGATAGATAGATAAATAGATACTTCATTGATTCCAAAGGAAATTACAGTGTCACAGCAGTATAAGTACAGAGATATAAATTTTAGAAGAGAAGTAGAAAGAATAAAAAATAAGTTACCATAAACAGTCTAACAGGAGAGGATCATCATTTCCCTGGCTATAGGTTGACTCATTATAGAGCCTAATGGCTGAGGGTAGAAATGACCTCAAATAGCATTCTTTGGAGCAGCAAGGTTGTCAGTCTATTACTAAAATTGCTTCTCTGTTCAGCAAGGGTGGCATGCAGAGGGTGGGAAACATTGTCCAGTGTGCATAAAAGACGTTGAGCTCATCTGGGAGTGATGCATCACTGCCATTCATGATGTTAGGTTTTGCTTTGTCAGAAGTAATGGCCTACAACCCCTGCCAGAGCCAATGTGCATCTGATTCCATCTCTAACCTCAATTGGAATTATTATTTTGCTCTTAAAATAGCCTTCCATAGGTCGTACTTGGGCATCTTGTATAGTTCTGGATCACCAATCTTGAATGCCATAGATACAGCCCTCAGCAGACTACAAACCTCCTGGTTTGTCCACAGTTTTTGGTTTGGGTATGTTCTCAAAAGCACACAGGTCTTGATGAAGTCGGTGACAACCATAGAGTATTCATTCAAATTCAAAGATGAATCCATGAATATTGTCCAGTTCAATGACACAGAGAGGTCATAAAACCGCTTCTCCATCTCCTTTGACCATGCCTTCTTGATCCTCACCATAGGTGCTGCAGTCTTTGGTCTCTGCCTATACGCTGGATGTAGAAGTTCAGCCAGATGATCAGACTTTCCAAAGTGTGGGCGTGGGATGGCATGGCAAACGTTCTTGATGGTGATATAAGTGGTCAAGTATGGTCCTCTGGTTCTACAGGTGATATATTGGTGGTAGCTGTTCAGAGATTTCTTCAAGCTGACCTGTTTGAAATCCCACACAATGATAGAGAAGGGCACTGTTTTCTGCCTGCTGATTACAGTATAGTGCTAAACACCTCCACTACCTGCCTACCTGACATTGGCCTGAGATGTAACGTACACTGCTACCAGGATAATGGCAATGAACTCTCTCAGCAGATGAGAAAGACATTTGACCACTAGATGTTCCAGGTTGGGTGAGCAGGCCTGAGACACAACTGCCATGTCTATGCACTACAATAAGTTAATCATAAGGCATACTCCACCTCCTCTACCTTTAAAGGATTCAGCTGTCAGTGGATGAAAGGCCTCTGGCTGCAGTGCTGCATCCAATATAGCGACGGACAGCCATGTTTTCATTAAGCAAAGTACACAGCAGTCCCTGATACAGCAATCTTGCTCTGAGGTCTCAAATTTTATTTTCCAGAGACTGTATATTTGGCAGCAGGATAGTTGGCAGTGATGGTCTAAGGCCTCTGCTCTTCAGTCATAACTGTAGCCCAAAACAGTGAACCCGCTTCCTTTTTCTAAAAGGAGAACTGCACTTGTGACCTGAGTCTGCAGTCTGGGATCCATTGATTTTGAGTATCAGTAGATTTTTAAAACATCTTAAAACAATTTGTCCTAAATGGGAATATTTGATGATTCCCATTGGAGCTTAACGCAAAGAGTTGCCACTTATCTGAGCTTTTACCATTATAATTTATGACTATCTTATCTTTCTGGCCCTTAGTTTTAGTGAAATTGAAATAACTTTTCTACATGGTTTTATCAAACACTTCCATTATTTTTAGGTCGTGAGGTCATCCTTTTCTTTCTCTCTTTTTGAAGCACAGAGCACCATTTCCTGATAAGTATAATCTCAGTTCTGTGTTCAATGTGTCAGCATTTTTCTGGTCTTATTAATCTAAATTGCTACCTTCTGTGATATGTGCATTTGTACTCACTCCCACAGCCGATTCCTTTATCTCAGCGGATACTTTGTTTCTAAGGAATCATACAACCTTTTTATTCTTCCTAACAAACGCTTGGCATCCCTTCTTTCTATATTGAAGTTCCTTGGAACTGATTCAACAAATTGTAGGGAACATTGATCAATGAACAGAAGGGAACCAAATGGGCACGGGGCGGGGAGAAAAATTCCTGAGCTTTAAGAATAGAGCAGAGAGTGTAACTGGCGGGGTTACTAATAGAGTTGAGACGGACTCAAATAGCCGCGTTCCGTAGTACCCCAATGACTTAAAATTTACAGCTCAGAAAGTAGCTCTTTAAAAGAACAGTGAATTCATTAATCACTCATCAGAACCTCCACCCTTGTTTCATTATCTGACCACGATGGCTGATCTTATGCTGTGAGAGCGTTTCCAACTTCTCAAATACATTTATACAAACTGCATCAATTTCTGTGTTATAGCAACTCAAGCCACATTTTCGCTCTACTTCAGTAATGATGATAGGTCATCAACCCGAAATATTAGTTGTTTCCCTCTCCATAGATGCTGGATATTTCCAGAATGTTCTATTTAATTTCAGGTTTCCAGCATCTGCAGTTTGTTTTTCAACACTAAATACCTCATTGTATCATGGAGTCTGTCGTCTGCGATTACTTACAATTTCCATGCCTCAACAGAGGCATCAACAAATCTCGAATATTTAGTTGACTAATGTGTTAGATCGCTCTGAAATGTTATCAATGTTAGAAAAAAATGCGCATTAGCTCAATACCTCCACGGCTTTTTATGACTCAGCGACCTCCTCAGCGTCACATTTGATTGATATGTGCTAAAGTATGGCCAGCCAATGAATCGCTGAGATATCTACCAATCAGCTTCATCGGTGGGCGGGTGGTTGTGGGAGCGTCATGCGTCACGACTGCGGCGTTTTTCTGGAGCATTCTACCGGCCGGTTATCGCACGCAGCAGTGGTGGTGCGGCTATTACTGGTGCTCGTAGACTGGTGGTCGGTGTAGTTGGCCTGTCCGATTTTTGTCAGGGCTTTGTGTATCACTGTAAATTGGTTAACCGTAAGAGCGGTAATGTCGGTGGTTGGCTTTGATGTGGGATTCCAGAACTGCTACATCGCCGTGGCGAGGAGCGGCGGCATCGAGACTATCGCCAATGAGTACAGCGACAGGTGTACACCGTGAGTATCGCTCTCTTCTCCCAGTTATGCGACAAGGTCGTTAACCCTGCCCCTCTCGTGGCTGCGTAGGAGCCTGCGGGTGAATTGGGGGCCGCGGGGTAGTGGTGGGGGTGGGGTGGTGTCTGGGCCTGTTCCAGTGGAGTCGGTGTGAAGGGATGTGCGCCACTCCACTCCTCTCCTGTGACCACGCTGCTCACCACGTTGGAGCTAGGTGTGGATCGACTGTACTACCGTCACTCTCGGTGTTTGGGGGGGAAAGGAATAGTTAAGTTAGTCGGCGTATATTATGTAAATTTGATGGGTTTGCTGTGCTTCAGAGTGTATCCAGCGCTCAGTAGCTGGATGTATGAGCAGATCCTTCAGTCACCAATTCCGAGGTTATCTCGAAAATGACAGGAGAGAACGTTATCGTTCACCTGCCGCTTTATTAAACGGAACGCTCATAAAATATAAATGCGCGATTTTCGAGCTTACATTTTTAAAACAATTTTGATTAAAGTATTCCCGTCCATTGAGAGTTGCACATTTTCCATTCATTCTGAATTTTCCATTTCATTCATTCGTGCGTTAATGTATTACGTCCTTTCAAACAAACTCCACCCTGATTATTAAATTAGCCTTTTCAAAGTATTTTAACGCTCTCCTCCTTGGCTATTATTAAGGTCGATCATTTATATTTTTAAAATTACAGTGCAATGACGATTTAATGGATGTCCAGGAGGCTAACTGTGTCTTGTGGTACTCGATAAAGTACCATGTGTTGCAAATACTTAGATTTCCATGGTGTAAGTACTAATAAGACGTAACTTGCCTTGGAAGCCACTTCCTTTCTCGTTATTTCATATTGCACTGGTCTTTCATTTTAAAAAAAAATGCTCCCCGATTCTTATTTGGCATTCATTACTGATGCGTTGAAGATTAATGTCATGTTCAAACACCACTTTTTCCTGCCATGACTTGTTATAAAAGCTTGGGATATTACTTGCACTGTATTGGAAAAACCATGTACAGGAGGAGTATATTGGATACCTGTGCAGTTTTATTATGTTTTTCATAACTTTATAATGGAGAAATACAGCTGTGAAATTTGAACATTTTCTTCTAGGATAAGCTAAAAAAACATGCTCTGGGTAGGTATTTCAATTC
Organism: Hemitrygon akajei; assembly: GCF_048418815.1. NCBI lineage: Eukaryota > Metazoa > Chordata > Chondrichthyes > Myliobatiformes > Dasyatidae > Hemitrygon > Hemitrygon akajei. The sequence goes on along the minus strand of NC_133127.1, from coordinate 68,322,387 downwards.
TAACCTGACACCCTAGGGGGTGCTGTGATTCTCTTTAGTTGTTAAGTCAAGAGGCTATCCAAAATGTTAATTTTAATGGAAGATTTGAACCTAAAATTTCTTAGGATCCACCCTTCCATGTACCAAGACTTGGTTTGATAAGTGGAGACTCTGCTAACTGGCTTCAATAGGAAAGTACTTGATACTTGAATAGTCTTAACATAGTTGAACGTTTTACTTGGAGAAGAAGGATGTAGGTGTTTTCATAATAATCACTACTACCTAAAAACTGGAATACTTAAGTCACATATCTGCTGTCTTTCAGTGCAGATTGGAAGCTTCATTACTGTGCAGTTAATAGTTTTGCCTCATTTTCTTAACATTTTACATTTCCTCAAGATTTGAGCACAGTCTGCTAGTGGGGTGCATCAGCTCCTCCAAAGTTTTCTGGATGTTGGATACACATGTTTTTTGAAGAAGGTGGCTATTTTCCAGTCATGGTCATATTTACCTTCAGGAGATCAAGTGTGTTATCATTGTTTTGCTGTATTAGCATTATAATAAAAACTTCAGAAATTAAGAGCAAACAACACAAAATGCTGGAGGAATTCAGGCCGGTTAGCATCTATGGAAAAGAGTTAACAGTTGATGTTTCGAGCGGAGGCCCTCATCAGGGCAGTTTTTTTAAAAATATGAGTCAGAGTAAGAAGGTGGGGTAGGGGAGAAAGAAGTACAAGGTCATAGGTGATAGGTGAAACTGAGAGAAGGGTGAAGTAAAGTGCTGGGAAATTGATTGGTGTCAGAGTTAAAGGGCGGAAGAAGGAGGAATCTGATAGGAGAGGGTAGAGGCCCATGGAAGCAAGGGAAGGGGAAGGAGCACCAGACAGAAGTGATGGGCAAGTAAGATGAGGTCAATTACCAGCAGTTTGAGAAATCGATGTTCATATCGTCAGGTTGGAGGCTACTCGGACAGAATATAAGGTATTGTTCCTCCAGTCTGTGTGTGCCCTCATCGTACCAGAAGAGGGGGCCATGGACTGGCATGTCAGAATGGGAAGTAGAATTGAAATGAGTGGCCACAGCTCTTTCTGGCAGACAGAGCATAAATGCTTGGTGAAGTGGTCTCCCAATTACGTAAGGTCTTGTTGATATTCAGGAGGCTACAGCCCCAACAGACTCACAGGTGAAGTGTCACTTCACTTGGAAGGACTTTTTGGGGCCCTGAATGATAGTGAGGAAGGAGCTGTAGGGGCAGATGTGGCTCTTGTTCTGCTTACAAGGATAAGTACCAGGAGGGAGATCAGTGGGGAGGGACGAATGGACAAAGGAGTCATCTAGGGAGCAACCCTTGTGTAAAGTTTGGGGGGGATGTAAAGATGTGCTTAGTTATGGAATCAAGTTGAATTTGTGGAGAATTATGTCCTAGATACAGAGACTAGTGGAGTGGTAGGTGAGTACATAAGCAACCCTACACTGGTGGGATGGGGTGAGTGCAGATGTGCATGAAATGGAAGAGATGTGGGTGAGTGCAGTGTTGATCTGTTGATCCCTGCACCCCACCCACTTCACCAAACATCTGCGCTCTGTCTGCTAGAAAAGCCTGGATCGCCCGGTGGCCTTGTCTTCTACAGTGAGGCCACAATCAGGTTGGAGGACCACCACCTTGTGTTCCGTCTTAATAGCCTCCAATTTGATAGCTGCAACATCTAGTTCTTGAACTTCAGTAATTCCGGTAATCATTCCTGCCCGAGGAGTGACTTGGATCTGCTCCAGGTTTCTTCCTGCCCTCCCCTATCTTCTTACTCTGACTTCTCACCTTTTTTCAAGTCCTGATGAAGAGTCTCAGCTCAAAACATCCAACTGTTTACTTTTTTTCCATAGATGCTGGCTGGCCTGTTAAATCCCTCCAGCATTTTGTCCGTGTAGCTCCTTGACCCTGCCCTTTCGGTGGTATATCTGCATCCGAGATGGATAAAATGCTTTTGATAAATCTGGTGTGCTACTCTTCGAACAAGTATGCTTCTATTTTTCTTATTTTGTTTCACTAATCATTCTTCATTTTGCTTTTCATGCAATGAATGCAGTTTTGAGTTTCTCTTACAATAATGGTGGAATAGGAGTGTTCATGCTTGCATCTTACACGCAATTAGTGATGGAACACTACAAAATAGTTTTTTTCTGTATCATTTTAGAATATAAAGTTAAGGTTTTATACAGATTTTGAAATTGGGAATTAAAGATGAGCATGTAACATTAATCTTATACTTTTGCCTTTTTATTATTTTAAACCAAGATGTATATTTGAATATTTATGATATCAGGAAGGACTGGTTAGTTTGTGCATAGTGGAATATGTGATCAGATAATTTTGAGATGTGAGGAATGGGTATTGTTTGCTACCTCTTTAAAGGAAATGTTCATTTAATATGCTAGTGACGAAAACTTGAAAAGTGAAACATTGGTTCTGATTGTGTTACTTCCAGCTCTTAAGGCAATTACAATATCGGACATTTTTTGCATTGTTACTGTGCTTTGCTGTCCCCTCCATGCATAAACAGAAATGGGGGAAATTATGAAGAGTTGTCCTCCTATACGGAGTCCAAAGCTGGTAACGTTATTGCAGTGAATAATGAGGACATGTGATAATGTATAGTACAACAGTAAGAATAAAACAAATTTGTGAAAGGCTGCAAATACTTCCATGAAGATAATACAATATTCCTTGATCTCATATTTTGTTGTCATGTGTGAATTATTTTTTTAACCAGTATAACATAGCTTATTAACTATTTAATGTTTTGCTGCAGGGCTTGTGTATCACTGGGACCTAAAAATCGGGCAATTGGAGCAGCTGCCAAGATCCAGGTAGGAAAGTGTTGAATTCTACCTTTCGACAACAAATTACTGTTTGTATCTTTTGAATGTGAGCATTTGCCAAAATTTTCATTGTGGTTCATCTAGCAATATTGCTGAACTGCCGCACAAGTCTGAAATTTCTGTAGTGTATTTGAAGGTAGATGTATGATGCTTTTTGTACGCAAGGTCCTTTAATTTTAGTTTTTGCATTCCTGCTATGTATGCACTTTATTCTTTTTAGTAATTTCCCTTTTTGTTTAAGCTGATATTTTATGTTCAGAGTGGTGGCTATTTTTACATTCTTGTTAGCAATACATTTTCATTACACATCTTTTATCTTTATCATTTGTAAACAGTTGAACAGATATTAATATTTCCTGCCAAATAAGAAAATGCTTACAAAATCTATCCAATTGCTCTGTATATACATTATGTAAAATTTCAGGTTACTATCATTAGATCAATGGTGCAAAAATATTTTCTGAGGAGTCAAACACAAAACTTCTGCAAGCCAAAATTTAAGAAAATAGGAGTTTTAACTTGCCAAAAAATTTTATTGCACCATTAGAGATAATTACAGTAATCTGAGATATAAAATGTTTGATGTTGGTATTAACAAATTGCATTGTGGTATTTTATGAAATACTTGCATTGAATAGTAAACTGAAGAAAAAACTTAATTCCTTGAATTATAAAGGTGGTTTTGCTATAAAGATGAAGAAATCATGTTTCCAAAGTTAGAAGTAGTTTCTGTAGGAATAATAATTTTTAAGAATAATTTAGTCAGTGTTGCTGTTTGCCATATTTGTGAATGTTTCAATTTGCAGATTGTGACCAATGCAAAGAATACAATACAAGGTTTTAAACGACTGCATGGCAGGACCTTCGATGACCCATTTGTGCAGACTGAAAAAAACAAGCTTGCTTATGAGCTTCAAAAGTTACCAAGTGGCAGTGTTGGAATCAAAGTAAGTTTTTTTTTCTTTATGGAGAAATGTTAATTAGTATGTGTAGAAGTTTTAATTATAAAGAATTCCATAGTGTTTTACTGAATGTTATCAAACAAAATTTGGTGCAAAGTTACACCAGCAGCTCTTGGGCATGATCAGAAGTGTTTAAGGAGTATCTTCAAAAGAAAAGTTTTAATCAAGGAGAACCACATTATAAGTTGCAAGCTTTTATAAGAGAACCCCTTTTTACTGGCCATCTTTAGAGATGCAGCTTGTTAACTCCATACGTCTATGGTCCGATTGACTTGGGTCCCATCAAAAATTGGGATATCTTGTCCACCCAAACCCCAATCTCACTGTCGGCAAGGAATAACAGACTGCGTATAATTATAAAGAGAGTATATTTACAAATTTCAGCTTTTTGGAACAGTTTTTGGGAAAAGAAAAAAAAATTTCAAGGGCCTATTACAGTTCATCCAGTCCAAATGTACACATAAGTTGGAGCTCATCTTGAAGTTATCTTTAACTCATGTACTGGACCCACAGTCTGTGTGAAAGCGCACACCACCTTCTGAATGTTGCTCGAAATCCACCTCGAATAAACAGGCTTCCCCACGGGAGTATTGGTCCTTCCTTGAAGCCATTCATCTGCACAAAGCACCTTGTGCAACAGAGACGGCATCTTCAGCCATCTTCCCTCCTGCCGAAAAGACTTTGACCGACACCAGTTTCCATCACCAAAACCTCTCCGCCCAACGTTCTCTAGAACCTTCTCCCAATTCCATCATCCTGATTGGCTGACACAATATTTCTAAGTTGAACAACAGCCCCTTTAGCTCAAACCCAAACATGCTAAAAGCAGAACAGACTGCTCGTACAGAACTGCTAAAAATGAAATACCTACAGCATAGCAGTAAAAACTGGGAGTTACTTAAGTATTAATATCGCTGACAACATCACTCACTATTTAAAACTGATTGAAATTAGAAAGTGTCTTGTGACATAAGACTTCATATTGAGCAGATGTTTTATACTGTTGATCAGAGTTCAAAGTACATGCAGTATAACCATGTACAACCCTGAGAATCATTTCTTGTGGGCATTCTCAACAGATCTATATAATAGCTACTATAACAAAATCAATGAAAGACTGCCTATCTGGGGTGTTCATCCAAAGTACAGAAGACAAACTGCAAATGCAAATATAATTAATGAGAACATGAGATGAAGAGTCCTTGAGAGTGTCCTTGGTTGTAGGAACATTTCAATTGTGGGGCAAGTGGTTATCCCCTTTGTTCAAGAGCCTAATGATTGAGGGGTAGTAACTGTGGTCATGCAAGTCCCGAGGTTCTTGTACCACCACCTTGATGGCGGCAGTGAGAAAAGAACGTGACCTGGGTGGTGGGGATCCCTGATAATCAATGTTGCTTTCCTACTACAGCATTTCATGTAGCTGTGCTCAGTGGTTGGGAGGACTTTACTGGTGATGATCTGGGCTAAATTCACTACTTTTTGTAGGATTTTCTGTTCAAGGGGATTGGTGTTTACATATCAGGCTGTGATGCAGCCAGTCAGTATACTCTCCACTACACATCTGCAGAAGTTTGTCAAAGTTTTAGATGTCATGCTGGATCTCATTGAGCAAAAGGTTGTTATGATACCAGATATAAGTGTAAAGCAAGTAGAACAGGGGTCTAGGCACACAGTGTTGTGATTCACCTGTGCTGATGGAGGAAGCGGAGGAGATGTTGCCAATCCGTACTGACTGAAGCCTGTAAGTGAGGAAATCCAGGATCCAATTGCACAATCCTTCTTTTGCATAAGAATCTCATGTAAAATCTTTATTATAAGGGATTTCTAGCATCACATTCCAGCAGGCATGGTTTACATGGGGTTTGTAGAGAGGGTCACAAGCCCCACTGTACTAGCGATGGATCCCAGATGCATCATGGGCTCAATGGGCCAAATTGTTTGCTATTCCTTAAAAAAACATTGTGTGGAATATTTTTGTGGAAGCTGAGTAAAATAATACAAGATCAATAAGTTCAAATTCAATGCTGGAGAATTTCAGTAAGTCGAACAGCATCCATGGAGGGGAATAAACAGTGAATGTTTTTGGTTGAGACCCTTCAGCGGGATTGCAAAAGAGGGATGAAGATTCCAGAATAAGTAGGTGGGGGTGGTGAAGGATTGCAAGCTTTTAAGTGATAAGTAAAACCAGTGCGTGGAGGGGGGGGGGGGGCGAAGTAAGAAGTTAGGATATGACAGATGGAAGGGGCTGAAGGAGGAAGAATCCGATAGAAGAGCACAGTGGACCATATAAGAAAGAGGAGGGGCACTAGATGGAGGAGAATGGGCAGGTAAGAAGAGAGGGGGAGGGGAGAGATCACTGTTCACGCCATCAGGTTGGAGTCTACCCAGAAAGAATATTAGATACAGCTCCTCTAACCAGAGTATGGCCTCATTGTGGCAGTAGAGGAGACCATGGAAACACATTTTGGGAATGGGAAGTCAAATTGAAATGGATAGTCACCAGGCAATCCTGCCTTTTGTGCTAGATGAAGTCTATGTGTTCGTTGGAAGTGGTCCTTAATCTACTGTACGTCAGGTCTCACTGATGTAGAGGAGGCTGCACTGGGAGCACCAGGTACAATAAATGACCCTGACAGGCTTGCAGCTGAGTGCCTCACATGGAAGGACTGTTTAGAGTCCTGAATGATGTGAAGAGCAGAGCTGCAAGGGCGGGTGTTGAACTTGTAATACTTGCAGAGCTCAGAGCTAAGTGTCAGGAGGGAGATCCATGGGTGAAGGGGGAGATGAGTGAGCAAGGAAGTCGGGTAGAGGGCAATCCCTTTCGAGAGCAGAAGGAGTGAAAGATGTGTTTAGCTGTAGGATCATGTTGCAGATGGCTTAAGTTACAAAGAATGGATATTCTGGCTGCAGAGACTCTTGAGATGATAAGTAAAGACAAAGGAGAACAGCATCCCTAGGGTGAAGACAGCATTGATGATGGTAGAAAGGAAATCCTGTTCTTTGAAAAAAGATTTTTCTTGTATGTTCTATAGCATTGGAGAGGGGTAGGAACAGAGTTGAGAAAGCATTTAACTGGAGTAAGGTGAAATATGAGGTTCTCGGGCAGGAATTTGGAAGCATAAACTGGGAACAGATGTTCTTAGGGAAATGTTCAGGGGATATTTGCGTGGAATTCTGCTAGGTACATTCCAATGAGAAAGGGAAAGGATGGTAGGGTACAGGAACCGTGGTGTACAAAGGCTGTTGTAAATCTAGTCAAGAAGAGAAGGAAAAAGCTTATGAAAGGTTCAAAAAAACTAGGTGATGATAGAGATCTTGAAGATCAGGAAGGAGCTTAAGAATGAAATTGGGAGAGTCAGAAGCGGCCATGAGGCCTTAGTAGACAAGATTAAGGAAAACCCCAAAACGTTCTACAAATATGTGAAGAGTAAGAGGATAAGACGTGAGAGAATAGGACCAATCAAGTGTGACAGTGGAAAAGTGTGTATGAAACTGGAGAAGATAGCAGAGGTTCTTAATGAATACTTTGCTTCAGTATTCACTATGGAAAGGGATCTTGGCAATTGTAAGGATGACTTACAGTGGATTGAAAAGCTTGAGTATATAGATATTAAGAAAGAGGATGTGCTGGAGCTTTGGGAAACCATCAAGTTGGATGAGCCACCGGGACTGGATGAGGTGTACCCCAGGCTACCGTGGGAGACGAGGGAAGAGATTGCGGAAGATTGGAGGGTTGTGGATGTTGTTCCCTTTTTCAAGAAGGGGCGTAGGATCTGTTCTGGGACCCTTATTCTTAGTGATTTTTATAAATGACCTAGATGAGGAAGTGGAGGGGCAGTTTAGTAAATTTACTGATGACACAAAGGTTAGGGGTGTTGTGGATAGTGTGGAAGGCTGTCAGAGGTTACAGCAGAACATTGATAGGATGCAAAACTAGGCAGAGAAGTGGCAGATGGAGTTCAACCCAGATAAGTGTGAGGTGGTTCATTTTGGTAGGTCAAATATGATGGCAGAATATAGAATTAATGGTAAGATTTGGCAGTGTGGAGGATCAGAGGGATCTTGGTGTCAGAATCCATAGGACACTCAGCTACACAGGTTGACTCTGGTTAAGAAGGCATACAGTGCATTGGCCTTCATCAATCGTGGGATTGAGGTTAGGAGCTGAGAGGTAATGTTGCAGCTATATAGGACCCTGGTCAGACCCCCTTGGAGTACTGTGCTCAGTTCTGGTCGCCTCACTACAGGAAGGATGTGGAAACCATAGAAAGGGTGCAGAGGAGATTTACAAGGATGTTACCTGGATTGGGGAGCATGCCTGTGAGAATAGGTTGAGTGAACTCAGCCTTTTCTCCTTGGAATGATGGAGGATGAGAGATGACCTGATAGAGATGTATAAGATGATGAGAGGCATTGATTGTGTTGATAGTCAGAGGCTTTCTCCCAGGGTTGAAATGGCTAACACGAGAGGGCACAGTTTTAAGGTGCTTGGAAGTAGGTACAGAGGAGATGCCAGGGGGTACGTTTTTTTTACGCAGAGAGTGATGTTTGCAGAATGGGGTGCCGGCAATGGTGGTGGAAGCAGATAGGATCGGGTCTTTTTAAGAGACTCCTGGATGGGTATATGGAGCTTAAAATAGAGGGCTGTAGATATCTGTAGGTAATTTCTATAGTAAGGATGTGTTTGGCACAGCTTTGTAGGCTGAAGGGCCTGTATTGTGCTGTAGGTTTTCTGTGTTCTAGAATGGAAAGCCTTAACCTGAGAAGAGATGGGACAATATGGAGGAACTGAAAAAGGGAATAGCATTTTTACAAAATAACTGGCGGGAAGAGGTATAGTCAAGATAACTAAGAATCGGTAGGTTTCTAAGAGATATCAGCAGACAGCCTGTCTCCTGAGATGGAAATAAAGATTAAGAGAGAGAGGGGTGTCAGAAATGGACCAAGTAAATTTGATGGCAGAGTGAAAGTTGATAAAATTAGCAAGTTTGTAATGGGTGCAGGAAGCAGCACCAATATAGTTGTCAAAAGTAGTGTAGAAAGAAATGAGGAGCATTACCTACCAATGCAGGCTTGGAACATGGACTGGTCCACGCAGCCAACAAAAAGACAGAATAGCTGGGGCCCATATGGGACCACAGCAGTATAGGGTCTGGGCATTGAGGTGAAAATGAGGTCATCAATTTCAGGGAATTGAAATGAAGCATCTTCACTCCATCTGCTACAAAAGATAGGATCTCAGGTTGGACATCCATTTCAGTTGGCTTCCCTTTCCCACTCAGACATACCTAACCATGGCCTCCTCTACTGCCATGATGGGGCCATACTTGGGTAGAAGGAGCTACTCCTCATTCCATCTGGATAGCCTTCAACCTGATGGCATGAACATCAATTTCTCTACCTTCTGGTAACTTCTGTCCCTTTTCATTCTCTCTCTTTCCATTCACCATTCTGGTGACCCTCTCACTTACCTTACCCTCACCTACCCATCTCCTCACACCGGTGCCGCCCTCCTCCTTTCTTTCATAGTCTACCAACTGTTTATTACCCTCTACAGATGCTACCTGACTTGTTGAGTTCCTGCACCATTTTATGTATTGCTCAAGATTTGCAGAATACATCTGAGATGTCATTGTCGTCATTCAAGAATAGGTTTTCCGTTCCACTACCATTGATGTTTCCTCTTACCTGCATCTCCTCCATTTCCCAGACATCTGTCCTCACCACATCTTACCCCTGCCATGAAAGGGACAGAGTTTCCCTTGTCCTTGCCTACCATCCCTAAAGTGTCTGCATCCTGGTGTGTCTTCCTCTACATCAGTGAGACCTAACATAGATTGGGGGGGGGGGGGGCCTCCTTTTTTTGAGCTCCTTTGCTCCATCCATCACAAAAGGTGGACTTTCCCATTGACCATACATTTTTATTCTACTTTCCATTCTCTTTCTGACATGTTGTATCCAACACATCGTTCTCCATAATTTGCACCACCTTCCATGGGATCCTACCACTAAACACATCTTTCTCCCACTCACAACCCCCCTACTCCCATTCTCTGCTTTCTTCAGGAAATTGCTCTGTCTCCCTTATCTGCTTGTCGATCCCCACTGATCCCCCTACTGGCACTTATTGCTGCGAACAGGACAAAGGCTACATCTACCCTTACACCTCCTCCTTCACCGCCACTCTGGGCCCCATCAATCCTTTCTGGTGGAGCGACAACTCACCTGTGCCTCTGTCAGGATTGTCTACTGTATCCGGTGTTCCTGCTGTAGCCTTCTCTACTTCGGTGAGACCCAACATAGATTGGCAGACTGCTTCATCAAGCACATTTGCTTCATCCATCACAAAAGGCAGGCTTTCCTAGTGGCTACCTATTTTCATTTCGCTTCCCATTCTGACAATGTCAGTTCATGGCCTCTTCTACTGCCACAATGAGGCCACTCTCAGGTTGGCGGAACAACACCTCGTGTTTCGTCTCGGTAGCCTCCAACCTCATGGCATCTAATCAGCCAATCATGAGACAGCAATTCAATGCATAAAAGCATACAGACATGGTCAAGAGGTTCAGTTATTGTTCAAACCAAACATCAGAATGAGGAAAAAATGTAATCTAAGCAACTGACTGTAGAATGATTGTCGGTGCCAGACAGGGTGGTTTCACTTTGTCAGAAACAACTGATCTGCTGGGATATTCATGCACAAGTCAAAAAACAAATGTTCCAGTGAATGGCAGTTCTGTGGGCAAAAACACCTTGATAATAAGACAAGTCAGAGGAGAATGGCCAGACTGGTTCAAGCTGACAGAAAGACAACACTGACTCAAATAACCATGGATTACAACAGTGGTGTGTAGAAGAGAATCTCGGAAGGCACAACAGTTGAATCCTTGAAGTGGATGGCCAACAGCAGCAGAGGACCACAATCATACATTCAGTGGCCACTTTTTCGGTACATGACGTATCTAATAAAGTGGCCACTGCGTGTATATTGCCTGGTGAGAATTCTCCAATGTATTTGTCTTTTTGGCCTGTTTGAGATCATTGTTGCTGGCCATCAGGAATCTTGTTGAACTGATACCTGACCGTAGCTCACAGTAATCAGTGCTAACAACTTTATATTTCTTTTATTGTTGGTGGGTGCCATCCAGGCATGATCTAAACTGGCAGTTACAAAAAATGTAATGAAATTATTGTCTCTTTTTTCCTATTTCCTCTTCTCTCTCGACTTTATTATTTTAAAACTGGGTAATTTGGCATGTAACATTTTTTTACAGGTACATTACTTGAATGAAGAACGAGTTTTTGCTGTTGAACAAATAATGGGGACGTTACTGACTAAACTCAAAGAGACTTCAGAAAATGCGCTGAAGAAGCCCGTGACTGACTGTGTAATTTCGGTAGGTTGGATTGAAGTAACGCCAGCAAAATCTCAAAGCTATCCTAGACTTAGTTCCTAAGATTGAAAACCAGTCAACTGCCAGGATGTTATTAATCTCCCTGGATGGAAATGAATAATTCTTCAGAAGTAGCTTCCTTGGTGACATCCTTTTGTAAAGAAGTTACCTTAATCTAACTGCTCAAGATGGCAAGCTTTTTGACTTTATTCCAAGATGAAGTTCAAGAAATTCTGTAATACTTTGCTGTAGTGCATTGTATGTAATTGTGGAAAACTTTTGGGTTCCCAGCAAGTATTGTCTTCATTCTTTGAAGGTATTGGTTAATAATTTTTTGTATTTCCTGTCAAAGTATGAAAATGTACTCCCAAATGACCCTGGTATATGAACCAGGTAAATCAATCACAAATCATGACCTACTCCAAAGATGTAAAAGTCTAAATCATTGGATGTGGTTCCTTTCACTGTTTTTTTAAATTGTTACTAGTAGCCTTTTTATGTGCTCTAAAAATAATAAAGCTAATATAAGGCTTTTTTTTTGTTATAATGGAATATGGTGCAGGATGAGCCTGTGGCCCATTTGTAAATGTGCTATTTCCCTTCAGAAAGTCCTTTTAATCTCATTGCTTAGACTATTACCAAAGCCTTAAATACAATTGTGGTTTCCCTTGCATACCTGTACAGTTTGCACTTTGAAAGCCATAATTGTCCAACATGTATAGCAGAACTATTTTTGGTCTGTTTCCTGAACCCCTCAAACACACCTTATCTACGAAAAGTACCTTTTGTTCGTCACTTCTGTTCTTTCCCCTATTCTTTGAATTATAATAGGAATCACTTCCCTTTGTGCCTTCTCTTACCATCATATTTAATTTTATTAATACTGCTTTTTAACTTTTGCTGCAAAGAGAAAATAACCTAATGTTTCTGTAACATAAATCCTGAATCCTTCATCTTTGGAACTATTGCAGAAGATATTTTCCACATGTTTTTTAGGATTTTCTCATTGGACTTTCATGTTCTTCTCTAAGTGTGGTGATCAGAATCTGGTGGAATGCCCTAGTTTGATGTACATGTGTCTCGGTCTATCTTTTCCTGCACACCAAAGGACCTCAATTGACATTTGATCTCTATCTTTCTTTGTCACCAAGTTTTTTTTGTATTTCATCTGCCACTTGCCCATTCATTTACTTAGTGTATTCACGATGACTTTTTTCGAAATTTTTTACACCATGTTTTAAAATGTGAAAGTTAATTTTACATTTGAAATCCAAAGCAAGACGAAAATATATACAGTGGATTCCAGTTAATAGGGACCAGTATATTTTGGCCCAATTAAGCAGCTGTCCCAATAAGCTAAAGTTTTATGGAAGTAGTTACAATGTTATAATTGAGTAACAAATTATGTATTTAAATAAAATGCAGAACAAATTAGAACACTATCAATTCTACCGCAGTACAATAAAACTATTAGTTCTTTATAGTTTCAGTTTTTAATAGTTATCAACGGAGGATATAATGTTCTTTTGATTGTAAATTAACAATCAGTGCAGACTCCTGATGTAGATAATGGACTGCCTTCATATGCTATTGGTGATCGTATCCTCAATTTTTATTTCTATTGTAATATTCAAGAATTTGAAAGTATAGACAAATTCAAGTAGTGAAATCTTCCCATTTTCACTCCTGGCTGTTTCTAGCATCTGCAAGCCTGTATGCTTGAAACAGCAGTAAGCAAAAACAGTTTTGAATTGTTTTATTGCTCATTTTTCACCAACTATTAGAGGCAAAAATCCCTGCTTTTTGAACCCAAACACATGCAATTGATGCTATTTAAAAACTGTTCTCTTTAAGCATGGTGTAGTGTCTAATGGCCACACAAGTGCACATGTCTGACACTAGTTACAAAAATGTTTGGCAACTGTCTCCTGTCCTCATTAAGCGGTATAGTGTCCCAAATAAACAAAGGAAATCTCGGCTATTTTCTTGATTAGTTTTTGCCCTTTAAGAACTGTCTCAAATAAGCAGCTACCCTGATTAATCGATGGCCCAATTAGCTGGAATCCACTATTTTTTTTTTTAAAAAAACACCGCTAGCAATCTGTGTACATAATCTACAATCCTGTAGGCATGGTGAGTAACCATTGGCTGCTTCCCCATCAAGTCAATTTCTTACCGATGCATACTAGTACTGAGCCTTATTAGATTGACTCCAGTCTGTGCTCTGTTCTCTGTAAGCATTTATCAATGCTTTTTAAAATTATGCTTGACAGCTTCTGTATTCTTTTCAAACCTTTTACATCAGCAAAGAAATTCAGTCAAACCATATATACCACACGGTTATCTATTCTTCAGTTTGCCACATTTGTTTACAACCACACACTTTAAATACCTATCTTGGTCTCTGCTCTCATTTATTCACTGTTACTGCCCATTCCTAATGTTCGCACTCCATGCCTTTTCCTCCTCTTACTACATACTAGAGGCCATTCATGTACTAGCTTAGACTAGTCCCAGTCCTTGAGGTTCAACCTATTTATCATGAGTATGTCTCTCCTGCCCGAAAACTGTCATGGCTCTAAGAACCTGAAGCCCTGTTTCCCTCTCCAGTTATTCTAGTTATGTACTAATCTGCTCCAACATGCATGAGAACTATACAAGAGGCTGGTTCCTCCAGAAATACCAATTTGTTTCTGTCATAAGTACTGACTAGCTCTGATTTGTCTCCTTGTGTTGCCTTGCCTTCTTATTGAAAACTGTGCCCTTTCCAGGTGCCTTTTGTTTGGTAAAAGGAAAGCCACATACAGTGAATCCAGAAATTCCCATCTGTGTCTCCAACAATGGAGTTTCCATGGTTCCTCCATTTTCCTGTTTCTACAGGTTCTATACACGTGCAAGAACTGCTCTTTTCTGTTCTGGAATGTATTCTTTCAAAATGTTTTCCCTGTAGAGATGGTAACCATTTAGAGAGTTGCATTCACCTTGCAGACTTACTGCAAATATATCATTGTGGCAGATTCTGATCTTAAGTGGAAGTTGTGAAATGGAATGCAATAAATCTGGTAACTAATGGGTTAATACAATAACTGATTACAAAAGCTACTGAACTGTTGATGCTCTGTCACATAGGGTTCCCATTTCTGCCCCCTTCTCTTCCTCTCCCCCCCCCCCCCCCCAAAACACAAATACAAGGATACTCCATGACTTTCTCAGTAGTGACATGGCGGGTAAATTGACTGAAACAAGGTGTCTATTGCTGGTAGTAGTGACCATACATTGGTTAGGTCTTGGTGTGACCAATTAATTATGAAGCCTGCTAGCAGAACCCATGCCAAGTGCTAGCTGAAAGACCAGGAATAGCCTGACTTTTACACTTAATGAAATCCAGAATGAGCCTGATGAGGTTTGCGCTCTCAGATTGGCAGGGCAGATACAACCAATGGTGGAGATACATAATGCTTCATAGTTATGTTTTGGATTAGCTTATTAAATTATTGCATGTTCCCACCATTTGCAACTTCACCGATACCATTTCCATAAAATAATACCACTTTCATAAAATGATGGGGGGAATAAGCCGTTAACTCTAGCAAAGGTTTAGCTATGATAACTCTTAAAAATTAGTCTCATCTCAGAGCAGACATGATGTGGTATGTGTGGCATGATTATCATGTCCAGTAGGACAAATCTGGAGCACCCCTTATTCAAAGCTCAAATTCATGAGTGTGGTGAACTATAACCAGGATATCATTACAGTATCTAAACTCAGGCTTAGTTTCACTTTCTACTCTCGAGCTAAATGGTCAATTTGAATTACTGGAGAGTGTAACTAGAACAGCACCAAATAGTCCTTAAAATATAGCTGTGCACGTAAAACACTTAAAAGTATGGTAGCATGTTCACTTGAGATTTTCTCAATCAGAAAATTGAGTGTCCCATACAGGACAAGATATTTTATGACTATTGTGGTGACAAAAGGATAGTCAATAGTTCAGAATTATGAGTAACATGCATTTGTTATAATTTGATTTTTGAAAAAATAAACAAAAGGTTTAGTCAATTTGACTCCAGGGTCTTAAATCTCAACAGAACAAACTGAAGGTAGGAAGTGCGAGTTACCTATTGTAGATTTAACATTAAGTTATGATAGTAAATGAGCAATAGCTAAACGTTAAGTATTGAGTAAATTAAACCATTAAAGATTTGTTGGGGGAGGGGCAATGGCAAAGGGAAATCACAAAGAAAAATGATCTAGCCATGGCTGCCAAGGGAAGTTGAGAGGTTTCATGGTATTTACCAAACCAATTAATCTATGGGTGACAAATATTCAAGATGGAACAAAACTAATGAAACCAAGTACTACTGTATTAGCCACCTTCATTCATTGACAGAATAAATTGTCATTCAAGTTCTCAGCTGGCATCAGATCTTCAATAAGCTAAAAGGCATTTGTTTCAAATTTGGCTGTAAAGATTACTTTTAAGAAATTAATGGTCTACTTGGCCAAATATTATCCTAAGTAGTCCATGACATTTACAGTAATGGTGGAATCCCATGGGTTGGTGATGCCTAAAATACTGGAACAGTACACTATTCATATTTGGAATGATGGAAGACTGGTAACAATCTTGTGTGATGATCACATCTAGCAATAGTGCTGAAAATTTCCCTGACTTTTGGTAATAGACATGTGATCCATCTACCAGAATCTTAATTGGGCTAAATGTGCTGCACACTAACAACTGAAGCTGGTTATTTCATGATACTGCTAGTCGAGAACTAGCGTACTAATCAGTAGTGCTGTCCACGAGCATAGAACAGTATAGGATAGGATAAGCTATTTGTTCATGATGATGTGCTGATGACTAAAGTTTAAATCTGTCAAGTGTAAAATGGTATCTTTGAGTTGCACCTGGATACTGAATTAAATATTAATAATCCTAGATAGGTGGTTAAATTACAACTGTTTAAATTTACTTTATCTTTAGTTCTACCTGTATCAGCAGAAAGGATCATCCAGCAACTTCAGGAGGAATAACATCATAGTCTTATTTTTAAATGGCGTATACAATCCTGGAGTGAACACGTTGAGTTGTAAACTCATCATTACTGAAAATGATAACATTTCTTACCTAATAGTAATAAAGGGCATTTTCCATTGAGATTACAATAGTTCCAAGTCCATAATCACAACCAAGAGCTATTAAGGGTAGCTAATGTTCCCTTGTTATTGCTGTCCATATCCTAAACATTGCTGGGCATTCATTTGTTTATGTTACATCAATGTTTGCCTAATAAACTTGTAAAATATTGGTATCAAATGCTTAAAATAAATAACTACTTTAATTCTCATCATGTTGACAGAATAAATTGCATAGTTTTTCTGATCTTAATGCTTATTGGCTAATGGCTGCACTATGCCTGGCGTCAATATTATCCAATTTTATTTCCTGTTATTTAACTAACAGCTGTATAATCTACAGTGAAATGAACAGTTACAATCCAGTTCTTAGTGTGTATATTTGAGAAAATCTTTTCCTAAGGAAAAATAAATAGTACAGAAAATAGGAGAAATTCAAATTGAAACCCATGCCTTCATGTGGTTGGCTTCAAGTTCTTAGTACTTCATCTGGCCAAGTTTGTACCTCAAGTTGAAATATTTTTTCCCATTTATTTATTTGTTCGCTTGAGAACATAAGTATGCCAAAATTTAGTAGAATGAGACACATTCATGGCAGCCACAATATGTTGGATTTTTATCTCTACCTTTGCAGCTCTAAACATTTTACTGCATAATTGCTTATAATGAGTTGGTAGTAAGCCATTCAAGATCTTGGGAAATATTTTGTCTTAATTACATTTAAGCTTCAAGAAAGGAAATGTGTAATAAAGATGAAAATGCAATGGCTTTGAGTGGGTTAGACTGGTTTTAGAAAATATTATGAAAAGGGAAATTTTAATTCAAAAGAACTTTTGCACTACTACTTGCAGACACTATAGGTTCTATGGGCTTCCATTGTTCAGCAACTTGTCAAGAACAATGTCATCTGCAACTTCAATAAGTTAATTCAGCAGTTTCTTATTTGGGGAGATTAATGGTGAGCTATTGTGTAATACAAATTGTAGATTAACATTAAGGTAATTTGATATGCATTTTGTAAGATGCAAACCTCAACATTTCTTCTACCAATGTTCCTTCTACCCCAGCCAATAACTTCTTGTTTCCTGGCACTAAATGGTAAATACTGTGAACAAATTAATGTTTTTAAAGTTAGAAACAAGTTATTCATATTCTGAAATGACTACAAAATGTTTTTTATTAAATTGCTGAAAAACATGGGAATAAGATTTGTTGAAGATTTTTATTTGCAAAATTTTACTTGCAATTAAATGTTACTGTTACATGTTGTGAGATATCACATTGAATGTTATTGTTGGATCCTGGCATATATATGTATATCACATTTATGTAAAAAAATATTAAAATCTGAGATTTTCTGAATCTATTGACAGGTCCCTAGTTTTTTCAGTGATGTAGAGAGAAGATCCATGATTTCTGCTGCTAAGATTGCAGGGCTTAATTGTCTGCGACTGATGAACGACACTACTGCAGGTAAAAGAAGAGGCACTGTATCTTGGCCTGTTGCTGAGATAAGTGTAGGTAAACTTCATCTTACTTAGTGATGTATTGTGATGGTAAAAGTTCATCATATTGTCCAAGTGACAGAAGCCAAAGTACTACAGCTTTAGGAGGGTAAGTGCACAGTATTAACTGAATATAAATGCCTGTGAAGATATTGGTCAGAAGTACCAAAACACCAAGTGCAGATTTGGATTAGTCAATATTATTTCTACTTAGTTCGAACTGCTGAAAGCTTAAAACTTAATTACTCTCTGAAAGGTTTCAGATTAGTGTAAACCATTTTAACTGAGGATAAAGCAAATAAAGTGACAGGGCTGAGATCCTGGATGGCAGCTGGGAAAGCATGAAGGCTTGTTAATTACAGTTGATCTGTCTGAAGAAGGTCTAAAAAGGAGTTGAGTGAGAAAAGAGAAAATAGTGCAGTTTGCAGGAAGTCTCAAAATCACTGGTAGATCTGTCAGTGTCTCTGGAAAGAACTGCATCAGAGCTGACCAGATCTGACACACACAGCAAAGCAAATTGTAAAGGCTGTTTATTTGAACTTAATTCATTTCCTGAAACCGTTTTACATATATGACAGCCAAAGCTTAACTGAGCCTTGTTAGGATAGTGTTAAGAGGTAAAAGTATAGTTAGGAGTGGGCTTGTTGTTAATGAAACGAAACACAGCTGGATGATGAATTGCTCTTGCATAATGGATTTTTGCAAAGTGGTCGTCTTATCAATTAGATTTCTCCAAAAGCAAAATGGATCTTGAATACTTAATATAAAACAGAAGAGGTGCAGATGAATTGTGGTTTCACCTCAAAGGCTGGGTCTTGTGAGAGAAAGGCAAAAGGTAAAATATCATGTGTTGCATCTTATGGGACTCGTGACTTTTCTAAGAAGGGAAGTTGTTGAAAGTTGAGATGGAAGAATGAATTGAGTCAACAAGAGAGCAGTCCTTAAAGAATGGAAGTGTGAAAAATGTGTCTCAAGGTGCCATCTCATTGTAGTTGACAAATTAGAGAGCATGGTCCGTTGAATGTGGAGGCTGGAGGGGTGGATATTGAGAATTGGAAAATCAATCCTTTGGAGAGGTCTGAGAGAAAAAAATGCAAGAAATTGCACTTCTATTAGCTATTGTTAAGTAAAAACCTGAAGCTGTGGTATGGAATACTCTGTCATCAAAACTGGCAACAAAACTATATGGAGAATAATGAAGACTGAAAGAAGGAAGGAATTGGCTTGGACCTATGACAGCTCATATCTTGTTCTCATGTTGAACAACTTTAATTCCACTCATACGGAAAGATGGGGCTGGAGGGAGATGAGTTGTGCCCTCAGTGAAAAGGTTCTTTGGGTCATCCTTGTGTGGGGTGACATCATATTGAAAATGTGCAAGTTGAGTACAGGAAACTTTTCAAGTCCACAGAGGCCATGGATCAAAGTAGAAAGAAACTGGACAAGAATAGAAGAGTCAAGGTAAAAAAAGAAATTAGAAACCTATTTATTTGGCTGAAGTGATCTGTCCAGGAAAATCTATTTGTGGGTTTGGGTATGAGGAGAAAAGCATGTCCTGAATAGTTGGGGGCTATGTGACTAGAGGATGGTGAGGAGATGTTTCATTCATTACCATCTCACTGTACATAGTAATTTAATGATTTACAGAGAACCCCCAAATAAAGTATAAAGTTATGAAAGACAAATTATTAAATATAAGATGTTAACAAATGTGGATTTGGGCAGCTAATTGGCAAATTAATTTCATATTAGGTTAATGAGATGCATGATTTTGGTAGGAAGATTTCTAAGTAGCTTTGAACAAAGGGACCTAAGGGAATATTTAGTGTTTCATCAAATTTAGGGAAGCAGGTTAAAAATTGCAGTTTAAAATTGAAGCACAAAATGTGGAGCAAGCTACGTTTGTCAGAAATGAGACAATCTGCAGATGCTGGAAATCCAAGCAACACTCAAAATGCTACAGGAACCCAGCAGGCCAGACAGCATCTATGGTAAAGAGTACAGTTGATGTTTCAGGCTGAGTTCCTTCAGCAGACATTTATCAGACCTGTTGTGCATGCTGACTTGCTTGATTTGACTGTTACAGATCCTGTTGAAGTTTGTTATTAAAAAGTAGAGGTTGGGAGACAAGTTGCACAATAAATTTACAAGGAATTTGTAAATACTGAAATACTGTGTTAAACTCTTAAGACAAACTGGATGCAAAGTAGAAAGAAACTGGACAAGAATAGAAGAGTCAAGGTGAAAAAGAAAGGTAGATGCCCAGAATCTTTATCCCAGGCTAGAAAAGTAGAGAGCTCAGCTTTAAGGTCAGAGGAGGAAAGTTTAACAGAATTGTGCTGGGCAAGTTCCCTTCCACATAGTGGAAATGCCAGAGCACGCTGCCAGGGATGGTAGTAGAAAACAGATGGTGACAATCAAAATGCTTTTAGATAGGCACATGAATATGCATGGATGGTGACATATGGACCATCTGCAGGCAAATGGGATGAGTTTAATATGGCATCATTCTTAGTACAGCCATTGTGTCGCATCGTGCCTGTTCCCATGATGTATTATTTTATGGTGTTTATTTTGTGGTAAATTAAATACAGGGAGACAGGCTTCCTTCTGTTTTATGGGGCATTGATGAGATCTCATCTGTGGTACTGTGGATTAGTCTCCTTGCATAATGAAGGATTTTTTAAAAGTTTACTTGACTAGTAGCTAAATTCAGTAGGTTATCTTATGAAGGAATGTCTAGGTTTGTAGCCACTGGAGTTTAGTGAAGAAAAGGGGATAATTTAAACATCCAGTGATCTTGATGGGAAAATTTAGAGAACATATTTCCTGTTGTGGGACAATGTAGAATTCAAGGCGTGAGACAACTTTTTCACTCTAGAAAGCCATTGAAATTACTGCTCTTTCAATATTTTAAAATGGGTCAGTAGCTTCTTTATAGGTATGGAGTTGAAAAGCTATTGCAGAGTCAGGTATGTGAAGTTGAGATCTGCCAATTAATAGCAGAATAGGCTTGGGCAGCCAAATGACCTACTCCTCTAATTTCTATTCATTGTTGAAGGGCATTTACGGCTAGCACCAAATTCCTTTGATCTAAATCAACTATTTGGAGGTGAACAACCTGGGCAAATTGTAGTAATGCAAATCATAAATTGTTTGTTTCCCTTAAGAAAACATGGATCATATTATTTGTTTTGTTTTGGCATTAAGTTGGCCTCTTGCAGATCAAACAAAAGTTTAAATTTTCCCAGAATGCTGTAGTTACTTATCATCCTCCTGTTGAAGGAAAAAAGCTGAATTGCAAGAACTTTTCTAGGCAAACTTGCCATCATTCCACATGAGTATAGCACTCTGAACAAGCCCCGTAGGTCCTAACCACACATATCTCAGCGTATACTTCAGTTAACATCTGAGTTTGGATCGGAGCACACCCTGCTGATTTAGCATACCATCAAGATTAGGGCAAGCAGCTCAACATCACTACATATAATTGCATGCTTGACACTACTACCCAGACTTGCTGTAATGGTTAGCTCAGGCATAAGAAGAAAAATGAAAGCATTTGATCTTGTGTAGAATTCTAAGCAGTTGCCATTGGGAATATCTACAGCAGAAAAACAGCACTGTTTGTCAGTAACATCTGTATTTTAAGTGGGGGGGGGGGGGAGTTTTTTCTATTAAAGTCGGTCATTGATTTTTAAACTCAGGCAGATCTCAAATATACTACATTACTTATGTCTGTGACACTTCTGAGTAAGGCTATGCATGGTCTTTTCTGATTTCTCTGTTCCTTTAATTTGTTGCAACATTCACTGTACTTGTTCTTTGAACAAGTTTGCATAGAAATTGCAGCATTGGTAATCCCATATGTTGATAACTTTTGCTCAACCTTTGAGTAATTCCTGTTAAATATACATTAAGTATAGATGAATACAGGATTGTGGCGATCTGAATTTTGATGAGCTAATGCTCAGTGACAGTTTAACTGTAAATTTGACAAATACACAAATTCAACTTCATGTGTTGGAGTAGCTGCTGTTTTCTCAACTACTTTTTAAATTTTTCTCATTTCTAGTTGCTCTTGCATATGGTATTTACAAACAAGATTTACCAACTCCAGAAGAAAAACCAAGGAATGTGGTCTTTGTAGATATGGGTCATTCATCTTACCAGGCTTCAATCTGTGCATTTAACAAGGGAAAACTTAAGGTTAGTAGAGTAAATCTGGTTTATAACAATTGCAGTAGATTAATTCTAATTGAATGTTTTTTATTTGTTAAAACAATGAAGTTGGAACAAATACCTGGTAACTACTATAAATCAATTAATTGTGGTTCATTGGCACATTTATAAGGCAATGCTTTTGTGATAGGCAAATAGTGTCTTGTTCAGGTCTATCCATTAGGTATGTGGAACTCCAGTCTTGGTAAACTTCATTAGTCTATTGTCATGTAAAATTATTCTTCCAATTGAACTTCTGTGTACTATTCTAACAGAAAATTTGCTAGCTACATTCAAAAACCGCCTTATAGTAAAAAGCCAGTTGGGCAAAATTTTAAATTGATTTTCATGATCATTTCAGCAGATGTCCTTACTCCCATGATTGCTAACTAACAGGAATGACAATGCATATTCAAACAGGAAATTGTGTATCAACAGAGGAAAAAGGGGAAATATGTGATGAAGTTATGTGAAACAAGTACATTAAATGGACTGGAAAAGAACAGTGAAACTGAAGTTTTTAAAGGAAATGGAATACAAAACCTTGATAACTAATCTTGCATATAGCGTTGCATTTTATCATAATGTAGTAGACCTTGAGTATCTGAAAACTGGTAGTGATGAGCTGAATGTCCTTTTAAAAAAAAAAGAGAAGATTGTGTACTTTTATTAAAACTTGATCAAACTTTGAAGAAAAAAATAATTCAATGATGCATTATTCCAATTGAATAATTGTAGCACTGCTATACACAGCGCTGAAATAACGACACGCAGTCGGCAAGTCGTTTCGAGACTAGTTTATTCAAACTTCACGGTGCTGGCATTTAATCCCTAGCGCCTGCCCTCTCCGGGTGGAAATGATGTCAGAGGTGCATTACCAAAGTCTCTCCCTGTGCGCTGCCTATTTGTGAGCCGGTTTGCCTGCGCAGAAAGTGGGTCGCCACAGACGTGTTTTTTTTCCCTTTTGAGTACAATTTATTAATTATTCAATAATGGTTTATTTAGCCTAAGTACCTATAAATTAGTGGTCACCAACCTTTTTAAGCCCAAGATCACCTACCTCAGCCTTGGCGAAAGGCAAGATCGACCCTACTAAATCAATTAGTCACACACGTGCACCCGGCAGAAAAGACCAGAAGTAAAACCCCGCAACCCGGAGGTAGAAATAATGTGTGTCCGTTGGGGGTCACCACCCTTTTTTTGCACCACGGACCGTTTTAATATTGACAGTATTCTTGCGGACCGGCCAGCAGGGGGTGGGGTGTTAAACATAACCGGAATACAGCAATACTCGAAGCAGGTTCCTTATGTCCAGTCTATTCTACAATTTAGTTTTCGGGGCTCTCAGCACTTAGCTTCTGTCCTGCATGCTCACGTTTTTTCCGCTGAAAAATCTCAACAGGTTCGTCTTTAAGTGCAGGGTGCTTGGACTCAAGGTACCAGAGTACCATTGCCTCATTAGACAGCCTCCGAGCCCAAATTCCAGCCTCCCGCCCACCACCAGACGCCTTGGCCAGGTGCGGCTGGTCATGGGTGGGGTGGGAGGACAAGGTCAGGGCCAGAGGTCCCTGTGCCGGGGCCAATCCGGAGAGAGAGACCGACTGAGCGGGGAGTGCAACGGGATGCTTGCGCACCCCCCTTGTAGGATCTATCGGCCGACAAAAGTTTGTTTCCGTAGATCGCAGCAAGGCAGCTGCTCTGCTACTTACAGAACCCTGAGCCGGAATTAAGTCGTCTACGAATATTTTAGCACCGAGTTCCCAACAAACACTCAGTGTGCTAAACAGGTGTAGCCCCCTGGTAAGCCTCGGGCTATCTCAGCTCGCTTCCGTCTAGGGGGAGCAGCCTTCGGCCTCGCTAAACTGGGTAACCAGCTTGTGTAGATGCTGTGTAATCTACACACACGCCAAATAACAGACAGTACACCACATGCCATTAAATTATTACAGTTTATAGATCTTACTGGAACTATGTACTTAATAGAGATACAATATAAAAGGAAAAGTAAAAGGCGCCAAACTTATCAAAGTTCAACTACTTCATGCACAACCGTTGGAGCTCAGTTAACGAAGTCTTCTTGCCACATTTCGATCCCCTCCAACCTCCTTGACCTGCCGCCTAGGTCCAATAACGGTGGTCGACCAGACGCTCCACACGAATCTGTCCTTGTCTTCTCTCCTTGCAGAAGACCCTGGGCCTCGGACTCCTGCTCGGGTCCGCTCTGTTGCCCAGCTTACAACATGACGTCCTCTCTCTCTCTGTCCCCAACGCCTTCTCCCCCAAAGCCCACGAAACAATAGCTTACAGACGCACAAAACAGAATAACATCTATCCCAATTGGTTAGCAAATTAATACAATTCTCGTTATCAGTAATTATAACCCAAACAAACTGGGAGAGAGAAGCACTTTCTCTGCAGTTACCATAACAAAGAAGCATTTTTATTTTTAACATAACAAAGAAGCCATTTTATTAGCTTTAGCAGTAACATAAAAGAAGAAACCCCTTATACAGGTTTAGAGGCGGCACCCATCTGTCCGCGCTCCAGGCCAGTAGCAACGGCACTTTCTGCTGGACGTGTGAGGCGGCCGGTTATCCAAGGCCAACCAGTGATCCCTGGTGCAAGAGTATCACTGCGTTTAGGCGACAGATGACCTTGCGTAGGTTCAAGTTCAACAAATCATATTGATTCCTCAGCCCAGTGGTTGGGGACCACTGAAGTACACTGCGTAGAGCGTGGCGGGGGAGCTACACACATGCGCACTGGGCAGAAAGAATGGAACTAAAATCCCGCAACCCGGAAACAATTTCTCAACAGTATTTGTGCATTTATTTTTCTTTTTTTTTCCCGGGATCTACTGGGAAAGTCTCAAAGATCCACCAGTCCATCGCAATCAATGGGTTGGCGACCACTACTATAAATTAATGTGAAAGTTTCTTCATGTATTTAACATGATCTGGTTTGAAGAATTATTTATAGATTCAATTCACAATGAAGCATTACAGTGATATTTTGTTTAGGGCAATGTTGATTTTTCTCCTCCACTTAAAGGCATTTCTGGAATATTACACTGTGGGCACTCTTCATTACCCAGTAATTATTAATGCTTAAAATGTGACTTGAGTATCACTTGACCATCTTAGTACAATTGAGTTGGCATCATTTTAGCATTTTGGTTCCTATTTCTTTCATTCCCTACCTGGGGGGCTAAACTCTTTAGTCTATTCTTCTGAGCAAAACTGGCTAACTCAACCCGGATTGGTTCAATTTTTGGGTTTTCATCATGACTGTGACACAGCATCAATCCAATCAAATTGAGCAGTTCTGGAGCAGAGGTTTAAATTAAGTGTAAGTCATTTGTGCAAGGTATTGTCATTCAGGTAATTGCTCAACTACATCCTATCCTCATTATATGCAGGGGATACGTTCCTCGCAGTCGACGCATAATGTGAATAATTATTTAAATGGAGAAAATAGGGATGCGTTCCAGAGGGCTTTTTAAATATGTTTTATCTGTAATTTATTCATATTTTCATACCAATATGACACAAAAGCAGTACCACAAGGCAACATTTGTATTATATTTCATCAATTTAAGGTAATATTCAATGTAATAAATCAGAAAGTTAACATACTAGGGTGTACAGTACTGACCAACAGTGGCAGGTGTATTTGCTCCGGGAGATGAATGGTTGTTGTGGTGTTGGGCAGCTTTACATGGATAAGGTGGATGGTTGTGGTCGTCAGGATCATATCAAGCACAGTAAGGGGTGAAGGAAGACTCACAGAACTCTTAGAACTGCCAGCTACAGGAGATGTCACCGGTTTGAAGAAAGCTGAGGGTTGTTTGCTTGGCAGCATTTTGTTTTTCAGCATAAATTTGCTTGTAGGGAAGAAGGGTAGACAGCAGGGAACGACTGAAATGCTGACTCCATTCTAAAATTGGGTCCATGTCCATCGCCATTTGTGCCAGGCGTTACGACTTCCACCATTCCCTCATCGTTGGTAGACTCCCAGGATTTTCACAATTGTCTGTTGCTTGCAGCATCTGTGAGATAGCTCGCCTTTTTAAAAAAAAAAAAGAACACACCTTGAATGTGGATCACACCTTGGACAACTGATTGAATCAGCGATGTTGTGTTAGGCGGCAGGAAAAGCACTTTTACGTTAGGGTGAATGCTGTCCAAATGTTTAAGATGGGCTAGTGCATTATCAAGCAACGAAAGAACTTTAAAGGCAAGATTCTGTTCCCGGCAGTAATGTCCCAGAGCTGTGTTACCTTCACCTGATGTTGCACTGTTTATAATTTCCAACTTTTTTTCAAGTGTTAAAGTGGTTCTCTGCCACTCAGCTGATGGCCCAGGGCATGACATCGGACGCTTAGGAGCCATAGTTAAATATTTCAAGCACAAAATCACTGCATCATGGGTAAAACCAACAAAAGTCTAAGAGCGCAAGATCGCACATCCACACCTTGCCAAAACCAATGCGAGACTGGCAGGAGTGAGATTGTGAGTCGCATACACCTGACTTGTATTGGCGTGAAAGCGGTGCTTCTTATCCCAACGGTGAGACTGTGAGGCGTGCTCACGTGACTTGTATTGGCGGAAAAGCAGTGTTCCTCACATAACTGAGTTTTGGACGCATATAAGGAGACGTTAGTAGAAATAAGTTCCTCGCATAACTGAATACACATTGTCTGAGGACGCATATAACAAGGATAGGGTGTATTTAAAATTTCCAGCAAACTGAATACCTAGGGCAACCCTTAAAATACACTAAAATTGCATGTTTTTGAAAATTACCTTTTTGAAGATTGCCTTTTGTTTTTCTAGAACTTTTTCAACAACTATTAGTAGATCAATGATTGAGCTTGTTTTTTTTGGTTACAGTAACTTTATTAGAAGAATATGGGATAAATTTGGTAGTGATGCTTTAGGTTAAATTATTATTGTGGTTATCCAGAATTATTGCACCCAAGTCCTTGTACTGATTGAGCCCTTTTTCCTCATTGCTGTTTCAAAATAAGCTGTTAAGTTGTAAAGCAATATCTGGTTAAACCTTTTAAGTGCATTGTTTATGCAATTTATGGCATTAGGACATGTCAGTAAAATAAATTAGTTGAATATTATATAACTAGTTTTCTTTATTCAAATATGTAGAATGTATTTTACTGTCCACTAACTTCTGATATCCCATCCCAACATTTGCAGGTCTTGGGAACTGCATTTGATCCCTACTTGGGTGGAAGAAACTTTGATGAAACCTTGGTAGATTACTTTTGTGAAGAATTTAAGACAAAGTACAAGCTAGATGTAAAGGCTAATGTTAGAGCTTTACTTCGACTACACCAGGAGTGTGAGAAATTGAAGAAGCTAATGAGTGCAAATGCCTCTGATCTTCCATTGAACATAGAGTGCTTCATGAATGATATTGATGTTTCTGGAAAAATGAACAGGTAGTTACATTCTGTTGTAGTCTTTCATTCTAAATTCAGATTTTCAACTTGGCTGAATTAAAGGAAAGAGTGCAAACAATCTGGAAGATGGTTTGTAATGTGATTTAAAATATTTAGAAATGCCGTTATAACTGTGAATGACTTCTTTTGACATTGAGGCACTATTTAACTGATTGTGGCATCAAGGAGCCTTGGTAAAACAAATAATTGGAAACCAACAAACTTGGATTACACAAGGGAAGGTGATTGTTGATTCATCATTTCAGGTCTGGAATATTGCTGCAGGAGTTCCTCCAAACAGTGTCCTAGGTTCAACCATCACCTTACTACTGAATCATGGTCTCTATCGTAAGCTGAAATGAAAAAGTTGCTGCTAATTGCTCAATGTCGAATTGCATTGCTATTTTCTGATAAAATTGCAGTCTGTGCCTGTGTGAAACAAGACCAAAACAAAATTTGGGGATAAACTGGTAATTGAAAACAGCACAACACCAAATGGTGTCTTTCAGTAAAGTAGTATAACCACCTCTTTGACATTCTGTGGCATAAACATACCTGCAACAATTGATATCCTGGGGGTTGCTATTGACCAGAATCTTAACTGGACTAGCCAAGTAAATGTTTAACTACTAGTGCATCAAGGCTGTAAATCTATGAAGAAAAGTCCCCATCCACCTCCCACTTTCAGTTAAAGTCATTATACCATTTGCAAGGAATATCTGGCAAGTAATGGAATATTGTGTGCTAGCATTTTGACTCCATCCCCATCCACCAATCTAGATGTGCAAGTTTTCCATTATCAATAAATTCATAAAATCGGCATTGCAAACCCACAACAATCAAGATGGACAAATTGCAGATGCATGGAAATACTAGCACCTGCATGTTCAAATTCATATAGCATCCTAACTTGGATATGTTGCTAGGTTTAAACACTAGAATTCCCTACTCACCCGAATGACTGCAGTGGTTGAGAAAGAAGCAATATCTGGATTTTAAAGTGGAAAACAAAACGTAGTCTTTCAGTTAAGTTTCAAAAGGCCAGATCTCCTGTGAAAGATCAGATAGCATGGATTGCTGTAGCAAGGTCCTAATAAATTTCTACTATATACTTATTTAAGATTGTTATATTGTATAAAGATGTGATATCTAACTTTAGATTTTTAAGTGTGCTCTGCCAAAATTAACATGAATGAAATTGTGTAAAGCTGGTGATACTGTTTAACACTTCGCAATTAGAGTAGCTGAATCATTTTTATTTGTAAAACTGAAACAAGATAACAGCATAAGTTGCTTAATATTGTTTATGAAGTTAATCATCTCTTACCCTATATTCACTCAATTAAAAATATTGTTTCTTTTTGAAAACCATTTGGAAACAATGACATATTTGAAAATAATTATCTTTCCTTTCTAGAGCACAGTTTGAAGAACTCTGCGCCTCACTTTTGAACAGAGTGGAGGCCCCCTTAAAAAGCATAATTGAACAAGCCAGTAAGTTGATTCATTGATTAATTTCTGCTAACTTGGATAGCTGTGCTGCTCTTAATATAAAACTAAGGATTGTAGATTTAGAGGAGGAATGAAGTTGGAGGGGGTAAGCCAAGTTGGATCATATAACTAGAGAAGAATTTTCAAATAAATTGTTAACCAAGAATTGTAAGAATTTATGGGCAACAAGTGATTAGAAATTGGTGTTACGTTAAGGCAAGTACAATGATAACCTGGATGATAAGTTTAAAGGTCAAGAAAAAGGATGATAGTTAAAGTTGAAGTCAAAGTATATTAAAAAAAACTGGCATGGAGTTTTGTTAATTAATGAGATGGGTAGGATCAGGCCATGTTAGAGGTAGGAATAGAGCTGCGCACATTTCCTAGAAACCTCAACACTGGGTTTGATACCAGGCTCAGGAACAATGATTAATTGTTAATTACCAAAGTGCAAGGTAGGGACAAAGCTGGTAGTGAGTCCAAAAGGAACTCTGTGGATCTGGCAACAACTGTGGAGGGAAATGGATATTCATAGACAAATGGGAGAGGAGGAATTGAGTAAGAAGCTAGGAGATAATGTGTAGAAGTAGCACAGGGCTAAGGGAAAAGTAATCAGAGGACAATGGATCGTGGAATAAAGGGAAGGAGGTGAGGGGGGGACTGGAGGGAGGAATGTATGAGCGATGGGCAGACTGAGGGAGTGGGGCAGGGAAAAGAGAGTGGGTCATGGTGTCAGTGGAATAAGGGAGAAAAAGATGGAGTGGGCAGAGTGGAGTGGTTACCAGAAGTTGGAAAAATTACATTCCAGCATTAATGCTTCCAAGGTGGAATATGAGGTGCTATTCCTTTAATCTGTTGCCCTTTGTCGTTTCCACCTGACACATCCTAGCCTCGCTCCCACTCTTTCCCTCCCTCCATTGGTGACTGTGTCCACCAATCACTTGCTAGTTCTTTGTCCACTCTTCTTCCCCTACACGCACATGTACAGACACAGAGGCGCGTGCACGGACAGATGGACACAGACGTGGGCATGAGAGGCAAACGTGTTTAGAACTTGAACAGTTGTCATCAGTTTTTTTTGCCCGCCACCTGCTCTCAACCCTCTTAAGGGGAGTGATAATGAGATTTGAAGGAGAGTGACAATCTATTAGCAGAAAATTGATAACATTTCTCTCCTGGTTTTCATTAAAACTATAGTTAATAAAATAGGATTTGTGCATAAGACACAAGTGACCAGAGAGAATTTTAAGTGTAAACTTGGTCTGATGGGCTGGAGCAAAAGAAGTGATGAATGCAACTGGTCAAAGTTTATCTTAGTAAAATTGAGGCTGTGCTTTTTATTGAAATGCTTATAGAAGTTAGTAATTATTATTATTAAGCAATAATTGACCTGGATTTATTATTGATACTTAAAAGTGATTTTATTGAGGAAATTTGAGGTGTAGTATTAGTAATTGTCTACAATAAGATGTTCATAGGCTGGCAGAATGGGCAAGTGAGTAATAAATTTTGAAAGGAATATAGATTAATTGCACATTCCTAAAAGGTATTCAGGAATAAAACTGTTTTCTTATTTACAGTAAGCTTCAAGGAGGCAGGCTAATGAAAGAGCAGATAGTAAAGCATTTGATGTGAGACCCCTAATCAGAGAATTGCAGCTTGAAGTAAAAATAGATGCAGATTTTGTAAATTTTAATTGGTTGTATTAGCCTGTTGAATCTTGAGTCTGTATGAAATTACTTCTGAAGCATGTTGGAGAATAATAAAAATCCATGTTTTATCCATGAAGAACATTTGTTAAGTGTATGATGCTGGAATTCAAAAATACAATCATTTTTGTTTAGTAGTAACTGATGCATTTAAATTGTAGAATTGCAGCTGGAAGATATCTATTCTGTTGAAATTTTGGGTGGGGCGACAAGAATTCCAGCTGTGAAGGAGAGAATTGCAAAGTTCTTTCACAAAGATGTGAGCACAACCCTCAATGCTGATGAAGCTGTAGCACGAGGATGTGCTCTGCAGGTAAATTTCTTACCATGTAAATTAAGATGGTCTTTCTTTTTGTCTCCAGAAAATATTACCTAGGTATTTGGTTATTGTATCACTTTTGACTTTTCCTTTTTGAGTTGCATATAATTCTTATTGTCGTGTATTACTCAACTGAAGTTTCGTCACTTGTCAGTAGATTATTACTTAGAATACACTGCCTTAGAGAAAAAAAATTCTAGACTATCAGGGAAGTGTAGGGAAATGCTGCTCAGGATTTTTCTGCAAAAAGCCTATCTTGCATCACTAGCATGTGGCAAAGGAAATACTCCCAAGATTACTACAGAGTAACCAACTGCAGTCCTGATGAAGGGTCTCAACCCAAAATGTCAAGTGACCTTTTTTTCCCTATAGATGCTGAGTTCCTCCAGCATTTTGTGTGTTAAATGCTTTGTTTTGTGGTTTGATGAAGATGTTTACTGGAAGAATTGCATGAACACTTCGTACTGGTAGTGGTTTGTAATGAGTGGTGCAAAAACTTCTCATATTTTTTAAGGCATTTCCTACAAGGGCTTCGTGTTCAGCCTTGTGAGGATGGGTGTGGTCCAAACAACACTCAAATACCCTTTCAAATGGTATTCCATCCACCACACTGGTTCCCTCTTCTAACAACACACACTGCAGTGTGCATCTGCAAAACTGCACTGCAGTTACTCTGTAGTAATCTTGGGAATATTTCCTTTGTCACATGCTCGTGAGGCAAGAAGTAAAATGAGTGGTTTAAGAGCTGATACAGAAGGGAAGTATTCAGGTTCATGGATCATTGGACTCTTTCAAGACGGGTGATCTACAAGAAGGATTGGTTGTACCTAAATTGGTGAGGTCCCAATATCCACATGGGTGGGGTGGTGGGGTTTGCTAGTTCTCCTTGGGGGCAGGAGTTAAATTAATGTAGCAAGTCGGTGAGAACTGTTAATAGCAAAAAAGGGAATTTATGCTGGAGCAATAAGAAGTAGAGGAGGTACTAAATGAGTACTCTGCATCTTTATTCATCGGGGAGGATTATGCTGCTATTCTAACGCTCCTTGATAACAAGAAAGTGGTGTTAGGGCTCTTGAATTTTAAGGAGTAGAAATCCCTTTGTCCTGATAGTATCTAGCCTAGATTGTTGAGATAGGCAAGGGAGGAAGTTGCTGGAGCCTTCAGAGAGCTTTTTGTGCCCTTCTAACCACAGGCTGGTCTCAGAGTTTTTTTTAAGAAGGGCAATTTTCACAAGCCAAAAGAGTGGGCTATAGGCCAATGAGCTTATGCCAGTAAATTGCAGGACATTTGGGAATCTTGGGATGCAAATTCATAGCTCCTTGAAAGTGGCAACACAGGTTGTAGAATGATGCATTTGTCAGTAAAGGCATTGAATATGAAGTCCAGCAGTCATGTTGCAGCAGTATAAAATATGTTAGTTGTGCCAACATTTGCATTACTGTGTGTAGTTTTGGTTGCTGTATTAGAGGAAAGATCTGGAGTATTGGGTTGGGGGAGGTTGCAAAAGAGGTGAACCAAGATGTTGCTTGGATTGCAGAATATTAGCTATAAGACGTCGGACAAACTTGGACTTTGTACCTGGAATGTCAGAGACTGATTAGTGGCCTGATAGAAGTATATAAAGTTAGGAGAGGTGTAGGTGGTCTATTTTTCCAAGGTGAAAATGCCAAATACTTAGTTTTAATGTGGAAAGGGGTAAATTTAAGAAGTAAACAAAAGCTTGGGGTTATGCTTTCTGACTGTACTAAGGTGTTTTGCATAGTTATCAAACAATATGTTTACTTTGCAGAGGAAATTGAATGAGAAAAGGAAGAAATAAATTGTTAATTCAGTGGGAAAATATTTGGATCCCAGGGTAGTGTAAAAAGCTAAAAGAACAAGTGACATTTCCTGGTAACATGGGAGGGTTCTACGAGAAGGAGAGTGGTTATTGATGGAGATGAAATTAACAAAAATATTCTTGGGGGAATGGTCCCTTAAATGGAATGGTAGGGAGAAGGAGCAAGGAATTGAAATGGCTGACCACCAGGAAATTCTGCTTTTTTCAGTTGAAACCGTCCTCTGATCTGCATTGGGTCTCGTGTGCAAGGTACTACCATCAGAGCAAATGCAAAAGAGTGTGGTAAATTAGGAGAATGGAATGAAAGCATTATGGTGAGCAGATTGGGTGGAAGTTTTGTTGAGGCAATTATTTGGTACTGACCATTTTAATCATGGCACCTAGATACAAATTTCTGTGGTTTGGAGTTTTTGGATTATGTCACCGTGCCAGTAATAGGAGGTTGCCATTAGAATGATTTTAACTAACAGTCAAGAACTGAGATTTTGAGTGGGTTGGAGATTGAGTGCAGGGTTTGGAGGAGTGAATGAGATAGTCATGAAAGAAAGGGTCTTGATCCAGTGTTGAAATGGCAGGAGGTGAATAGATGAAATCTTCCAAAATGATAAATGCCTAGGGTTGAGAACCATAAATCAGATAAATGCATAATCAGAGACCCTAGTGGGTGGGGATGCCCAGAAGGATTAAAGATAAGTAATAGTATTGTACAACTCTGGTTAGTAAGAAAAACCAGAAGTGCACAAATTGCTCTAAATTTCCCTCACAAGGTGCAAAGTAATACAACAGGAAAAGCGCATCATATTTTCAGAATATCACTCAACAGGTTTCACTCCAGGAAGATGAAAAATTAGCATTTAAGTTTAATTTGAAGGAGTTATTTAATGCAGTTGAATTTTTAGACTAACTGCATTGGTAGTGTCATTATATAGTCATTTTTTGGCAATTATTTTTAAAACTTTTACTAATATTAACTGCGTATTAAAAACTATGCTACAATATCATGGGTGTTTTTTTTCCTCCTATTCCATCCAGTGTGCAATTCTTTCACCAGCATTTAAAGTGCGTGAATTTTCCATCACAGACGTAGTTCCTTTTCCAATCACTTTGAAGTGGAAATCTACAACTGAAGAAGGACTTGGGTAAGTATTCTTAAAAAAACTGCTAGAAGAACTCAATGGATAGAGCAGTATCTTTGGAGGCATAAAAATAGTCTGTAGTGTTAAGACCTTGCATCAGGTCTCGTCTCTTCCTCTCCATGGATGTGCTCAACCTTCTTGAGTTCCTCCTACAGTGTGTTTATTTTATTGCTCTAAGTTCTAGGAATGTGGTCTCTTTCTGTGTGTCTTTATCTTTAACCACCTGTGTGTAGATGTCACTCAGTTTTTCCCCAGAACATACTGCATTGAATGATCTTCATTGCATCTTAAAGTCAGAATTGTGGGTGTTTTCTTACTGTACAAAGTTTAACACCAGCTTGCAGCTCCTCAACAAACAAAACAGGCTGTGCCTGCTCACAGCAAGACTAAGTTAGCATTTGGGCGTGGGATCGTAAATGACAATTAATACTTGCTCGACAAAAATGACAGGCATTTTCCATCTCCAGCTAGAGAGTCTAACCTCTACCCTTAACATTACCATCAACCTCCTGGGGTTCACCTGACCAACCATATACTGTGGCTATAAAATCTCAGCAGTGTGTCTTGCAGTGGGGAGCAACTTAACCCAGAGTTTCCACCATCTTCGAATTGCAGATTAGGAGTATTGTACAATACATCTTTTGTTTGAAGGTAGCTGAAGCAACATGCAAGAAGTGACACTGCCCAAGACACATTAGTTTGCTTGATTGGCATTTGTAATACATCATTGTTCATGTCGTACATCATCGTGCAGTGACTACATTGTATACCATCCATTTGTCACACGCATTCTGACTTGGAAACAATTTGCTGGCCTTTCATCATTGCAGGGCCTAAATCCTCGAATTTCCTTCCCAACAGCACTAAGTGGGAGTATCTTCATTAGAACAAAGCATTCTTCAAGGCATTTAGGTATGGGCAATTAGATGTCGGTTATGCTCAGATCCGAAAAAAAAGGTGAATAAATTGTCTTACAGTAAAGACTAGCATTCTTTTTGCCTTCCTAACTACCTGATACACCTGTGTTAGCTTTCACTGACTTGGCCATCTGAGCCCTTTTTGGATGTTCCGATCTCTGCCCATTTTTTTAAAAAAAAATAACTTGGGAAACTGATTTAGAAAATTTAGCCTTTTTTTCACATGACTCCAAATATCTTGATGTCTATTCACTCATCTGTATTCCCTTGATGCTCTTTGCACTCTCATCACTTCTCATATTCCCACTTGGTTTTGTTTCATCGGCCAACTTTAATGTCACACTTGTTTGCTTCAGCTAAAACAGTGAAAAAGGTTGTGAATAGTTGGAGTCCGAGCAACAAATGCTATGCCACCCTTCATGTCACAGCTTGCTTAATTTAGGATTCTAATCCTTTGTGTTCTGTTGGCCAACTGTCAACTATACTGGTGCTGTAACCCCTGTTTGATGTGATTCAACCTTTAAGGAATTTTTACTGAAAGGCTTCTGATAGTCAAAAGAACTACATCCAGTGCTTCCATCTTGTGTGTACCAGATATGTCCTCAATGATCTCAAATAGTTTACTCAGACTTGATATCCCTCCATGCTGACTTTGCTTAATCATACTTTTGTGTTCTTTGGAAACTCTTAGCAGGTCAAATGGCCTGAGGTACAGTGACAAATTTGTCTTGTATACTGTTTATTGTTAAGTTATTACGACATAGCACTGATGCATTACAAGGTAAAATAACAGTACAAATGCAGTGTTACAGAGAACGTGCACAGAAATGTGGATAGAAAATTTGTTAATGGTTTGGAACCAGAACAGAACTGGGAAAGGGGGAAAACCTTTTTGTTTGATTTCCCATGCCTTTTTTTAATTTTTCATTTTGAGTTCTTTGCCCCAATACTTCATCAGAAGTATTGACCTTCCATCAAGCCAGCAGGTCAAAATTTCTGCTTTCTCTTTATCTCTTAAATAGTGAGATCACACTTGCTACCTTTCAATTTGCTGATTGTTGTTAAAGAACCTTAAGTTTAACAAGCTGTGACTAGTAGAGTCATAGAGTAATTGATCTTGGGCTCCGACTATACGTAAACCTTCTTCAGTGTATCATCTGAAGAAAACAACTGACATTTTCAATCTTGTTCTCCTAAATACAAATACAAAAAAACAACCTTGATTAACAGTAATTTTATTAAGTTGTAAAGTTGTCATTATGCTGCGTACCAATAATTGGAAGCTTTTGCAAAACAATATAGGATAAATCGTACCGTAATTTTGAAATAAGAATGTAGTATTAAATTAATTTTGTGTAGCTGGTTCTCAGTATCTGAATTTTTTTACAGAGAATGTGAAGTTTTCAGCAGAAATCATGCAGCACCATTTTCTAAAGTCATCACATTCTACAAGAAGGAACCTTTTGACTTGGATGCATATTACAGTAATCCACGGGAGCTGTACTATCCAGATTCCAGAATAGGTAAGGCTTTTAGTTAAACTAATCTCAAGTGTCTTTAGTTTATTACATAGAAACAGGAGCACACCATTTAGATTTTTAAGTGATGATTAAATGGCACCTGACATTCACTGATGTTGCTCACCGTTCAAAAACTTCCCAACTTGTGTCCATTCCATTCTTGTAACATAGGTTTTTCATGATTTACCCGTCCACAACATGACTTTTGCGAACACCAAGTTAAAAAGGTACAGTGGTGCAAAAGATAAATTACTAGACGTGTAATTTGGAGCCTTGACTAACAATTGAGACATGAATTCAAATACTGCAATGGCAGATAATGACATGCATTCAGTTAAATAATAATAGTGACCATAAAAATACCAAGTTGTAATTAAAAATAATGATTTTCAGGAGAGAAATTTGCTACCCTTACCTGAGTGCACTGAACGGCTGACCAGTTCACTTTAGTAGCAGAAGAACACTGGATGATCCCTGAAGCATTGACCTAAGTTCAAAATTTAGTCATGCTATAATTACCCAAACAAGTCATACTTTGTCTTTTTCACAAAAGGGACCAGTTTGTAAATCTGTGAAAGCTGGCTTGTACTTGTTTTCAGAAAATAAATCTCTATATTTTTGCTAAATTACCTCATGGCTAGATGTCCTGTATCACAGTCATGACAGGTGCACCAGAGGTGGCACTATCATGTTGTACAAATTGGCATCCTCAACATTGACTGCAGACTTTGCATTTTTAAAAAAATAATGAATTTAGGTTGAATATGAAAGAGGAGACCTTATTGCCACATATCCTCACAAAGGTCATTACTCTTCTAGAAGCACCGAAAGTAACAAAGGCACTATATGAACTCTTGCTTGGGAGACTTCAGTGTTTATCATCAAGAGCAGCCCTAACAGCACCACTAAATAAGTAGGCTGAGTCCTGAAGCACAAAGCTGTCAGAATATGTATTGTGTTGCACCTTTACCTCACTTTTGTCAAGCTACCTGTTGCAAATACATCCTTGCAAGATGGCATTGTTAGGAATGACTACAGTCCATATGGAATTGGTCCTGTGTTTACCTCCAGGATCTCTTCCATGGTGCACTATTACTGTTATAATGAATGGGGTAGACTTGTAACAGATCTTGCATCAAAACTGTTACATCCATACGGAAAATTGGATTTACAATAGGACCACAATAAATAACTTTGGTCTAGCATATATTTCACTCAGTCCAGCCAGAAGATCTGCACTTAATAACTCATTATCCATTTAGAAGGCAACCAGACAAAGCTGCAACCTAGCAGAAACAAGGTTCAATAGACCACTAAGTAAACACTGTAAGTTCTGTGGTGAGAGTTCCTATGTTGACATGGAACAGAGAAAATCCAGCATACTCAGTGTCCAATGTTGATATATTTGAGAATCAGAAGTCTGAGCTATGAACATGAACCCCAAGAGGTAGTTCGGGATGCTCACTCTCAGCCTGCACCAAGGAGGTACTCTGAACCTATGCCATATCCAATATCACAAGATACTTGCATTGATTTACGGTATGATGACACTCTGCTTTCAGATGGTAAAAGTCTAAATGTCAAGCTGGGGGCCATAAAACTAAGACAACTCTGCTGCACCAAAGAGTGCTATATGAGATTATTCTTGCCCTCGGCCACAGTTTCTTTATGAATCAACCTATAGCCAGGGAAGTGATGACCCCCTCCTGTTAGCCTGTTTGTGATTACTTATTTTTTTATTCTTTCTACTTCTAATACAGTCGGCCCTCCTTATCTGCGGGTTCCGCATGTGTGGATTCAACCACCTGCAGATCGGGAAAACCTGGAGGTTCTCTCTCCAGCACTTGTTGTTTGAGACTTTTTCCTTGTCATTATTCCCTAAACAATACAGTATACCAACTATTTACATTGTTTTGGCAATTATAAGTAATGTAGAGATGATTTAAAGTATACAGGAGGATCTGCATAGGTTACCGCAGATTGGGATAGAGAAAAAACAAGTTCTCTCTCCAGCACGCATTGCTTGTGCATGTACAGACTTTTTTCTTGTCATTATTCCCTAAACATACAGTATAACAACTATTTATATAGCATTTACTTTGTATTGGGTATTATAAGTAAGTCGGAACAGGTACATCCTGTATTATTTAGCATCAGTCAAACATTTGTCTTAGTATATAGTATATACTTTACCTTTCTATGCATATAAAACACTTAAGAAACATGTATTTCAGTACTTAAACAACTGCATTGCTTAGTAATAATTGTAGCTTTCATCGGGGAAGGGCCTTCACATGCTCCATTATTCTCACTTTATCCTTTAAAATTGTTCTGATCGTTGACAGACTGTAGCCCAACGCTTTTCCAATGACCGATGGTGTTTCACCTCTTTCTGATCGCTGTATTTCCACTTTATTTTCAATTGTGGTCGTTTTCTGTCAACAGAACAGAAACACTGCGGATTCAGCAGCAGCTACAGGCAGTGGGTCCCAAGCTCTGCCATGTCCATCTGCCCACTTGTAATGCTACTGTGACACTGTATTTTCAATAAAGTATCTGTCTCTCTATAAGAACAAGAACGGAAACAACAAGCATAGTGACGCAACAACATGGCGTTGCATCTCTGCCTAAAAGACAGACTCAAATCTTTGACGGCAATTCATTGCGGTATAATTCATTTATGAGGCCTTTAAAGAATATCATTGAGGGCAAGACTGAAGATTATGGCTATTTTTTCGAACAGCACACTGGAGGTTACCCTGGTCAAAAGTTGGCAGTGGGCCAATCTGGAGTAAGGATATCTAAAGGCCCAAGCATTACTGCAGGAACATTCTGGTGATGAGCACAAAATTGCTGCAACTTGTATGGAAAAGGCTCACTCTTGGCCACCTGTTGTTACGTTCCCCAGTAACCGGGTGACTTATCAGCAAAGATAGATAGGTCCGCTGAAGCCTGATGCTACTATTTTCAAACGTTTTTATTTATAAAGGGGCACAAACGTATGGTTAATACAAAACATTCAGATCATATACGTCGTCACAACTCAATCTAAAGCACAGGTATAGTAATAATCAATCAGAAATAAGCTCTATCGTTGTCTAGGGGTAATGTAGATATATATTGTTTACTGGATATCTAAAAGTCTTTTGCGGTCACTGCAGTTCCACCAGTTGCCGTCGTTGTGGTTTCGCGTTGGTGCACTTTTGTTAGAAAGAGAGAGAGAGATAATTGAATGAAACAGTTACCCGACAGGTTTTCCAACCTGTAGGAGTTCAGTTTGTTGGAGCCTCGTTGGGGGAATGAACGCTCATCGGTGGCCTCCCCTGTAGCTAAGCCGTTCTTCCGTTGTGGGGTCGCCAATCCCAGGCAAGGAAAAGACGCACACGAACCCCACCACCGGCTGTCGCTATCAAAACGCTGTCACAGGATTTCTAGCGTGTCTTCTGGTGCGTCTGAAGGGGTCGTCCCCCCCCAGACCCTCCTTTATACTTCCTCACGGGATCGCCGGTGTCAATCTCTCTCTCAACCAGCCCACGTTGCCCGAGGGCTTTACACGTGGTCTTCATGAGACAATAGTCAGAGTCACTTTATTCTGCTTCCCGGGGGAACATGGTCTTCCGCACGTCTCCCTCTCTCTCCCATTTTCCTGTGTCTATTCAGCACATCTCTCCCCCTCTTGGGTCATTTGACCCCCCCCTTGACTAGGGCTCTTGCGATTCTCACAAAGGAGGGGGCTGGGGTCATAACACTATAAAATCAGAAGACGTGAAAGCTCTTCAAGATTAGTCTTTCTCTTAGAAGTCATTGCAGTGCTATGGAGAAGTGCAGGCCATGCGTGAGTTGAACATGCCTGCTAATATGAAGATTGTCGTAAATAAATTGCCCGGTGAGCTTTGGAAATAATGGAGATCAGCAGTGTATAAACTGCAAGTAAAGTACAACCGTAAGGTTACTTTCACTGGCATTGTTCATCTTTATTGAAAGGCAAGTGAAGGTTGCTACACACCCGGTGTTTTTAAAAAAAAACAATGCTGCATGTTGGCATGGTGTGAACAATGTAGCTATGAACAACCTTCTCTCGACCCATCATGCATAAAGAATGCATGTTCTTTTTCCTGTCAGATTGAGCTTTTTCATGGGGTTCGCTGTACAGAACTCTGCTGTACTTCCTTGATCAAGAAAATCATAAGTAACCACTGTCTTGTTACTTTTTTAGACTTCACCTGAACTGGAGTTACAGGATGTTTACAATCATGATCACCAGCCCCCATAAGACTGTTAGTTACCAGGCTGGTACTCACTGCTGTATTGGCTTCATTCATGTCTTTTGAATCTGCACCCTTTTCATCAGCTCCAGGCTCAGTTGTAGCTTCACTTTCCACAGTAGCCACAGCAGTGGCAAAGCTACTTCCATTAGCTTGAGAACAAATTTGTTACAGACCTGATGAAGGGTCTCTACCGGGAAGGGTGACTGTTACCTATAGATGTTGCCTGGCCTACTGAGTTCCTCCAGCATTTTGTGTGTGTTGATTGGATTTTCAGCATCTGTAGATTTTCTCTTGTTTGTGATATTTTGAATTTATTTTGCTTGGGGTGCAAGAGCAAAGTGAATAACTGGTTGAAAATAAATCAGATGCAAAACGCATCAAGACCAAGATAAATGTGTTCCCTTGCCTCAATGAAAATTCTAGGGCATTAAATTTGACACCAATGACATGGTAGTCTACTTGATTTTTGTCAATTTTTTTCCCACAAAGCTAAAAATGGACTTCCCTCCTATCTATAGTGTGCATCATCTTAGAAATTTTTCTGCAAATGCATTATCTTGAACAGCATGATTTAAACCTACCGCTTGTATCACCAGCAAATACAACAGGCTTGCATGAATACTACCACCTGAATTCCCCTCCAGTTACACATTTTTGGCTTGTAGATGTATCATTCTTTCACTATTTCAAAACCTAGATCTCTAACCTAGAGCCCAATTGCATACTTTTCTGAGAAGAAAGTTTATCTTTTAGGCTGTTTTGAAGTGGATAATAAGTGCTGACCTTGTGATCACCACTATTTTTTTAAATAAAAAAAAATATATATATATACACACACACACTTTTTAAATTTTCAAGACAAACTTTCAGGTGAAATTGTAAGGGTGGTTAAGAGAAAATGGTAGGTTGATGAGCAAAGGACATTGTTCTAAAATAATCAGGGTCCCTGTGGTTCATATTAGAATCCATGGAGAATTGATTAAATTAAAAAGTGGTATCTTTTTAAACCATTAAATCTTTGTGCATAGAAGGATCTTAGTATGATGGTTCAAGAGATATAAGATATAACCATATAGACGCTGCAAACAATTCACTTGGTAAGTAGCACAATTAATTGTGAAGGGTGTGAGTATGAATGTAATAATTGTTGATAAGAAATGATAGTAATAGCACTGCTCAGCCCATGATGTCTGTTCTGGCATTCATTTGGGTCTGATCCAAATCATCGTTGCTACTGTTATGTCATTGTCTGGTCTATATCCTATTACCAAAATTGTTAATCTGTATTGAATAAACTTAAGACTTGAATTTCACAGTCCTTTTAGTTGGAGAATTCCAAAGTGTCACTGTACTAAGTGAAGAAAATTCTTACTTGTCCTGAATGGTTGAACACTTACTGAATCTGTACCAGATCACTGAAGGTAAACATGCAAGTATGGCAAGCAATTAATTAGGAAGGTGAATGGTATGTGTGCATTTATTTCCAGATGCTTTCAGTACAAGAGTTAAGATGTCTTAATGCAGTAATACAAGGTCCTGTTCAAAGCAGTAATACAAGGTCCTGTTCAAACCTCATAAGGTTAGTACAAGAAAGAGGCACTCAGGTAAAAGATCAGTGTTGTGGAGTAGGTGTAAAGCATCTGGTATATCAGCATCAGAAGTATTGATGCAGCTAAATCTGGTTTGGTTTTTATTTTTTAAGAATGCTGGTAGTAATTAATCCTTCAATGTAACTTTTTTAATTAGGTCGGTTTACAATTCAGAATGTGACTCCTCAAAATGATGGGGAAAATTCAAAAGTGAAAGTTAAGGTTCGAGTCAATATCCATGGTATTTTCAATGTATCCAGTGCATCACTGATTGAAAAACAAAAGCCAGACAGTGGTCAGGTTGAAGATATTCCAATGGAAACAGACCAGCTATCACGGGACACAGCAAATGCAAAAATTGATGACCAGGTATGATGTACAGAATCGTTGACATGTGTCCAGTCCAATTCTGTGTCTTCTGGAGTTTTAAATTTTTTAACTTTGAAGTTCACTTTCCCATCTTTTTGCTTTGTTTACGGAAGGAGAAACAAGTATAAAATTTGCAGGTTTTTTTTTTTTGTTTTTCTTAACTTTCCAAGTGTTTGTCTGCCGAGGATATATTCCCCAGTAGGAGAATTTTAACTTTAATCCTGTTTTGCTGAACTGTCACCCTGATGTGCATGAGAAAGATCTATTATTATCACTGGATAAAAATCAAGAATTGTTGATGGACCTTATCTTTCTATTGATTCTAACTTAGTACAGTCAAGGCAATATACTCGTTCTCAACTGAGACATTGATACTATTGTTTGATTCTATGTACAATTTGAATTAATATTGAACCTTACTTTACTAAAATCTGGTAAAACAATGTAAAATCAGCAATTCATAACAAAATTAACTATTGCAACAAGATACCCGACACTTCATGCTTATGAGCTAGTTATTTTTGTATTTGAGGTGGAATTGTCACACTAAAAAAAATTATTCTGGCCTAAACAGTTTTAGATTTTAAAATTGCTTTCGATGATTTGAAATGACAAAACAGAATGTGAAAGAATTATTTCTGCATTAAAGCTATTCATAATTGCGTAATGTTATACAGTAGCAGAATTTGGTGTTGAATTATGTGGGCAATAATTTAGAGTGCAGTGGCATTACGTGGGTTAGTTAGCATCCAATCCTTGATACTAACATAAAATCATGAACATTTGAAGAGATGTGCTTGTCTATGGTTCTACTGTGGGTGGGTGGGGAGGGGGCTGTAGTCACTTTAACCTGACAAATATTTTAAAATAATTTAGCAAATAAGCCAGCTTGTACATAATGGAACTTGGTCTTGTGTAATCTAAGTTAGGATTCCAGATGATTAACAGTGAATACTTTGCTCACTTATTTTTGTTAAATTGATGTCTTATTTAAAAGTTATTTTAAATATATGAATAGTGAGGTATTGCAATCCATGTGTTAGGTTGAAAACATTAAATTAATTAGATTTATCGTCATTGACATATGACATAAGATTTTTGTGGTAGCAGTACAGTGCCCAGCCGTAATAGTGACTCATTTGCAAAATGATTCCTTCCTGAAATGTGACAAATGCTTCAAAGTATTGGTTGCAGGGTAATCAATATGCTTGTTCTTGACTGTAATCTTATATTTTGTTTGTATTTTAAGGCCACTATGCAAGTTGATCAGGAAGAAGTACATTCTCAGCAAAAAGATCAAACTGAAGAGCAAAATGATGTTTCCCAAATGCCAAGCACAGATTCTGAAGAAAAAGTTGGTAAAACTATACAAATTTAGCAAAGAACAAATAGCTGTTTCTGTGATATGTCTTTCATAACTTTAATTCTCTGCAGAATGATCCAGCTGTAGAAAATAAAGATAACAGCTCAAAACCCAAAATAAAAGTGAAGAGTGTGGATTTG
Organism: Hemitrygon akajei; assembly: GCF_048418815.1. Taxonomy (NCBI): domain Eukaryota; kingdom Metazoa; phylum Chordata; class Chondrichthyes; order Myliobatiformes; family Dasyatidae; genus Hemitrygon; species Hemitrygon akajei. The sequence goes on along the minus strand of NC_133127.1, from coordinate 68,278,190 downwards.
GTGATCAAAAGTGAACTGCCCCAACAGCTTGTTCAAGACCTTCTCAACAACTATATTGAAAATGAGGTATGTTCCCTGTTGAGTGTTGTTATGAATTTAAAGAAAAATAATTTCACAGAACTGTGTATTTAACTGTTTTATTTTTTTAATACCCATGTGTTGAATGTATCCTGAAATTTAAGAACTAGCTGTGTGAGATTGACTGTTAATTATATTCATCAGCTTTATTGCCTTAAAAGTTTAGTGTTCACTGCTGCCTTTGAAGTATTGTTGCATTGAAACTTAGTTACTTGAGGATCGTTAAGTCAACAACATATGCATGGACTAGAGTCACATATGGGACGGTCTAGACCGGACTGGCAACTTCACTGTTTTGTAGTTGTCTTTTAGTGAAGTTTTAGCATTTAATAATAGTTGCTCTCTAGTTTGGTTTATCCACCATGCTTATCTCGTCCAGTGGGTAGGTAACATTGTCTGCTTGCTTAAAACTAAAGTGTTGAAATGACCAGTCTAAGCTGTCATATCAATGGTTTCCAAAATGACAAGTGCTTCCAGAATGTTCTCAATGTCTGTTTTAAAGGTTTTTTAACATTTTCATTAACTTTTGGGAATCCTTGACCCACATTTTTTTAATGAACTAATTTGGAAGCATCTAAGCACTCTGCATCTCTTCAGGACCACTTAAACTAGTTTAAAATGCACAAATGCTAATATTGTTAACTTTCTAGGGAAAGATGATCATGCAGGATAAACTTGAAAAAGAAAGAATGGATGCTAAAAATGCAGTTGAAGAATATGTGTATGATATCAGAGACAAATTGTGTGGAATTTATGAGAAATTCATCAATGAAGCGGTAAGTTGCCATTCTATAAACTAGTCAGTAAAATGTACAGCATTAGTTTCCTGCTATTATAATTCAACATACAATAATTGGATGTTCATATTGATTTACTCGCTATAATCTTGGCCTGGCAAATGAGCTTGGGGAGTTATTTCATCATGCTGTAAGCAAATATTCTGGTAAATGGGGGAAAATGTAATACTGAGAAAGGCCAGTGAGGTGATAAATCTATTTCAAAATAGATGAATTGAAGTGTGAAATATATTGGCTAGGTATGTTTTTCCAATTCTTGCTGAAAGTATACTTGAGCTTTTTCCAAATATACATAACTTCCTATACCTAAATCAAATGTGATTAATATTCATGGGGAGTATGATTCAGAAGCAAGTCATTTTCTCAAAACCTAGCACCAAAGTAATTTGACTGAGTTCCCAGTTCTGAACACTTAAAGTTTAAGACCTCAGATCTGATGCTTTCTACTTGGTTAAATTGTGAATCCTGGAAATAGCTTGAAGGTATCTGCAATTGTCATTGATGTTGCATTGTGCATTTGTAAAAAATTCTTGCAAGAATATCTTATTTAGTTATCAAGCCATATTGAATTTCTTAGCTTAAATGGGGAAATAACTCTGGTAGAATGGATGATGCATTCCTAAGGCTGTGTATAAAAGCATCTTAAAATAGACCACCCAGCCCATCGAGTCTGCTCCACCATTTCATCACAGCTAATTTATTATCCCTCTCAACTCCATTCTCTTGCCCTCTTCCTTTAAACTTTGACATCCTGGCTACCAAGAACCTGTCGAACCTCCACTTTAAATACACTCAGTGACGTGGACTCCACAGATTCACTACCTTCTGGCTAATGAAATTCCTCATCTAATTCTAATACTCCTCCTAATTATAGTCTTATTGATGGGTCAGCATGAGCAGCTTCAAATTCCTGGGTGTCAAATTTTAGAGAATCATTCCTGAGCTCAACATTGATGCAATCACAGTGAAGGCACACCAGCATTAAGAGTGAGGAGATTTATTTTGTCACCAAAGACTAGCAAATTTCTATAGATGTACAGTGGAGAGCATTCTAAATAGCATCAGTGCTTGGTAGGGAAGTTCCAGTGTACAGGATCGAAAGAGGCTGTAGAGAGTTATAGACTCAGCCAGTCTTGCACTGAACAGTTTTCATGACATTTGGAGACTAGTAGGAAGCTGAAAAGCTGGATCTCAGTAGTAGTAATCTCTGGATTGCTGCCAGAGCCGTGTGCCAATGAGACTAAGAAGGGGATCATATGGCTGATAAATTGGTCAGAGACACAGTTTCAGATTTCAGGATTTCTGGGATCTCTTCTGGGGGAAGGTAAGATCTGAACTTAAGAGGGACCAATATCCTTGTGGGCAGGTTAGCTAGAGCTGTTGAGAAGAGTTGAACGAGGTTGGGAGCAGGATATGGGATCCAGAACAATAGGTCAGAGGATGGAGCAGTTGGTGTAAAGGTAGAAGCAATGTGTGCAAAGACTTTAAGGAATAATGGTCAGTGGATAGGGCAAAATTGCAGTCAGTTGGATGGGTTGAAATATGTCTATTTTTGTGCAAGAAGTATCAGGAACGAGGGAGAAGAATGTAGAGCATGAATCGGTATGTTGAAATATGACATTGTGGCCACTACAGAGACTTGACTGTTACAAAGACAAAAAACAGCTGCTGGATATTCTGGGATTTCAGATGTTTCAAAAGAGATGAGGTGGGGGAATGGCACTACTAATCAGGGATAATATCACAGCTGCAGAAAGGGTGGATATCAGTACTGGTGAAAGTCTGAAACGGGAAGGGACTGATCGCTACAGGTAGTTCCTGAGTTACGAACCTCCAACTTAATTACAAACTGAGAAAGGAGAACGCTGCCTGCCATTTTAAGTCGTTGCCGTTGACACTGTGAGAGTGTAACTTTGTATTTGGCTTAAATTTTTCTTAGCAAGATTCACCCTGACCCCCCACCCGTTCCAGTCGGCTGGTGGCACAGTGAGATCAGTGCCGGGCTCAAGAAAGGAGGTTCCCGAGTTCAATCCAGTGACAGACCGCTCCCATGCCAGGTTGATGTCAATCCAGTGACTCCCGTACCATCCGTGTCTGGTTGATATCAAGCTTGCAACTCGACCTCGTTTAAAAAAAAACACTGCTACCTCCAGTTTAAATTCCCACGCGGAATATTGTGGAGGATCAAATACCCAAACCCAGCACACCCCCCACTTGTCCCATTTAACCTGTCTCAGTGCGGTGGTCCTTAGGACCCAGCCGACCTTGGGAGCCGGCGGAAGTCAGGACCCGCCGCCCACAGTGTTTCTGTTCCATTGATGAGAAGCAATCGCAACTGAAAATAAAGTGGAAATAATAAAGCAGTCGGAAAGAGGTGAAACACCATTGGTCATTGGAAAAGTGTTAGTCTACATTTGGTCAACGATCGGATTTTAAAGATAAAGTGAGAATAATGGAGCATGTGAAAGGTCCTGCCCCGATGAAAGCTACAATTATTACTAAGCAATGCAGTGGTTTAATTATTGGAATACATACATTTCTTAAGTATTTTCTATGCATAGAAAAGTAAAAGGTAAAACGTTTGACTAACTGACACTAAATAATACCAGATGTACTTGTTCCGACTTAAAGTACAAATCTGACTTAAAGACGGACTCAGGAACGGAATTTGTTCGTAACCTGGGGACTGCCTGTATTGGGATTTGTTTATAGACCATCCCCTCTCCACCCCCAATAACAGTAGGCATTGAGGAGCAGAAAGGTGCAAAAATAACAGGGTTTCCATGGATGATTTCACCTTCCCTAATAATAATTGCCTCCTCCTCAGTTCAAAAAGTTCAGATTGGAGGTATTTGTTACCTCTGTCCAGGAAGGATACCTGAGACAATGTGTAGACAGGCAGACTAGAAGATTGATTACTATGCAAAGAATCTAGTCAATAGACTGATCTGGTGGTGGGTGAGCAGCTTCGAGACAGTGACCACAACTCCCTTACCTTTAGCATACCCTTAGACAGGGAAAGGAGCAGACAGTATAGAAAAATAATTGGGGAAAGGTGAATTATAATGCTATTAGATAGGAACTTGGGGGTGTAAATTGAGAACAGATATACTCAGGGAAATGCACAACAGATGTGGAGGGTGTTAGGGAGCACTTGCGTGGAGTTCTGGATAGATTGGTTCCATTGAGGAAGGAAAGGGATGGTAGAGTAAAGGAACATTTTGTCAAGAGGAAGAAAGATTCTGAAGGGAGCAAGAATCAGACGGGTCCGGAGACTTACAAGATAACCAGGAAGGAGCTTAAGAGGGGACGTGGGAGAGATATTAAGGAACATGGGAAGGCCTTGCAAATAGGATTAAGGAAATCCCCAAGGTGTTCTGCATGTGCTTGTAGAATAGGGGGATGACTAGAGTGGGGTAGGACTGATCAGGGATAGAAGAGGAAATGTGCGTGGAGTCAGAGGAGCTTGGTGAGGACCTTAATGAATAGTTTCAATCTATATTCACCAGTGAGAAAGATTATAGCGATATTCATGGGAATTATAGAACACTGAGTCTTGCCTTAGTGATGGGCAAACTATTGAAGAGGATTTTTGGAGACAGGATTTATAAACATTTGGAGTAATATATAGGCTGATTAGGATTAGTCAGCTTGGCTTTGTGCCTCACAAGGGTGATGGAATTTTGTAAGGCATTTGATAAGGTTCCTCATGGTGAGCTCATACAAAAGATCAGGAAGGCATGGGATCCAGAGAAACTTGGCTGCGTGGATTCAAGTTTGGATTGTCCACAGAAAGAGTGTGATAATAGATGGAACACATTCTGCTTGGTGGTTGGTCACCTGTTGTGTTCTGCAGGATGTGTTTGGGGTCCCTTGCTCTTTGTGATTTTTTACAAATAACTTGGATGAGGAAGTGGAAAGGTTTGTTTAGTAAGTTTACATGAAGGTCAGTGGTGTTGTGGAGAGTGAAGATGGTTGTCATGTGTTACAGTGGGACATTGTCAGGATGCAGAGCTGGGTTGAGAATTGGTAAATGGAGATCAATCTGGAGAAGTGTGAGGTGATTCACTTTGGAAGAGTAAGCTCAAAGTTATGGCAGGATTCTTGGCAGTGTGGAGAAACAGGAAGACCTTGGGGTCTATGTCCATTGATCCCTCAAAGTTGCTGTGCAAGTTGATAGGGTGGTTAAGAATACATATGGTGTGTTGGCCTTCTTTAGTTGGGGTTGAGTTCAAGAGCCACGAGGTAATGCTGGTAATGTTGCAGCTCCATGAAATTGGTTAGAGCACAATTGCAGTACTGTGTCCAGTTCTTGTTGCCTCTTTATAGGAAAGGTGTGAAAGCTTTAGAGAGGATGCAGAGGAAACTTAACCAGCGAGCTTAGAAGGACATGTCTTACGGGGATAGATTGAGTGAGATAAGGCGTTTCTCATTTGAGCACAAGAGGATGATAGGTGACTTGAAAGGGGTGCGTAGGATGATGAGGCATAGAGTGGACAGCCAGCACCTTTTTCCCCAGGACGTAAATGGCATAAGAGGGCACAACTTTAAGATGATTGGAGGGAAGTATAAAGGGGATGTTAGAGGTGGGTATTTTTACGCAGTGGTGGGTGCGTGGAATGTGCTGCCAGGGATGGGGTAGAGGCAAATACATTAGAAACATTTAAAGGTTTCTTAGATAATATGGATGAATGATAAATGGAGGGCTATGTGAGAGGAAAGTGTTATATTGTGTTGGAGTATGATAAAAGGTCAGCACAACATAGTGAGCTGAAAGGCCTGTACTGTGCTGTACTACTTTCTGTTCTGTATGCCAGTGATAATAAACCTAATTCTGATGTTGACAAGTTCAGCCGTTATCACAGGACTATATCACCGTAATCATGTTTCATTTGCAAAAATATTGAAAACACAGTCTAAACATCAAAGTAGATTGCATGACACTGATGCACCAAATGCTGGAAGGACTCAGCAAGTCAAGAGGCATCTATTGAAAGGATGAGTCGACATTTCATGATGAAGGGTCTTGGCCTGAAATGTCAACTCTATTCCTCTCCATAAACGTTGTCTGACCTGCTGAATTCTTCCAGTATTTTCTGTGTGTTACTCTGGATTTTCAGCATCTTCAGAATTTGTTTGATTTGCATGGCAGTGAGCAACTTGCACATAGAAAAATAATGTGAAATTCCATTTGCTTTGCCTTTCAGGATAAACAAAAGTTCACGCAATTGTTGGAGGATACAGAAAATTGGCTATATGAAGATGGAGAAGACCAACCTAAACAAGTATATCTTGATAAACTGAATGATCTAAAGGTATCTACTGACCCTTTATACAGAGTAGTTCTGATAATATTTGTCAGGTTGCTTAAAATGAATTTTGACTGAATAAATTATACTCGATGAGTCTAATCTTTTGGATTATTCTATAATTGGCAGAATTTGGTGTCCTTGTTCTTGGGACACTAGGGAAAATTGTATATTCATCCATGTGTTACAACATCAATTATTACTTGTGGGTTATGTTGATACTTCTGAGGTGCTGCTAATCATTTTAATCCTGGGGAATATTTGTTCCTTCTTTCTTTGGATGTAATGATGAACACAGCAATGCATACTCTTAATAGAATTTCAGCATTAATGTTAGTTTAAAAAAAAATAATTCCTAGCAATGTAATGTAAAGTTTATCAGTGAGGTGCATTTTTTGGTATGCCTTTGGCTAAATGGCACAGTCTTGATGAAGGGTCACACTCTGAAACACTGTTCTTTCCCCTACATAGATGCTGCCTGAGTTCCTCCAGCATTTTGTGTGTGTTGCTCAAGATTTCCAGCATTTGCAGAATATTGTGTTTGTAGCACAATATTTAGTATAAAACTCCACAGCAGTTTGAGTGCAGAATACATGAAATCTCAGACAGCCAACAGCATGTATTTATTTAGGGATTTTAATGTACTGTAGGTCAGAATGGCCAGAGTTGTCAGTATGAGGAAAATGAGTCAAGTAAGCATTGGAGTTAAGAACTAACAAAGATATTCATGAAGCTATAAATGTTGTGCAACTTAAGCCAAAAGTGGAGGTGGATGATGTTACAGAAGAAAAAGTATCTATCTTTGTAATGGTGTTAGTATGTATTTAGACACATGCACCAGGATCAAAAATCTGTCTCAAATTGTTGAATGTAAAGAAATGGAGTCATGGCCAAGATTCAGAGTTAAGGTATGGACCAAAGATAGCTTTATTTAGTCATCCTAGTTTAATTGCAGAAAGGTTCTGTATTTACACTTCTGGTAGTTCTACTTAAATGAGTGGGGTGAAGATTGGTGAACTAAAGATGAAGTGTTGTCAGCAATATATAGGAACTGATATGGTATTTTTACTCATTGCTGAGGAGCAGCATGTAAATGAAAACCTGAATGTTGCTGGTCAGAGATCCTTACAGTCTGCAAAATTGGAAAAGAGGCCTGTACAGATGATATCCTTGATTACAGGGGTATCAGATTAGTGGAATCCTACCCAGGGATTGATAAAAAGGTGATTTGTTAATTATGACAAAATTAAGGAGAGGTGGTCAAGACAAGGTGGTATACCTTTGTTATTTGTGGTTAGGTAGTACCACTGCAGTAATGTTTGAGGCGGAAACCTAATTTAACTGGCATGAAAGGGGGGCACAGGTACAGGTGTTTTGTGGAGAAATGAGAGATTGGCAGTATTTGAAATGACAGAAGGTACTTTCTTTTTGGAGGTGAGATGTTGACTACTACTGAATTTGGAGGAAAAGGCTCATGAGAGAGAATCTTGAAAATAAGGCTAAAAGATGAGTGGCAGTTGTGATCAATAGAGCATTAAATAGGTGTCTTGGGTAAAGATTGCTCAGTGTGCAGGGGAAATAGAGAATCTAGAACAAGTTCTGCATAATGGAGTTTCAACAAATTTTGCCTGATGGGCTCTGGAAAGGTATAGAAATGATAAAGGCAGCTGATTGGTTGATCTATGCTTTAGTGACAAAGTTGTCAATACACTTTGAAGTTGAACAAGAAACGTATAAGGTTTAAGGTTATGTATTTCTGTAGAGAATAAAGGATATTTATGGCCACTGGGAACAGAATGAGTTTTTTTGGTCTGGCCAGATGGTGATTTTCTGAACCATTTTATTCAAGTCTGTATTCCTTAAATGAGGAGCAGCATTTTAAAAGGGGCACGGAGGACATGGCTAGGGTTAGAGTAGTATTTTTAATGTGGGCTTGGGAGCATCAAAATTTGAAGTGAATGTGTGGTTGTATAATTCTGTGATTGCAAAAATATTGTGCTGAATAAAGGGCCAGAGGTTAGATATTTGAGTTTATAAAAAGTGCAACTATGATTGAGATTAATTTCCTGGAATGAATACAGGATTTGATACAATTAGGAAAGGTTGATCATGGCTAGAATCAACTTCTGCCCCCTAAGCAAGCGCCTGGACCTGCGACAATTTGCTGATCGTCACAATAGGTCCACAGCAAATGCAGTCTCACTGGGTCTCCATTCTGCCTTGGAACACCTGGACAATAGTAATACCTGTACCAGGCTGCTGTTTACTGATTACAGCTCAGCGTTCAACACACTCATATCCACATTTTTAATCAACAAGCTCCAAAACCTGGGCTTATATACTTCCCTCTGCAACTGGAACCTTAACTTCCACACCAGAACCACATTCTGTGCAGATCAGAAATATAATTTCCTCTTTGCTGACAATCGATACTGGCGCACCTCAAGGAAGCGTGCTTAGCCCACTGCTCTACTCTCTACACTTATTTCGATGCAGCTAGGCGCAGTTCAAATGCCATCTAAACTAGGCAATGACTGAACTATTGCAGGCAGTATTTCAGATGGTGACGAGAAGTACAGGAGTGTGACAGATCAGCTGGGCGAGTGAAGTCAGAACAACAACCTTGCACTCAATGTCAATAAGACCAAGGAATTGATTCTGGATTTCAGGAAGGAGAAGTTGAGGGTACACAAACCACTCCTCATTAAGGAATCAGCAGTGGGAAAGTTGAGCAGTTTCAAGTTTCTGGATGTCAACATCTGAGGGTTTATCCTGGGCCCAACATATTCAAGCAATTAAAAGAAGGCATGACAGCAGCCATATTTCAGGAGTTTAGGAGACTTGATTTGTCACCAAAGACACTGAAGATTTCTGCAGATGTACCTTGGAAAGCAATCTAACTGGTTGCATCACCATTTGGTATGGTGGGACCATGAGACAGGATCAGAAAAAGCTGCAGGAAGTTGTAAACTCGGCCAGCTCCACCATTAAGGACCACCCCTCCCCCTCATTGCCCGCTTCTCATTGCTACCATCAAGGAGATGGTACAGGAGCCTGAAGACACACACTGAACGTTTCAGAAAAAGCTTCTTGCCCTCTGCCTTCAGGTTTCTGAATGGACAAAGAATCAATGAACACAACCTCTGTATTTTTCCCCTTTTTTGCACTTATTGAAATTGTATATACTTATTGTAATATATAGTTTTTATGTATTGCAATGTACTGCTGCTGCAAAACAACAAATTTCACAACATATGCCAGTGATATTAAACCTGATTCTGATTCTGGAAAGGTGAGAATAGTGAATCATGAGAAAGCACAGTGAATTGAAGTGAAGACTGAAATTACTGAGGTTGAAAAGTTCCTTGATGCAGAGATGAGTGTGGAGAAAAACACTAGATTTTTCTTGGTGGTAGATCATGGGGACTTTGAGCAGGAAGGATTAAGATGTGCATCCCAGTGTGAGATCACTATGTATCATTCCACATGACACTGATAGAAGGGAAATATTTAATGGAATAATTAGTGAAGAAACTGAAGTTATGGGTGGGATGTTGCTGGGGAAGAAGGATAAAATGCACACTCATTAACAGGTCAAAACTGATGTCCATATAAGAATAAAAATTTGTTTTGTTATAGAATCTTGGTCAACCTGTTCAAGACAGATACAAGGAACATGAGGAGAGGCCAAAAGCATTTGATGCGTTGGGCAAAAAGATCCAGCTTTTCATGAAGATTGCAGAAGCTTATAAAAATAAGGTATTGGTCATAACAGAATAACATAACTTTGTCCTAAATGCGACACCTTGGAATTTGCAGTATTTTCCACAACTCCTTCACCCAAAATGGGTATATTAGAAATTCTCCTTCAGGTTTATATTGGTAGAATTTTCAAAGTATATAACAATAGCAAGAAAGATTATGCCATAAGAAATATTAGTAAGTTTATGGTTGTTATTGAGCCAGAATACTAGTTCGGTGATCATTCAGCTTTCTATGCCTAGAATTTGAATTGTCTAATAATTTGATTTTCAGTAATGTAAATAATTGACGAAGTTGAACAATAGTATTGCGATTTGATACACTAATTCCAACAGCTTGCAAATTTTTGATATTTAAAATGTACTTTTAATAGGATGAAAACTATGAGCATATTGATGCTACAGAAATGGCAAAAGTTGAAAAAAATGTCAGTAGTGCCATGGATTGGATGAATAGTAGAATGATTGGACAGAACAACCAGATGTTGTTCCAGGACCCCATTGTGAAGGTAGCAGAAATAATGAACAAAGTTAAGGTAAGAAGAATTAATTTATTAATCAAATAATTCCTTGAAACTACATAATGTTCTTGTTTTCTTAAGATTGAGTATAATAGCTTAGCATTTTTTAAAATGTAATGTTTATTTCTGTTAGAACGTAATAAGTAAATAGTAAAATCAGACACCATTTGACTGAGACGTAGCTCATGCAAAGTGTGGACTGGGCTAAGAAGTATTCCTGACAATATATTCAAGGGAGAGAAATAAATTGTATATACTGCTAGATGTACTTAGGCTAGTGGAGTTAGTTCTAAGGGTTCTGTTGATCATTTTTCAGTTGTTAGTTTGTAGAAAACAGTTACCTCTGGGGACGAAGGATATTTTTAAACTGATTTGAAAGAGTATAATGAGCCTGGCATTTCTTAGAATACTTTGAGAAGGTTGTTAAAGTAAACCAGATAACTTTGAATATAAAAGCAAGCTCTTTGTGCTAAATCTTTAAAAATCACCAACATAAGCACATTTCTGGAAATAAATTCAAGCCAGGCCACCTGAAGTGTGCTAATCAGATGAAATTTTAACGATCTTTTATCACATGGTCTTCTTCCTGACGAAAGTCGTTGACCAAAAGTCACCCTGGCTTACTTCTCCCCAAGAGGTGCAGCCTCATCTGCTGAGTATTACAACATTTTTTTAGTTACTACACTATTCCAGCATTGACAGGGTTTTGTTTTTTTATTAAATATTATTTGGGTCCTGCAGGAGTACAGTTAATTTTGGGTATCATGCTTTAAGGAAATAATTTAACACTCAGTTAGTGGGAAGTGCTTTTCTAGAAAGATACAAGAGTGGAAGGACTTCAGATAAATGGAGAAACTTAGATTGTTCTCCTTACAGTAGAGGATGTTAAGATGAGATTTGGACAAATTCAGGCTGCCCCCAGCACACCCTCTGGTGTGCTGGTGGTTAACGCAAATAACCACATGTCACTGTTTCGATGTACATGTGATTCATAATAGTGAATATTGAATCTTGGAAATTCAAAATTATGGAGATTTGATGGAGTAAATGTGACAAACTATACAAGTTTAAAGAAATAGAGAATATGAATATAGGGTAACTGGCTAAAAAGAAACAATGCAACATCTTGAATGCAATGTCATTTTGGATTGTGGGGGGAGATTTGCTGGTGACTTTCCAAAAAAAAAACTGTAAAGAGAAAATTGGCACAACTGTGGTGAAAACAGTGGTGGAACTAACTTGGAGCGAACAATGATACAATGATGTGAATGGCTTTGCACTGAATTATACTGAACTCAAGTTATTATACAAATTACGTAGCTTATCCAAAAGGCTCAAATCCGAAAATGAATTTAGAGACTTGTTCCAGCCGGGTGTAGCATGTCAAAATAACATAATGACCATTTTGGATTGAGGGAAGTTTACTTTGTTTGAAATCTCAATTTTCTCATTTATTCAGGAACTGGAGACAACATGTGATCCTATTGTTAACAAGCCAAAGCCAAAAGTGGAGCCACTTCCTGAAAAAGATAGAGCCAATGGGCCATTGCACGAGGAAAGTGGGAATGATCTCGAGTCTGAATCTAATATAGCAGGTGGTGACAACACCAAACCAGTTGAGCAGCAAAAGCCAGCAGAAAATCGGAACACAGAAATGGAAGTGGATTGAAAATAACCTCTGTTATATTTAAAAGAAAGTCCCTTTTGCGTCCATCCAAGACTATGGTTTCTGTTGTATGTCCAGCTTAAGGCACATAATCAGTTTTTCTCAAATGTATCTGGCTCGGTATCTTTAGTATTAAAATGGTGAAAACTCAATCCTACCAGATTTAAATGTAGTATTGCTGTTATCTGCTGATTTTGGTTTTTTTTTAAATCATCCTTTGATGTTTTTGTATCTGGTTTATAAGCACTTGGAACAGTCACTAGCTCTTTCACAACTCTACTTCATGCCTTAATTTTATCCTCCGTGAATTGGATGTCTTCAAAAATAAGTCACATCCATGGTGATTTTTAATTAAAAAGGCCTAGAAAATTGTATGTTTAAATATTGGTGTTTTACTTTACAAAAGCATCAATAGAATGTTTAATAGGATCTGTGACCATAATTATTTAATAAACTCCATCATCCATGTGGATAACTAAGGTTTCATTTTTGAACAATCAAATTACAATCTTCAGCTTGCATTTTAGGTATAATTTAGTGTTTTTGAAGATCTACTGGGACTTAATTCCTACCCTGATAACGGATAAGAATATTGAACTGTGTTTAATGATACATATAGCTGAATCATTATCCAGCTGTGCATTGCAATATTGTGCAAAAAGAGCAAAAAAAAAACATTGCAGGTTAATGGGAGCATTTTAAATGATACTTCAAAGCCTTCTGTAAAACAATGATAAAGGAAAGACTATTTGCTGTCAAAATATTCTTTCAAATGATGCTATTGTTGAATGTCTAAAATTGCAGAGACAGTTGTGGAGCTGTTCATGCTTAGGACATTAGAGTTGATGCTACAGTTTTTTTTGTATGCTCTCCTTGATTTATGGCTAGGTGTTAATTTCACAGGACTGTGAACATCCTGTTACTTGCTTTCAAGCTTGCTAATTTGGTAAATTGGTTGCGCTTTAAAGTTTGTGAATCTTTGGCAGTGCAGGAATGTAATTGTTCTCTTCAAATTTGCCCATGAATTCAAATCCAAGATGGGGGGGGGGGGGGGGGATTCCTGTGGGAACTATTATAATTTGTTTTATTACTCTGTATGTAGCTGCCTGCATAATGCTCATGGACAATATCTGAGAAAGAAACTTGCAACACTCCATATGAATTCTTTAGGTTTGCAATTCAGCTTACCAAGAATGAAAATTAAATTCTGATAAAAGTGTTAAACATGTAGAAAAAGTTTTTTTTTTAATTTACTGTTATTGGTATCTGAGTATTTGTCTAAATGAAGTTGAAATTAATATTTAAGATAGTTAATTCCAAAGCTCCAGAATGCAGTACAGCAGACAAATGTGGAAAATGTGTGCTTGTAGCTGAGCATTATGGTATTTGGGCTTGCTGGGATCCAGACCTACTGGATTTGTGTTCCTGTTACTCGTTATATAATACACAAGATGAAATTAACGTGTAGGCACTAAGTATAGGATAGATACAAAACGGTTCACCATTTTGTGATTACCAATTATTGGTAATGTAATGGTGCCATACAATCACACTCATTTGTTTAAAGAAAATTTTTGTGGCCACTTGTTAACATCTGGCTGCTGTATGCTTTACTCATCTGAAGCTTTGCTGCTTAAGTTGCTGTTTTATTTTGTAAGGCCTAATGTTACATCTCTTGGATACTACTTGGAACCAGAGGACAAAAATATTCTCTGCATATGGTTCTGTGGTGTTCACCATATAGTTTACTTAGTACTACAACCTGATTGGCCCTAAATGATGTGGATTACTCAGGCAGTGAGCATTAATGGAAGGAAAAAATCTATTTGGGCCTTAACCTTACATAACTACTTTAACTGGAAGTGTTCTTGACTATTTTAAAAGTCAATGGATCAAATTAAACAGCCTAATATCCTACCATATCCAGTTGCAAATGCTGATGGACTACTACAGTGCATGTCCAAGAAAACCTCATCCAGAATATAATAATGCATGTCTGCCTACACCTGAAGTTCACACCATCAGGATCAGGTTTAATTATCACCAGCATATGGTGTGTAATTTGTTAAATTTACGGCAGCAATACAATGAAACGCATGATAAATACAGCGAAAAAACAATTACAGTAATACTAAGTCTTTTACATAAGTAATGTAAAAAAAACAAAAGTAGTGAGGTGGTATTCATGGGTTCAATGTCCTTTTAGAAATTTGATGGGGAGAAGAAGCTGCTACTGAATTGTGGAGTCTGTACCTCCTTCCTGATGGTAACAATGACAGCAGGACATGTCCTAGGTGGTGGGGGTCCTTAATGTTCTTCACCACTCCTTGAAGTTGTCTTGGATACTACAGAGGCTAGTACCCATGATGGAGCTGACTAATTTTACAAGTTTTTGAGTGAGTTGACAAACCAAATCTCCTCAAACTCCCAATGAAATATAGCTGCTATTGTGCCACCTTTATAGCTACAACAATATGTTGCATCCAGGTTAGGTTCTCAGAAATAGTGACACCCAGGAACCTGAATTTTCTCACCCTCCACTTCTGACCGCTCAGTGAGCTTTGCTTTGTGTTCCCTCATCTTACTCTTTCTGAAGTCCACAATCAGCTCTTTAGTCTTGCTGATGCTGAGTGGTTGCTAAAACACCATTCAACTAGTTCACATAAGCTTGTCCAATAAATTTGATTCTACCACATGATATAAGAAATGGCTGACTATAAATAAAAAAAAGTTACTATTCAATTGCAACTTTGAAAATATGCTGAAGAACCACCTGACCAAGTTCAGTACCACTATTAATACCAGAATTTTGTCCAGATAGCTTCTTTCTACAAAATAACGACTCCCAATCCAGTCAAACCATCCCCAATCATGTGCAAGGGAATTACTAAAAATAGCATTTTTATCCACAATCATTTAATAAACTAGCTACAGTATTCAAATTATTTGTTGGTAATTATCAGCTTATTTAAAATTACATGGCTTGTATCACTAGTGTGTCCTATTTTTGTGTTTGTGGTTTTGGAATTACGTTAAATGGATACAGTTCTGCTGAATCAAATTTCTGGCTATTCATTGAATTGTCAGCCAACGCATGACAATTCAGTGATTGATAAGCAGTCTGTCTTCTGTAAGTTTATTGTTTTACGATGTGCTTCAGCTTTTGTTCATGCAGTATTTCAAAAAAATTTACTTTGTAAATGTTGGAGAAGTTATAATAGCCATGTTTCTTAAATTGCATTGAGAGAGAGACGGTGAGTCATAAAATTGTACAACTTACGCTTGGCATAGACGGCTGTTTCTATCACTCATCTACATTGGGATCAGTATCTTTATAGGCCTGGACTATTATTGCCTACACCAATTAGTGATTGGTTCCAGATATCAACCATTCTGTGTTTTAAAAAAAATACTTAATTTAATGTCCCCCACCTCACCTTGAATCTCTGCCCTTTTTTGATACCTCTAGCCCATGATGGGGTTGACTAGATTTTTATCTACCCTATGACAATTGTATGTAGCTTGATCAGATCACCCTCAAATCTTTTACTTCAAGCAAAATAAAACCAGTTTGATCGATCTCTTTTCCTTCCCCCCCCCCCCCCAAGACTCCAAGCCAGTAAAATCCTTGTGTATTTCCTCCAGTGCAACCTAACCACTGTTTTATAAAATAAGTTACATAATATTTCCAACTTTTATATTCTGTGCCCTGATCTATGAAAACCAGTATGTCATATGCCTTCCTTACCCTGTCTGCTGTTTTCTGGGAACTATGGAGGTGAACCTGCAAGTCTGTTCTACATTCCTTAGTTCTTCACCATTTACTGTGGGTGTTCTACTCCTATGACTTCCCAAAATGCATTGCATGTTAGTTACCAGAATAACTTCCATCTGTCAAAGCTCCTCCCAAATTTTCCATCTGATTTACAACCTGCTGTAGCTTTCAACATTATTTGCTAACACCACCACCAACTTTTATGTCATCTACAAATTTACATTCACATCCAAGTCACTAATAAATATAACGGAACAAGGGCCAATCCCTGTAGTAGACCACTAGTCAAAGCCTTCTAACCAGCATAGCAACCTATTACCCACTGACTTAGAGTTACCTTTAAAAATCTCAAATTAGTGAGATGGGATTTCTCCTGCACAAAGTCATGTTTCCTATGGGGGGGGAGCCAGAACTAGAGGGCACAGCCTCAAAATTGAGGGGCAACCTTTTAGAAAACAGTTAAGGAGGGTTATTTAAAGTGGAAGTTGATAGTTTCCTGATCGCTGAGAGTGGGATCAGGGATCAGATTAGATGGGCTGAATGGCTTAATTCTGCTCCTACGTCTATGGTCTTTTTCTTGATCAGTCTCTGTGCATGAATCCTATTGCTTAGAACCAATTGTTTCCTCCAATTTGTTCCTTATTACAATGTAGTCTGCCATCTTTAATTACCCTGCTGGTCTTCAAAGAAACAACTTTGATGTCTTTTGGTGCTGTGCATCTGTGTAACAAAGATCAAACATTTACATTAAGCCCCAACAATTTTCTACCTTGCCTCCCATCACAACCAGGAATAGATCTCATCCAGACTTGGGACCATCTGGCACCACCTCCTTGATATTGACAAGTTCCAATTATTCATGTATCCTCTAAACACATTAAGCCACATAACAAAAAAAATCTGCTCAAAGAACTCAACTGGTCAAGCAACATCAGTGGAGGCAAAGCAATGGTCAATATTTCAGATAAGGCCCTATATCAGGACTGGACTATGATTTCCTTGCATATCTGTTCCTCTAATTCCCACTGTCCATTGGGAGACATATAAACCCCATATAGTAATCACCCCTTCCTTTTTCCTAGGTTCTAACCATATGGCTTCCAGGATTGCAGTTACCGGTATGTTCTCCATAATCTGTAGTACAACTCCCCCCCCTTTACATTTGTCTTCTGTCTTGTTTGAGAACATTAAACTGCCAGACCCAGCCTTCCCATGATTCCAATAACAATAATTCTAAATGCTGCTTATGTTCTAAACTCATCTGATAGGCTCCTTTAGATAAGTCTGCGTCCCATGCTCTCTAACTGCCTTTGTTTTCTCTGCCCACTGGACTTGTTAGGTTTATCCCCTTCATTTTACTCCCCAGTTTCCACAATGCTAACATGTTTCTTACTGCCTGCCAAAATAGTATAAATCTTCTTGACTAGTGTGATCAAACCTCCATGCAAGGACATTTCTGTACATCATTCTTGTGCAGATTCACCTATCCCAGGAGTAATTGTGAATCCAAGTATCTGAAGTCCTTCCTCTTGCACCAACTGTTCCACCACAGTCATTTATCTTGCCCTCAAACTTCTACTCTCACTAGGACTAATCCTAAGGTTATGACCCTAGAGGTCCTGCTTTTTAACCTACCTAACTCCCTAAGCTCAAATGTGTTGGACTACATCCCTCTTTCTACCAATATTATTAGTGAGAATTATCAGAATCAGATTCATTATCACCGGCATGTGATATGAAATTTGTTAACTTAGCCACAGCAGTTCAATGCAATACATAAAGTTGAAGAGAAAAAAATTACAGTATATGTATATTGCATAGATTAAAAACAGAAATACTGTATATTAGAAAGTGAGGTAGTGTCCAAAGGTTCGATGTTCATTTAGGAATTGGATGGTGGGGGGGAGGGGGGAAGAAGCTGTTCCTGAATCGCTGAGTGTGTGCCTTCAGGCTTCTGTATCTCCTACCTGATGGTAACAGTAAGAATAAGGGCATGCCCTGGGTGCTAGAGGTCCTTAACAATGGACGCTGCCTTTCTGAGACACTGCACCCCGAAGATGTCCTGGGTATTTGGTAGGCTAGTACCCAAGATGGAGCTGACTAGATTTACAACCCTCTGTAGCTTCTTTCAGTCCTGTGCAGTAGCCCCTGCCCCCATACCAGCCAGTGATGCAGCCTGTCAGAATGCTCTCCACAGTACATCTGTGGAAGTTTTTGAGTGTATTTGTTGACATGCCAAATCTCTTAAAAACTCCTAATGAAGTATAGCTGCTGCCTTGCCTTCTATATAACTACATCAATATGTTGGGACCAGGTAAGATCCTCAGAGATCTTGACACTGCTCACTCTCCCCACTTCTGCTCCCTCTATGAGGATTGGTATGTGTTCCTTTGTCTTAACTTTCCTGAAGTCCACAATCAGCTCTTTCATCTTACGTTGAGTGCCAGGTTGTTGCTGCGGCACCATTCAAACCTCATTTCATTCTTCTATGCTCCAGGGAATAAAGTCCTAACCTATTCAACCTTTCTCTGTAACTCAGTTTCTCAAGTCCCAGCAACATCCTTGTAAACCTTCTCTGCACTCTTTCAACCTTATTAATATCCTTCCTGTAATTGACCAAAACTGCACACAATAGTCCATATGCTAGTTGGCATATCTCACTCCTGTACGCTCTCTCATCACCACCTGAGATTCGATCAACAATGGTTGTATAGTCAGCAAATTTGTAGATGGTATTTAAGCTATGCCTAGCAACACTATAGAGAGTGGTAGTGGGCTAAGCACATGCCTCTGAGGTGCACCAGTGTTGATCGTCAGTGAGGAGGATGGGTTATCAACAATCTGCCCAGATTGTGGTCTTCCAGTTAGGAAGTCGAGGATCCAATTGCTGAGGAAGCTACAGAGGCCCAGGTTCTGCGACTTCTCAATCAGGAGCTCAGTCTAGTCACTAGTCATGATCAACCTCTCGAAGTATTCATCACTGTCAATGTGAGTGCTACTGGGTTTAAAGCAGCTCACATTTCTTCTTAGGGACTGGTATAATTGTTGCCTTTTTGAAGCAAGTGGGAACTTCTGCCTGTAGCAGTGAGAGGTTGAAAATGTCCTTTAATACTCCTGCTAGTTGGTTGGCACAGGTTTTCAGAGCCTTACCAGTTACTCCATTGGTATCTCCTGCCTTGCGAGGGTTCACTCACTTTAAAGACAGCCTAGCAGTGGCCTCTGAGACAGATCACAGGGTCATCAGGGATCTTCACAGCTGGAGTTGTGTTCTCCCTTTCAAACAGGCATAGAAGGCATTGAGTTCATCTGGTGGTGAAGCATCGCTGCCATTCAAAGGTTAAGTTCAATGTCCAAGAAATTATACAATATACATCCTGAAGTGCTTTTTCTTCGCAAAACATCCACGAAAACAGAGAAGTGCCCCAAAGAATAAATGACAGTTAAACGTGAGAACCCCAAAATCCCCCCCTGCTCCCCCTCCCACATGTAAGCAGCAGCGAGCAACAATTCCCCTCCAACCACCGGCAAAAATAAACTCACATCGGTACCGAGTCCAAGCGTTTGCTAAGCGATAGCAAAGACACAGGCCAAAGTTATCCCAACGCATTTCATCCGAATTCGACAACCCACAGGTTTTCTCTCTCCCTGGCAAGGGAGAGGGAGGTGTCCCCCATTTTCACAGCAAGGAGACATAACAACAACCCACTAGTTTACAATGTTAAAGTCTATTTTGTCACTTTTTTTGAGCTCTGTGTCCAAAGACCTTGGGTCTTCGGGCCCACAGCGAAAGATTTTCCAGCCTCCCCAATGACACACAAGTCTCCGGCTGTGACACCAACCCTCGATCTGCCCGTCTCCAGAGCCCCAAGATCTTAATCTTCCGAACATGATCGAGATTCTTAGGCCAAACCCTTGGCACGTCAAATAGTGGCCAGTCATGAAACCCCGAGTAAGGGTCCCAATCCCGCAAAGAACCGAAGCCTGTGTGTAACTCCAGGTCAGGGTCTTCAAAAGGACCCTGAAAGGAAAAAATAAAGATATTAAAGGTAGAAATAAAGATACTGGGTTTCACTTTGTAGGAAGTAATGTCTTACAAACACTGCCAGAGTTGCCATACATCTGACGTCGCCTCCAGCCTCTTGTCCCAGAGGCAGAAGGTGGTTCCGATGGAGAATCTTGACAGGCCCATTCCCATCCTCTGGTTTCACCTGGGAAACTAGTACGTTTGGTATCTGACTCTCCACCACACAGGGTGTACCCACCCAGCAGTTGGCCATCTTATGCTTCCCAGGTAGCCCCAAATTCATTATGAGGACTCAGTCTCCTGGCATGAATTGGGAGAACCTAACCTTTTGATCATACCTCCTCTTATTTCCTTGAATCTGCTGGGCAGCTGCAACCTCAGCTAATTCATAAGCCTTTTTCAGCTCCCTTCACACATCAGACACGTACTTCAGATGAGTCTTCGGTGGTAGGTCATCCTCGTCAGTACCAAAACAAAGGACAATGGGCAACATCAGATAACATGGTGAGTACCTGGTAGCTTCATTTTGGGTACAGTCGTAACAGTGGACCAGATGTCCAATATATTGACTCCACCTGCTCTTATTGCTGATCTCCAAGCTTCTGAGCATGTCTAGCAAGGCCCGATTAAACCTCTCAGGCTGGGGATCCACCTGCAGGTGATAAGGAGTAGTCTTTGACTTCTCAGCTCCGAGCATGCTCAGTAACTCATAGATGAGCCTACTCTTGAAATCCCATCCCTGATCACTATGCAACTGCCTGTGGAGGCCACATTAAATGAAATACTTTTCCCATAATACTTTGGCCACTGTGGACGCCCTCTGGACCTTGGTACCTGCGGATATCGGGTATAGTGATCTGTGATGACTAAGACATTTGTCATGTTTCAGGCATCTGGCTCTATTGACAGGAAATCCATACACAGCAGGTCCAGGGGCCCCGCATTCTGCAAATGGGACAAGAGAGCTGCTCTTGTAGGCAGCATCTTCCTCCATATGTATCAAATGCACAACTTGCAGTATTCTTCGACCTCTGGTTTCATTCGGGGCCAGTAAAACTGATCTCTGAGAAATCCATAGGTCTTTTCAACCCCCAGATGTCCGTAATGCCTCCTATATCATGACCCAATATAGGATCTGATCCCTCAGCTCCAACCTGAGCCATTCTCTCAGCAATGGAGGCACCCAGCGTGTTTCGTCTTCTCTGCCTGAGCCATATCTCCCTTTTCGACCGTTTACCAAATGGTACTGATGCCCGGGTCATCTCACTGAGCAGCTGCCACTTCCCCAAAACTCAATTCCAGTAACTAGTTTGTCTTCAGAGCAGTCAGGTTACAGTAAACTTATGGAACTGCAACATCAGAAGCTCCCATAGAACCATAGAACATTACAGCATGCAACAGGTCTTTTGGCCTTTCTTGGCTGTGCCTAACCATTTTTCTCCCCAGTCCCACTGACCTGCACCTAGACTATATCCCTCCATACCCCTCTCATCCATGTACCTGTCCAAGTTTTTCTTAAATGTTAAAAGTGAGCCTGCATTCACCACTTCATCTGGCAGTTCATTCCACACTCCCACTACTCTGTGTGAAGAAGCTCCCCCTAATGTTCCCTTTAAATTTTTCCCTTTTCACCCTTAACCCATGTCCTCTGGTTTTTTTCTCCCCTAGCCTCAGTGGAAAAAGCCTGCTTGCATTCAGTCTATCTATACCCATCGTAATTTTATACACCTCTATCAAACCTCCCTTCATTCTTCTATGCTCCAGGGAATAAAGTCCTAACCTATTCAACCTTTCTCTGTAACTCAGTTTCTCAAGTCCCAGCAACATCCTTGTAAACCTTCTCTGCACTCTTTCAACCTTATTAATATCCTTCCTGTAATTAAGTGACCAAAACTGCACACAATAGTCCAAATTCACCTCACCAATGTCTTATACAACCTCACCATAACTGTAACGTTCTCGCTCGGGTGTGAAGTAACGCCGAGGTAAACGTCGAGATAAACCAGAATCAATGCAAACGAGACCGCAGTAAGATTAACCATTTACTGTTCACTCTTCACATTAACGCATGGTGAAAACTGTTGAAAAACAATACAGGATTGGTACAGTGTTTGTTCCCTTCTAAATATCACATTTACATTGTGAATACTTGCAAAGGTAAAACTACATTACATTAAAGTGCAGCATACAGTCAGAATCTAGCTGCTCCATTGGCTGCTTTAGATACACTTCAATACAAACTATCCCGACTCTTTAACTGACGAAAAGGTAAACCTTACCGACCGTCGTTACTTTTAACAGAATCGGCGTTAACATTTTAACTCAAAATACCGATTATCTAATGACTTACAGCGTTGCTTTCACTGTGTCTTTGGTGCATAGAGAGACCCTAGTCAGCGTTATGGTGGCACATGTGAGTGACCCCCACCCTTGCGTGAATCTCAAACCGGTAATTCCCCACAAGACGCGGCGAACCCGGATGTGACGTCATCGCAGCCGCGATGTATTACAGACAAATCAATTGATTTAAACAATCCTAACTTTAACTAAAAAATGCTAACAAATTACTACGCGAAAATATTATAAACTAAATAACTGCCATAAAGGCAGCACAATAACATTCCAACTCTAATACTCAATACTTTGATTTATAAAGGCCAATATGCCAAAAGCTCTCTTTACGACCCTATTAGGGTCGCCACTTTTAGGGAATTATGTATCTGTATTCCCAGATCCCTCTATTCTACTGCACTCCTCAGTGCCCTACCATTTACCTTGTATGTTCTACCTAGGTTTGTCCTTCCAAATGCAATACCTCACACTTGCCTGCATTAAACTCCACTTGCCATTTGTCAGCCCATTTTTCCAGCTGGTCCAAATCCCTCTGCAAGCTTTGAAAAGCTTCCTCACTGTCCATTACACCTCCAATCTTTGTATCATCAGCAAATTTGCTGATCTAATTTACTACATTATCATCCAGATCATTGATATAGATGACAAATAACAATGGACCCAGCACTGATCCTTGTGGCACACCACTAGTACAGGTCTCCACTCAGAGAAGCAATCCTCCACTACCACTTTTTGGCTTCTCCCATTGAGCCAATGTCTAATCCAATTTACTACCTCACCAAGTATGCCTAGTGACTGAATGTTCCTAACCTCCCATGGGGGACCTTGTCAAAGGCCTTACTGAAGTCCATGTAGACAACATCCACTGCCTTCCCTTCATCCACTTTCCTGGTAACCTCCTCGAATAACTCTAATAGATTGGTTAAACATGACCTACCACGCACAAAGCCGTGTTGATTCTCCCCTTCACACAGAGAGTGGTGAATCTGTGGAATTCTCTGCCACAGGAAACAATTGAGGCCAGTTCATTGGCTATATTTAAGAGGGAGTTAGATATGGTCCTTGTGGCTAAAGGGATCGGGGGTATGGAGAGAAAGCAGGTACAGGGTTCTGAGTTGGATGATCAGCCATGATCATACTGAATGGCGGTGCAGGCTCGAAGGGCCAAATGGCCTACTCCTGCACCTATTTTCTATGTTTCTAATAAGTCCCTGTCTATCCAAATACTTGTAGATCCTATCTCTTAGTACTCTTTCCAATAATTTACCTACTACTGACGTCAAACTTACCGGCCTATAATTTCCCAGATTACTTTTAGAGCCTTTTTAAACAACGGAACAACACGAGCTATCTTCCAATCCTCCGGCACCTCACTTGTGGATACCAACATTTTAAATATATCTGCCAGGGTCCCTGCAATTTCAACACTAGTCTCCTTCAAGGCCCAAGGGAATACTCTGTCAGGTCTTGGGGATTTATCTACTCTGATTTGCCTCAAGATAGCAAGCACTTGCTCCTCTTTAATCTGTATAGGTTTTATGACCTCACTACTTGTTTGCCTTATTTCCATAGACTCCTTGCCAGTTTCCTTAGTAAATACAGATGCAAAAAAACCCATTTAAGATCTCCCCCATTTCTTTTGGTTCCATACATAGCTGACCACTCTGATCTTTAAGAGGACCAATTTTATCCCTCACTATCATTTTGCTCTTAATATACCTGTAGTAGCTCTTAGGATTTTTATCCTTCACCTTGACTGCCAAAGGAACTTCATGTCTTCTTTTAGCCCTCCTGATATCTTTCTTAAGTATTTTCTTGCACTTTTTATACTCCTCAAGCACCTTATTTGCTCCTTTTTGCCTATACCTGTCATACATCTCTCTCTTCTTCTTTATCAGATTTCCAATATCCCTCGAAAACCAAGGTTCCTTATTCTTATTCACTTTGCCTTTAATCCTGACAGAACATACAAACTGCACTCTCAAAATTTCTCCTTAGAAAGCCTCCCACTTACCAATCACATCCTTGCCAGAGAACCTGTCCCAATCCACGCTTTTTAGATCCATCCTCATTTCTAAAAATTTGGCCTTTTTTCAGTTTAGTACCTCAACCCGAGGACCAGATCTATCTTTATCCAGACCAAGTTGAAAGTAATAGCGTTATGATCACTAGACCCAAAGTGTTCCCCTACACACACTTCCCTCACTTGTCCTAACTCGTTTCCTAATAGGAGATCTAATATTGCATCCTCTCTAGTTGGTACCTCTATATATTGATTTAGAAAACTTTCCTGAACACATTTTATAATCTCTAACCTGTCTAGACCTTTAACAGTATGGGAGTCCCAATTAATATGTGGAAAATTAAAATCCCCTATTATCACAACTTTTTGTTTCCTGCAGTTGTCTGCTATCTCTCTGCAGATTTGCTCCTCCAATTCTTGCTGACTATTGGGTGGTCTATAATACAACCCCATTAATGTGGTCATACCTTTCCTGTTTCTCAGCTCCACCCATATGGCCTCGGTAGACAAGCCGTCTAATCTGTCCTGCCTGAGCACTGCTGTAACATTTTCCTTGACTAGCAATGCCACACCTCCCCCCCCCCCCCCCCACCCCAATCCCTCTGCCTCTATCATGTCTGAAACATCGGAACCCTGGAACAATAAGCTGCCTGTCCGGTCCCTCCTGTAGCCAAGTTTCACTAATGGCTATAATGTCATAATTCCACGTGTCAATCCAGGCCCTCAGCTCGTCTGCCTTCCCCACAATTCTCCTTGCATTGAAATAGACACACTTCAGAAGATTATTACCACCACACACAACCCTTCTATTTCTGACTTCGCATAAACTTTTAACATCATTTATTTTCACCCCTGCTCCACTATCTGCTCTGATTCTCTGGTTCCCATCCCCCTGCAAATCTAGTTTAACCCCCCCCCCCCCCAAAAGCACTAAGAAACCTCCCTGCAAGGATATTGGTCTCCCTGTAGTTCAGATGTAACCCGTCTCTCTTGTACAGGTCCCACCTGCCCCAGAAGAGGACCCACTGATCCAAAAATCTGAAACCCTGCCCCCTACACCAGTTCCTCAGCCATGTGTTCATCCTCCAGAGCATCCTACTCTTACCCTCACTGGCACGTGGCACAGGTAGCAATCTTGAGATTACTACCCTCGAGGTCCTGCTTTTTAACTTCCTACCAAGCTCTCTATACTCATTCTTCAGGACCTCCTCACTCTTTCTTCCTACGTCATTGGTACCGATGTGTACCATGACATCTGGCTGCTCACCCTCCCACTTCAGAATGCTGTGCATGCGATCAGAGACGTCCCTGACCCTGGCACCCGGGAGGCAACAAACCATCCGGGAGTCTCTGTCATGACCACAGAACCTCCTGTCTGTACCTCTATCGAGTCCCCTATCATTACCGCTCTCCTCTTCCCCCCTCCCTTCTGCACTGCAGAACCAGACTCAGTGCCAGAGATACAGCTGCCGCAGCTTGTCCCAGGTAAACCATCCCCCCCCCCAACAGTATCCAAATCGGTATACTTGTTGAGGGGAATGGCCACAGGGGAGCCTTGATCTACCTGCCCTTTCCTCTTCCCTCGCCTAACGGTAACCCAATTACCTGTGCGTTGCTCCTTTGGTGTAACTACCTCCCTGAAACTACTATCTATAAACTTTTCATTCTCCAAAATGATCCAGAGATTATCCAGCTCCTGCTCCAGTTCCCTAACGCGGTTTGTTAGGAGCTGCAGCTGGATGCACTTCTTGCAGGTGTTGTTGTCAGGGACACCACAGGTCTCCCTGACTTCCCACATCCTGCAAGAGGAGCATTCCAACATCCTGCCTGGCATTCTCTCTAAACTTACTAGTTAAAAAAGAAATCGAATGAGGAAAAAACAACAACAATTTACCAGAACCTACCTTCACCTCTGCCTGTTTAGATAGATAGATAGATAGATAGATAGATACTTTATTCATCCCCATGGGGAAATTCAACATTTTTTCCAATGTCCCATACACTTGTTGTAGCAAAACTAATTACATACAATACTTAACTCAGTAAAAATATGATATGCCTCTAAATCACTCTCTCAAAAAGCATTAATAATAGCTTTTAAAAAGTTCTTAAGTAGTTTACTTAAATACATTAAATACAATCAACCCCGGCACTTTAACATATCTTACTCCTGGCGGTTGAATTGTAAAGCCTAATGGCATTGGGGAGTATTGACCTCTTCATCCTGTCTGAGGAGCATTGCATCGATAGCAACCTGTCGCTGAAACTGCTTCTTTGTCTCTGGATGGTGCTATGTAGAGGATGTTCAGGGTTTTCCATAAATGACCGTAGCCTACTCAGCGCCCTTCGCTCAGCTACCGATGTTATACTCTCCAGTACTTTGCCCACGACAGAGCCCGCCTTCCTTACCAGCTTATTAAGACGTGAGGCGTCCCTCTTCTTAATGCTGCCTCCCCAACACGCCACCACAAAGAAGAGGGCGCTCTCCACAACTGACCTATAGAACATCTTCAGCATCTCACTACAGACATTGAATGATGCCAACCTTCTAAGGAAGTACAGTCGACTCTGTGCCTTCCTGCACAAGGCATCTGTGTTGGCAGTCCAGTCTAGCTTCTCGTCTAACTGTACTCCCAGATACTTGTAGGTCTTAACCTGCTCCACACATTCTCCATTAATGATCACTGGCTCCATATGAGGCCTAGATCTCCTAAAGTCCACCACCATCTCCTTGATCTTGGTGATATTGAGACGCAGGTAGTTTGAGTTGCACCATATCACAAAGTCCTGTATCAGTTTCCTATACTCTTCCTCCTGTCCATTCCTGACACACCCCACTATGGCCGTGTCATCAGCGAACTTCTGCACATGGCAGGACTCCGAGTTATATTGGAAGTCTGATGTGTACAGGGTGAACAGGACCGGAGAGAGCACGGTCCCCTGCGGTGCTCCTGTGCTGCTGACCACCGTGTCAGACCTACAGTCTCCCAACCGCACATACTGAGGTCTATCTGTCAAGTAGTCCACTATCCAATCCACCATGTGAGAGTCTACTCCCATCTCCGTTAGTTTGTGCCTTAAGATCTTGGGCTGGACGGTGTTAAAGGCACTAGAGAAGTCCAGGAATGTAATCCTCACAGCACCACTGACCCCATCCAGGTGAGAGAGGGATTTGTGCAGCAAATACGTGATAGCATCCTCCACTCCCATCTTCTCCTTATACGCAAACTGAAGAGGATCCCAAAGCCTGTTGAGCCAAAGCCATCCCGCACTGACTCAGTCCACTCCGACGATGGCCGCTTCACTAGACGAAACTTCTTTTATAGTGCGCTAGCTGACCGGCTGTCTTCAGCTCCTCCGCTCCCAATTGGTTGGCCATTTAAAAAACTGAAAAAGCCCGCAAATCTTCTCCTTCTTAAGCGCTGACGATGGCCGCTTCACTAGACAAAACTCCCAATTGATCTACTGCTGAATCCTACCCTTGCTTCCCTCTGCCTTCACTATGATGGCAAACTGACACATGGCTTTCACCCCTGGGGCAGGAACGCTCTCCCACTCTTCGTCCTTGTCCAGCCCTTCATGCACACGTTGGGACAAAGCATCAGCATCAATGTTCCTGCTTCCCGGCCGGTACTTCAGGCTGAAATCATAGGCAGACAATGCCACCAACCACCAATGGCCTGTGGCATCCAATTTTGCCACGGTCATAATTGTTGTCTGTCCTCACCTCAAACTTGGCACATAGAGGTTGTCACTCAGCTTATCCACCACAGCCTAGTTCAATGCCAGGAACTCCAACTTGTGCGTGGGATAGTTTCTCTCAGAGGGTGACAGACTCTGACTTACAAACACATAAAGTCTCAAACCGGTGCCCCGATCCTGATACAGGACACCCCCTAAGCGTTCTCTGCTGGTATCCGTACGCAGTACATACGGCAATTGGGGGTCTGCAAAAGCCAGCACAGGCACCTGTGTCAGCATCTGCTTCAGTGACTGAAAGGCCTCTTCACATTCTGCATCCCACCTCGGCCTAAAAGGCTCTGAAGGGCTAAGATACTCTCTACCCTCCTCTCCTTTCACCCCCCTCCATTTCTTCCCCAAGGGAGGGTAACCACACAGAAGCTGATTCAACGGGTGACTCACTTTCGTGCAACCTTTCACAAACCTCTGACAGTAACCACAAAACCCGAGGAATGAGCGCAAAGCACCCACAGTCTGGGGCCTTGGCCAAGTGGTCACCACTTCTATCTTAGATTAATCTGTAGCTACTCCATTCCAAGAAACTATGTGCCCAACATAGCTAACAGACATCTTGCAGAACGGGCACTTGTCCAGGGAAAGTTTTAACCCTTCAGCTTTCAGGCGGCCCAGCACCTTCAGTATCCTCGCTTCATGTTCTTCCAAGGTGGACCCAAAGACTATGAGGTCATCCAGATACACCAATACCTCAAGCAAGTTCACATCCCCCACCATTTTCTCCATGACCCACTGGAAGGTTGCAGGGGCTCCCGATATGCCCTGGGGCATCCTTTCTAACCGGAAGAATCCCAGTGGACATATAAATGCCATCTTCCCTTTGTCAGCCTCACTCATGGGGATCTGGTAATATCCACTTATCAAGTCCAGTACACTGAGCCACTTTGCACCACTCATACAGGCCAGCACATCTTCAATCCTTGGGACCATGTACTGTTCGGGGACAGTACGCCTGTTCAGAGTCTTATAATCCACACACACACACACATATGTACCTTCCCTTTCTTCTTTCTGGCCACTACTATTGGGGACACATAGGGACTTTGGGACTCGGTGATGATCCCAGCTTTCTTCTACTTACACAAATGACTGGCCTCTGCAGGGGCCAGTCACCATGACGTCTCTCTGAACAGGGTGTCCTCGGTCACGTGTGACGAGTGCTTTTGGAGCAACCCACATTGAACTTGTCAGTGGTAAAGACACCTTCCAGCTTCAACATCTTCTCCACCAACCTCCTCTTCCAACCCCTAGGTACCAGGAGTCCTCGAAGTTGAATGACTCAGCGGTCAACTTTCCCCCTTTTATCACTTGTTTCTCCTCGGCTTGTCCCACATGGACATTAGACATTACCATCAACCGGAAGAGATGCACCTCTTCGTAGTGTTCCTGACAATCACTGCCATCCTATTCGCCCGTACAACCAAGGGCTTCTACAGTTCGGGTCTCACCAGTACCCCAGCAGGCACTCCCAACTCCTCATCATGGTCTTCTGGAGCATCCACCAAGAAGGCCTCACTCTTGGGCATTTGGGAAATTTGGGGTTTCCCATTACTCTCACTAGTTCCCTGGGCTGTAGTCTAAAGTCGTTATCCAGCCCATTGCAGCCACGCATTTCCTCTAAAGCAGCTCGAAACACCGAATGAACGGACAACATTCTCAGGAAGCTCTCTCCAGCTTTCTCCCTGTAGGCTCTCACGAGCCTCCTCACAGTAGGAGTGCTGGTCTCCACAAGAATTGAAACGCTGCCCTTCTCAACGGGGTCTGGACAAACCAGCGCTAATGTATCAAGGGCCTCAGTCACCCCCCCACAGGCCTCCGAAAACTCCAGCTTCACTGACAAATAACCAGCATACAGATAATCACCCGCACTAAGACCCCAGATCTCCAGTGCACTGAATGGCGCCAAAGGTAAATACGTCAAATACTGGTTGTAAAATGAATGGTACAGCAAAGTGACCTGTGACCCTGTGTCAAGTATGGCTCTAGCATAAACACCCTCTCTCTGTAGCGATACACTGCAGCTTGGCCCCACTAAGCCTTCAGGAATATGGTTCTTTGCTTTAGGGTGTTTCTTAATATATTGCTGGGAATGTCCCTCCCCCCCGATACGCCAGGCCATCCCTTCACTGGGTCTCTTTTACGTTTTCCCAACGACTCTCTCTGCCTAAGTACCTGGGGACTCACTCTGAGGAGTTTCCTGCCTGAAGTGTCCCTCTTCAGCACAGTTATAACAGACAATACCGGCTACTCCCCTTCTCACATGATACCAGCCGCTAGCAGCCCTCTGCATAGTCTGTCCCCTTAGAAAATCCACCTCCCTATCAGCCCCATCATACGGGGCGGGGTCATACATGCTGATTACAACCGGGACATCTCAGTTCTCAATTCTGCCACAATTTCCTCTACCATTCCCCGGGGCAGGCTATCCGTGGTCACTTCACCGTAGAGGATCACTACCGTGGATTGTACCATGCTGATGGAGCCCTCCCGTGCCTCCGATGCCTTCTCTTCCTCTTGTACTTCTCTGATCAGTTCAACAAACGAGGGAGGGAGGCGCATCTTACAAGACAGAGACCCCAAGTGATCAGGTCCCGGGACTGGGCACCCTTTGCTATTTACTCCATTCTTAACTGATCCACCTCAGCTGCCTGAATGGCCCCTCTGCGCCGCAAGCAATTTAGCTACCTCTCTATTCGAAAAATGTAAGCAGAAAACCTCTCCCCCTTCTCCTGACACATGTTCTGAAACCCTGTCATGAGCTCCATTGGGCTCCCCGTCATGCCAAATGCATTTTCCAGAGCTCCCATGTAATCGGCAGCATTGGCTAGGGGGTACCGGGACTTCACGGCTCTCACCCCGTCAGCAGCCCGCCCCCTCAAACTCTCAACCACTCTCAGTCGCTTTACATCATCAGAGCACTGCCACTCATCTAACAACTGAGAGGTCTGCTCCCCCCCCCACCCAAGTCTCACACTCCCCTTCCCCCTGGGGGTGGGCATTATTCCAGAGAATAGATGGAGTTTACCATAGCTGGGATTTTGGACGGGCATTTTCCAGAGTTAAGGGCAGATAATAACTCAGAATTCTCACTCTTCCCTGGGGGACGGGGACTAATTAGACATTCCAAATCTGCCCACTCCTTCCCCTCACTCCTCAGAAATGATAGAACCCTGTCTTTGAAGTCTCTGCCCCCAGCTACGGGAAACTCGACTTGTGATTTGGCCCACTCCGCTGCCATTATGTCAGTGCTAGTCTGCAGTAAAATGAGGTCTGTGCCCGCCACTTTATCAACCTCTGCCCAGCAATTGTAACTTTGCCAACAATTTTAACAGTACT
Organism: Hemitrygon akajei; assembly: GCF_048418815.1. Lineage (NCBI taxonomy): Eukaryota > Metazoa > Chordata > Chondrichthyes > Myliobatiformes > Dasyatidae > Hemitrygon > Hemitrygon akajei. The sequence continues at coordinate 68,246,792 of NC_133127.1, read as the reverse complement.
TAACAGGTGAATTAACAATTCATCCGGAGTACGAATATCTACCCCACTCAACACACATGCATTAGTTACCGGTAACCATATAACCATATAACAATCACAGCACGGAAACAGGCCATTCCGGCCCTCCTAGTCCGTGCCGAACTCTTAATCTCACCTAGTCCCACCTACCCGCACTCAGCCCATAACCCTCCACTCCTTTCCTATCCATATACCTATCCAATTTTACCTTAAATGACACAACTGAACTGGCCTCTACTACTTCTACAGGAAGCTCATTCCACACAGCTATCACTCTCTGAGTAAAGAAATACCCCCTCGTGTTTCCCTTAAACTTTTGCCCCCTAACTCTCAAATCATGTCCTCTCGTTTGAATCTCCCCTACTCTCAATGGAAACAGCCTATTCACGTCAACTCTATCTATCCCTCTCAACATTTTAAATACCTCGATCAAATCCCCCCTCAACCTTCTACGCTCCAATGAATAGAGACCTAACTTGTTCAACCTTTCTCTGTAACTTAAGTGCTGAAACCCAGGTAACATCCTAGTAAATCGTCTCTGCACTCTCTCTAATTTATTGATATCTTTCCTATAATTCGGTGACCAGAACTGTACACAATATTCCAAATTTGGCCTTACCAATGCCTTGTACAATTTTAACATTACATCCCAACTTCTGTACTCAATGCTCTGATTTATAAAGGCCAGCGTTCCAAAAGCCTTCTTCACCACCCTATCTACATGAGACTCCACCTTCAGGGAACTATGCACTGTTATTCCTAGATCTCTCTGTTCCACTGCATTCCTCAATGCCCTACCATTTACCCTGTATGTTCTATTTGGATTATTCCTGCCAAAATGTAGAACCTCACACTTCTCAGCATTAAACTCCATCTGCCAACGTTCAGCCCATTCTTCTAACCGGCATAAATCTCCCTGCAAGCTTTGAAAACCCACCTCATTATCCACAACACCTCCTACCTTAGTATCATCGGCATACTTACTAATCCAATTTACCACCCCATCATCCAGATCATTTATGTATATTACAAACAACATTGGGCCCAAAACAGATCCCTGAGGCACCCCGCTAGTCACCGGCCTCCATCCCGATAAACAATTATCCACCACTACTCTCTGGCATCTCCCATCTAGCCACTGTTGAATCCATTTTATTACTCCAGCATTAATACCTAACGACTGAACCTTCTTAACTAACCTTCCATGTGGAACTTTGTCAAAGGCCTTGCTGAAGTCCATATAGACTACATCCACTGCCTTACCCTCGTCAACATTCCTCGTAACTACTTCAAAAAATTCAATAAGGTTTGTCAAACATGACCTTCCACGCACAAATCCATGCTGGCTACTCCTAATCAGATCCTGTCTATCCAGATAATTATAAATACTATCTCTAAGAATACTTTCCATTAATTTACCCACCACTGATGTCAAACTGACAGGTCTATAATTGCCAGGCTTACTTCTAGAACCCTTTTTAAACAATGGAACCACATGAGCAATACGCCAATCCTCCGGCACAATCCCTGTTTCTAATGACATCTGAAAGATCTCCGTCAGAGCTCCTGCTATCTCTACACAAACTTCCCTCAAGGTCCTGGGGAATATCCGGTCAGGACCCGGAGATTTATCCACTTTTAAATTTCTTAAAAGCGCCAGTACTTCCACCTCTTTAATTGTCATAGGTTCCATAACTTCCTTACTTGTTTCCCACACCTTACACCATTCAATATCCTTCTCCTTAGTGAATACCGAAGAGAAGAAATCGTTCAAAATCTCTCCCATCTCCCTCGGCTCCACACATAGCTGACCACCCTGATTCTCTAAGGGACCAATTTTATCCCTCACTATCCTCTTGCTTTTAATAACCCCGGTGGATAGATAGATATCCACCGGTAACCCCGGTGGATAGATAGATAGATAGATAGATACTTTATTCATCCCCATGGGGAAATTCAACTTTTTTTCCAATGTCCCATACACTTGTTGTAGCAAAACTAATTACATACAATACTTAACTCAGTAAAAAAATATGAAATGCATCTAAATCACCGTCTCAAAAAGCATTAATAATAGCTTTTAAAAAGTTCTTAAGTCCTGGCGGTAGAATTGTAAAGCCTAATGGCATTGGGGAGTATTGACCTCTTCATCCTGTCTGAGGAGCATTGATGAACCCTACCGCTCCACCAAGGCAGCATCCATACTAGCACAGTCTTAAAACACACAACCCACTGGTTCAATGCTCAGGGCAATCCCAGAACGATACCCCAAGTTTGGCGGGCTGTGTTGGTCTAGGGGAAGACGCTCTCCGGCCGCCAAACTTGTGAAATCTCGTTTGTGTGGATGCTACATGATGTTTTCCCATGACAAATCAGTACCACAAAATAACAAACAGTACACCATATGCAATTAAATGATTGAGCTTTATAATTCTTAATTTGACTATAGGGTTAATAAAGAAAACAAAAAGTAAAAGGGCCCATTTTAATGATACAGTCTAAAGTGCATGTTGGATCTCACAATTTTCCCATCCGGTCGTTCTCCATCAATTTCCCTGGGCGTCGTTGACTCCCGATCCCATTCCATATCCAGTCAGTCCTGCAGTCTACGACCTCTCTGTTCTGTCACCTTCTCTCTCCATCTTCTGCCAAACAAAAGCCCATGAATACCTTGCTCTTGGGCACACAAGAAAGAAACAACAATCCCCTCATTGGATCCCTAGTCAAACACTGCTGCTACAAAGAAACAAGTACATTAGCAGTGAAACCTTTCCCAGGGCATTACACATATAATATGCTTCTAATGTTTTTGGAATGTAATTTAAGGTGCATTTGATTAATTACTGAAAAAAATACGTTGGATCCAAAACGTGAAGGCTCACATGCAGGATACCTTCTTCCAGCAGAAAAGTGCAAAATTTCTCTGGCTGGCCACTCAATCTATGCCTCTTATCATCTGATATACCTCTATCGAGTCACATCTCATCCTCTGTCACTCCAAAGAGAAAAGCCCTGGCTCACTCAACCTATTCTCATAAAACATGTTCTCCCATTCCAGACAGCATCCTGGTAGATCTCTGCACACTCTCAAAGCTCCTGCATCATATAGTGATGTGACAGAAGTGAACTTCTAAATCATTAACAACATTTGAAGGGTATGAATTTGCAGGGCAATGCTTTTAGGTGCAATTAAGTATATAAGAAAACATTCACACTTACTCTTAATCGTTGTTCTACTGTCACATTGCAGGGTTAACTCCTTGCTGATTATTGACTGCTCCTGTGATTCAGCAATGCAGGAACAGCTTCTTCCCCTCTGCCATCTGATTCCTAAATAGACATTGAAGCTTTGGACACTACCTCACTTTTTTTAATATACAGTATTTCTGTTTTTACACATTTTTAAAAATCTATTCAATATACATAAATGATTTATTTGTTTATTTATTATTATGTTTTATTTTATTTATTATTTTTTCTCTCTCTACTAGATTATGTATTGCATTGAACTGCTGTTGCTAAGTTAACACATTTCACATCACATGCCGGTGATAATAAACCTGATTCTGATTTTTGTCTGAATTGCTGCTCTGAATATTCCACAGTTCACCTTGTCCAAATTTACCAATAGGAAAATATATTTTCCAGGATTGCAAGCTATGCTGTAAACATTGCTCTTCTTTCATGAGGGTATATAAAATTGACCTTCCTCCATGTGAATGGTCAGAGCACCATCAGTGGAAATCTTGCTGGAAATTGTTTCAAATTGACTGCAGTTCGTTTAGTTTTCTTGCTAGCAATCCTAGCTTGAACAAACAATGTAGGTGAACCCTAGTGCAGGCACGTCATTTTACAAATCATTTTTGTGCAAATATTAAGAATTCCATTAGATATTTTAATTTTTTTTTAAAATTCTGTTAGCCAAGCTAAATTTCCATCCTATTCAACAAAAAGTAAGTTTACACAGTGATCATCTAATTGCGATTTATGGATTTAAATAGTTCCTGTTCATAGAAGGGTTAAGAAACGAGGAAAGGGGTGATAAGAGACCAAAGATGACATGAGAAAAACACTCTTTTGCATGCAGAATGTGACTAATGTCTGGAATTCACTACCAGCCAAGGTTATGGAAGCCGAATCACTTGTATTATTTAAAAAATGGAGAAAGATAGATTTCTGAAATTCTGTGGAGAGGGAGAACAGCTGGATTACCCTCATATAGACACAATATAAACTAATAGACTGAATAGCCACGTTTCTCTTCTGTAATCATTATCTCTGTTTAGGTTTTCATACTAATCACAGTCAGCTTTATCTATCATTTTTAACAGGTTAGTTGTTGGGAGCAACTATATAAATTAATCCCTTACAATAAATTTAAAGACATGAATCTTTCAAAATAAATGCCTTGACTTGATAAATGAAAATAAAAACTGCTTAGCTACATCAAAATAAGCAGTTCTCTATAATATGTTGGACTACAAAATGCCACATCTCCCTTCCAACCACTGCAATACATGTTTTTGTTGGAACCAAGACAATAGTCTGTCAAGAGAAAAATGTCATGCTGCACTGGCTTTTCTGTAATAGTGATGTACTTTCAAGATAGATATACATCATGGAAGGCTGACTGTCTCTGAAATGCCAAAATTTCTTATTGCAGGTAAGTGAAAACAAATCTGATTTTTTAAAAATTTAAGTGCCCATGTTTCTTTTCACTTCAAGGAATAATTTCATTTTGTTTGCTGCAAAATAACACTTCCATCAAACATCAGTTACAGTTCAGCATCAATCTATCTTTGACTCAGAATAACTGGGATCTGGTGCCACAGCAGCGCAGCAGTTAGCCAGACACTGTTATAGCTCAGTGCATTTCGGCGTTCAGAATTCAATTCTGGTGCTGTTCTGTGTGGTCTGTAGGTCCTCCCTGTGGAATACGTAAGTTTTCCCTGGGTGCTCCGATTTGTTCCCACAGTCACTGAATCGTCCCATGATTAGGTTAGGGTTGATTGGATTTGGTGGGGGTTGCTGGGGTGGTGTGGCTCAGAGGGCCAGAAGGATCTACTCCACGCTCTATTGCTAAATAAATAAATATATGGTGTATTTAACAAACTATTTCAAATTCTAGGAGCATTAGCAGATATAATTTGACATCCAGTCACAGAGGTGCTGAGACCATGACCAAAAGAGTAGTTGAGTTTAGAATGTAGGCAGAAAGAGGTAATGCAATGAAAACGGAAAAAGGAATTGGAACTGCTAAAAATCCAAAATGCTTAACAAGTCAGGTAGTACTTGTGTAGAGAAAAAATAGTTAACATTTCATGACCTTCAGTCAAAATCAGGGAAAGTCAGTGATATATGTTTCTTTTTCACTGTCATATTGGGGCTCCACCCTTTTTCCTCCATCTCAGAATAAGGATAGGTTTCCCTATTTTCACCTTTTCCCCAAGGGAGGGGCTTGCATACAAGCTCCTCCATGTAAAATTGAAGACATGGGAAAGAGAACTAAAAGACACCATTTTAACATTGCACATGCCTACCCAGAAGCAGGACTATGAAGTGGAGAAGTGATAGCAGAATACAGCATTAATGGTAAGACTCTTGGCAGTGTGGAGGATCAGAGGGATCTTGGGGTCCGAGTCCATAGGACACTTAAAGCTGCTGTGCAGATTGACTCTGTGGTTAAGAAGGCATACAGTGCATTGGCCTTCATCAATCGTGGGATTGAGTTTAAGAGCCGAGAGGTAATGTTGCAGCTATATAGGCGGTCAGACCCCACTTGCAGAACTGTGCTCAGTTCGGCTCACCTCACTACAGGAAGGATGTGGAAACCATAGAAAGGGTGCAGAGGAAATTTACAAGGATGTTGCCTGGATTGGGGAGCATGCCTTATGAGAATAGGTTGAGCAAACTCAGCCTTTTCTCTTTGGAGCGACAAAGGATGAAGAGTGATCTCATAAGGTGATGAGGGGCATTGATTGTGTGGTAGTCAGAGGCTTTTCCCCAGGGCTGAAATGGCTAGCATGAGAGGGCAAAGTTTTAAGGTGCTTGGAAGTAGGTACAGAGGAGATGTCAGGGATAAGTTTTTTTACGTAGAGAGTGGTGAGTGCGTGGAATAGGCTGCCAACGACAGTGGTGAAGGCGGATACGATAGGGTCTTTTAAAAGACTCTGGATAGGTACATGGAGCTTAGAAAAATAGAGGGCTATGGTAACCCTAGGCTATTTCTAAAGTAAGTACATGTTCGGCATAGCATTGTGGGCCAAAGGGCCTGTATTGTGCTGTAGGTTTTCTATGTTTCTAAGTGTGTACTCAAAAAAGCCAAAATAGGCTAAGTTAGAGGATGAACAAAGTTAAAATTCCCATACAGTAGTAAAATAAAGATTTTACAAAATTAAATAGACAACCTTCTATTGATTTTATGTTACTCAGAAGTACAAACGTATTAGTGGGGATGCAATTAGTGGTACAAATAAATGGACATTAAGTGAAAATTAACAAAAACTGCAAATGCTGGAAATCTAAAATCCAAGCAGAAAATATTTGAAAACTCAGTAGGTCCAACAACAACCATGGATGCCCTCTTCAGAACCTAATTGTTTTCTCCACAGGTGTAGCCTGACCTGTTTCATTTTAGTTTTTATTATCTGTACTTTTGATTTTCACTTGCTTGTTGAATTCACTGCCATTTCACAAATGCAACCTGATCTGTCAGGGGTTTGCAACATTTACTTTTAATTGAAATTTGATAAATCTAAACTACTAATTTCAGTTCAGAGTGGAATCAGCCATACATGACCTGTGCACAAATAAAAATCAAAAACTGGCATACAGAGCAAGGCACTTAGATCTAACGCCTACTTAAAAGCCAGCCCTGCTTTGATATTCCAAAGTTTCACAGAACAAACCTCAGAAGATGTAAACAGCAACTGATATTCTTCCACCAGCCCAATAATGAAAAGAAAGTTGAGAGCAGTGATTTAAAATATATCATTACTGCACCAAGCATGATTAAGCAAAGAGTCATTTGGCCATTATCTTCTTGATAACTTGCTAAATGACTGGTTCTCATTGATAAAATATTTGGTAAGAGCTTGCAACTGAATAAATCCATAAAGTCATATAAATATCTTAAGCAATGTCCCTGCAATAGGATACTAGGCTTTTAATCCAAAAGAAAATATATGTGGAAACTCTAAAATAAAAAGCATAAAATCCTAGAAATGTTCAACTGGTTAGGCAGCAGATGTGGGCTGAGAAGTAACACTTCCATCAGTTAACCAAATGTTAACTCTTGCTTTCTCTCCACAATTATTGAGAGAGAGTCAATTGAACATTTTCAGCTTCTCCTGTTTTTATTTCTAGTATTTTAAAGGTTTAGTATTACAGTGCATCTTCTGGAGTCATGAAGGTTCAATATTTACTCTATGATCAATATAATTCTCCCTCTCCCCATATTCTTGCATTTTTCTTTCATTTATGTGCTTATCTAAAAATCTCTTATAAGTCCCAAATGTATCAGCCTCTACCATCACCCTGGCAGCAAGTTACATGCACCTATTACTCTGTAAAAAAAACACCTGACATCTTCCCCTCCCCCTTTACTTTCTTTCCCCAATTGCCTTAAATTATGTTCCCTCATTTTAGCCATTTGCACCCTGGGAAAAAGTCTCTGGCTATCCACTCTATCTCCCCTCTTATAATCTGGTACACTTCTATCAATTCACCTCTCATTTTCCTTTGCTCCAAAGAGAAAAGCTATAGCTCGCTCCACCTATCCTTAAAAGACATGCTCTCTAATCCAGGCAGCATCCTGGTAAATCTCCTCTGCACCCTTTCTAAAACTTCCACATTCTTCCTACCAAACATAATATTCCAAATGTGGTTGAAACACTCATTAGACCACAGTTCAAGTTCTTGAATTTAATCTCACCACTAATGAAGGCCAACATACCTAATGCCTTCTTAACCACCCTATCAACTTGAGCGGCAGCTTTGAGGAATCACTTTGTTTCTCTACGCAGCTGAGAATCCTGTCATTAACCATGCATTCTGACTTCAAATTCGACCTTCCAAAGTGTATCACTTCACACTTTTCTGGATTGGATTCCATCTGCCACTTCTCAGTCCAGATCTACATCCTGTCAATGTCCCATTGTAACCTTCTACACTATCCACAACTCCGCCAAACTTTATGCTGTCTGCACACCTATCATCCACCCTTCCACTTCTTCATCCAAGTCATTTATAAAAAATCACAAAGAGGCAATTCTGAATCCATGCAGCCAAGTTTCCCTGGATCCCATGCCCCCTGACTTTTTGAATGAGCTTATCATGGGGACCTTGTCAAAGCCTTACTAAAATCCATGTACACCACATCCTCTGCTCCACCTTCATCAATCTGTCACATCCTCAAATAATTCAGTCAGGCTCATGAGACTGGATCTGATACTCACAAAGCGATACTGACTAATTCAAATGCTTGCAAATCCTGTCTCTAAGAATCCTCTCTAATAGTTTGCCCACCGCTGACGTAAGACTCACTGGTTACATATATTTCACATTATATGTCTATGATCTGCATAACAGAATTGATGGCTTTCTGACCAGGTTTGTGAATGATACAAAAAGAGGTGATGGGGCTGGCAGTGCTGAGGAAGCAGGGAGCCTACAGAAAGACTTGGACAGATTAGGAGAACAGGTAAAGAAGTGGCAGATAGAATACAGTACAGTATGGTCATGCACTTAGGTAGAATTAATAAAGTTGGGGAGCAAATTCAGAATCTGGTGGTGCAAAGGGACTTGAGAGTCCTTGAGCAGGATTCCTTAAAGGTTGACTTGCAGGTTGAGTCAGTAGTAAGGAAGAAAAATGCAATGTTAGCATTAATTTCTAGAGGATTAGAATCTAAATGTAAGGATGTAATGCTGAGGCTTTTTAAGACCATAAGATACAGGAGCAGGATTAGGCAAAGTGGCCCATCGAGTCTGCCCCGTCATTTCATCATGGCTGATTCATTTTTCTCCTCAGCCCCAAACTCCTGCCTTCTCTCTATAGCCCTTCATGCCCTGACCAATCAAAAATCTATCAACCGCAGCCTTAAACATACATAAAGACTTGGCCTCCACAGCTGCCTGTAGCAATGAATTCCATAGATTCACCATTCTCTGACTAAAGAAATTCCTCCTCATCTCCATTGTAAAAGGCCACTCCTCTATTCAGAGGCTGTGTCCTCTGGTCTTAGACAGTCCCAATATAGGAACCATCTCCCCTCTATCCAGGCCTTTCACAATTTGATAGGTTTCAATGAGGTCCCCCTTCATTCTTCCAAATTCTAGTGAATACAGGCCCAGAACCACCAAACACTCTTCATATGACAAGTCATTCAATCCTGGAATCATTTTCGTGAACCTCCTTTGAACCCTCTCCAATTTCAGCACATACTTTCTATGATAAAGGACACAAAACTGCTCACAATACTCCAAGTGAGGCCTCACCAGTGCTTTATACAGTCTGAACATTACAACATTGCTTTTATATTCTAATCCTCTTGAAATGAATGCTAACATCACATGTGCTTTCTGCACAAGGACTCCCAAGTCCCTTTGCACCTCAGTGTTTTTATATTCTCTCCTTTTAGAAAATAGTTTCCCTTTTCATTTCTTCTATCAAAGTGCATGACCATACACTTCCTAACTATGTACTCAATCTGCCATTTCTTTGCCCATTCTCCTAATCTGACCTAACCTAGTCCATCTGTAGCCTCTCTTCCTCAAAACTACCTGCCCTCCCCATATCTTTGTATTGTCTGCAAACTTTGCAACAAAGCCATCAATCCCATCATTCAGATCATAGAAATATAACCTAAAAAGAATTGGTCCCAACACAGGCCACTGCGGAACACCACTGGTCACTGACAGTCAACCAGAAAAGGCTCTCTTTATTCCCACTCTTTGCCTCCTGCCAATCAATCACTGAATCCATGCTAGAATCTTTCCTGTAATATCATTGGCTTGTAACTTGTTAAGCAGCCTCATGTGTGGCACCTTGTCAAAGGGCTTTGGAAAACACTAGCACACAACATCAACCAATTCTCCTTTGTCTATTCTGCTTGTTATTTCTCCAAAGAATTCCAACATGTTTGTCAGGCAAGATTTTCCCTTGAGGAAACCATGCTGACTACAGCCTATGTTATTATTTGCCTCCTAGAGTCCCGAAACCACATCCTTAACAAGCAACAATGTAATGCAGTTACAAGCAGTTTACAATATCCCTGCATCTAGTTTATTTAGATATTTACAAATTTGAGATTATGTTAGGAAATATATACCTAATTTCAAAGTTTTAGACAAACATGAGTCCCTGGAGGCAATAAATAAATTTGATCCGGTTACTCGTAGTGCTGTATGCTATTTTTATCAGATCCTACATAATGGAGCTCGGGTGAATACTGCAGGTCTTAAACAGGCATGGGTGGATGAATTGCTTATAGAACTGACAGAGGAGGTCTGGGATGAGTGTTTAAAGAGTATACATGATTGTTTGGTCAACGTCAGACACAGACTTATACAGTTTAAAACAATATATAAACTCCATTATTCCAAAGAAAAATTGCATAGCTTCTATCCTGATGTTTCACCAATTTGTAATAGATGTAAATCTGAGAACAGTAACTTGTCACATTCATTCTGGTCATGTTGTAAGCCTTATGCATACTGGAAAAGTATTTTTCACTGTTTCTCTGAGGCTTATGGGAAGCGGTGGGAACTGGACCCGCTCATAGCCATCCTTGGAGCAACAAGCTCCCTATCTTCAGCCAATAAGTATGAAAAAATGGCTGTATTGTTTGGAAAATGGTGATTGCTTAGAAGTTAATCCTGCAAGTGTGGAAAATGGACTCTGTGACTACATACGATCTGTGGCTGAGAGAACTGGCAAATACTTTACATTTGGAGAGACTGAGACTATGTAATGAGGACAGAGGGGACATCTTTGAAAGGATATGGGGCCCTGTATTGGACTTTCTTACAGGGTGAGGACTGAGGTTTTTTTGGTGTGGTGCACCTCTGCTGTGAATGTTTACTTTTGCCTTTATATTACTCTCCCTTTTGCCGCTCAATATTTAATTTCATTTTGTTATAGTCATGGTTTTTGTGGATGTGCTGTATTTTTTTTGTTGCTTGTTTGTAGAAAAAAATTCAAAAATATATAAAAAAAACAATCAACTCCAAAAACTTCTTCCAGGCAGCCAATGTCTAATCAAATGACTATGTCATGTGAGGAATGCAGGATTAAAATGGCTAAAACCTAACTGACTTATTAGCAGCTTGACCAGTCCTTCTGTGAGAATAATGTATGAACAAAGAAGAGTTTGTTCCATGAGAAGCTTCTCAGTCTGCCCTTATCTGTAGGTGATAACAATAGCTCCAAACAGTATTCTGGGCTCACTTGGCTGCAGATTTTCTCAGGCTTGGTGAGCAGAGGCTCCGTGTTGCCAAATGAGCATGCAACCTTGCTAATAAATAATATGTACTTTTAACTAAACTGTGTATATCCTGGGTGTGAACCTAAAGACCTCTGGTAGAGAGGCAGATCGACTCTTGGCGCTGAGAACAGTGTCCTAGTATGTGGTAGACCTCCTCACCAAAATTGAAAAAGTGGATGGATGGACCATTGGGGCGAATCAGAGACAAATGGGCCCACAAGGTAAGCTTTAACCTTGGTTCCTCTCTGCTCTGTGATGACTGTTTGTTCCCTCATTTCAGCGGGGAAAATCCACTAACGGGACCCAAAGGGAATAGTCAAGACGGGCGGTTTGAGTCCCTGGAATACGATGGGTGCGCACTTAGACAAGGGGGAGGGGGTGTAGTCCGTTACAGTAAATAATAGACAGATATCCTGACAGTGAAAAGAAACTGAAACAAATGTCGTTCCAATTGTCTAAACATTTGGGAAAAGACAATTGGCATGCAGGAGAACCATTTGATTTAAATTTAATATGGAAAGGGAAGACAGAGAAAGAGTATGGTCACTTGATTGGCTTATGGCGACAAGAGGCAGGAATAAAATAAGGTAGACATAAATTAACTTGGACCGACAACGCTAAGCGAAGAAGGATAGACGTACATGATAGAAGAGGCAATCTTAGGAGTTGGTAAGAGTTGAGAGCGATTTGTGAAGACTGGGATAAGGGACAGAAACAGACAAAGAAGATGGAGAAAGAAACCATATCAAAGACAAAACATACTGGCCATGGAAGAACGAATAAAGGGAAAAGGAAAACGGAAAATAAAAATAATTCTGGGGTACCCTGCCTTCATCCAGACATACCGACTGATTCCCCGAACGATACTGATGATGATTGTGAATGAGTAAAGCGACATAATAATCCTGCCGTACTATCTTCAGCTGCATCGGCGCCAATTTTACCATGGTCAGTCCCCCCTCCCCCACCATGGTTCTCGCCCTGGTGTCTCCGTCGCCAACTCGACAGTCATTGCTTCGCCACCGACTGATGTAGTTCCTCCAGATTGGTTGGGAAGACTATAACCCATTTCTGCCCGCACATGCAGTCAGACTGGATCCTGAACAAGGGCCAATGGTTTTATCAGGACTGATAAAAACTCAGTATCAATTGCCCATGAGGACCGTTTCTAACCCACAAGCCGGAGTGTCTTTTATAGTCTTAAAACTTATAGTCTTATAGTCTTTTAACATCTTTGGACTATTTTTACTGTGCCCATGGTCTGTTTTTTTTTAACAATTATGCTATTGTTTGCACTGTTGTAACTATGTGATTTTGTACAGGTCTTGTAGCTTTAGTTTTTGGTTTTGTTTTGTCTGGTGGTTTTGGAGCTCCTTTCCGGGGAATGTGCTAAGATGGTAGCGCAATATTAATACACAGCAGCCTCTCCAGACTCTGGATTGGGGATTGCCAAACATTATGTGGATTTTCTGGTGTAGTCTGTTTTGTCATATGCTTTTGTGATATCATTCTGGAGGATTGTTGTCTCATTTTTTTAAACTGCATTGCATTTGTGGTTTCTAAATGACAATAAACTGAAACTGAACTGAACTGAGTGGAGGGGCAAGTACCTATTATGCAAATCCATAAACCCTGGACCCCTTTCGAACTCTGTAGTATACTGAATGCCGCCCCTAACAAAAAGGTCAACCCACCAAGGGTTCTGTAGTTACTTAAGAACTGTCCTATTTATTCCGCTAACTCCCGAAATTTGTTACCTCTGGCCATGGCCGCCCCTACTCCTACTGATCAGACACAATTCGCCACTCGTCTCACATATGGCAACTATATCCAGTTAATCGTGAACGGGCAAACCAAACCACAGGTGCTTGAAAATATACTGGCCACCTTGTCTCACGTTCCGGCCCCTCCATAGATGCAACTAAGGTCTTAAGAGTATAAACCCAGGAAAGGAGAGACCCCTGATTATTTCCTAGAATGCTTTAATGCTGTTTATTCTGCACAATCGGGAGATCTGCTGTACGCAGCAGGGAACCAGTATTGTACTCTCTTCCTCCTAGCCCTGCCCAGCAAGGTGGCTGACAGGGTTAAAGTCAACAATATGAACTGGTCAGAATCCACTCAGACTTCAGAAAGCTATTCTAAATTGTTAGTAGTTCACAAACACAAAGTATTTCTAGGTAAGCTATAAATCAGTTAAAGACGTTCATTACAGTATTTATCATTGTAGCTGTATTAACAATCTGTGGCCTTGTCAGAAAGAAGTGTCTAGTTCAGTCTTTCAAAGCAAACCACAGAGGCCATCTAAAGGGAAAATCGTTCATTTAAATCTTCAGTGGGTGGCTAGAGCAATCTTCTATATTTTAATACTTGTTTTCTTTCCTTGTGAGGAAAGGTTAATTTTTGATTTTGTCCAATTCTGAACACTACATTATACTTTTTTAAAAATCTAGCGTGTTAGTTTGTCAGAAAGAAAGATTTGTTTTTAAAAAGGTTTTGTTATCAAGTGTGGCACCAACGTAGTACAAATCTTAATCTACCAGAAGGTACCAGATTCAGCCCTTGACCTGTGCTAATTAACCCCCATTGTTAATACACTACATCGACTCAGATGCGTAAATTCCTGGGCCTTGTCAATTCCTGCCACACTTGATATGAGGTCCTTCTCCTACAGAACCCCCTTCTCCATTTTTCACCGTTCTACTGTGAACCCAGCCAGCCACCTTTACAGAATGCCCACCTGAGCGTCTAGTTTCACCACCCCATGATTGTGCAATAATAAATCACCAATTGACAGAAGTCTGACCTGACATGACTGACGTCCCCCTCGCTAACCCTGACTTAGTCTTCTATATAGATGGGAGGGAGCTCCTTTATAGACAACCAAGGCCAGTGCTGTGCAGGCTACGCTATTGTTTCCAACATAGAAACCGTGGAGTCCGCTTGCTTTCCTTCTCCTCACTCGGCGCAGCGAGCTGAACTCCTTGCACTCACTAGAGCATGCATCCTAGCCACTGGGAAATCGGCCAATATTTTACAGACTCTAGATACATCTTTGGAGTCGCTCATGACTTCGGAAAACATTGGAAAGCTAGGGGTTACGTCACCTCCTCTGGTATGCCCATCACTAATAAAATTTACATCAACAACCTTTTGTCTGCCATCTGTCTTCCTTCACAATTGGCCTTTATAGATGTTCTGCACATACTAAAGGTACTACTGAGTGTCACAAAGGGGGCATTGGGAGTGGACCCAAAAGCAAGACACAGACACTGAACTACCAGGAACAGGACTAGGCATGAGAAGGAAGCAAGGGAAGTGAGGAAGAAAGGACGCTGGACATGACACAGGCCCCGGATGAGACAAGGTATCCGGGCCTGGGCTAGGACTTGACAAGGATAGCAGAACCAGGACATGGAACTGGGAACTAGGAGCCTGGGCTTGGATTCCGAGCCAGAGGCTGGACAAGGACCCAGAACCTGGGTCTTGACTCAGGCTTGGACTCCAGAACCAGGCAAGGACAAGACGTGGCTACAGTACGAGGAGAGGCACAGGACTGGACATGAGACTCCTGGACAGGACAAGGGAACCCCAGCACAGGATGAGGGAATCCCAGCACCAGGCTCGGCAAGGTACTCCTGGGCTGGGTGAGGCATATCGACAAGACGAGAACACAGAGCCTTGGTCGAGGGAGAATAGGAACACAGAACACAGAGCTTTGGTTGAGGAAGAGACAGGAACATGGAACACCGAGCCAGGACCCCTTTTTGGGTACAGGACGTAGGGCCGGGACTCATTACACAGAACGCTGAACACGACGAGACAGTTCCCAACACTAGGTAGCGGCAAAGCGGCCAGACCTACCTCGCGAAGGCATGGACACAGACAGACAGTTGCAAACAAAGCGAGGCAAGGCTCTGGGCAGAGGAGAGGAGAGGAGAGGAGAGGCTCCGGGCAGAGGCGAGGCGAGGCGAGGCTCCAGGCAGAGGCGAGGCGAGGCGAAGCAAATCAGGGCGAGGTTCCGGGTGTGGGTAGCCAGTGGGGTTCCAGCATGGGTAGCCGGCGGGGCTTCAGAGGGACAGAAGGGAACAGTCCAGCCTCAGGGTAACAGCAATGACAGCCAATGGAGGCAAGGACCAGGAGGGACAGATCTCACCGTAGGGTAATGGTGAGGATGGCATGACTTACCTCATGAAGGCAAGGACAGGATACTGACAGGACAAACCCACACAGAGGCAAGGACAGGATACTGACAAGACAAATCAGCCACCACCCTTGCCCCCAGGGCCACTTATATTCCAGGCCCCAAGACAAGAATCAGGTGCCTATGATTAAGCCCAAGTGAGACAAGGGTCAGCCGGAAGACCCAGAGTCTGGAGTCCATGGACCGGACCTTGAGCCGGAACGCGTACTTCACAGACCGGACCATGACACTGAGACTGACTGTGGAAACAACAGAGCTGACTAAGCTGCGATTGGTCCACAAATGACGAATCCCCAGTTTTCGAATCAAAGGGTATGCCTGGAATTGAGGATGTGCGTGTTTTACAGAAAGACGCCTCTGGGAATCGGCTGGATGTTTTCACTCAGCAACCGAGGACATCTGGCTTACTCCTGCACATCAAGTCTGCATACCTGAAATTATACTGGGCTATATGGTAGATTTTGTACACACCAATACCTTGGCAAGGAGGGAATGGTATGGCAACGTTTGGAATCATGATGGAACCCAGGCCTGGAGAAAGTAGCAGAGAATGTTACTAGACAATGTCTGATCTGCCAACGACATAATCCAGGAAAAGACACCCCATGCCCAAAGGGATACACCCCATTGCCAAGATACCCTTTCTGCCAACTACAACTCCATTTTATTGAATTATCCCGTGTGCACTGGTATAAGTATTGTCTTGTAATCCTTGCTGTTCTTAGTAGATGGATTGAAGTGTATCTCACCATAGATAGCAAAGCCGATACCGTGGTGCATATTTTGTTGAAAGAAATCATTCCCAGATTCGGGGTACCGGTGTCATGGTCTGGTCTGTGAAATCTGCATTCCGGTTCACGGTCCGGTCCATATTCCTTATTCCAGGTTTACTGGTTTTCCACAGTTTCTGTTGAGGCAGCTGATTCTCATTTGGGCTGGCTTCATAAATAGCTTCAGGATTCAGCCTCTGGCTACGGGATTGTTCCTGTCTAAACCCCCTGTCTGTATCCCTTCCCTTTGTCTTCCTCCTGGTGCCTCGCCTTCACTGTTGTCTAGTTCAACCACTGGAGCTAGATAAGGAACAGTCTTTTGTTGTTTTGAACTGTCTCTGTCCAAACATTGCCTTTGCTAGGTAGGTCCGGCTGTTTGCTGCTACCTAGTGTTGGGAACTGTCTGTATCCACACCTTTGCTAGGTAGGTCTGGCTGTTTGCTGCTACCTAGTGTTGGGAACTGTCTGTATCCACACCTTTGCTAGGTAGGTCTGGCTGTTTGCTGCTACCTAGTGTTGGGAACTGTCTGTATCCACACCTTTGCTAAGTAGGTCTGGCTGTTTGCTGCTACCTAGTGTTGGGAACTGTCTGTATCCATACCTTTGCTATGTAGGTCTGGCTGTCTGCTGCTACCTTGTGTTATGAACCATCTCATCATATTCTGCATTCTATGTAATGAGTCCTGGCCCTTTGTCCTGTACCCAAGGAAGGGTCCCAGTTCTGTGTAATGAGTCCTGGCCCTATGTCCTGTTTCCAAGGAGGGGTCCAGTCTCTGTGTTCCATGTTCCTGTCTCTCCCTCGACCAAGTCAAGGCTTCGGGGTCTCATTTAGTCCTAACCACGTCCAAGAACCTTGTCCTGTCCAAGCCATGGTTTTGTGTTCTCATCTTGTCCATGTGCCTTGCCCAGCCCAGTGCTGGGGTTCCCTTGTCCTGTCCAGGAGTCTCACGACCAGTCTTGTTGCCTCTCCTCGTCCAAGCCTCGTCATGTCCTCACCTAGTTCTGGGGTCTGAGCCTGAGTCAAGATCCAGGTTCTGGGTCCTTGTCCAGCCTCTGGCTCGGAGTCCAAGCCCAGGCTCTTAGTTCCCAGTTCCATGTCCTGGTTCCGTTATCCTAGTCAAGTCCAAGCCCAGGCCCAGAATCCTTGTCTCGTCTAGGGCCTGTGTCATGTCCAGCGTCCTTTCTTCTCCACTTCCCTTGCTTTCTTGATACACCTCGTCCTCTCCCTAGTACTTCAGTGTCTGTGTCTTGCATTTGGGTCCGTTCCCAACGCCTACCTTATGACAACTGGAGCAAGTTGTATCTGACAAAAGCCCTCATTTTGTGGGTGAGATTAATACCCAACTATGCCAGGCTCTGGGGATTAAACAGACATTCCATCGCTCCTACAGATCGCAGGCCGCTGGCCTGATTGAAAGGGCTAATAGGATGCTGAAAAAAAATAGGCTAAATTAGGATAAGCAACTGGTCAGAACTGGCTCCAAGTGCTACCGATAGTCTTGCTCCAGATGAGAACTCATTATCAGACCAAACATGGTCAATCGGCAGCCGAAATAGTATATGGCAGACCATTAAGAACGTGCTGGGAGGCTGCCTTGCTGACCCCAAAATTACCTGAGATGGACCTGAATCAAATGTCGAATTAAATTATAGGGTATATCCTGGCACTAACCAAATCTCTGCAGGTCTTGCATTCGCAGGTGAAGGAGGCCCACTGGGAAGAAGAGGAACTGGAAAGTGAACATCAAGTTTATCCAGGAGACTTTGTTCTCGTAAAGAACCATCTTAGAAAGACACTTGACCCTCTCTGGAAAGGACCCTACCAAGTGTTACTGACCACTCCAACAGCAGTCAAACTATAGTACAAGGACTTCCAAAATGGACATATCTAGGACACGTCAAACGAGTACATTCATGACTAAGCTATTACTGTCTATACTTGAAATCTTAAGTACTTGTATTGTAGTAACCAAGCCAAACACCTTCCTGTCGCTTTGCTATAGTTAGGCTGGGAAAACTAACTCAACTGCCTGCTGAGCGTGTGCCTCAATTCCTCCCGATGAGAAGACAGGGGTTCCTCTAATAGCCATTCCACTGAACAGCAGTGAACAATGGTCACTCTGGGCCTTTTCTAATGTCACTCAGACAAGTGAGGTGACTGGAGACTGTGGGTGCCACTCCTTTGATGGTTGGTACACTCGTACCCCTGGAAAATGCCATCCGAATGGGGAGGTTAGACATCATGGCCTCCAC
This sequence comes from Hemitrygon akajei, assembly GCF_048418815.1. Classification (NCBI taxonomy): domain Eukaryota; kingdom Metazoa; phylum Chordata; class Chondrichthyes; order Myliobatiformes; family Dasyatidae; genus Hemitrygon; species Hemitrygon akajei. Next base: position 68,228,064 of record NC_133127.1, on the reverse strand, counting down.
CATTGTCAGATCTGACCCACCAGCAAATAAGAACATGAGAAATAGGAGCAGGAGTAGGCTATCCAGCCCATTGAGCCTGCCCCGCCATTCAATAAGATCATGGCTGATCTGTCTGTAAATTCAGCTCCATCTACCTGCCTTTTCCCCATAACCCTTAATTTACTATTTTAAATACTATCTGCTACTGTAACTTCAAAGGTAAGGAGACTTACTTTCTGGGTAATAGCACCTGTGCCACTTATAAAACGGCCGAACCACCGCACCTCCTGAATGGAACTCAATAGGTTTGTGGGTTTGTGGCTCACAGGAGAGGCAGCTAGCTGATGGGACACCCAACAAGAGAGCAGAAATTGAATGGGATGCTGCTTCCTGGCTTTCCTTGTTCCCCACATGCGAATGCTGAAAACCCTGGACCAGCACCCTTCCCTCCTACAGCAAAAGCGAGGAGTCTCACAACCAGCGCGCTTCTGGCTGATAGCTTTCCTCTTCTACGGGGCGGACCACAATTCAAGGGAAAGCATCAACTTGGCCACAGTTTTGATGGAAATGGCCAATAGTACAGCTAAGGCAATGGATGGCGTCCAGTATCAGGTGAAGACCATCACTGCTGAAATGATAGTGCTACAACAGACTGTTTTACAGAACCGAATGACCCTCAATTTTGTTCTGGCTGAAAAAGGAGTAGTGTGTCCTGGTACAGGACAAGAGTGCTGCATCTACATCCCAGATGAATCAGAGAACATTACCTCTCTCTCCATTCACATTCAAAAGGAGGTAAATAAAATCCAGAAAATCTGGGCTGACCTACATGGCTTTAGCTCAAAAGGAGGATTGTGGCCCTTCAGTGATATCTTCGCAGGATTATGCTATCATCATCGCAGGAATACTCATACTTACTGCATTTTTCCGATGTTTATGGCCTCTTGTCAGCTGGTGCCTTTGCCCTACACCCACAAGGATATTTATACAAAGAGTCCCCCTAGAAGAAAGGGGACCCCAGAGAGACCAAGGTGCAAATGATCAGAATGGTGACTACAATGATGTGGAGAGCCCTTCGGCCTATCCCAAGGGTTACTATCCACCCTTCTTACATGAATATGAGAATTAAAATGTACAACAACCCCAACATTGATCGTGCTAGTTGTCATAGAATGACAAAAGGAGGGAATGAGGAATTATATGCAGAATTAAAAGGGCTAGAACCTAACTGATTTATCGGCAGCTTGACAAGTCGTTCTGTGAGAGCAATGTATGAACAAAGAAGTGTTTGTTCCATGAGAAGCTTCTCAATCTGTTGCACAGAGCGACTGAGGAGAACCCAAGTGCAGGACACAGGCACGGAGATTGAGTTGGGATGCTCGCGCAGACGTGAATGTTGAACAGCAAACAGGAGGAATGTTGACATGGAGCTCTGATATGGAGTCTTGACACGGAGACGGGGTTTTCATGGAATATCTTGAAACTGGAGCTGAACTAAGAACTAATGGTTCTACGTGGTTGGGAAATGACATTATCACATGGGAATAGACCAACAAACTGGTGACCAGTGGTTGTGACACCAGGGTTCTTATACTGCAGTTCTTGATGGAGACCAGGTGTGCTGTCATCAAATGAATTAGCAGTAAATGGGAAATTAATGATCGGAATCAAGGCATAATCAAAAGAGATTAGGGGCAAGTTAGGGGATTAATAATCAGGACCTGTTATGGTCCGGTTCAGAGCCTGCATTCCAGTTCCTGATCCGGTCCACGGACTCCGGGTCCTTTGACCATCCCTCGGTTTGCCTTGAGCTCAAATAGTCACACCTGAGGATCATCTTGGCTTGTTTGGGCTCAAGGAGGCGCACCTGATGCCTATTGGTTGGCGGTGTATATAAGGGACTCTGGGACTGAGTATACTTGGGGGGTTATCCTGTTCCTCCTGGCTTGGAGTACCCACCGTTATAGACGAGTTCTGCGAGTGAGTCTGGAAGTCACCCTGGACCGAGCTCCCTTCCTATCCCTTGCCTCCATCAGATAAGCCAGGCCGGACTACCATTGCCCAGCGGGGGACTCTGCCCCTTCCAATCCCTCGCCTCCTACGGGTTGTGCCCCGCGACCTGCCCAGGCCTCTGTGTCCTACCTGGGAGGTCCGGGCCCTGCCCAGGAGTTCTGCGGCCCACCCAGAGGACTCTGACCCTTTCTATCCTCACTGCCAACGGGTTGTGCCCCATGACCTGCCCAGGCCCCTGTGTCCTGCCTGGGAGGTCTGGGCCCCACCCAGGAGTTCTCCGGCCCGCCCAGGGGGCTATCCTCCCAGCATTCCTAGGCCCAAAAACCCATCCTCTAGCCTAGCCTCGTGACCATCTCTGAACTCCAGGATCACCTTGAACTTGAGTCCTTGAGTCCCTCATGCACTCCACGGTCTCCACCTCTTGTTCTATCATTTAGCTGTTCCCATCCTGCCCCTAGTACTTCAGTGCCTGCTTCCTGCATCTGGGTCCAGTCTCATGTCACTTATGACAGGACCATGACAACAACCACCCCCCCCCCACCAACGGGAGCCTCCAGGCCATCCACCAGACTCGTCTGGATGGTCCTGATGGAAATCACGAATGAGGGAAGGGCCCAAGATGAAGGAGCGAGGAATCCAGGAACGTTCCTCCAGGTCGTATCCTTCCCAATCGACCAGATACTGGAGGCCCCTGCTTCAGCAGCGCACATCCCGTAATCCAGTAAATGCCAGACAGTGTATGCCGGGTGGTCACCAATGATCCGGGCAGGTGTAGGGGGTTTGGCCAGAGGGCACAAAGGGCTGACAGATACCAGTTTCAATTGGGAAACGTGGAATGTAGGACAGATGTGCATAGATCTAGGCAGCTTGAATCGGACCACTGTGGGGTTGATAATACTCTCAATCTCAAAAGAGCCCAAGAAGCAAGGAGCGAGTTTCTTGGGCTCGTTCTTGAGGAAGATCTCTTTAGAAGAGAGCCAAACCTTCTGCCCAGGTTGATAATCAAGTCCAGGAATCCGATGGTGATCGGCAATCCTCTGGTTGCGGTCGGCTGAGCAAAGCAGGGCCGCGCATGTCTTCCAAGATCTTATGGCACCGGCGGAGATGGGCCTGAACAAAGGCACAGCAACGTCACCTTCATGAGCGGAGAACAGAGGGGTTGGTAACCAAGGGAGCATTCAAAGAGACCTTCCGGTGGCAGTGCTGACCAGGGAGTTGTGGGCCTACTCTACCCAAGCGGGATGTGTGCTCCAGGTAGACGGATTGTTGGCCGTTATGCAGCACACTGCTGCTTCCAAATCCTGGTTAGCCTGTTCTGTTTGACCATTCGTCTGTGGATGAAAGCTGGACAACAGATTTACTGAGGCACCAAGGGCTTGACAAAAAGATCTCCAGACTTGAGAGATGAATTAGGGACCCAGATCAGAAATAATGTCCGAAGGAATCCCGTGAAGGCAAAAGACATGATGGACGAGAAGATCAGCTGTTTCCCGAGCTGTAGGGAGTTTGGGATGGGCTACAAATTGCACAGCTTTGGAGAAGCGGTCACCATAGTGAGTACGGCAGTGTTCCCATGTGAAGGGGGTAGTCCCGTAACAAAATCCAGTGCTATGTGAGATCAAGGGATGGCTAAGAACAGGTAGGGGATGAAGCAATCCAGCAGGTGATCAGTGGGAAGCTTTTCCATGGGCACAAACAGAACAGGCAGAGACAAAGGAACAAGTATCAGCATCCATGGAGGGTCACCAGAAGTCCCTCTTCAGAAGGGGCAGTGTCTGATCAATCCCGGGATAGCAGGCAAAACGAGACGTATGCCCCCACTGGAGAACCTGAGATCAATCGGTATCGGGCACAGAAAGGCGATTGGAGGGTCTTTTGCCTGGGTCAGGTTGGGCCCGTTGGGCCTCTTTGACTATGGCCTCTATCTCCCAGGTGAGGGCAACCACCACACAGGATGGTCTCGGGTTGGGAAGGCCCTCCTTAGAAATGGTTCGACGGGAGACAGCATCGGGCTTCCCATTCTTCGACCCTGGATGATAGATCGAGTAAACCTGAACCGGCCAAAAAATAATGCCCAACAGGCTTGGTGGGAATTCAGGCGTTTGGTGGTTTGGATATATTCAAGGTTCTTGTGATTGGTCCAGACGATAAATGGATGTTCCGCTCCCTCCAGCCAGTGCCTCCACTCCTCCACAGCAAGTTTGACCGGCAGTAACTCCTGGTTCCCTACATCATAATTTTGTTCGGCAGGGGACAGCCGGCGAGAATAGAAGGCACAGGGATGAAGTTTCTGGTCAGGGCCTGAACGCTGGGAGAGGACCAGTCCCACCTCAGAGTCAGAGGCGTCGACCTCCACAGTAAATTGACAAGAGGGGTCGGGTTGGACCAGGATGGGAGTGGAGGTGAAACGCCTCTTCAGCTCTGAGAACTCTGAGTCAGCTTCGGGGTCCCAATGAAAAGGGGTCATAGGTGAAGTGAGTTGGGTAAGGGGCACCGCCACCCAACTATAGTCCATGATGAACCGGCGATAGAAGTTCGCAAAACCCAGAAATTGCTGGAGTTGCTTGCGTATTGTGGGCCACCGCCCGTATCTTCTCGGGGTCTGCTCTCAGTCGCCCGCTCTCGATGATGTACCTGAAGAAGCTGACTGAGGGGACATGGAACTTACACTTCTCAGCTTTAATGGATAATTTGTTCTCCCAAAGCCTCTGTAGAACCTGACGGACATGATGGGTGTGTTCCTGGAAACTGCTGGAGAAGATTAGGATGTCATCCAGATAAAGGAACACAGAATGGTTAATAAAGTCTCTTAGGACATTGTTAATCAGGGCTAAAATTACTCACTGATTCATTTTTGTAGAATTTATTACTCTGAGAACTCCCCTGGTTTTTCCTCCATTGCATGTTGATCAAATAGTTATGAAATGTTAAGCACAATGTTGTCTTCACTTTAAAATATCATTTTCAATGTCTCCTTGATAAGTTGCATGAAACCATGGCAACAACCAAACAGGGAAAATCCCTGCTGAGCTCAATCATGAGTATTAAAAGCTTCCTTTCATGCGAAGCATGAAATAAAAATCACATTTTGTAATCTTTTATAAACCTACCTTCTTCCATGGCTATCTTGACTATACCTCTTCCTACCCTGTCTCCTTTAAAAATTCTATTCCCTTTTCTCAGTTCCTTTATCTCCGCCACATCTGTCCCCAGGATGAGGCTTTCCTTTCCAGGGCATCAAAGATGTTGTGTTTCATTAAAGAATGGGGTTTCCTTCCCAATACTTTTGATGCTGCCCTCACCCGCATCTCCTCCATTTCCCATGCATCTACGCTCACCTCGTCTTCCCACCACCTGAACAGTGATAGTATTCCTCTTGTCCTTACCTACAACCCAATATGCCACCACATCATTTTCCAGAATTTCTGACATCTCCAAAGGATCCTACCTCCAAACACAAACTCCTCTCCCTTTACCACAGGGATCGCTCCACCATGATTCCCTTGTCCATTTGTCCACAACATCCGCCCACAGCACTAATCTTCCTCCTGACACTTATCCCTGCATTCAGTCAAAGTGCTACATCTGCCCATTCACCTCTTCCCTCACCTCCATTCAGGGCCCCAAAACAGTCCTTCCAGATGAGGCAACACTTCACCTGCAAATCTGGTGGGGCCATCTTTTGTATCTGGTGCTTTGGATGCAGCCTCCTCAACATTGGTGAGACCCGTCGTAAATTAAGGGACCACTTCGTCAAGCATCGCCGCTCCATCTGCCGAAAGCAGAAATTCCAGGTGGCATTTTAGTTCCCATTCCTGTTCTAATATGTTGGGTCCATGGCCTCCTCATGCCATGTTGAGGCCACCCTCAAGGTGGAGGAGCAACAGTTTATATTTCTTCTAGGTAGCCCCCAACCTGAAAGTATGAATATTGATTTCTCCTTCTGGTAAAAAAAGTTCCTCCTCCACCTCCTTCTCCTATTCCAGTAAGGCCCCTTACCTCTTCCCACCTGCCTATCATCTCCACCAGTGCCTACTTCCTTGCCTTTCTCCTATGGTCTATCTATCAGATCAGATTCCTTCATTTCTAGCCCTTTACCTTTCCCACCCACCTAGCTTCACCTATCACCTTCTAACTATCCTTTTTCCCTGCCCCTTCCCCCACCTTTTTATTCCGGTGTCTTCCCCCTTTCTTTCCTGTCCTGAAGAAGGGTCCTGGCCTGAAATATCAACTGTTTGTTAACTTCCATGGATGTTGCCTGACCTGCCGAGTTCCTCCAGCATTTTGTATATGTTGCTTTGGATTTGTATTTTATAATGTACACACACCAACTTTATTGTATGAATTTGAGATCTACAGTACATAGTTACTCTGACATTTGATTCAGTTCACAGTCTATCACCAAAACTGCCTTTCCCTCTATTGATTGTCTCAACGTCTGATTGCCTCAGGAAAGCAGCCAACATAATCTAAGATCCCTCCCAACCTGGTTATAGTTCTACCCCCTCCCCAACCCCCATAGGTCAGGAGGTACAAAAGCTTGAGATACCACCAATCTCAGGATCATAAGTATGGACTGATCTGTCTGGACGGCATTCAACGAAAGCTTTTCACTGCATCACCATCCAATTGATTTTTAGAATTTTTGAATATTTCTGCACATCTGTACCATTCAAATATTTGACAGTGTTCACTACCTGCTAAATAAAGGGTGTAAGTTGGTCAGATGTCAGCTTTTTGCTGTTCTGTGGGCTGGGATAGATCAATTCGCATTGATGGACCTTGCCTCAAGGTGTCTGGATGCTGTTATGAGTGATGGACAGACCTGATGGACAATGGGGTGCAGAGTTAACCATTCCACCCCCCCCCCCCCGAGAACTATGAACTATTGCTATTGCTATGCTGCTATTGAGAGACAGAGAGAGAGATAAAGCCCAGGCAAGAACATCTGCTACAGATAAGAGGGGGAGAGAGACTGTTGATTTACTGTATTATGACTCTTCCTGGATTATTTACCTTCCATTACAAGGACTGTACTTTGCTCGTTAACATTCCTCAGGAGATAGCAGGAGTGGCCTGATTTGACGGACACATTCATTCAGAGTTGATGGATAGCTGAGACCCTGTGAGTGGGGATAAAAGACAGGTCTGGAAAGACACCCTTCAGACACCCCAGTGGACACTGACTGAGTGTTGAGAACCCACAGAAAGGTGGGGGGGGGGGGGTGTGGCTTCGGAGACCGAACCAGGAGATCGGTCAGTAAAGCTCACAGTGTTACAGCAGGGCCGGTGGGGACTTGTGTGTGTGTCCACTCACACCAGAGTGACCACAGAAGAATGGTCTAGCTGAAGAACAGAGGGGTCATAACTGAATGGCCACAACGACACGACGGATTAAGAAAGCCACAAAAGGTTTGCCTGCCGCAGCTGTAGCTGTTATCTCTCACTCGCTCGCTCTCTCTCTCCAACGATTTTAATACAACCATAACCACCTCAGCATTTATGAACTGAACTCTATACTTTCCTACGACAATTCATTTACCCCGAGACATCGATAGAGCTTGTTTATTATTGATTATTATTATTCCTACACTTTTAGGTTTATTATTGCTAACTTGTTTTATATGTATATTTGCATTTTTGATATTGTACTGTGTAGTTTACTAATAAACACCTTTAGTTTGGTACCACCAGACTCCAACGAATTCTTCTTTCTCTGCTGGTCAGACACCCAGTTATGGCATATGTAACAAATTGGGGCCTTGTCTCCGGGATTTGATTACCAAATTGGGGGGCCAGTGAATCGGGGTAAAAGTCCCTTATCTGATCTGGTTGTGTAGATAACCAGACGGGAAACCAGCAGAGATGGAAATTGCCAAATTTTTAAAAGACCCGACTTCTTGTCTTTAATTTAGGTGCTTTTTTGTTAAATTCTCTTCCTTTGTAGCATATTGTTATTGTATGCTTAACCTTGCTCTGTATTAATGCTCCTCATTGGGATTTGGGGTTTTTAATTTTGTAAAATGTTTTGAAAAACTAATAAAAAAAAAAATTTTTTTTTAAAAAAAGAAAGAAAGAAAGACCCAACTTCGGGGGCATTAGAGGATGTCAAGAAGGCGGAATTGGTGAGCGTTGCAAAACGATAAAATCTCCCGGCGGTGAAATCGTCGATGAGCAAGTTGGATATACAGAGAGCAATAGTTGTGGATTACGTATCCAATGGTGGGTTCACGTCGGATGTATTGGACCTGTTCCCTGAGAAAAAACCAGTCGAGGGTGAGCTTCAGATACAGATAGAGAGATTAAGGTTGGCTGCGGAGAAGGAGAAAAGGGAGCATGAGCTCCAGATAAAGGAGATAGAAGCTGCAAGGCAGAGAGAAAATGCTGATAGGCAGAGGGAGGACAGAGAGAAAGAGAGGCAGTTTGTGCTGGAAATGGAGAGGTTAAAGGCATCGCAGGGAAGAGACCGGGCAGCAAACCCAAATGAGGGGTTCAAGACTGGTCAGGAGATCCAGTTGGTACCTCCATTCGAGGAGATGGACGTCGATAAGTTCATCCTTCATTTTGAGAAAGTGGCTGTGAATCAGAACTGGCCTAAGGGGAAATGGGCTGTTCTGTTACAGAGCGTACTTAGGGGGAAGGCTCAACAAGCGTATTCGGCATTGTCTATGAATGAGTCTAAGGATTACGAGGAAGTAAAAAGGGCTGTATTGAGGAGTTACGAGTTGGTGCCAGAGGCATACCGGCAGAAGTTCCGGAACTTGAGAAAGCCATGGAACCACACGTATTTAGAGTTTGCCCGTGAGATGCAAATGAATTGTGAGCGTTGGTACGCCTCAAAAGGGGTCGTTGGAGATTATGATAAACTGTTACAGTTAATACTGATGGAGCAATTTAAAGGTTGTATCCCTGAGAGTATGAAGACGTACTTGGATGAGAAGGAGACAGTGACTCTGTCTGCAACTGCCAAGTTAGCAGATGAGTATGCCTTAACCCACAAAACAAAGTTTTCCCTAAATAAGAGCTACCAGAGAGGCAGTAGGGATGGCAGAGAAAGCCCACCGGCTAAGGCAGAGAATAAGCCGGGAGCTAGTGGAAAAGGTAAGGAGGAGGAAAAGCAGGCAAGCAGGAAGGTTCCCAACTTTACATGTTATAATTGTGGGAAAGCTGGTCATATGGCATCTAAGTGCTTTGCTCCGAAGAAGGAGACAGGAAAATGGAAAACAGCAATCCCTACTGGTTGCATTGAGACAGTCAACAGATTGATGAGGAAGGCAAAGGTAGACAGAGCACAAGAGGGGCGTGAGAAGTTTATCTCGGAAGGGACAGTGTCTGTGAAGGAGGGTGAAACCCCAGTTCCAGTGTGGATCTGGAGAGATACTGGGGATGTGTATTCAGCAGTGAAATTAACAAGTAAGTCTGTAAATGCTGAGGACCCGCCCATAGATTCCAAGATTTATCCCGCATGCGCAATCACTCGCAGCATGTCTAGAAAGGTGGCTGAGAAAGGAGACAGTTTAAATGAGTCCACTGTTGATTTAGCAGAGACGTTTTTACCAATCTTGTACCAGGAGAGGTTAGAGGATGGTAAAACAGAGAATAGTGGAGCTGAGGAAAGTAAGGGAGACGAAGCAGATTTAGTGTTAGCAAGGAACGAAATTTTGAACCTGGCTCACAAGATACCCCTAGGTGGACACTTAGGAGTGAGGAAGGAGGTTATGGAGGTGCAGAGTAAAGATGAGAAACAGATGAGGCAGTTAGAAGGTCCAGGGTTGGACACGGATGATCTGTCTGGTTTGACAGAGCTGTTTTCAGTTGAAGAAGTTAAGTGTGTTCCCGATGATAGTCCTAGATGAAAAGGATGCCGCTACCTTGAGGGAGTCTGCTGGGTTAGCAGACGAGGTTGTTTTAACCCGCAAGGTTGAGTTTACTCCGAAAGGGAGTTGCCCAGAGAGTAACTGGGAGGATCAGGGGAACTTGGAATTTGAAAAAGGGACTGGTATTGAAAGCCTAGGAGAGGCAGATGTCCCGTTTGCTTGTGTTCAGGATGTGAAGTCACAGGGTACTGAACTTAGCGTTGAAGCTCAGGAAAAGTCTGAGGTATCTGATTTACGGTAGTTGAAAAGGAATGCAATCCTTTTGGGTCAGATGGACTTGGTTCAGTGAAGAAAGGTTAACCGTAGCACCTGGAGAAAGTGAGAATTCTCAGTCACTTGTGTTAAAAGTTAGTAATGAGATGAAAGCTGGTGATGTGCATATTATTGAAGGGAAAGGGAAAGGGAAAGGGAAAGGGAAGAGAGAGAGAGAGAGAGAGAGCGAGAGAGAGAGAGAGATCTGGAAAGACACCCTTCAGACACCCCAGTGGACACTGACTGAGTGTTGAGAACCCACAGAAAGGTGGGGGGGGGGGGGGGGTGGCGGCTTCGGAGACCGAACCAGGAGATCGGTCAGTAAAGCTCACAGTGTTACAGCAGGGCCGATGGGGACTTGTGTGTGTGTCCACTCATGCCAGAGTGACAAGTCCACCACAGAAGAACGGTCTAGCTGAAGAACAGAGGGGTCATAACTGAATGGCCACAACGACACGACGGATTAAGAAAGCCACAAAAGGTTTGCCTGCCGCAGCTGTAGCTGTTATCTCTCACTTGCTCGCTCTCTCTCTCCAACGATTTTAATACAACAACCATAACCACCTCAGCATTTATGAACTGAACTCTAGACTTTCCTACGACAATTAATTTACCCCAAGACATCGATAGAGCTTGTTTATTATTGATTATTATTATTCCTACACTTTTAGGTTTATTACTGTTAACTTGTTTTATATGTATATTTGCATTTCTGATATTGTACTGTGTAGTTTACTAATAAACACCTTTAGTTTGGTACCACCAGATTCTTCTTTCTCTGCTGGTCAGACACCCAGTTACGGGGTACGTAACAATGCCGTTAAATTGTTAGATGCTAATTAGCCAAGGATGGTAGTGAGGGAGGAGGTGTAGGGGCAGGTGTAGCACTTGTTGCACTTGCAAGGATAAGTGCCAGCAGGGAGATCAGAGGGGAGGGATGAATGGATAAGGGAGTTGCATAGGGAGCAATCCCTGTGGAAAGCAGAAAGTGGGGGGGGGGGGGGGGGGGAAGAGAAGAGATGTGCTTGGTGATTGGATCCTGCAGGAGATGGCGGAAATTACAGAGAATTATGTGTTGGATGTGGAGGCTGGTGGGGTGGTAGTTGAGGACAAGAGGAACCCTTTCCATGGTAGGGTGATGGAAAACGGGGTACAAGTCAGACATGCGTGAAATGGAACAGATGCGGTTGAGGGCAGCATTGATGGTGGAGGCTGAGCTCCTCCAGCATTTTGTGTGTGTTGCTCGGAATTCAAGCATCTGCAAATTTTCCCTTTTTTGTGGTTTGATTACAAATAAGCAGATCAGTCAAACTCAAGAAAAATAATTCACCAAGAAGTTTTAAAATTATAATATCTTTATTAAGCAGAGAAACCGCTGAAGATTCACAAGTAATGTCTTAAACAGTACAGGACTGTAAAAAGACAAATGTAAGTATTCTTAATGTCAGAAAATTATTAAAATGGAAATCACCATCTATTCCTAACAAACACTTCAAGAAAAAGAGCGCAAAAAATGTTAAACATCAAATAAGAATAATGGTCCAGTCTAGGCAAAATATCTCACAAACAATTGGACTGTGGGCTAATGAAAACAGCACAAAAAGCAGCAGAAATAACTGCTGCAAATGCAAGGTCGGAAGTCCCCAAATTATATAGCCTACAGGGAATGATTTTATACAATTCCTGCATGTTTAAAGTCTCTTATATTCATTCTTTAAATTAAAAAAAAAATATTTAGAACATAAGCTTATTCCCTAGGTCTGCTTTGATGACTTACTGCAATGCATGTAATGAAGATGCCTCCACAATGTCTTCCTATGGAGAATGATCTGGCCAGTAATCTGACCTACTGGTAATAAAAGGATGATGATTTGCGTCCATGCCAGAAGTGTGGATGACTTGGCAGAGATATTGAAAGTTTTCCTGCTAACACTTGTCCTGCTAAATCGAGGGAATTGTGGTTTTGGGAAGTAATGTCTACTGAGTAGCGCCAAGATGGAGTTCAGACCAGAAATAGTACATCTTTGTCATAGCGAATGGGATATCAATTAGCGATCAGATACCAATCCTGGAAGACGTTAACATTCTTGAAAGTTGTTGTAAATGGACCTTATCCGATCAAGTGTGGAGTTCTCTGCCACACTATTGACTTCCGCCGGTGATTAAGCTTGGGAAAGTTGCAAGATGAACACAACCATATTGTATCCAATAACTAAATTCTGGATTGCAATCACTAGCCTCCAAAAAAGACACTTTTATTATGCGAGGGATGCGAGGAATAGTAAAGATTTCCCCATGGTCCTCACTGACATCAGCTTTAAGTTTCTACATTCTACTCGTATCGTTTCCCCATTTAAGAAATCTGAGGTTTGGCTACAGATAAAAGTCGGGTTTATTTGTTATCGTAATATATTACCCTTAAAACATTTGAAAAATCATTCGTACTCCAATGAGGATGGAGAGCGGGGAAAGGCTACATTCATTGTGATTCTTACATTATAAAAATGTCCACATAAACATATATCCCCTCTATCTGTCAGCCCTAATCCCCAAGCAACGACTATTTCCCTCCATAGATGCTGCCTGACCTACTGAGTTCCTCTAGCTTTTTGTATGTTGCTTCGGATTCCAGCATCTCGTGTCTAACATACACGTTTTCCATAGGATAAATTACTTTTCCCTTAAATAAAACTGTTGGGGATATGGGTTGTAAACAATCACTGCACTTCTGCCAGTACTTCGTTGCCCCACTTGTTTCCAAGAAACTTACTTTCCCACCAACGTAACTTTCAATCGGCGGAGAGACCAATCTTTTACCTTCGCTGCAACTCTTTCAACTCTCTTAAACACCTAAACACCAATAAATTCCAATTAATCTTACTTTGCTCTTGCAGCAGTGTCCGTCAGACCGACAGCAGTGATGCAAACCGGACTTCCAGATCTACACGCTGAAAGTCAAGCGAAAGGAGATGTGCGCATGCGCTGCACTCGGCGCGTGAGTCACGTGACACCCTTTACTAAATCAAATACTTTTACAAAGTTAAAACAAATATATTTTACATGTAGGAATGGGATTTAAAATCGATTCTTAGGGCCTACATTTTCTTTAATCATTGTTTTTTTTCTTCTTCTCTGCCTCAGCGAGGAGGTGACGCCAGCGCAGCCTCGTTGTCGACTGGGTAAACGGCGGAATTTTCAAAAATGGAGAGATTCCGCCGTGGCGTTGGGCGGGCGACTGGAGCGAGGGAGCGCGCGGCGGAGCAGTGAGCCCGCGCCCTACGGGGGCAGCGGCGGAGACAGAGCGGCTACCGGTATGGCGACCGTGTGCATCGGTGAGAAAATAAAGGTACGCCCCGCCATCACCTGTATTTTGGTTACTAACAAAAGTCCTGACACTATTTCCTGTGGAAGGCAACTCGTCCAATCTCAGACCGAAGCCTCGGCGGGGGCCCATCCCCTTCATCAGCTGTCACGTTAGACCCTTTGGTAATGCCGATTTGTTTTTTTTAAAACTAACACTTTCTGGTTTTCTGTCTGCCGCTAATTCTGTCCCAGATCGGGCGCAGATGTGGTACTACTGTTTCGTAGCGAGATGTCTGCCCAGAAGCCAAGCCAGCGGAACACACAGTTCACTAAACGTAAACTTTCTATCTTCTATAAGAAAAAAAAACAATCGGTTAAATCTGGGGAGGTTGATTGAAAGCTGTCAACATTTAAAAACTATTCTTAAAATTATATGTCATCAAATCATTCCATTCATTCTGCCATCAATTCAATACATTCTTTCATATTCACAATGCAGCAGCACAGCTAGTTTCCACTTAGAATAATTCATACAGGAAGTGTTCACTCAACAGAGCCCAGCCCTTCAAGCTCAAAGTAAATTTGTTGCCATATGCTATCTTGAGATTCATCTTGTAAACATTTACATGAAAATAAATAAATGCAATTTCTGAAGAACTGTACATAGATAACCAATGAGCAAAAGATAAATTGTGCACCTATAAAATAGTACTGAGAACATGAATTGTACCTTCTTTAAAAGTAGGTTGTAGAATTAGTTCAGAGTGGTCCAGTTGTTCAATGTCCAGTGATGGCTGGAACTTGAACTGTGATCCCACCCCTCAGAGTTTTTACATTGGCTGTGCTAAGCTTAAATGTGCCCCTGACTATGTACTCTTTGAGGGTGAAATATGCCAATTGGCAGTATTCACTTACAGAGCTTTTGGTGCACCAGAATAACATCAGGTTTCAGGTAGAAGGGTAGACAACTGCGTCTTTAACAGTTGATGATCTTGCAGCAGCAGTTGATGTTTTTCTTGATGTTCATCCCTGGGAACACTGTAGATATGAGTGGTGCTCTGTTACACAGCAGTTTGAGACAAACTTTGATAGCATAGTTTTCCAGACCTTGGCAAATGTGCTATACACAAATGTGTGGGTGACCATATCATCTGTACCACAGCCATGATGGCTTGGGAGTTAGACTCCAACCATAAGACATAAGAGCAAAATAAGGCCATTCAGTCCATTGAGTCTGCTCTGCCATTCCATCATGGCAGATTTATTATCCCTCTTAACCCCTTACCAATCAAAAACCTATCAACTTCCACTTTAAGTACACCCGATTACTTGACCTCCACCTCCATTTGTGGCAATGACTTCCACGGATTTCCACTGTCTGGCTGAAGAAATTCATCTCAGTTCTAAAGGGCTGTCCTTCTATCTCAGTTCTAAGAGGCTGTGCCCTCTTGTCCTAGCTCCCCCACTAAAGGAAACATCCTCTCCACAACAATTTCATGCCTTTCAGGAACTGATTAGAACAGATTTGACAAGAAGTGTCCTGTCCACTACCAGCCAATATTGTCAACATTTACTGTACAATTTTATTATGTTTGTAGGGCTGATCTACGTGTCTTGTTGAATGCAAGAGCAACGAAGTGAGCCTGACTAAATATGTGGATGGACCAGGCCCACAGCTTACATTATCAGACAACCATAAAGCTTTTGAGGCCATGTTAAATTAATTTGTACTTATTAGTACAGTACTAAAGCAAATATGCAACACCGAAAAAGTATGCTGGCAGGATAGAGTACCGACAACTTTTTTGTAGAACTATCCTACCAATATGCAGTTATGAAATGCATTGCAGAAAGAATTCCATTCCTTGAAAATTTAACTACCTCTTAGTTACCCAAAATGAGTCTGATATTACCTGATATTCAGGAAGAGCGTAACTTTGTGCCACAAGCTGGCTGACTGTTTTGTACAGAAGCCCATCACAGAATGTGTCAATTTGGAGATGTCTCCATTCTACCATCCAAGTTGTTTGTTAGACAATTAACGTGCATATTTGAGACCTTGCTAGGGAGGCAACAGATAGTAGAAACGCTATAACACCAATAGTAATTGGGTGGTGTAAATCATTAGAAATGCATTTTTCGTGGGAAGTTTTTGCCTCTTCACAATACAAAAATATTCAACACATAGCTAGTAGAAAAGGCCACAAGTGTTCTTCTATCAAGATCTGCATTGTAATGGAACCTTGTAGTTTCTTCACATGATAGGAGTCGTGGTCATCTTTCAATCCATTTTGTTCTCCTAAAGATGGTGCCAAACTCTAACCCAAGTTTAATTTGATGCACAAACAGAAGTCTACATAACAAGATTCCACTTTGTTATTACTTCACTAAATCAAGAAGGATAATTAAAAAATAGTCTTTTTATTTTGGTTGTCTCCAGTTCTCTTGGCTATAATGGGGCTCATTTTGATGAATAAAAAGCATAAATTTAACTAAACCTCTCCTTTTGATTTATTTAGCTATATTATGATATTATTTTATTATGTGCTTATTGAATATACCCACAAGAAAATGAATCTCAGGATTAGAAACGTAGAAAACCTACAGCACAATATAGGCCCTTTAGCCCACGATGCTGTGCCAAACATGTACTTATTTTGGAAATTACCTATAGCCCTCTATTTTTCTATGCTCCATGTACCCAGCCAAGAGTCTCTTAAAAGACCCTAAAGTATCCGCCTTCACCACCGTCGCTGGCAGCCCATTCCACGGACTCACCACTCTCTTTCCTAAAAAAAACTTACCCCTGACATCTCTGTACCTACTTCCAAGCACCTTAAAACTATGCCCTCTCGTGTTAGCCATTTCAGCCCTGGGAAAAAGCCTCTGACTATCCGCTTCAAGGAGAAAAGTTCACTCAATCTATTCTCATACAAGGCATGCTCCTCAATCCCGGCAACATCCTTATAAATCCCCTCTGTACCCTTTCTATAGTTCCCACATCCTTTCTGTAGTGAGATGACCAGAACTGAGCACAGTACTCAAAGTGGGGTCTGACCACGGTCCTATATAGCTGTAACACTACCTTTCGGCTCTTGAACTCAATCTCATGGTTGATGAAGGCCAATACACCGTACGTACATACATACACACACACTTTGACAATAAATTTACTTTGAACTTTTAATGGTGTAATTAATCTACACCATTGTTGCTTTAATGATTTGTGTGCTTGTACTCCAGATTCTTTTGAAAGCTTCATTATCTTTCACATCCATCTGCCAAATCATATTTCTAGTGATGAGAACATTTCAACACTTGTAAAGAGGCTTTTACAAGATTTGCATGTTGTCTTTGAAGACTTTGAAAACCAGAAAATGTTACATGATCTGCCTCTTGCTACAGGTAGAGGTCTTTATAATGGCATCTGGTAGTTTAGCAATCCCTGACATGGTTGCTGTGATTCCTATGTTGGACCCAACAACAAGGTCTCCAAGATATTTCTCTCATATCTCCACACAAGAGATTGTAGGTATGGTATTGACTGAGTTGGTTTAATATAACAATACAGAGGATACCTGGCTGTCTTTCTACTGATTTGTTTGACTGTTTATGACTCTTTGGATGTCTGAGGAGGACAGAATTCCTGTAAGACCTTATGAACTGTTAAATTGGTTTATTTAGGTTGTCTGAATTTTATGAATCTATTTTGGCTTGACCAGAGTATTACCATATTAGACAAGTGAGCCCACATATCTTTGAGTGAAGGTGAAAATCCTGACTGTCACCAGGTCCACCAATCATTTTGTATTTACAAACTTGCAACTGTTGTTTTAAGTGCTGCCTTGTCTTTTCTTGAATAGATAATGGAAGAACATGTGTGGAAAAGGGTTACTGTTGAAGTAACCACAACATAATGAGCTTTTGATTGAACCGGCTGATTTAATTTAAGTTGAAATCAGCCAGCTTGGCATAGATAGCTGTTCACGTTGGCTAATCAACAAGTTGTTGAGGATGACACTGGAGTGGTTTTCTTGTGGGAAAAGGTCCATTGAGGGTGTCATTGAATGCATTTTTTATCATGATCATTAAAAGGTGGTGCTTTTTGACACTTGCTTGAATCCTTCCTTTAATTTTCTTCCTAAACAGCTTTTGATGATTGATGGTATCATATGTGCTGATTGGTCATTGAATGTAGCAGGGATCTAACTAAGCAATGGCAATGAATTGTCATTTCTTAAATCCACCCTTGGTGAGATTCAGTACTTGAGAGGTGCATGATTTGCCATTCATATTATACAACTATGAATTTTTGTCTTGCAAAATGTAGAAGAACTAATTCACAGTGATTAATTCAAACTAATTTACCAATAAGTTTATAAGGTAGCAACAAATCTAGTGTGAGAACCAGTAGGAGCCTGCTCCCCCTTTAAACAAAATCAATATTGATTTTCCACCTCAACATATTTTCCTGCCTATCTGACATCTCTCAATCAGAAACTTATTGATCACTGTTCTTAGAGCAGTTGGTGATTGAACCTCCACTGTCATCTTGGGTAGAGCATTCTGAAATTCACCAGGATATTTCTCCTTGTCTCAAATCAAAATAATCCACCCCTGTTTTAATTGTAATAATGGCTTTAGACTCTGTGACGTTGATTGAGATTAGCTGAAAACTACATCGATCTCAAGAGTCCTTCTCTGGCTTCAAAGACAACAATGTGTATTGGCCTCATCATTTTGAAAATGCAATCCATGGTCATGCAGGTGTTGGATAGTCTATTCAATGCAGATGTCATCTTGGCTTATATTTGTATATTTTGATCTTTTTGATTGCTTTTTCCATTTTGGTTGCTATAATTTGTCATTGTTGCCTAATTATATCACTCCCATCAGGGAAGAGGCTACATAGCATCCATGCCAGGATCACCAGACTCAAAAACAGTTACTTTCCCCAAGCAATAAGGTTGATCAACACCTTCACTACTTTATCATTTCCTGTCAGGGTCACCAGTGCCTAGCTTCACTTTATGGATATAAAATCTGTGTGTGTGTGTGTGTGTGTGTGTGTGTGTGTGTGTGTTATATATAATATAATCAGCTTATGCAGCTTATGTATTTTTTTTATTATTGTGTTGCAATTTATCTTATTGTTTTCTCTCAGTTCTTTGCTTCCCCAATATCTAAATTGATCATCTTGTTGTTTTCTCTTATGCTATTTGTTAGTTTGCATGCTCTTTATATACATCTATTTTTAAAGGATCATGAAACATTGAAGAGGTTAGATTTAAAATAAGGGTGATTTAACGGGAGAGGAATGACAAGAGGCAGATTTTATAAAATATGTACGGGTAGAAAGTAATATTAGAGACATGGGGGGAGGTGATTTTTTAATTAATACTTCCCACATTCTTTAGTTCTAAAGCGAAGGGTCTCCGCCCGAAACGTCGACAGTGCTTCTCCTTATAGATGCTGCCTTGCCTGCTGTGTTCCACCAGCATTTTGTGTGTGTTGTTTTCATAATCACTGTCTTGAATGGCGTGGAATCTGTTGTTTTGCGGCAGCTGTACAGTGTAAGACATAATAATTACTATAAATTACAAAATAACTAGTGTCAGAAATAAAGAATAATGAGGTAGTAGTGTTCATGGACCGTTCAGAAGTCTGGTGGCGGAGGGGAAGGAGCTGTTCCTAAATCACTGAGCGTGGTCTACAGGCTCCTGTATCTCCTTTTGAGGCACCGTCTCTTGAAAATGCCCACGTTAGTGAAGAGGGTGGGCCCGTTATAGTAGACTTCAATACCCGACGCCCTTAACTAGAAACTATTTGCTGGCAAATTGATAAGTTTATTGTAGAAATGAAGGCTATTCAAATTTTCAATGGATTGTCTCAGTATGTAATATATTTGTGTTTAAACATACTTTCTAATGATTTGATACTTCGCTTGACGAGGCTTTGAAGAACTCGTAAATAATACTTAAAGGTCTGTTGCTTGGCAATGAGAAGCCGTTGTGTTAACGCGGGAATAAAACCGGGCTTATGTTTTACTGACTTGGTCTTTATCTTTGAATCCTCTCGCTACTTCGTTAGTTCGTGCCAGTCAAAGAAAAACTGGTCAAGTTCCCGTTGGTAGTTCTAACATGTTTGATCGGGTGTTGAATTGTATCTTAAAGTGCAAGTGTATGATGTCTGGCCATACGAGGATGTCAGTAGATGGTGAAAATGCCATTGCGGTAAGCTGTACGAAGCATTTATACCGAACAAGCCAGTCATTTGCACATTGCCTAATAGTTATTATTGCATTATTGTGCTGCAATCGATCAAGAGTATATTGAATCGGTGACTGACAATTTTTTTTTCAGGACTTCAAGGTTTTAACACTCCTTGGGAAGGGGTCGTTCGCCTGTGTTTACAGAGCAAAATCTGTGAGTACAGGTCTGGAGGTGGCGATAAAAATGGTAAGTTTACCACAAGCGGTATCTATCTACTTTAAACAATTTTTTTTTTATCTTTCTCTGCCTATGGGAATCTTGAATGCAATACTTACTTTAGCCCAGTTTGTTAGAATTATTTTTAAATGTCTTGTCAACATAACAGAATTAATGCGTTTGTTCTAATGGTTTAAAAAAAGGTCTGAGTTGAGTTTGGCTTGAATGTTTTACTTGAAACAGACTAAACATAATTGTTCATTGTGCCTGATTAATTTCTCCATGTCCAGAAAAGTAACTAAACATATCCAAATAAGTCCCATAAATCTTTTAGAATTCTTGGACAATTTTAACCAATTTGTAATTAAAGTTCATATTCAAGTTGGTCACTGGCATATTAAAAAAAATTCTTTTTTTTTAAATCACTGAGTGCATCTTTGGGAATACTCTTTCCAAATAAACAGTAAAATTCAGCTCAGCAATGTATGCATGGTGACTTGTTTATAATTCAAAGGACAGAATAAATTTTAATCACTGCAGGTTCTGTGACTACTCACCACTTTTAGGAGAGTATCTTACCCAAGATTCTAACATCCTCTTGTCAGAGGAAATTACAGGTAAAATAGAATAAAAATCAAGCACTGGATATTATTGTCTAATGGGTAACTATTGTTTCATGAGACATCTTTGTGAGAAACTGGCTTACTCATTTTGGCCAACATTCGTATTGGACAATTAAATTGCTGATTATCAGCTGTGAAACTTGTTCCCATTTCTTACTTTAATGAAAATAAGTTTTACTGTTAGTAACTTAAATCTATTTATGATGGAAAGAATCTTCACGTTCCCAAGCAGATAATTTCAAATAATTTTGCACTTGTGTATTTTTTCCCCCAAAATGTAGTAAAGGTTTTGAAATAGAAAATAATTTAATTCATCTAATTAACACACAAAATGCTGGGGGAACTCAGCAAGCCAGGCAGCATCTATGGAAAAGAGTAAGCAGTTAATGTTTTGAGCCACAACCCTTCATAAGGACTTATGAATCAAGGGTTTCAGCCTAAAACATCAACTGTTTACTCTTTTCCATAGATGCTGCCTGACCTGCTGAGTTCCTCCAACATTTTGTGTGCATTGCTTAGATTTCCAGCATCTGCCGATTTTCTCGTATTTAATTCATCTAATTGCTCATTGTTGAAATGATATGGATCCAATGAATTGTGTGTTTCCAGATTGACAAAAAGGCCATGCACAAAGTGGGAATGGTGCAGAGAGTCCGCAACGAAGTGGAGATACATTGTCAGTTGAAGCATCCGTCTATATTGGAGGTAATTGCAGTTTTATGAGTACTGTTCTTTTGCATCTATTCTATGAGAATACTTATGGATGATCTTTGTTTACTTTCAGCTTTACAACTATTTTGAAGACAACAATTATGTCTATTTGGTACTGGAGATGTGTCACAATGGAGAGATGAGCAGATATTTAAAGAACAGGAAAGCTAGTTTCTCAGAAGATGAAGGTACTACCATTTGAAAACATTTATTATGGACTTTCCATTAATAAATGTGATATTGAGGACCATGTGTTTTATTTTGCCAGATTCAAATTGATCTCTACTTGGCTATATTCAGGGTTCATTCATAAAACTACTGATCTACCATCGTAAATTATTAGGGCTTTGCCCAATGCTGTGGTTTCCTCTCTTATCTTGAAGATGTTCTAACTGTTGGCTACCATAGTGGTGGTAGGACAATCAGAGTGAAATTGATGGACGTGTAAGAGAAATATATAGGGAATGAAATTGTTCTGGGAGTCCACATAGAGGCTGAATAGCCTCTTTCTCTATCAAATGAAGGTATGAAAAACATTGCATAGGTGTACAGATGGTGCTCAGCATTATCTCACTAGGACTTTACATGTCTCTTGTATTGTTGTACTTGAATTGGATGGGCCAAAATCTCCAGGGATAAATTACCAAAACTCTGCTGGGAAGACATTTGAGGGAAACATTAAACTCTGTGTTTTATCTGCTGAAACCTATTAATGAGAGCTCACTTAAATAAAATGGTTAGGAAATAAGTCAGAGGTTACATTAGGATTGTTTTATGTGTGTCTATAGAATATGAAATGCATTGGCTGATTAGGATATACAGTATACTAAAGATTCAATTGTGGCATCAAAAAGAAAATGGATAAATAAGAGCAAAAATATTGCTAACATAATGAGGTGGGATTATGAGTAGAACTGACATTTGAGTAGGCTGAAATTTGTTGTTTTTTTTTTTGTTCTAATATATATCAGCTTACCTACTGATGTGTATTATAAACCCAAGGACTCTCACAGCTGCCTAGGCTATACCTCTTTCTACCCTGTCAATTGTAAAAATGCTATTCCCTTCTCTCAGTTCCTTCGTCTTTGCTGCATCTGCTGTCAGGATGAGGCTTTTCATTCCAAAACTAAGGAGGTTTCCTCCTCTAAAGAAAGGGGCTTCCCTTCCTCCACCATCAATGCTGCCCTCAACCTACCACCCAACCCCATGTGTACACGTCCAGTACATAATTCTCTATAAATTCCGCCACCTCCAATGGGATTCTACCACCAAACACCTCCTCCCCCCCCAGTTTCTGCTTTCTGTAAGGATTGCTCCCTACGTGACTCCCTTGTGCATTCGTCCCTCCCCTCTGATCTCCATCCTGGCACTTGTCCTTGCAAGTGGAACAAATGCTACACCTGTCCCTACACATCCCCCTCACTACCATTCAGGGCCCCAAACAGTCCTTCCAGGTGAGGCGACAACTCAACTGAGTCTGGTGGGGTCATCTATTATATCCAATGCTCATGGTGTGGTCTCCTGTATATTGGTGAGAATCTATGCAAATTGGGAGACTGCTTCATCGAGCACCTATGCTCTTTTCTCCAGAAAAAGTGGGATCTCCCAGTGGCCGCCCATTTTAATTACACTTCCCATTCCTATTCTGACATGTCAACCCATGGCCTCCTCTACTGTTGTGATGAGGCCACACTCAGGTTGGAGGAGCAACACCTGATATTCCGTTTGAGTAACCTCCAACCTGAGTGTGAACATCAATTTCTCAAACTTCCGGTAATGCCACCCCTCCCCTCCCTCCCTTTACCCATTCCCATTTCCCTCTATCACCTTATCTCCTTGCCTGCCCATCACCTCCCTCTGATGCTCATCCCCCTTTTCTTTCTTCCATGGCCTTCTGTCCTATCCTCTCAGATTCCTCCTTCTCTACTTCTCCAGCCCTGTATCTTGAAGAATGAATTGGGTGAAATTGTTATGGGAAACAGAGAAATGGCAGAAGAATTTAATGAGTACTTTAGATCTGTTTTCACTAAGGAAGACACAAGCAATCTCCCAGATGTATGGATGGGCCAAGGACATAGGGTAACAGAGGAAATGAAACAGATTGACATTCGGAAGGAAACGGTGATGAGAAGACTGATGGGACTGAAGGCTGACAAATCCCCATGTCCAAATGGTCTGCACCCTAGGGTACTAAAGGAGATGGCCCTGGAAATTGCAGATGCATTGGTAATCATTTTCCAATGTTCCTTAGATTCAGGATCAGTTCCTGAGGATTGGAGAATGGCTAATGTTATCCCACTTTTTAAGAAAGGAGGGAGGGAGAAAACAGAGAACTATCGACCTGTCAGCCTGACATCGGTGGTGGGAAAGATGCTAGAGTCCATTATTAAGGATGAAATAGTGGCATATCTAGATAGCAGTGATAGGATTGGGCCAAGCCAGCATGGATTTACCAAGGGTAAATCATGCTTGACTAATCTGTTGGAGTTTTTCGAGGATGTAACCAGGAAGTTAGACGGGGGAGATCCAGTGGATGTAGTGTACCTCGATTTTCAGAAGGCATTTGATAAGGTCCCACATAGGAGTTTGGTGGGTAAAATCAAAGCTCAGGGCATCGGGGGGAAGGCAGTGACATGGATAGAAAACTGGTTGGCAGATAGAAAGCAAAGGGTAGCGGTGAATGGTTGTTTCTCGGAATGGCAGGTGGTGACTAGTGGGGTGTCACAGGGCTCGGTATTGGGACCACAGCTGTTTACCATTTACGTTAACGATTTGGATGAAGGCATAGAAAATAACATCAGCAAATTTGCTGATGATACTAAGCTGGGTGGCAGTGTGACATGTGATGAGGATGTTAGGAGAATTCAGGGTGACTTGGATAGGCTTGGTGAGTGGGCAGATACTTGGCAGATGGCGTTTAATGTAAATAAGTGTGAGGTTATCCACTTTGGGAGTAAGAACAGGAAGGCAGATTATTATCTGAACGGTGTAGAGTTGGGTAAGGGAGAAATACAAAGAGATCTCGGAGTCCTTGTTCATCAGTCACTGAAGGTAAATGAGCAAGTGCAGCAGGCAGTGAAGAAGGCTAATGGAATGTTGGCCTTTATTACAAAGGGAATTGAGTACAAGAGCAAGGAAATCCTCGCATTTGTACAGAGCCCTGGTGAGACCACACCTGGAGTATTGTGTACAGTTTTGGTCTCCAGGGTTAAGGAAGGACATCCTGGCTATAGAGGAAGTGCAGCGTAGATTCACGAGGTTAATTCCTGGGATGTCTGGACTGTCTTACACAGAGAGGTTAGAGAGACTGGGCTTGTACACGCTGGAATTAAGGAGATTGAGAGGGGATCTGATTGAAACATATAAGGTTATTAAGGGATTGGATAAGATAGAGGCAGGAAATATGTTCCAGATGCTGGGAGAGTCCAGTACCAGAGGGCATGGTTTGAGAATAAGGGGTAGGTCATTTAGGACAGAGTTAAGGAAAAACTACTTCTCCCAGAGAGTTGTGGGGGTCTGGAAAGCACTGCCTCGGAAGGTAGTGGAGGCCAATTCTCTGGATGCTTTCAAGAAGGAGCTAGATAGGTATCTTATGGATAGGGGAATCAAGGGATATGGGGACAAGGCAGGAACCGGGTATTGATAGTAATTGATCAGCCATGATCTCAAAATGGCGGTGCAGGCTCGAAGGGCCGAATGGTCTACTTCTGCACCTATTGTCTATTGTACCTCTTTCACCAATCAACTTCCCAGCTCTTTACTTGCCCCCTTCCTCCTCTTCTCTCCCCCCCCACTTCCTGGTTTCTCATATCACCTTGTTTTTTTTCCTCCTCTCCCCCCATCTTTTTACTCTGACTCCTCACCTTCTTTTCTCCAGTCCTGATGAAGGGTCTCAGCCTGAAATGTTGACTGTACTGTTTTCCATAGATGCTGCCTGGCCTGTTGAGTTCCTCCAGCATTTTGTGTGTATTGCTTGGATTAACATGCATCTGCAGATTTTTCTCTTGTCTGTGAGTGACATAATTATTTTGAGTTAATAACGGAGGAAGTATGGCAAAAAAGGGGAATAGTTTTAATATATTTTTAAAATTGACATCCATTCTGCTTTTCTTTTTTTTAAATGCACAGCTCGACACTTCATGCATCATATTGTCACTGGAATGTTGTACCTTCACTCACATGGTATATTGCATCGGGACCTCACTCTTTCTAATCTTCTACTTACAAGTGACATGAACATAAAAATAGCAGATTTTGGATTAGCCGCACAGCTGAAAATGCCCAGTGAAAAGCATTTCACCATGTGTGGAACTCCCAATTACATTGCACCGGAGATCGCAACTCACAGTGCTCATGGTCTTGAATCTGATGTGTGGTCTCTTGGGTGCATGTTTTATACTTTTCTGGTGGGAAAGCCACCATTTGACACTGACACTGTTAAAAATACACTGAATAAAGTGATGCTGGCAGATTATGAAATGCCAACATTTGTTTCAAGCGAGGCTCAAGATTTGATCTATCAGCTGCTTCGAAAAAATCCAGCAGATCGCATCAGTCTTTCTAGTATATTGGACCATCCATTCATGATGAAGTGCCCTTCATCCAAAAGTAAAGATCCAACATCTGCAGAGGACTCAATGGATAGTGGACATGCCACAATTTCAACTGCATTTACCACAGGAGCAGGATCTTCTGGTGCTAGTGGCACAGGACGCTTACAGCAGAAAACAAAACAAGTCATAGGACAATTTCTTCCAAATAAAATGTCAGTAATTACTTCACACAATAGTATTATCAATGATACTTCATCCCTAGGATTTAGCATAGAATATCATGGGGAAAGAGCACAAAACACTGAAATTAATAGAGCTGGTCGAGGAAGAACTATACAACATGGAGATGAAGAACGACCCCATTCCCGATGGCTTCGAAGGGCGCACTCTACTGACAGATCTGAAAACTTCCAAAATCAGAAACCTGAAAAACCCAACAGCAGCATAGAGCGCTGTCAATCTGTTGATGCACTGTTAAAGTCAACCAGACATAATCGTGAAAACTTTTATGGAGATAATTATGTAAATATTCCACACTTTAATAGAGAGGTTTCAGATAACGTCGCCACCCAGGACAAGCTTACCATGTCTCCTGTCAAACAGACCACAAAGTAAGTACATCCTTTTTTACCTTCACAACATAACAGAAGACAAACTCTGGATGTTGCAGGATGCAAGTCTAAAGAGAATAAATTAAAATAAATTTGATTTTTTATGTTGGTTTTCATAATGGAAAACACTGGCTAGATATAGGTTACAAACTGTAGACAGTATGCAGTACAAAATACTTTGAATTATTAGGATAATTACCATCTGAAATGTTTAATTTTATCACAAACTGTTTTAAAAATACAAAATCAATGTAATAGCACAGTTTTGGAATTCCTGGCTCAAAGCTTCAGTGATCTAGACTTAATCTTGATCTCCAGTGCTTTCTGTGTGGAGTTTCCACATTCTGTATTTTTTTTCTCTCTCAGATCCCAAAGACGTTGATTGGTGTAGGTTGATAGGAGTTAATGGGTAAAAAGGTTAAAGAGAATTGGGGTTACTCTGAGTTAGGTAGTATAAGCTCATTGGGTCAAGAGGCCTCATTGTATGTCACAAGGAATTGAAAATGATGGAGATCTCTGGAAAAATAGTTTGTCTAATATGTAAAATTAATAATAATTTGTTTAAGAATGAAGAGTGATGTTGCTGATAATCAACAGTGACTTGAAGCAAGGAAAGCCTGGAGGACATTTCAGGGAGACATTTAACACTGATTTTTATCTACCTAAACCTATTGTTGGTAGCTGAGTGATGTTGTTGCTCAACTCAGTGGATTATAAAATATTAATCTGGAGTTGTTGACAAGGCACATCTTTTCTAAATTTTATTCATAGCCCAAGCTTTGCTTACCAGCCTGCCTCCAGTGGACCACTCTTGGAGCAGATATCACAGGCTGGCACAATACAGCACTGGTTTGAAAATAGCCAGCCACATAATGGTAAGTTGCTTTCTTTTGATCTTTCAAAAATATTTTTCTATGTTCTCCCTTGTCCATGGAAGAATTGTTGATAGGGTGAGCTTGAAGTGTAGATATAATCACCCTGTCATTTCAGTGCAAAGTGACTTGATGTTAACAAGCAAACACAAGGAAATCTGCAGATGCTGGAAATTCAAACAACACACAAAATGCTGGTGGAACACAGCAGGTCTCGGCCCAAAACGTCGACAGTGCTTCTCCCTATAGATGCTGCCTAGCCTGCTGTGTTCCACCGGTATATTGTGTGTGTTGTTTGATGTTAACAAATTTGTATTTTAATGGGTTTCACCCCATTCATTGAGGTGCAGTCTGAAACAGCCTGGCTAAGATTAGGAATTTTATAGTCCATTCTGTATTGCTTACTTTCTCTACTTTAGCACCATAAATGGTATTTGCAGCTATGTTGCCTTTTTGTTTTAAGTTGTAACGATGCAACTCAGCTTTGTGAAATGAACTCTTGGTTTGAAATTAAATACAAGGTCTTCAGGATATGTATATTTAAAACCCAAGACCTGAAATATGGATTTTTGCTTCACTAAAGTAGAACTTAGTTTTCTGAAAAATGTTTATAAGTGTATTAGATGGTTAATGCAGTACATTAGAAATACATACCAATGGTGTGATATATTACTTGGGGGAGTTTATGAAAATGTGGGGAGCGTGAAATTGGATTAAGGTTGTATAAGTGGGTTGAAGGATCTGTTTCCATGCTACATCTAACAATGACTCTAAAATCTGCACTGTATTTAGGCAATATTCATTCATGTAGAGTTAATGCAAATCTTATTTCCAAGCTCATTTCAGAAAACCAGTGGATATCAGCACCACTGGTAGCTCTAATGGAATTTTACATGGAAGAAAGCAGACTGTAGATGAGGTTGTATCAACAAATATGTGGGGAAAACAATGCAGCAACAAAATGAAAACTGACGAACTATACTACAAAGATTGCTTCAGAAAACAGATAGATATTCAAAGTTGTGAAGGAGATTCCAGACAATCAGACATGCGGTATGTCTGTCCTCAAGCTGTGAAACAACATGGATTAATAAAACAGGAAAGGCAATCTACTGAATCTCAAAACAAGACATTGTGGGAGTTGGTGTCACCACTGAAAGCTCACAGACTTAAAGCAATCCGGCAAAAAACTAAAAATGCTGTGGTGAGTTTTGCAATTTGTTCTTTATAGCTGCTCATTTTCCAATACTTAATTCTTGATAGCTTCTCGATTAGAGTGGTCCTCCATGGCAGTCAGCCAGTCATGGGGCATTTAAGAGTAACTGCATTGAATCTGATGTTCCACATGGGTTGAAAGTCAGAAAAAGGTTTTCAAATCTTTTTCTCTAAAAGACCTTGGTAAACCAGATTTTAAATAAATAAATTTTATATATATATATATATATATATATATATATATATGTGTGTGTGTGGTGTGTGTGTCACACACACACACACACACCCCCGCCCCCCCCCCCCACCCCAAAGCACCCTTGGTCAAAATCTCAGTTACTGTGAATAGCTAAGCAAGTAAAAGATGACCTGATTTCCAAAAGGCATGAAGTTAAAGATGACACATTTCTTTAATATTTTAAGCAAAATTACTTTTTTATTTACATCTTTTACAGTTTCAAAATAACAAAAAAGGAAAAGGGTCCAAACCAAAAGTTTGGGCACCCTGCATGGTCAGTTCTTAGTAACACCCCTTTTGGCAAGCATCGCAGCTTGTAAAGGCTTTCTGTAGCCAGCTAAAAGTCTTTCAATTCTTGTTTGGGGGATTTTCGCCCATTCTTCCTTGCAAAAGGCTTCTAGTTCTGTGAGATTCTTGGGCCGTCTTGCATGCACTGTTCTTTTGAGGTCTATCCACAGATTTTTGATGATGTTTAGGTCAGGGAACCATGAGGGCCATGGCAGAACCTTCAGCTTGCACCTCTTGAGGTAGTCCATTGTGGATTTTGAGGTGTGTTTAGGATCATTATCCTGTTGTAGAAGCCATCCTCTTTTCATCTTCAGCTTTTTTTTAACAGACTGTGTGATGTTTGCTTCCAGAATTTGCTGGTATTTAATTGAATTCATTCTTCCCTCTACCAATGAAATGTTCCCTGTGCCACTGGCTGCAACACAAGCCCAAAGCATGATTGATCCACCCCTGTGCTTAACAGTTGGAGAGGTGTTCTTCTCATGAAATTCTGCACCCTTTTTTCTCCAAACATACCTTTGCTTATTGCAGCCAAAAAGTTCTATTTTAACTTCATCAGTCCACTGGACTTGTTTCCAAAATGCATCAGGCTTGTTTAGATGTTTCTTTGCAAACTTCTGATGCTGAATTTTGTGGTGAGGACACAGGAAAGGTTTTCTTCTGATGACTCTTCCATGAAGTTCATATTTGTGCAGGTGTTGCTGCACAGTAGAACAGTACACCATCACTCCAGAGTCTGCTAAATCTTCGTGAAGGCCTTTTGCAGTCATACAGGGGTTTTGATTTACCTTTCTACGAATCCTAGGAGTAGTTCTCTCAGAAAGTTTTCTTAGTCTTTCAGACCTCAACCTGACCTCCACCGTTCCTGTTAACTGCCATTTCTTAATTACATTACAAACTGAGGAAACGGCTACCTGAAAATTCTTTGCTTATAGCCTTCTCCTGTTTTGTGGGCATCATTTATTTTAGCTTTCAGAGTACTAGGCAGCTGCTTAGAGGAGCTCATGGCTGCTGATTGTTGGGACATTCTTTGAGGAGTCAGGGTATTTATAAAGCTTTGAAATTTGCATCACCTGGCCTTTCCTAACGATGACTGTGAACAAGCCATAGCCCTAACAAGCTAATTAAGGTCTGAGACCTTAGTAAAAGTTATCTGAGAGCTCAAATCTCTTGGGGTGCCCAAACTTTTGCATGGTGCTCCTTTCCTTTTTTTCATCCTAAAATTGAACAGGTCAAAAATAATACACTAATCTTGCTTAAAATGTTGAAAATAATGTTTCATCTTTAACTTTATGACTTTTGGAGATCAGTTCATCTTCTACTCACTTAATTATTCACAGTAACAGAAATTTTTACCGTGGGTGCCCAAACTTTTGCATGCCATTGTATATGTATGTGTACACACTCACTCACTCACTCACTCACTCCTGAATATGATCTTTATTCCAGGCATGGTTACTTGATTTAAATTTCCCGGCTAACTTAGTAGGAGTCAAATTTGTCTTGGGGTCAGTATTCAAAACCAATGTAGCCATCATAATTGAACCTTATATAGCTAATACAAATTATGAACCAATTTCTTGCTGTTTTGGTTGTCAGCAGAAATATGAAGGCATTACCACATATGTCTACGATGCCATCCTCAGTAGGAAATTTGAATGCTAGACGATGAGGTGGACCAAAATATGCTGATCCTGATGTATCCCAATTAACCAGAATTACCTGATCCACCAAGAACTGTTGAAAGCAACAGATTATTGTGCCATTTTTATTGTGCATGTCAGTTCTGTTTGGTTAAGTGGCCAACATCAAACAGCCAGTTCAGCAATCTCAATTGTGTTAGAAAGTGCTTAGGTCAAGGTGCTGTCAAGCACTGAAATGCACCCATTGTGAATCATAATGAGTACTTTCCTCAAAATTGAATTTTATTTCTATTAGTGTAAGAATTCTGTTGTGAATTTTTGCCAATTTGAAGCCATGTTTTTGTGCCCTGTTAGCCTACTTCAGAAAGAACATAAAAGCAAAGAAGTAAGTGCAAGAAAGAAAGTACAAGTTTGATACCAGAACAGATTATCAAGAAAGAATGAAAAGCTAGGGCTCTTTTTTAAAAAAAAAACGAGAAAAGAGGACTTGGAGATCTTGAGAGATTTTAATGTGTTACACAAGATAGATAAGGATAGAAAGGCTTCTTTTGCAGATATACTATTAACAATCCATAATATTGTCTTAATAAATATAGAATTATGGAGAGCTGTTTATGCTTTGTGGATGCTTCATTAATGGAAGTTGCTATTTACAAAAAAATGCTTGAGGCAATTACTAAAAGGCTGGGATGAGGCAAAAAAAATTGGAAAAAACTCATGTTTAGTCTAAGCATAAGCACCAATTGGCTGAGGCAAAGTACTTTCTATTGTATATTTTATATAATTTGTTTTATTGTACAACAATGACTATTGTTATGTTGTTCAGGTCAGTATTCTTGACTCTGAAGAAGTGTGCATGGAGCTTTTGAAAGGGAGTGGTGCTCAAGAACGTGTAAGGGAAGTACTTAGAATATCCTGCGATGGAAACATGGTATGTTTAAAATTTTTGAGCATTTGCTTTGGTGACTTACTACCGGTACTTTATGCCATTTATTAGAAACGATAATAGCAATTGGGGAAAGAGGGAAAACTTAACACAATTAAAAACAATGGCTTATTTTGATAATTTTCTTCAAATTGTATTATTTTGGTTCTTTAAGTTTTAATGAACTTGCATAACTATATTCAAGCTAATGTAGTAATCCAGGAGTCAGTGAGTGGTGGAAATTGTATATCTTTTACAAATAGTCTTCGATTTACAAAATGGACATGTTTGTGAATACTATTTGCACAAGTTAAATTCCAAAAATCAAAAAAGCTGACTGATGTTCATTTAACTTAGTTTAGTGTATTTCTCAGAACAGAGTGCCACACTATTTTTTTTTTGTAGCAGAAGGTGGATTTGTAAGTCAAGGGTGCATATTCTTAAGACAGGAGTGATGAACCGTTGACATACATGCCAAAGATGTACTTGAAAAAATTTTGTTGGCATGTGGCATGAAGCGCCACCCTTCAATTCTTTAACCCCTGCCCTTAATTTTTTTTAAATACATAATGATTATCTCTACTGCCAAATGCAGCAGCAAACTATTTTCTACAATTCAAGAGCAGTGAGATGTTTTCACAGAAAACGTGCTTGGCGCGAACTAGAAGATTCTGAGATCATGTGACATTGGATGACATGCTTTGAAATCCCGCAGACGTGGTGCACGCATCAATATCTAGATAGTATACAGTTGGGCCAGTTGACCTAGGCTTTGCTTTGGTTAGCTTAAACAGTCAGCGCCCCTCATCCGTGAAGGATTGGTTCCAGGGCCTCCCGCGGATAACAAAAAACACGGATGCCAAGTCCCTTGAATAAAATTGCGTAGTATTTGCATATAGCCTACGCACAGTCTCCTGTATACTTTAAATCATCTCTAGATTACAGTTGGCCCTCCTTATCCGCGAGGGATTGGTTCCGGGACCCCTTGTGGGTACCAGAATTCACGGATGCTCAAGTCCCTTAGTCAACCTGTCTCAATGCGGTGGATCTTGGGACCTAGCGGAACCCCAGACCTTATTCAATCTGTCTCAGTGTGGTTGACATTAGGACCCAGCAGCAGAACTCTGAATCTGCAGTGTTTCTGTTCACGAAAATAATCATGATCACGATTGAAAATAAAGTGGAAATAATAAAGCGATCGGAAAGAGGTGAAATGCCATCGGTCATGGGAAAAGCGTTAGGTCAACGATCGGAACAATTTTAAAGGATAAAGTGAGAAAAGCTCTGCCCCCATGAAAGCTACAATTATTAGTAAGCAACGCAGTGGTTTAATTATTAGGTTTAGGTTAAAGGTCTGTCCCAAGCCTTACAGGCTCATCAGGCCGGTGCTTATGCCGGTTTCCGTGGCGTGAAGCGACTGAGAGTACGAGACTCACCCCAGATAGGACGCTGGTTAACAGTCACATAGTAGGCAGCATTTTGCTGGTACCCATTTTCGGCTGGGTGGACTGGAGCAATGTGTGGTTAAGTGTCTTGCTCAAGGACATAACACGCTGCCTCGGATGGGGCTCAAACTCACGACCTTCAGATCACTAGTCCAACGCCTTAACCACTTGGCCACATGCCACACATTAGGTTCAGGGGTTTTGGGTTTTTGATCCTCCACATCAACCCGGCACAGTGGAGAGCGCTCTTGGGAGTGGTCTGTCAGTCAATCAAACTCGGGAACTTTGTTCCCGAGCCTGGTGCTGAAACATATGTTTTTAAGTGATTTATATGCATAGAAAGGTGAAATATGTACTATATACTAAGACAAACATTTAACTAACTGACGCTAAATGATACCGGATGTACCTGTTCCGACTTATTTAGTAAGAGAACTTCCAATTTTTTTCGATCCCGGTCCACGATAAACCACGCACATCCTCCCATATACTTTAAATCATCTCTAGATTACTTCTAATACCTAATACAATGTAAATGCTATGTAAAATAGTTGTTATACTGTATTGGTTAGGGAATAATGACAAGAAAAAAATGTCTGTACATGCTCGAACAACAAGTGCTGGAAGAGCATTTCCGAGTTTTCGCGATTTGTGGTTGGCTGAATTCGTGCATGCGGATAAGGAGGGCCGACTGTACTTATAATACCTAATACAATGTAAATGCTATGTAAATAGTTGTTATACTGAAATGTTTAGGGAATATTGACAAGAAGAAAAAAATTTACATGTTCCTCTTGCTCACAACACAAGCAACGAACGAGACGCAAGGCGAACAATGATCAAATGACGAGTAAAACTTTTAATCATCTCTAGATTACAGAACTTATAACACCTAATACAATGGAAATGCTGTGTAAATAGTTGTTACACTGTCTTGTTTAGGGAATATTGACAAGAAAAAAGAACTGTGCATGTTCCTCTCGCTCACAACACAAGCAGTGAATGAATGAGACGCCGATTCTCCCGTGATCTTTACATTCTTGAGGCTGTGTGCTTTACATAGCCAGCCAGCCATCTCTTGCTAGTCTTAAACTCTTTTATCTCGCTCTCATCAACCCTGTCACAGTAGTGCTCATAGGGACTAAGAGCTTTTTCACGTACAATTTGACCATCGACAGGGATATGCTTCTGTGACATGTCCTCTAGCCACACAGTCTTTGCAAGCACTTTATCATGAACCAAAGAGACCATTTTTGCTGTTGTAGGGGCAGCACTAACACTTTCACAAATTGTAGCTGCTTTCTGTTTTATTGAGCGAATTTGTTCTTACAAAAGCGATATGCCACTTTTCAAATGATCTAATATTTCTACTTTCTCAGTGAGAGATAGCATTCTTAGCCTTTGAGGTATTGCTTTGACCACATAATTGCTTTTTAAGAGCCATTTTTTCACAGGAACAAAGTAGTAAGTGAATGAGATGTGAGGCGAATAATGCTCGAGCAACGAGTGCTGGAAGAGCACTTACAGGTTTTCTTGATTCACAGTTGGTTGAATTCGCACATGTAGAACTTGTGGATAAGGAGGGCCGACTGTACTTTTCCTTCTGTCATTTGTGACTAAACACTGGATATTCAGTGATGATAAATACTGCAGATAGTTTAGCACCTCCATAAAAAATTTTCAATTGTCTTTAAAAGATTATTATTAATAATTTTTGTGCAATGAATAGAGGTAAATAAGCATCTTTTTAAGAATCCATAATTATTGTTACAAATTCATTAATCAACAATAATCTTTGTTTAAAATTACCATGGCACATGGCGTGAAATTTTTAGATCATTGCCAATTTGGGTACACACTCTCAAAAAAGTCCACTGCCCCTGTCTTAAGGAGCCTTTCAAATCTTATTAAGGAATGGGAGCGGAGCTGGATTAATTCTGGATCATTTAGGAGGCTGAGAGTTTGATCGGCAGGACATACAGGGAGATAGTTACACCCAAGGTTCAAGACTCTGTCAGGAGAGGGAATGGAGATAAGCAGCCAGTGCAGAGTACCCCTTTGGCCATTCCCCTCAACAACAAGTAAACTGCTTTTGATACTGTTGGGAGGGATGATCTAGCAGATGAAAGCCACAGCAGTCAGGTTGTCTGGCATTGAGTTTGGCTCTGGCTCGGAGGAGAAGGAGTGAGATGATATGAGTTGGAGTGACAGGGTTTCATTGGTCAGGGGAACAGACAGGAGATTCTGTGGACAACAAGAAGATTCCCAGATGGTATGTTGCCTCCTAGGTGTCAAGGTCAGGGACATCTTGGATTGAATCCACAACATTCTTAAGTTGGAGGGTGAGTGGCCAGGGATCATGAGTAAGAGGGTGAAGAAGTCCTGCAAAGTGAGTTCAGGGAGTTAGGTTCTAAGTTAAAGGACTGGACCTCCAGGGTTGTGATCTCAGGATTGCTACCTGTACCACGTGCTAGTAAGGCCAGAAAGAGGAAGATTATGCAGTTTAACTCAGCTAAGGAGATAGCGCAGAAGGGAGGGCATTCAAGATAAGCTAGTAAATTGAATTAGACATTATCTTCATTGGAGAAGCAAGAGAATGATAGTAGATGGTTGTCTGTCTGACTGGAGGCGTGTATCTAGTAGTGTGCCATGGGGGTCTGTCTTGGATCTGTTGTTGTTTGTCATCTGTATCAGTGATTGGGATGATAATGTAAACTGGATCAGCAAATATGTGGATGACAGCAAAATTGGGGGTGTAGTGGAAAACAAAGCTTATCGAAGCTTGCATTGGGATCTGGACTAGTTGGAAAAATGGCTGAACAATGGAAGATGGAATTTAATGCAGATGAGTGTGAGGTGTTGTACATTTGGAGGACAAAAGAGAGTAGGACTTGCATGGTGAGCAGGAGGGCATTGAGGAGTTCAGTAGAACACAGAGATCTGGGAATACAGATACATAATTCCTTGAAAGTGGCAACACAGATGGGGTCATAAAGAAAGCTTTTGGCACATTAGTCTTCATAAATGGAAGTATTGAGTACAGGAGTTGTGATATAATATTGAAGTTGTATAAGATGTTAATAAGATTAAAAGAATGCAGAGAAAATTTATGACGATGTTGCCAGCGCTTGACCTGAGTTATAGGGAAAGGTTGAATAGGTTAGGACATTATTCCCTAAGGGGTAGAAGACCGAGAGGAGATTTAATGGAGGTATAAAAAAATTAAGAAAAGTTTAGGTTGGGTAAATGTAAGCAGGCTTTATCCACTAAGGTTGGGTGAGATGAGAACTAGAGGTTAAGAGTGAAAGGTGAAATATTTAAGGGGAAGAGGAGGGGCAACTTCTTCACTCAGGGTGGTGAGAGTGTGGAACAAGCTGCCAGCAGAAGTAGTGAATGTGGTTTCTCTGAATCTAATCCTGTAACAATCTCTTATGTATTCTATTTTTGAAATAAGATTTTATATATAACATTTTTAACAATTAATCTATGCAGATCCATATTTACCATCCTAATGAGGGAAGAGGTTTCCCAATAGACAACAGACCACCATCTCCACCAGAGGAAGTATTTGTTTACAGTTTTGATGACTTACCAGGTATCCATTATTACTTACATTACTTGATGAAGAGGTGGGAATTAGAGAAGGCTGCCGGGATGAGTGGTACTAGTTTAAAGAGCTAGTTAGAGCATGACAGTGAGATTTATGGTATAGTGGTTGTGTTCTTAACCAGTGCCTTCAATATGGGAGCAAATTGTACCACTGCGAATAGCGAATTTATAATTAGTTAATTAAACAAACTTTAATTTAAAAGGTTAGGATCCATAGTGGTACCAAAAACAAGTGGATTATCTTTTTATTAATTCTATTTCAGATAAGAAGTCTAGTGACTGTCTATGATGTGCAGTTCCAGTCTGGCAAAAGTCTATACTGCTCAGTAATATAGCAAGACTTCATATAGTTAAAATGTATTAATCAAATGTAGGGCAGCAATTTAGGAAGACGGCTCACTATAAAATCCTTAAGGGCACACTGAGATAGCCTAAGTGCACAGCCTTGCTAGTGATGCCCAAACCAAGAGATGCAAACATTACTAACCTGCACTCATCAAAAGTTCAAGGGTCAGTATCTTGTCAAAGTATGCATGTACAATACATCTCAGATATTTGTCTTCTCCAAATAGCCATGAAGGGCCACACAAGTTGATGAAAGATGGAACATCAACGCCACCCTCCTCCCCTAGCACGGAAAAGGAAAACTCACAGACCCCAAAATTCCCCCACCCCCTCCCTGCAGAAATAAAACAGCAACAATAACAATCCCTGACTCCGTCACTCAAAAAAAAACAGCAACAGTAGCATCAAAGGCAACATGAGTGAATTTGCAAATGCTGGAAATAAATAAAAACACAAAATGCTGGCAGAACTCAGCAGGCCAGACAGCATCTATGGGAGGAGGTAGTGACGACGAAACAACGTCACTACCTCTTCCCATAGATGCTGTCTGGCCTGCTGAGTTCTGCCAGCATTTTGTGTTTTTAACAGTAGCATCAATTTCTCCCCACAGCCCCTTCTTACACACGAAAAATTAAAGGATCACCCACCCACCAATTTGCTGTAAGAAAGAAAACACTGAAAAATTGAAGGAAACCAATATAAATTACAGTCCAATAATCACATAAATCACAAAAAGATAAAGAATAAAAATATATATACTATGGTATGCTGTCCTCTCCTATCAGATTCCTTTCTCTTCAGCCCTTTGCCTCTTCCATCTATCACCTCCTAGCTCAGGTGTTCCCAACCCCTTGGTTAATGGTAGGGGTCCATGCATAAAAAAAGGTTGGGAACTCCTGTCCTAGATTTTCACATCATTCCCTTTCATCCATCCTTCCCTTTCTCACCTGAACTCAACTGTCAGTTTATGCTCTTTCCCCTCCCCCTACCTTTTTATTCTGGTTTTTGCTGTCTTCCTTTCCAGTCTCGATGAAGGGTTTCAACCTAAAGCATCGACTGTTCATTTCCATTCATTGATACTGCTTGACTTACTGAGTTCCTCCAGCATTTTGTGTGTTGCTCAAGTTTTTAAAGAATTTCATATTGCTCCAATAAATCAGTTTCCTCTAATATTTGGACTGGTTGATTTGAATCCATTTTGAAATCTGTATATGGATGGAAAATTTCAATCATTGAATGAGAGTTAATATTGGACAAATTTTAAATTATTCTTCAAATCTACTTATTTTTTTAATCCTTTTGGATGTCGGAAACGTTTACCCGAATATCCTGTTTATTCCATCGTATGTAGTAAGAAAGAATATTAACTGATTTCTAGCAACCCAATTTGTTTTAAAAAAATGAGTGTACAGTATATGTTCAGGTTATTAACGGGAAAGATTGTATACAAGCTCAGTGTTATTAAGATACAAGCTTAGTGGCCTTTTGCCTTTTATCATTTGAATAATAACATTTTTACATACTATTTTGTGATGTCATGGTTGATGAGCAAACGTTCTGTGATTCTATTTAACATGTAGTATGGCATGCATCAAATGAATTCTGGAGTATAACAACATGCTTTACAAATATTATAGTTATTATTTGAGTATTCAAATCTTAGAAGTAAATAGTTTAGATAGATAGATAGATAGATACTTTATTCATCCCCATGGGGAAATTCAACTTTTTTTCCAATGTCCCATACACTTGTTGTAGCAGAACTAATTACATACAATACTTAACTCAGTAAAAAAAAATGATATGCATCTAAATCACCATCTCAAAAAGCATTAATAATAGCTTTAAAAAGTTCTTAAGTCCTGGCGGTAGAATTGTAAAGCCTAATGGCATTGGGGAGTATTGACCTCTTCATCCTGTCTGAGGAGCATTGCATCAATAGTAACCTGTCGCTGAAACTGCTTCTCTGTCTCTGGATGGTGCTATGTAGAGGATGTTCAGAGTTATCCATAATTGACCGTAGCCTACTCAGCGCCCTTCGCTCAGCTACCGATGTTAAACTCTCCAGTACTTTGCCCACGACAGAGCCCGCCTTCCTTACCAGCTTATTAAGACGTGAGGCGTCCCTCTTAATGCTTCCTCCCCAACACGCCACCACAAAGAAGAGGGCGCTCTCCACAACTGACCTATAGAACATCTTCAGCATCTCACTACAGACATTGAATGACGCCAACCTTCTTAGGAAGTACATTCGACTCTGTGCCTTCCTGCACAAGGCATCTGTGTTGGCAGTCCAGTCTAGCTTCTCGTCTAACTGTACTCCCAGATACTTGTAGGTCTTAACCTGCTCCACACATTCTCCATTAATGATCACTGGCTCCATATGAGGCCTAGATCTCCTAAAGTCCACCACCATCTCCTTGGTCTTGGTGATATTGAGACGCAGGTAGTTTGAGTTGCACCATATCACAAAGTCCTGTATCAGTTTCCTATACTCCTCCTCCTGTCCATTCCTGACACACCCCACTATGGCCGTGTCATCAGCGAACTTCTGCACATGGCAGGACTCTGAGTTATATTGGAAGTCTGATGTGTACAGGGTGAACAGGACCGGAGAGAGTACAGTTCCCTGCGGCGCCCCTGTGCTGCTCAAATCTTAGAAGTAAATAGTTTAAGCAACAATTGTGTGATAAACTGTAATATTTCAGTTAATGCTATTCCATCAAATAAATATACTTAAGCAAACATTTTTAAACAAACATCTGTGCCTGAGCAGTATACCTCTAGCTGTTGCACTCTGTTGAAAGATCATTAATTTTAAATATTGTGCTTTCAATGTATCATGCTGTTTCCAACATTTTGTTTTTATTTCAAGTTTCCAACATTACATTCAAAGCAAAATCAAAATACTGGTACTCTTTGGTTAGAGAATGTTAAATTTGGTTGTTTCAAAAATTGGACAGAAGTCCATAATACAAAAAATCATTCTTACATTAGTTCCACTGTTCCCATACTTGGTTTCAGAAATCTATTGGAAGAAGTATCAGTATGCATCAAAGTTTGTTCAGTTGGTGAGATCCAAAACTCCAAAGATAACACTGTACACTAAGTATGGCAAATGTATGTTAATGGAGAATGGCCCACAAGCTGATTCTGAAGTCTGTTTTTACGATGGTAAGTCTTACATACTTAATCTATGCTTATGCTTGCATGTAGACTTTCTTGTTTTCATTTCATAGAAATCTTTGGCTTGCAAGGAACAGGTGATTCCCGATATCACTGCTGGCCACGCCACAGTTATTGGCTGCAAATTTTGGCTTTTGGCACTTAAAGGGTGCCTCCAATTATTTTAAAATCTGCTGAATGTTTCTGTCTCCATCGATTAATGGATTTTCAGGCTCCCATTGTTTCTAGATACACTTTCTTTATATAAAAAATACTTGTCTTTAAATTACTTTAAATCTATATCCTAGAGTTATTGATCTCAATGCTAAAGGAAATGGGCCCTTCCTTTGTATTTATCAACCATTATACTCAATTAAGTCTCTCCTCAATGCCTTGCATTCTGAGTTAAATTTGGAATATTCTTGGGGCAACAAGGAAGAAGCAGAGTTTGCAAAATGAATAGGTTGAAAGGATGAGAATCTGAGATTATTGATTTTGTTGAAGAATTGAAAAACTAACTTGTAAATGCTGAGAATCTTTCATTGTTATACAGAAGGATCTTGTACTTTTGGAAACCAGTTACTATAATTGCAAATTAATAGCAAATTATTGGGAAGGCAAATGGTTTGTTGCCTGTTATTGCAAAGTAGTTGAAGTATAAATTAGGCAAGCACACATAGAATATTCCCAACAGTTTTAGTATCTGAACTAGACTGCATATACAGTAGAGGCAACGAGATGTATAGTAAAGCTAAATTCTGATGGCTTGTCATCCTGCTCACTTGGAGTGTGACTAGAGGCCTAAAGTGCTAGCTAGGTGTACAGCCAGAGCTAGAGCAGGGGTCTGAGTACTTGTACGTACATTTCCCGTGCCTTTTAAATTCACTGGCTTTGCTGGAAAATGTATTACACTAGCATGTAACGTAAAAAGTAGTGAAATAAAAGTGCATTTGGTGATAATAGGAATAACATCCATTGGTGTGGAAATTCTGATACTCTGGCACTGGCCAAAGTTCTAAGTGTGTTTGACTGTAAGAGTTTTATTGTACTA
The DNA here is from genome assembly GCF_048418815.1 of Hemitrygon akajei. Taxonomy (NCBI): domain Eukaryota; kingdom Metazoa; phylum Chordata; class Chondrichthyes; order Myliobatiformes; family Dasyatidae; genus Hemitrygon; species Hemitrygon akajei. The sequence goes on along the minus strand of NC_133127.1, from coordinate 68,186,921 downwards.
GATTGGTTCCTAGAATGAAAAGTGTTATAAGATGAGAGATCAAATGAGATTGAACTGTAAAGATCTCAATGAGATATACAAGAATTAGAGAATCTGATGCTCAGTAGTTTAAGCCTTAGAATTAGGGAATTAATCATTTAGGACTTGGATGAGAAGATATTTTTATTTCATAAGGTGGAGTATTTTTAATATTTTCTATGTCTGTATTCAGCCATAAAGCACATTCCAGACTGAGATTTTAAGATTTCTGTGCAGTAAGAGAATTGAGGAAATCGAAGAATTGAACAGAAAATAGGATTTGGTGTGAAGAATCAACCATAACATTATTGGATGATGGAGCAGGCATGACTGATGAAACAAACTTTTATTTGTCATTTTAAATCTATAGTTGGTAGATCCTTTATTGAATGTGATTACCAGAACTGTACAGTACTTCAGCTGTATAAAACTAATCAGGCCACAACTTAAACTTGACTGCTCCTACAGCCAGTCAAGTATCTTGAAGGCTTTCATAACCACCTAACTTTCATCTCTTACCTTTTCTAGAGATTTGTGGTCCACTGTTTCTTTAGAGTTCTCATTGTAAGATTTATTAAGTATGTCTGTCTTGGTTGCCCTCCCCAAATGCATTGCATAATACCTCAGGCTAACTTTTCTCACCTCTCTGTACTTTTGTCTAGGTGATTGATATACAATATTACTGCACTGTACACTTTCTATAACCAAATTTAGCACTAACTGGAAACATCTTGATCATAGCTCCTATCAACGTTCCTTCTATTTTTTTTTACAGTTGCACTGACTATCCATTGCTCTGAGCAGGACATTTTTACACAGCCTGAAAACTGCACAGCGCTTTAATTTTTTTTGTAATATGTATACTATGAATAGTTAGAATGAAAATCGACTTTATTAATTGAAGGATATAATGAAATATGATACAACAAAGAAAATCTTCCACGTTTCATAAACTTTTTCTCAATCTGACTTTGTTCCAGCTGTGCAGGACAAAGGCTATGTGCGCAAGAGCATTTCAGTTACTGTGTGACTGCACACCTGTGCAGCTTAGAGGGAACACTGGTCTTCCAGGCTATATCATTGATGTGGATCGTAAAGCAAAGGAGCTAGAAATGAGCTCTACAAAATGCCACTGCATTGAGCCACTTGTCACTAAGACAACTGTGTATTTCCTGCTATATAGACTGTATCAGACCTTTGTTAGGATGCTGTGAGCTTTTGCTTTTTTGAACAGTCTACCATGCAGGATTTGTTAAGGTCTTTCTAAAATTAATGTTAAGTGTAGCGAATGTTCTCTTCATTAACTCTGCTGATTATCTCCAATTTACTGGACCTGATCTGAGCTGACCATCCTTGATTAATTAAACTCAATAAAATTGCTTAACAGGAGCAAAAGTTAATAAGACGTCTGAGTTTATTCGTGTCATAGAAAAATCTGGGAAATCACACACACTTAAAGGAGGGAAAATAAATGACTTGGATGAAGAAATAAAATATTATGTGGAACATGCGCATGAGGTAAGGCTATTATCCTTGAAGCTCAGTTAAACTCCAATAATCTGGCATCCTTGGATTTTGAGAGTGACAGACGTTCAGATTTTCTGAAATGTTGAATGTTACTCTTATGAATATCCAAACAGTTTAATTTAACTTTTTGTTTAAACATGTTTCACAATAGTATGAAATTTGTGATCATGCGGTGAATCTGATGAATTTAACTGGAGCAGGAAATATAGAAGTGAGTGGGCCCGACCAACTCATGTTCCAGATCCCAACCCTGGTTCTTGTTACACGCCTAGCTCAGAGTCTAAATCCTGGCCCTGGCTGCACTTCAGATCTTCCTGGCGCTGGACTCCCAGCCTAGTTCACTTTGGGACCCCTTCCTCTCATTTCAGAACAATGAGAGAGCTGGATTTTTGAACAATTGGATGTTTGGTTATCAGAGTTTTACTGTAATAGTTTTTTTACTGAATTGAATGTTCATAAGCATTTTCTTTTTTTTAATAATTTGATGTAATTTATATAAATTCTAGTCTAGCTAGGATATGTATAATCTAGAACATCATTGTACTTCATTTTATGGTCTTATAACTGATTGTCTCTTGTGTCTTGATTCATCTGAATGAAACAAAGATAAGGACAAAGCATTTTCTTTCCAGATTTTATTTAACCAAGATTAAATTTATCTATATCAAGTATCTATGAAGCATATTTTAACTATATCTACAGCAATTGTCAACCACTCAGCAAAGATCTTTAGGGTAAAAATGAATGTTTTTTTATTAAGTTAACGTGGTCTTAAATTATTGAAGCTCTATTTTATTAATAAGTCCAGTAAGCTGCTTGTTAATGTTTAGTAATAGAGATGGGAAGCAAAAATACAGAACCTATCATCATACAAAGTTCATTTTGAAGGTAATTATAAATTATTGGCTCAGCAAGATTCAATTTGGGAATAGCCTTTATTTTAATAAGATCACCATTATGGATACCTGCTTATCAGTACCCAGTAGTTCTACATTAAAGTCATGATACTGATTTTGATGGGTGCAGAAATTTTTATGTTATTATATCCAAATTGGCTATCTTGACCTTGAAGAAAAGTAGTTTCATAAGTTAAACTGTTCTATCTATTCAAATTTTATACTTAAAATTAGTAAGACTTCAATTTGTTAATGCTCAACATGATTCCAATAGTTGGAAAAATACTTAAGGGTATGCAGTATGAAGGTTTTATTGATTAAAGTAAATGAGCATAACAAAACTGAAATTGAATAACAATTATACTAAGTTATTTTGTTTAACTTTATATAATGTTGTGTCCCATAGGCTTATCAGACTTGTCAAGATCTGGAATCAATCATTGCTGAACAAGAAGGAAGAAAGGGAAAACAGATGTCATTTTTCCCTATAATTATTGGAAGGTAAAAATATTTACTAATTAATATACTAGCAATGTACATAATTCAGAATGTTTTGGAAATGAAAAGTGCATTTGAAGGCACTATTGGGACAGGAAAGTCTTAAAGAACCTTTTTTAAATGGTAATTTATTGAATTGCTCACTATCTAATAAGTTTTATTACCTATAATAGGCGGCCTGCAAACATAGATTCCATGCTACCCCCAACTCCTACATTGGATCCAAAACGTGCATTGCAGGAGCAACCACTGATTCAAAATAGAACTAACCAGACTGTAAGCATTAGTCCCTCGGTAAGCAAACATTTGTTTATTATTTGCATGAAACAAGCAGCTTCTGCATACCAGATTGTAATGTCAATTTAGAAAGAGATGTGTTTTTGCCACTCACTTCAACTCTCCCTCTCATTCCCATTCGGATATGTCCATACATGGCCTCCTCTACTGCCATGATGAGACCAAAATTCGGTTGGAGGAACAACATCTCATATACCGTCTGGGTAGTCTCCAGACCCTTGGTATGAACATCAAATTCTCCAACTTCTGGTAATTCCCTCCCCCTCCCTTCCCCATCCCACCTCTACTCTGTCTCCTCTTCTAGCTCCCTACCACCTCTCATGACTCTGCCTTCTTCTACTACCCATAGTGCTTTCCCCTTAGATTCCTTCTTCAGCTCTCCTGCTTATCCCCTCCCTGCTTCCCCTCCCCCACCCCTTGATCTTTCCTCTGATTGATTTTCCACCCTCCCCCCACCTTCTTTATAGGGCCCCTGTCCCCTCCTTCTTTAGTCCTGACAAAGGGTCTCAACCCAAAACGTTGACTGCTTCTTTCAACAGATGCTGCCCGACCTGCTGAGTTCATCCAGCTTGTTTGTACATCTTGATTTGACCACAGCATCTGCAGTGCACTTTGTGTTTTTCTGTGGCGGGTTAAGGTTGATCTTGAGATTGCACTCACTTCTATCATTTAGGCTAATATTAAGATTTGGTAGAGCAATATGATATATTAAAAGCTCTAAATGGATTGGTTCCATGCTGCTTGGAGCTTTCTTTGCTGTGATACATGCTGATAATTTGTATCTGAAATGTGAGAATACTTCAAAACAATAAGTGAAGGTCTTGTTTGATTCAGTGGTTGTAAGAAACTTCAGCACTTTTCATTGGTACAAATTTCCCATCCAGTCTTCCAGTTACTCAGAGCACAACAAAATTAATCTTATGATCTGCACAAACTTGGAAATGTAAACTAGGAAACATATTTTCAGGGAAGTGCACGGGTGGAAATGTGGAGTTTGTTTAGGGAGCATTGCATGGGGTTCTGATAGGTTTGTCCCATTGATGCAGGAAAAGGGTGGAAGGATTAATGAGCCATGGTTGACAAGAGAGGTAGAATATTTCGTCAAGAGGAAGAAGGAAGCTTATTTAATGCTTCAGAAAGAAAAAACACAGCTGTTGGTGAGTTGTAAGGTAGCCAGGAATGAGATTAAGAAGGGATTTAGGAGAGTTAGAAGGGGAAATAAAAAGGCTTTAGGAAAACCCCAAAGTGTTCTACATGTTTGTGAAGAACAGGAGAATGACTAGGGTTGAAGGTGGGAGTGCTGAGGAATAAAGGGGGAAATGTGCCTGGAGTCAGAGGAATTAGGAGACGGTTCTTAATGAATACTTTGCTTCATTGTTCAGCAGTGAGAGGAGTATTGTGAGAGACTATTTTGCTGGAGCATGTTGAGGCTAATAAAAGGACAGTATTGGAGCTTTTAAAAAAACATTAGGATAGATAAGTCCCTGGACTGAATAGGATATACCACTGTTTATTAAGGGAAGCTACACAAGAAATTGCTGGGATGCTGACAATTATCTTTGTGTCTTCACTGGCCACAGGAGTAGTGCAAGATATACTTTGTAAGATCGAACTTGAAGGCAGCGTACAAAGTTCTTAGCAGGATTCTTAACAGTGTGGAGTCACAGGGTTCTTGGGTCTAAGTCCATTGATCCTTCAAAGTTGCTGCACAAATTGGTAGAGTGGTTAGAAGGTGTATGGTGTGGTCAGCAAACTAAGTTCAAAAGCCATAAGTAAAGTTGCAACTTTATAAGATTCTGGTTAGGCCACACTTGGAGTATTGTGTTTAATCCTGATCGTCTCATCATAGTATGGATGTGGAAGCTTTAGGGAGGATGCAGAAGAGATTTACCAGGATGCTGCCTGGATTAGAAGAAGTATTTTGAGGAAAATGAGGTATTTTCTCTTTGAAGTGAAGGAGAATGAGAGGTGACTTGATAGAGGTTTTTAAGATGTTAAAAGGCATAGAAAGGTCAGCACATTTAGGTGACTTGATAAAGGTGTTTAAGATGATAAAAGGCATAGAAAGAGCCTATACTGTGCTATAATGTTCTGTGTTCTAAGTCAGGGTCAGGGATGTCTCGGATCAGGTCCACAAGAATTCTAAAGGGGGAGGGGGAGCAGCCAGAAGTCTTGGTACATATTGACACCAATGACATAGGTAGGAGGTCCTGAAGAGAGATTTTAAGGAGCTAGGTAGAAAGCTGAACAGCAAGACCTCCAGGGTAGTAATCTTTGGTTTGTTGCCTGTATCATGTGCCAGTGAGGGTAAGAATAGGATGATTTGACAGATAATGCATGGCTGAGGAACTGGTAGGGGACGGGTTCAGATTTCTGCATCATTGGGACCTCTTCTAGAGAAGATGTGAGCTGTATAGAAGTGACGGATTACACCTGAACCTGAGGGGCAACCAGTATCCTTGTGGTCAGGTTTGCTAGAGCTGTTTGGGAGGATTTAAACTAATGTGTTAAGGGGATGGGAATGGAGTGATTGGGCTGAGGACAGGGTAGTTGGTTTACAAACACAGGCAGTCCTACTGGCAAGGACAGGCTGATGATGCTGCAAAATTTCAGTCAACAGGATGAGCTGCAATGTAAAAAGGGACAAACCTGAAAAGGATGATGAATACAGTACTGAAGGTGTTATATTTAAATGCACACAGTATATGGAACAAGGTAGATGAACTTGTAGCACAGTTACAGTTTGGCATATATGATTTTGTGGCCATCACTGAATCATGGCTGAAAGAAGATTATAGCTGGGAGCTTAACATCCAAGGATATACTTTTTATTGAAAGGGTAGGCAGGGTGGTGAGATAGCTCTGTTAATAAAAATTGAAATCAAATCATTAGAAAGAGGTGACATAGGATTGGATGGTGTAGAATCATTGTGGGTAGAGCGCTGGCAACCCTTGGTGTTCTTCAGCAAGCACCTACCTAGCAGAGAGAGAAAAAAATAATAATAAATAAACAAGTAAATCAATTACGTATATTGAATAGATTTTTTTAAATGTGCAAAAACAGAAATACTGTATATTAAAAAAAGTGAGATAGTGTCCAAAACTTTAAAGTCCATTTAGGAATCACATGGCAAAGGGGAAGAAGTTGTTCCTGAATTGCTGAGTGTGTATTGCTTCAGACTTCTGTATCTCCTACCTGATGGTAACAGTGAGAAAAGGGCACGCCCTGGGTGCTGGAGGTCCTTAATAATGGATGCTGCCTTTCTGAGACACTGCTCCCTAAAGGTGTCCTGGGTACTTTGTAGGTTAGTACCCAAGATGGAGCTGACTAGATTTACAACCTTCTGCAGCTTCTTGCAGCCCTGTGCAGTAGCCCCTCCATACCAGACAGTGCTGCAGCCTGTCCGAATGCACTCCATGGTACAACTATAGAAGTTTTTGAATGTATTTGTTGACATGCCAAATCTCTTCAAACTCTTAATAAAGAATAGCCGCTATCTTGCCGCCTTTATGACGACATTGATACGTTGGGACCAGGTTAGATCTCCAGAGATCTTGACACCGAGGAGCTTGAAGTTGCTTAGTCTCTCCACTTCTGATCCCTCTATGAGGATTGGTATGTGCTCCTTCGTCTTGCCCTTCCTGAAGTCCACAATCAGCTCTTTTGTCTTACTGACGTTGAGTGCCAGGAGTTGGTGTTTGAGCTATGCCTAGTCACACAGTCATGTGTATACAGAGAGCAGAGCAGTGGGCTAAGCACACACCCCTGATGTGCACCAGTGTTGATCGTCAGCGAGTAGGATATGTTATCACCAATCCACACAGACTGTGGTCTTCTGGTTGGGAAGTGGAGGATCCAATTGCAGAGGAAGGTACAGAAGTCCAGGTTTTGCAACTTCTCAATCAGGATTGTGGGAATGATGGTATTAAATGCTGAGCTGTAGTCAATGAACAGCATCCTGATGTATGTGTTTGTGTTGTCTAAGTGGTCTAAAGCCGTGTGGAGAGCCATTGAGATTGCATCTGCCATTGACCTATTGTGGTGATAGGCAAATTGCAATGGGTCCAGGTCCTTGCTGAGGCAGGAGTTCAGTCTAGTCATGACCAACCTTTCAAAGAGTTTCATCACCGTCAATGTGAGTGCTGCCAGCGATAGTTGTTAAGGCAGTTCACATTATTATTCTTTGGCACTGGTATAATTGTTGTCTTTTTGAAAGCAAGTGGGAACTTCTGCCTGTAGCAGTGAGAGGTTGAAAATGTCCTTGAATACTCCTGCTAGTTGGTTGGCACAGGTTTTCAGACCCTTACCAGGTACTCCATTGGGATCTTCCACCTTGTGAGGGTTCACTCTCTTTAAAGATAGTCTAACATCAGCCTCTGAGACAGAGATCACAGGGTCATCAGGTACAGCAGGGATACTCACAGCTGTAGTTGTGTTCTCCCTTTCAAAGTGTGCATAGAAAGCGTTGAATTCATCTGGTAGTGAAGCATCGCTGCCATTCATACTATTGGGTTTCGCTTTGTAAGAAGTAATGCCTTGCAGACCCTGCCGGAGTTGCCATGCATCTGATATCGCCTCCAACCTTGTTCGAAATTGTCTCTTCGCCCTTGAAATAGCCCTCTGCAAATCATACCTGGTTTTTTGGTACAGGCCTGGGTTGCCAGACTTGAATGCCACAGATCTAGCCTTCAGCAGATGACGTACCTCCTGCTTCATCCACGGTTTTGGTTTGGGAATGTACAGTAGGCACACACTCATCCACACAGGTTTTAACTGCAACATTCTCATCCAGGTCCAAAGATGAATTGCTGAATACAGTCCAGACAACCAATTCAAAGCAGTCCTGTAGGCACTACTGTGCTTCCCTTGTCCAAACCTTCTTGGTCCTCACTGCTGGTGCTGCAGTCTTCAGTCTCTGCCTTTACTCGGGGAGTAGAAGTACTGCTTGAAACCATGGATGAACAGAGAGCCAATCTCTACTGGTCCAGGCCTGTAAAGTGTAAATTGGATGACCTTGACCTATCCAGGAAATTCATTATAACTTTTATAAAGCAATCTGAGATGCCAAGAGACAATAGCAGTGCAAACATGAGTCCCAGATAAGCTGTCAGTTGTGGCAAGGCTTGCATGCTGTAATGAACTACAACTGATCCTGAGAGAGAACCTGCAGAAAGTATGTGTGGCCCAGCTAGAGTCCTCAGCTACTGTATATCCTGCAAGAATCAGCTAGTGGAAGGAAGTACTTGTGGATAGTTTTAACCTCTCCCTTTTCTAATCTGAGATTCCCACCAGCTTTAAGATCACTACCACTCTAGTGCCAACAAAAATGGTGACATACCTTAATTACTGTTGCCTGGTGTCTCCGAGAGCCACCATTATGAAATGCTTCAAGAGGTTGGTCACAACACATATCACCTTCAGCCTCCTAGGCAACTTTGACCCACTGTAATTTGCTTACTGCTGAAACAGACAAAGCCAGGATCACAGAGAATGCCATCTTCCTGGCCCTACACTCATCTCTAGAGCATCTTGATAACAAAGACAACTTTGTCATAGTCACAAGGCCTTCAATACCATAGTTCCAAATAAACTCATCTACAGGCTCCTCTCCTGAACCTAGGACTTGCACTTCAATTTGCAAGTGGATCTTTGACTTCCTAACCAATGGACTGCAATCTGTAAAGATAAGCTGTAACACCTTCACCACAATTATCCTCGGCGCTGGTGTCCCACAAGTTCTCAGCCCCTCACTATAGTCTCTTTGCACCCATGACTGTGTGGCCTAATTCTTCTCCAGCTACAAGTTCACAAATGACACCACCAGTGAGCCAGATGCGAAATACTGACAAGACGGAGTACAGGCTGATGAAGGAGAACCTACTTTCATGGTGTTAAGATCACTGTTCTCTTAGAACTTGGAACATTGAGCACAGTGCAAGTCCTTCGGCCCATGTTGTGCTGACGTTTTAACCTACTCTAGAATTAATCATGAGTCCTGATGAAGGGTTTTGGCCTGAAATGTCAACTATTTATTCTTTTCCATAGATGCTGTTTGGCCTACTGAGTTCCTCCAGCATTTTGTGTGTGTTACCACTTTATCAAAACCAGTCAAAGCACACAGCATGGATTAGATGAAACCAAATGATTATTTAAATTCCAAGTTACCTGAAGCAAAAATGTCTTCATGTCAATTTAATTAATACAGGACTAAGTTCAAGATGCTCACCAGATTTCGGTTGAAAATGCCCATTTATGGATCAGTGCCACTCAGGTTAGATGGCTTCAAGGTATAGTCAATAGACAATGGTAGCCATTTGTTAGGAAGTGGTAATTTTGAAAGATTGCAATGAAAGTCAGTTTCAGCCAATGACCAACTAAGTATGCAAATTTAGCTATTGTGTATCATTCTCCTGTGCCTTTTGTCCAATATTTATGATGTGCCTCAAAAGTAATGTCTGTATGTTTTTTGCATATTTCTTCACCGAGTCACTTCTGTTGTAATTTCTACTTTAAATGTTTCAACAAAACTCTTTCCAATTCATGTTACGTTGTGATTCTGTAATAATAGAGTACTTCTTTTTAAACAATAATTTGTACACCTGCTGTATTGGATACATTATGCAATTTTGACTTTCATACCAGGTTTTATTTTAATTTTTCAGATTTGTTTGTCTGAGGAGTCTATTTTAACAAATTTTACCGATGTTAAAAATAAAACTGCACCTTTATCACAGCCTGCAATATCTCCAAGTCCAGGACAGGTGCTGAAATCTGTTTTTGTACCTAATGTTGGTTGGGCATCCCAGGTATGAATTATTTTATTCTTTTCTCAAAAGAATCAACTGATACTTTGATGTGTAACCACCATCATGAGGAAATGGCTTGATAATTGTTATGTTTGTGAAATTTAAATAATTCAATGATGTAGCAGGTCTTACCTGTTTGCAAAGCCAGATTCTTCTGACTTAGAATAATTGTTATGTTTGAATAATATTTTCAGGGAAAATGTGACATATCCTTAATTTATGCTATTTTCATCGTATTTAAAATTTGGGTTAACATAGGTCCGGAAAATAAAGCAGGCTACTAGTTTGGATAACCTCATACAGTCCACCTGGGTTCTTTCATCCTGCATGTATTTGTTCTCCATCCTGACACCCCCTTTTTCTGAGGGAGCACTGACTTCTTGCCTCCGTCTCCTGTAGAAGAAAACTAGTATTAATAGCTCTCTAACAGCAGATACCATTTTTGAATATTCTATGGAATCTCTATCAATCATATTCATCAATGTATTTCAAATTCAAACCACTTTTGCAAATATATTTTTTCACCTTGCTTTTTCAGGCATTTTTTAGCTTTGATGAATTTAATACAGTGACCATATTTCACCTGATCCTAGTTGCCCAGTGTTACTGCAAGGAATGCTGGCTTCAGTGAATTTCCTGAGGATAGACCCCATGTTTCATTAAGATTGGAATCTAAATCCTTAATATCCTCTTGCAAAAATGCTATCCCCTTCTCACAATTCCTCCGTCTCCACCGCATCTGCTCTCAGGATGAGGCTTTTCATTCCAGGACGAAGGAGATGTCTTCCTTTTTTAAACAAAGGGGCTTCCCTTCTTCCACCATCAACTCTGCTCTCAAACGCATCTCTCCCATTTCCCGCACATTTGCCCTCACCCCATTCGGGATAGGGTTCCCCTTGTTCTCTGCTACCACCCCACCAGCCTCCAGGTCCAACGTATAATTCTCCGTAACTTCCGCCACCTCCAACGGGATCCCACTACCAAGCACATCTTTCCCTCCCCCCCTTTCTGCTTTCTGCAGGGATCGCTCCCTAAGAGACTCCCTTGTCCACTCATCCCCCCCCCCCCCCCCCAACATCCCTTTCCACTGATCTCCCTCCTGGCACTTACCCTTGTAAGTAGAACAAGTGCTACACCTGCCCTTACACTTCCTCCCTCACCACCATTCAGGGCCCCAGACAGTCCTTCCAGGTGAGGCGACACTTCACCCGTGAGTCGGCTGGTGTGGTATACTGTGTCCAGTGCTCCCGGTGTGGCCTTTTATATATTGGTGAGACCCGACACAGACTGGGAGACCGTTTCGCTGAACACCTACGCTTGGTCCGCCAGAGAAAGCAGGATCTCCCAATGGCCACACATTTTAATTCCACGTCCCATTCCCATTCTGATATGTCTATCCATGGCCTCCTCTACTGTCAAGATGAATCCACACTCAGGTTGGAGGAACAACATCTTGTATACCGGCTGGGTAGCCTCCAACCTGATGGCATGAACATTGACTTCTCTAACTTCCATTAATGCCCCTCCTCCCCTTCTTACCCCATCCCTGACATATTTAGTTTTTTTTTCTCTCTCTCTGCCTGTTCTCCATCTCCCTCTGGTGCTTCCCCCACCCCCTTTCTTTCTCCCGAGGCCCGCCCCATGATCCTTTCCCTTCTGCAGCTCTGTGTCACTTTTGCCAATCACCTTTCCAGCTCTTAGCTTCATCCCACCCCCTCCGGTCTTCTCATATCATTTCGCCTTTCCCCCTCCCCCCACTACTACCATTCAACAGACACCTTGAGCTCCTGTCTTGGGATTTCTCCAGTACCCTTCCTAGTTATCTCCCCTCTTCACATTGTCCTGATGCAGGGTTTTGACCTAAAACATCAAAAGTTCCTTTCCTCCCACAGATACTGTTTCAGTTCTTCCAGCAATCTATTGGTTGCTGCAGATTTCAGTGACTAATAAGATGATAATAAGATTAATAATCTCATCTTTAAGCCTGAGCATTTCTCAAAGGGACTACTAGTTTAAGGCCACAGACTATATTTATTGCATCACTCTGCAGAGCCACTTGTACAAAAAGAAACTGAGGGCCAAACCAGAATAAACTATTAATAACAATGGGGGGAGAAAACTGATGTATGGTTAGGCAACCATTATTGGGGGTTGAGTCTAAAAGTGACCACTAAAATTTTTTAATTAAATAAAGTACTTTTCCAAACACTTGTTTCCCATTTATTATACATGAAGAACAAAAGGCATTTAATACTAAATATGTATAAGTACTGTACTTTTTTGAGATTTACTCAAATAGCAGTCATTAATTTTAAGCTATTTGTTAGAATACAAGCAAGAATCAGGGCCTAAAATTAATGTTTGCTAATTCCTTATTTGATAGCTCAACAACGGAGAAGTCTGGGTTCAATTTAATGATGGTTCTCAGCTCCTGGTTCAAGCTGGTGTTGCAGCTGTCATTTACACATCTCCTCAGGGCCAATCAATCAGGTAAGTAAATTTTCTGATGTGGCACATACTACTATCCACTCTCCTAATTATAGAATAGCATAGAACCTTGTGCAAAAATAAAAGTTTAACTCATATCTGCGTGTTCGTCTATCGTCGTCGGTGCTTGATTAGGATTGAAGTGAGGGAGAGTTGCACAGCGTCAGCCTCACTCTCTCTTCCCAATTCCCATCTGGATCGAGTGGCAAGACAAGAGTCAAGACAGCTGGAGATGGGACTAGGCACAGTAGATGACCAGGACATCTTCTGTGTCTAGTCATGTTCTGTGCGTTTCACAATGCTTACAGAGACTGCCTTCTTGACTGTTGTACCTTCCATTGGTCTCATCCGCTCAGTCCACCGGAGTCTGTCTTCACATGCTGGGATAGACAACTCCCTATCTCACCAAAGGTTAGAGACCTGTCGGCTACCCTCAACTGGTTTAGCCGGCTTGTCAAAGCCATTTCCCGGGGTGCAGCCGCTGTTACATGCAAACAGCTACAGGGAGCCACAGGTGTGAGAGCTGTGTGCCAGGTGGGGACCAAAGGTGGACAAACCGCCTTGAAAAGGACACAACATATTCCCCTACCAGAGGTGCTACCCCTCCCTGATACCCCATACATCCCTCAGATATCTACGATTGAGTGGAAATACTTCTCAATATGAATTGAGAACTGGTTGGTGGTGTAACCACCGGACTTCGAGGCAAGTGGTCCCGAGTTCGAATCTGGCTGGCTCCTTGCACACTTTCCATCCATGCTGGGTTGAGAGTCCAGCTAGCAGCTTGGCCTCGCTTAAAAAATGTCAAATGCTACAGAAACAGCAAAGATGTGTGCCACAAGGCATGAAGAAACAACATGAATTGATAACTTGGTTGAAATAAATTAAAATATTAATAATTATACCCATACTACATATTTACTATATACTCCAGGTGCAGCTTTTGTATATGGGGTGGTATAGTATAATGGGGGTAACAAAAGGCTCAGATCTTTTGGGAACATGTTTAGTATCAACTTGAGTTATTTGCTCATTTCAAATGGTATCAAGTTGCCATATTGAAAACTGCTTTTATGTGAAACTTGTGTGAAAACATTACTTATTCCTATCAAATCTTTTAGAACCATTGAAGTTGGTGAAAACCTACTCTAAAGAACAGTAGCTATATATTTATGAAGTTTAAAAGACTAAATGTTGTAAAGATTCTGTGGAAGTGGATGAGTAACTGTCCTTCAATGTAGTTGCTTTAAGAAAGTGGATTTGTATATTTTTTGAATATTATGAATATTGTTCTGAGTAGTGAAATCTTTGCAGTTGAAAGAAATGAGGCACAAAACTATCGCACAAGATTTGCTGTTCTTCCAGCATATGGTCAAGATAACAAGAGTGAAGAGAGATTATGACACTGTACTTTTTATTTTCACACTTTCAATTTTATTCTATATTTGTGCTATGCTTGAAATCTACCATTTGTAAAAGGCTTTATCTCTCTAAATACAGAAACAATGAATAATGTATTTCACAATTGCATTTTTAACTTAATGGAAGCAAGATTGTTTAGATTTGTATGTATTCATTATAAAATTTGCTACAATTAAAATGTTTGTTTTTATAGGTATGGGCAGAATGAGATGATTCCAGATCATGTAAAAGGGAAGCTACAGTGCCTCTCATCAATCCTAGGAATGCTGGCAAATCAGACAAGTCAACATAGATTCCAATGACACATGTATATATAATCTGTCAAATTGACAATATTTTCTTACATTTTTGTATATTTGTGAATGTTTGTTTTCAGTAATGTTCGTAAGTTACTACCTCTTTCCCTTGACACCTGAATAATAGCAGTCAGAGTTAAAGCTGAAAAAGATGTTTGTTTAATGTAGCACTTGTAAATGCTGTATCTGAAGCTGTAAATAATTATGTATTTATTATAATTTCTTTTGAGATTTTTTATTTTTTCTATTCGTATCTAAGTTGAGTAAATATAATGCATTGATAAGAGTTGAAATGGGCATATTGTAGATGTGTATTTAACTGTATAGAAGGGTTTGCACAATTTATAAAAAAACATGTATTTTCTGTAAGACAATTTTATATATAATTTGTGCATTTTAGAACTGCACTGTAATTTCATTACCTGACTTTGTTAGCAACAAAACACTGCTTCCATCATGGAGTGGGGCATTGAACTTCATGAAGTGTTTGTATCCTTCATTCTAAGATGACTGTTCACACAAAAACAAAATCTCTAGACTAAATTTGAAATTCTGCTAAGCCATATGTTCCAGTATTTTGATAAGTTATAAAGTATATTGTCCAAATCAGCCACACTACCTTTAGCCCCACATTTTAAGATTTTAAACTTAAGTAATTATTGGTTTTAATTCCCCAAGTCCAAGCTTGGTCTACAATTAAGTTCATTTTAAATTAGTACTTAATTGTTGAAAAGATTATGAATTACCTTGCAGGAAAATGAGTAACAATTGTTAATGAGACAACTTAGTCAAAAAATATTGAAAACTGATTTGGATTGTAATCTACTGCTTAGTATATATGTAAATTATGTATATTTAAATAACAAAACTTGCTGTCCATTATTGACTGTTCTAATATATTATGTGTATTGGTGCTTTAATACTAGTTTGTTTTTTTTATATATAAGTTTTTCCTAATTTGTTTTTCCTTAAAAGATGTCTCTCCTTGCTAGCAGAAAGAAATCTTGCAACTAGCAGCATGTATTTCCAGTTTTACTTGTCATTAAATAAATTTGAAAAGTTCCTGCAATATTTTCAAAAGAAATAATGTGTAAAGACAGAACAAGCATTCTGTTCAAGTTCTAATTATTGAAATGGCAATGAAGTGTTTTAATACCAAATATCAGTTGTTCGGATGCTAATAGTTAACAATTACTTTTCTTTTGCATTAAGGCACTAACATCCAGACCGCAACCAGTACGTAATTCCTATGAGCTTTGGGTATTTCAACAAATTTGATTGCACCATCTCCCAAAATAGATAGTTCTAGCACTGGGGATATTAATCTAAATTGGAAACCTTAAATAACTTTTATTATCCCAAAGGCAACCAACAGTGGCATCCAAGATTTGTTAACCAATCTTAAAACGGGATTAAATCTCAGACCTTCAGAATGATTTTGCTTGCTGGGTTTAACCATTTTGACACTAACTGAAGTTTAAAAAAAAATGCACTTCATTCTCAAATCAAAGCTTAGATTTAATTTTATTACAAAGTTTAATATTTCAATATGTTCATTTTTGAGAACTGTCAATTGGCTAAATATTCTTACCACACTTTATAAAATTCTTTTGATATGAAATGTTAATTTAATTATTTGACATACCACCTGCATATTTCCAGCATTTTCTATTTACTTCTGATTTAGCATCAGCAGTCTTTTTCTAACTTTCATTGTCCTGCCATTTTAAAATAAAAGTTAGTAACATTTAAATTTAGAAATTGTACATAATTTATAGAAGAATAAAGGTCAGTCAGAATGTTAATGTGCTAGCATTGATATTACTCCAATATGTTAGTCTTGGATAAACTATAGCTCTTGTTTTGAACATGGAGGCAGCTAGTTGGGAAGAGTGCATAAAAAGCTGAGACTTGAGAGAGCTTTTATAGAAAGATTGCCAATTTTTAAAAATGTTTTATTTCCAGGATGAACAGGTATAGATTTGAAACAAAACAAATGCTGAAAACAGCAGGTTGTGCAGTATTTGTGGAAAGAAAAAGAGTTAATATTTAGTCTGTTCACATTGAAACCTTAATCTCGTTTCTCTGACCTGAGATTTTCCAGTACTTTTAACTTTTGTTTCTGTTTTCCAGCATCAATTATTTTTTTCTTTTTTCAGTATATGGGTTTAATTAGCAAGTGCAATATTAAATGTACATTTACTTTGCTGTAAAAATAAAGCAGCTTAACATATTTGGCTTTGACTCTTTAAATTTGTATGCCCTACATTCTAAGAGGTTGAAAAATACTGTACAAAACAATATCTGGTACAAACAACTAAAGTCATATTGATTAAGGTTAACGTTAGGCTTAGGTTGTTTCATGGGCATGAATGATGCCTCTGAGCCAGTCATTTAGAATGAATTTAACAGTTACAGTACAGTTAGTTGTGCACTTAATTGAGAATGTAAAGGGCATTTTTTTTAAAAATGATTGATAGCTAGCAAAAGGCTGGAAGTTGAGTGTTTCAAACAAAATGCAAATGATTCACATATCATGGGAAATCTGACATTGAGAAGCTATATCCATCAGTTTCTACTGCATAATCCAGTGTTTGCTTGCTGGTAGCAACTGAGATGACTAAATACTGCTATTCCAGAGCTGTCCCCACCTCCTTGTTTAGCCTTGACCAGCAATTAGCAGCCTCCAACCATAATTTTCTCCCTGTATTCAGGAGTGCTAGCTCCTGACAAGTGCATTTGAAGATATTTTTAACCATTAGTTTCCACAACCTTTGGACTCATCACTTCATGTTCTCAATATTTTGTATTTGCACAGTTTGTTGTCTTTTGCACACTGGTTGTCTGCAAGCTATCTTTAATTGATTCTGTTATGGTAATTGGATTTATTGAGTATTCCAGCAAGAAATAGAATCTCTAGGTTGTATAATATGACATGTTTAATATAAACTAAACATAATAAATTCATTTTGAGCTTTAGGCAGCATTCACAACAGCAGGAAAAAGAACCTTGTCTCCATATAACTGAGCTATGTACACATTCAATTTCTGATTATCCAATACACAAAGGATTGGATAAAATCCTTACATTAAAATCAATTTTTCACTTACTGCTACCGTGCACCTACCTGCTTGGCTGGTGTTTTAAGTTGTAACGAAGTTGAGCATAGCTGGGCTTAAATGCATATTTGATTAACTTTTATGGGAGGGTGAGTGTCTAAATTTTACAGCAAAATAAAACCCTTTCAGCATTGGATATACTGTACATATAGCAAACATGCACCAAGCATACCTCTTTCACATTGACTTAATAAATCACCCATAGACTGAAAGGATAACTTTCTTTTCCCGTTATGAATGTGAAGCAACTCTTAGGGGCCGAAGGGTACAAAGTCGCCCCCTCCTTTTTGAGAATCGCAAGATCGCTATTAATTCGGGTCTGAGACCCAGGAAATGAGAGAGAGACGTCCAGAATACACAAGGTTTGGAATGTGTCCTGACCTCAGCGAAACGGAACCACTGATAACGGCCATTGTCTCTTGGAGAAGGAATTGTGTATTGAGTACTGTACTATTCATTGAAACCCCTCAGGGGACAACCAGAGTGGTCTGGTTGAGGGATTGCATCATCCCAACCTGATTGACAGCTGAGACTCCGTGAGTAAGGATAAAAGAGGGTCTGGGGAACAACCCCTTTAGACACACCAGGAGAAACGCTGGAGATCCAGTGTCAGCGTTTTACAGCAAAAGTCGGTGGGGGGTTGTGTGCGTCCTCCCTTGCCAGGGTGGCGGGCTCATCACAGAAGAACAGTTTAGCTAAAGGAGAGGCCACGACAACGAGATGCCTGACGGATCGAAATCATAAAAGG
Source organism: Hemitrygon akajei (assembly GCF_048418815.1). NCBI lineage: Eukaryota > Metazoa > Chordata > Chondrichthyes > Myliobatiformes > Dasyatidae > Hemitrygon > Hemitrygon akajei. Next base: position 68,168,805 of record NC_133127.1, on the reverse strand, counting down.
AAAGCCAGCAAGTTTTTCTCCAAATCTCTCTCTCTCCAACCATTGCAACACAGCGGTCCCCAACGGCTGCAGCCTGCATGAACTGAGTGAACTTTATATTTCCATCGGACAATACATTATCCCCTAGACAACGACAGAGCTTATTTCTTATTGATTATTATTATACCCGCACTTTTAGATTTAGTAATGACGACATATTATCTGTATATTTGCATTGATATTATTTTTGTGCATTTTTACTAATAAATACTGTTAAAAATAGTATCATCAGACTTCAACGGACGTCTCCATCTTTGCTGGTAAGTGACCCAGTTACGGGGTTCGTAACACCCCACACAAAAATAAAGCTCAAAATATTCCTATATTTGTTAACTCAAAATTAGGTTTTAAAAATATATCATATTAACATCAGAATTATATACAGCAGAATGTGAATAGTGTTGATTTAGAACAAAGTCAAGTAAATTATATGTTTAGAAAGAGCAGTTATAGTTAAACCCCATAACTATTAGCTTCAGTAGATAAAAAATTATAAAGTGCAATTTAATTTTGTTCTCAGGTAAAATCCATAATTTTGTTTTGCACTCCTTAAAGTTAATCATCGTTGTAGGGTCAGAGACCGGACTGAAAACCCTACGAGTCTTTTATACATTAGTACAATAAGTATTGTAGCTGCCATCACCATCCCACATAGGGGGCCAAATGTCCACCGAGGTCCATAACGAGGATAAACCTGCCCAACAAAAGCTGGTCCAAGTGTGCGTGCTCCACTTCCAGAGGCTGTTAGCCAGCCCATATATATACCCTAAAAAGTTAAAAATAAGAGGTTGAGATACTGTGTGCTTTTGTACAAAATTTAACCACAATTGTTTTAAAACTCTTCCCCACTTTAAAATTATAAAAATGATAGTAATCACATGGGAAATAAGTAGAACTACCAATCTGCAGCTCAAATTTTTACTCAGTCGTCAATAGTGGCAATTTTAAATAAAAGCAATCATGTTTTCTTCGAAATTATCAGGCAAACATGCAGCAACTGAGGAGATAATTTGGAGAAATTGCTGGCTCTGTTGCGCTTGACAACTGTAGTCTATTTTCAGCTGAAACATGCATTTTTCTTCGTTGATGCTAATTAACCCAAAGTAATAAAATTAAAGCCTCACTGATCTGAAAGAAACTCAGCAATAAAATACAAGTGAAGTCAAATTTCCTTGTTCCTATCCTAAATACCTGGATACCATAAAGGTTCCAAGCAATTTACATTTGGAAATCGTCTCAACAAAATCACCCCTTTCCCCAAGGCAGAATGGGTGTGTTGACATTCCCATTGTAGATACTAAAATGTTTATCCTTCATGGTGAAACAATCTCCTTTTCCTTTCTTGCCATCTTTCTCCATTAAACAATAAGCTACAGCCTGCAGCTCAATACTCCCACCGCCCCAGTCAAGGGGTTAAGATCTCAGTTTGAACCTTTCGTATACTTCTGTTTTGTGGATATTCCATGTATCTGCTTGATGCTCCTACACGTCACAGATGATTTTGATTCACAAAATCTTTTACTTCTCTGCACTCTAATTTCTTATCTCCCTTTCATAACCTCTCTACTATAGCACCTATCTCACCACTTGAATTCTCCATTGCACACAATGTGTCCTGACGAAGGGTCTCGGCCTGAAACGTCGACAGCGTGTCCTGACGAAGGGTCTCGGCCCGAAACATCGACAGCACTTCTCCCTATAGATGCTGCCTGGCCTGCTGCGGTCCACTAGCATTTTGTGTGTGTTGCTTGAATTTCCAGCATCTGCAGATTTCCTTGTGTGCACCATTTTAGTTTTCTTTTGATACAATTTATGAAACCCAAGGCTAAAGATCCTGCATTAAATAAACTAAACTCAAAAAATCATCGGCAATTGTAAAGACATCTTTCTCTCAAAAGAAACATTTGACCCAAATTTTCTTTCCAAAATGGCAATTTTTAAATGTTGTTTATAGCATCTGTATGCTACTCTTTAGCTAACAAGTTCCACCCTGCTCCTGCAGAGTGGTCTAACATACACAAACCTTTTGATTTCACCATGCTGCCTCAAAACAACAAATTTCATATCATACAAGTGTCAGTGGTAATAAATCTGAACTAGCTTTTATTAGTATTTATTGGAAAACTGTGCAGTTGTTCCATTTAAGAGAAACAAGACACAGGCAACCTAATTGTTAGTAACAGAAAATTACTAAATTCTAGAACTAAGCCTTGAAAATTTCTCCAAACCAGAGTAATGTAATCACATGGGAAATAAGTAGAACCAATGTAATCTCTATGTTTTATCTAGCATATCTGACGGCTTTAATCAATTCCTTAAATATTTCAGAGGATGAGATATCGCTTACATATTTTGTTAGTGTGTGACTCATGGTATAATCATACAAATCTGTGATGGTTCCAAAACAATTTATAGTTTAAAAAATCATACAATAGAAACAGTACTGATCAACACCTCTTTCTAATGTAATGATAAACTTAAGTGCATTTAGGTTTTAGAGGAGATCTATCAGAAAGCTATCTAGAGGCTAATATTAAAAAAGATTGCACAAACTATTTTATTCCCTGTAAACTAGATGGTTAAAGGCCGGATTAAACACCATTTGCCATTTTTCTGCCCACATTTCCAAGTGGGCTGTACACTACTAAATCCTTTGACAATCTTCCTCACTATCCACAACTCCACTAATTTTTGTGTAGTTTGCAAACTCACCAATAAGCCACCAACATTTTTGTCCAAGTCATTTTATATCACATTCCACAGAGGTCCCAGTACTGATCCTTGCAGAACACCACAACTCATAAACCTCTAGTCAGAATAACATCCCATCCCTAAAAGGTCCGTATTTTTCCAGATGTGAGCGGTTCTTATCCGAAGATCTTCTCCAATAACTTACCTACCACTGATGTAAGGCTCACTAGTTTGTCCTGCTTTGTCTCAATTGTTCTTGAACAGAGGAAGTGAATTCTGAACATATATCCAAGGTGGACTTAACCAACAAAAGCAGCCTAATACTGTTGTAATTAGTCTTTCCCCAATTTAGCGCTCACCTCCACAGTCCCCCAAAGCCCAATCTTACCATTATCCATAACCATCAGAAAACCTGCAGTCACTGTTCTCACTGAAACACCGATCACCTCGCCAGGCTCATTTCCCAACACAAGGTTTAATATGGTCCCTCCTCTGTTGGATCATCAACATATTATTCTATGAAACCCTCCTGTATGCATTACACACATACATTATAATTATTGAAGTTATAATTTAAATTATCATCTATGTCTCTCTACTACCAAAGCAGTCCCAGTTAATATTGAACCTGTCCCTTTGTTCATAAGCCCATATCACTTGTGGAACTAAGTGTTAGAATAACTGACGAGCAGCTAAATCAATGTTTTTTTAAAACATGTAAATAGATGTAATGTTGGCCCTTTAAGATACATTGTTGGTTTAAAAACTGTCATTGAATTAAGAGACTGAGGAAATTTGAAAACTGAAAATCATAAACTACCAAATATGATACATAGTTACATCTTTCTTACCTGGGGCTTTGGTCCTAAAACTTTAGAATACAAGGTGTAGGATATAACATTACAGACAGGGTATCCAACTCCGATTAGAATAACAGATACGATGTATTGAGCTAGATGGATAATAGGTATATGTTGACACCATTCTTGCTGCACAGGGCAACCTACTGCATCGACACTGTGTGAAGACCGTATTAAGAAATTCCATGCAACTATGGAAGATTCACCATATATTATGTCAGCAGAACTGTAGTTGGAACCATTCTTAATCTCTGAAAATAACAGCAAAAATGTTAGGATATTGATTTGCATTACATGAACTTAGCTGTCTTTTACTATTCATGGCAAGGTGATGAATCCAGTCAAACTTTTCTCCTCTCATGAAGTCACCCAAACTGCTCAGCTAAGAGTAAACCATATTCCTGTAGATCTTTATTCACATATAGGTCAGATCATGTAAGGATGGCAGGATTTCCTCACTGATTAAGCACATGGGCTTTTACAACTCAGAAGATTAATCTTTACCAGGACTGATTGACCTTTTATTTTTCATCCAAATTATGAATTAAATTTAAATTCCACAGCTACCCAGGTGGGATTAAATTGGGTATCTGAATTCTCCATACAAGCCTCTAGTTTACTGCCCTAGTTGCTTGAGCAGGGCATCACCACCAAAATTCAACCCTGCAGTTGTGGATGGTTGTGAGCAACTTAATATTAATAGCAGGGAAAGGCTCATTGAAAATCTCCATCATCAAGTGTAAAAGACAAGCTGAAGCACTTACAACAACACACACAAAATGCTGGTAGAACACAGCAGGCTAGGCAGCACCTGCAGATTTCCTCGTGTTTGCTCTGAAGCACTTACAACTATTTTTAACTATAAGTATCTAATCAATGTTCAATCCAGATGTCCTTCAGAGGCTTCTGCCATAACAGCAATTTCATAACAGCCTGTCAATATTTATCCCTGAGAAATATCAGGTGGTTGAGTGCTTCCCAACAAACACAACATGCTTGAATCTGCCTGCCAAGCTTAACTGGCAATTTCTCAGCTGTGCTCTAACACTGAATTTCTCAAGATCTCAAAATTGTATCCAGCATGTTCAGAAGTTACTAAAGGAAATCTAGTTCCTGATTTCAGATCAAACCCATTTTTAAAACCAATTTAAAAATGTGCATTAAAAATTATTTTTAATTTCAAATTTGTGTTTTTGAAAATTTTCTGTACACCACAAACATTTAAAAGTTTGACAATGGCAAAACACAGGTACCACCAGACTGAAGACTAAACTTACCTGTCCACTGAATTTGTGGATACTGATTTCCCCATGGTAACAAAATAAAGAAGCCAACAAAAATGATAACAAATCCTTTAAGCAGCAATAGACGATCCTCAAGTCTTTAAAAAAAAAACAAATGGATTTTTGTAATAAGTGTAAATTCAGAAGTTAACTCCAATACTTTCATAATATATCGTATATTTTTACCTTTTTGAAAGAATTTTTGTTGTCATAAAAACAACAATGGACTCTACACCAACACCCACCAGCAGAAGCCCATTGTAGAGGACAGCCTGCTTACCAGTCCATGCATACATGTCCATGGTTAATGGGGTGGCTATGCTGCAAAGAAATTTTAAAAATGATCTTCAAGCTACTGGACTATGACAATATTTAATTATGTATTACATGCAAACAATCTTTAAAATACAATGTTTTTAGTTGTACATTAATTTACAATATTGCTCATGATCATTGATTCATTACCTTAAGAATTATAACAGAGGGTTATAATCAATAGTCACATAAGTTGCCTCTTTGTTACCTCTCTGAGAGCTTATTCCAGTATTTTCAAGACATATCATATTGATGAGCAAAAGCCAAACTGCTTAAGAAACTCAGTGGGTCCCCCCACCAGGGAAAAGGTAATTCTGGATTGGGTGTTGTGTAATGAACTAGATTTGATTAGGAAGCTTAAGGTAAACAAAACCCTTAGGAGGCAGTGACCATAATATGATAGAATTCACCCTGCAGTTTGAGAGGGAGAGACTAAAATCAGGTGTAGTTATTACAGTGGAGTAAAAGGAACTACAGAGACATACAAGAGGAACTGGCCAAAGTTGATTGGAAGGGGTCTCTAGCAAGGACGAAGGTAGAACAGAAGTGGCTGGAGTTTCTGGGAGGAATTCAGAAGGTGCAGGATAGATTCATTCAAAGAAAAAAGTATTCTAAACAGAGGATGAGGCAACCGTAGCTGACAAGGGAAGTCAAAGGCAGCATAAAAGCAAATGAGTGGGCATGTAATATAGAAAAAAATTGTGGGGCACTTAAACAACAGAAGGCAACTGAAGAGCAATAAAGAGGAAAAGGATGAAATATGAAGGTAAGCTAGCCAATAATATAAAAGAAGATACTAAAAGTCTTCACAGATATACTATATAAAAGGTAAAATAAGATGAGAGTGGATATCAGACTGCAGGAAAATGAGGCTGGAGAGGTAGTAATGGGGGACAAAGAAACAAAGGATGCACTCAATTGTTGGGGTATTTGCAAGCACATGATAAAATAAGCCAAAGTAGGCATGGTTTCCTTAAAGGGAAATCTTGCCAGACTAATCTGTTGGAATTATTTGAGGAAATAACAAGCAGGATAGACAAAGGAGAGTCAGTGGATGTTGCTAACTTAAATTTCAGAAGGCTTTTGACAAAGTGCTGCAAGTGAGGCTGCAATACAAGATAAGAGCCCATAGTATTACAGGAAAAATACTAGCAAAGATAGAAGTTTGGCAAAGAGTGGGAATAAAGGGGGCCTTTTCTGATAGGCTGCTTGTTATTAGTGGCATGCCACAGGGATCGGAGTTCGGACCACTTCTTTTCATGTTACATGGCAATGATTTGGATGAAGGAATTGATGACCTTGTGGCCAAGTTAGCAGATGATACAAAGATACACTCAGTGGCCACTTTATTAGATACTGCCTAGACGTAATAAAGTGCCCACTGATTGCATGTTCACGGTCTTTTGCTGCTGTGAGCCCATCCACTTGAAAGTTCAACATGTTTTGCATTGTTCTGCACAGCACTGTTGTAACACACAGTTACCTGAGTTACTGTCGCCTTCCTGTCAGCTTGAACCAATACGGCCATTCTCTTCTGGCCTCTCTCATTAACCAGGCATTTTTGCCCATAAAACTCCTGCTCACTAGATGTTTTTTGCCCTACGCTACAGTCCGATTGGACGTGAAAATCCCAAGAGATCAGCCACTTCTGAGACACTTAAACCACCCGTCTGGCACCAATCAAATCATGGTCAAAATCAAACACGAGGAAATCTGCAGATGCTGGAAATTCAAACAACACACACAAAATGCTGGTGGAACGCAGCAGGCCAGGCAGCATCAATAGGAAGAAGCACTGTTGATGTTTCGGGCTGAGACCCTTTGTCAGGACTAACTGAAAAAGATAGTAAGAAATTTGAAAGTAGGAGGGGGAGGGGGAAATCTGAAATGATAGGAGAAGACAGGAGCGGGTAGGGTGAAGCCAAGAGCTGAAAAGGGATACAGAGCTGGAGAAGGGAAAGGATCATTGGATGGCTCTCCTCCCTTTACAATTGTATGATCTTTTCCCTTTTCCAGCTCTGTATCCCTTTTGCCAATCACCTTTCCAGCTCTTAGCTTCACCCCACCCCCTCCTGTCTTCTCCTATCATTTCAGATTTCCCCTTCCCCCTCCTACTTTCAAATCTCTTACTATCTTTCCTTTCAGTTAGTCCTGACAAAGGGTCTCGGCCCAAAATGTCGACAGTGCTTCTTCCTGTAGATGCTGCCTGGCCTGCTGTGTTCCACCAGCATTTTGAGATGGTCAAAGTCGCTTAGATCACATTTCTTCCCCATTCTGATGTTTTGTCTGAGCAATAGCTGAATCTCTTGGCATGTGTGCATGCTTTTATGCATTGAGTTGTTGCCACAAGTTTGGCTGATTAGATTTTGCATTAACAAGCAGGTGTATGAGTGTATGTAAAGTGACATTGAGTGTAGGTGGAGGGGCAGGTAGTGTTGATGAAGCAGGGGGTGCTCTGCAAAAGGACTTGGATTAGGAGAAAGGGCAAAGCAGCAGCAGATGGAATACAGTGTAGGGAATTGTATGGTTGTGCACTTTGGCAGAAGGAATAAAAGGTGTAACCATTTTCTAAACAGGGAGCAAATTTCAGAAATCAGAGGTACAAAGGGACTTGGAGTCCTCCTCCAGGAGTCCCTAAAGGTTAACTATTAGGTTGAGTCGGTGGTAAAGGAAGGCAAATACAATGTTAGCATTCATTTCAAGAAGATTAGTATATAAAAGCAAAGATATAATGCTGAGGCTTTATGACACATTAGTCAGACTGCACTTCTAGCATTGAGAGTAGTTTTGGATTTGTGAAAATTATCCCAGGAAGAAAAGAGATAATGTATGAGAAGTGTTTGATGGCTCGGGGGCCCGTACTCACTGGAGTTCAGAAGAATGCAGGGATCTCAGAATAAAGGGCGTCCTTTTAGAATAGAGATTAGGCGGGATTTCTTCAACCAGAGAATGGTGAATCTGTGGAACTCATTGCCACAGGCGGCTGAGGAGGTCATCTCATTAAGTATATCAAGGCAGAGGTTGACAGATTTTTGATTAGTCAAGGCATCAAGGGATGTAAGAAGGCAGAAAATTGGGGCTGAAAGGGAAAATGGATCAGCCATGATGAAATGGCAGAGCAGACTTGATGGGCCAAATGGCCTATTTCTGCTCCTTTATTTTATGGTCTTATCTCATTGAAACCTATTGAATATTGAAAAGCCTATAGAGTGGATATGGAGAGGTGGTTTTCTACGGTGGGGGAGTCTAGGACCAGAGGGCACAGCCTCAAAATATAAGGATGTTACTTCAGAACAGAGATGAGGGGGAATTTCTTTAGCCAAATGGTGGTGAATCTGTGGAATTCACTGCCACGGATAGCTGTAGAGTCCAGGCCATCAGGCTTACTTAAAGTGAACATTGATAAGTTCTTGATTAGAAAAGGCAAAGGTTATGGGGAGAAGGCAGGAGAATGGGGTTCAGAAGAATAATAAGTCAGCCATAGTGGAATGGTGGAGCAGACTCAATAGGCCAAATGGCCTAATTCTGCTCCTTGTCTTATGAATTGGACAGCATCTGTGGAGACAGAGAGGTAAGTAGATGTTTTTAGGTAGGGTCTCAGCCTAAAAAAGCGACTATCCCTTTGAATCTACACTGAGTCTGCCTGCCTGACCCACCGAGTTCCTCCAGCAGCTGGTGATTTGTTCCATATCCCAGCATCAGCATTCTCCTATGTCTCTATACTTTTTCAGAATCAGAATCAGGTTTATTATCACTGGCATGTGACGTGAAATTTGTTAACTTAGCAGCAGTGCAATGCAATAGATAATATAGGAGAAAAAATAATAAATCAATCAATTTCAGTATACATATACTGAATAAATTTTAAAATGTGCAAAAATCAGAAATACTGTATATTTTTTAAAAAGTGAGGTAGTGTCCAAGGGTTCAATGCCCATTTAGGAATCGGATGGCTATTAGAATTGTTCTTAAGAGTGTGTTAAAGAAAATTAATAGCCTTTCCCACTCTGTCTTGAAGGCACTGACTTCTACTGGCATATGGTTCTATAAGCACCAGGTTCTCTTTGTTACCTTACCAAAATTACATTGTTCATGTATGGTACGCAGGAGCAACTGCAGGCAGGCTATTTAATCCCTTGAAAATCACGTCTAATGTCGTTGTCAACTATCATACAAATTATTAATAATCCAAGCAAGAACACTGGCTAAATTTCACTTCCTAAGTTCTAAGTCACTGAGGCCTGATACCACAGTCTTCCAAGCTGCCTAACAACGTAAACTGTGAACTTAAGTACTTTGAAGCCTTTATTAACCAAAGTTATTTATTTTCTAGTCTTACTAATGGATTTCAAGATAACCAGAAATCATTTTACTAATGAAGTACAACCAGAACCTCCTGGATGCCAAAACTGTACAATAAAGCAAAAACAAAAGTGAAACCCACATCTGACATTGTAGAAAGGTTGGAAGAAAAATGAATTATAGGTGAAGAATTAAAAGGGAACTAGGACAGCAGGATAAAGGCATGACAAAAAACAGTGAAGTAAAATCAAAGGAAATTTTAAAAATGTTTTCTAAATAAATGAACAACAGAAATATAACTTATGAAAGAGGAGGCTTATTCAAGAACAAGCAACCTATCTGGAAAGTTTGATGTGTTAAAATTTTTAACAGATATTTTACGATTGATTTCAAAAAGTGGAGAACTAAGAGGGAAGAATGTGTAATACTTAAAGGAATGAACAGAATAAAGAGATAAAATTGCAGAGGTTATGACAATTGGTTTTCTATACAGTAACAGAGGATAGAAGAACTACTAATGTACTAGAAACAGAAATATTCAGCAAAGAAACAGCTCTTTTGCCCCATCAAGTCCATGCTGGCCATCGACACTAACCCTACATTAATTCTATTGTCTCTTTCCACATGACCCGCCTGATCGCCCAACAAGGTCCTGCCACTAACCTACACCAGGAGCAAGGTATAGTGACCAATTAACCTACCAAACCTCACACTTTTGGAATGTAGAAGGTAACCAGAGCATCCAGAGGAAACTGATACGGTCACAGGGAGAACCTGCAAACTCCAGACAGACAACACCCAAGGTCAGGATTACTGAACCAGAGTCTCTGGAGCTGAATCAGTGGCCCTAGTAGCTGCATTGTTGTGGGGGGAAAAGTGGCAAATTAAGTAATTACAGGCAGTTAGTTTATCTTCAGTGCTCAAAGAATTAATTGAATCTATTGAGACATAGTACAAACTACATTCAGAAAGGCACAGATTACCGGTAATCAAGTTCAGTTTGCATGCATTTGTTAAAACAACACTGTCCGATTAAGGATTGAATTATTTGAGGAAGTAATGAGGAACACTTAGGAGAGAGAGCATTTGAGTCAGCCTATATGGACTTTGGCAAGGCTTTTGATGGAGTCACACAGAGGGCTAGTCGAAAAAAAAGACAGCATATGGGAGTTTAAGCAGAGTGGCAAACTGGATCCAAAGTTGGCTCAGTGACAGGAAACAAGAGGTAACTGAAAAGCAAAATAACAGGAGATTATTGAAAATCTGAAACTAAAACAGCAAGTACTAAAAGTGCTCAGCAAGACAAGAAGCATTGTTCGAGAGAAACAGAAACAGAGTTCCTTTCTTATCAGTGACCTTTCATCACAATCAGAAAAAAAATAGAAATGAAATGTTTTTAAGCCGTAGAAGAGGAGGAGGAGGGGTGGAAAGAATAAAAGGAATATCTGCACTAGAGTGAAGACCAAGAGATTGAATGAGACAAGGGACGGTGGTTTCAACTGAGAAAGTGATGAAGGTTTGTTGATCATAACTAATACATATACACTGACTGCTCCTGCTCCCCACTTACCATGGTTAACTTAGCTATGGACAAACAGTCCAACTGTGGATTACACTTGGTTTAATATCATTGTCAAAATTTAGCAGTTTCAAAGATGAAGTCCTCTGAATAACTAATTTGGCACCACAGCGATTAATTATTAAATGAACTATGGGATAATCAACAGTCAATTTAGCAAGAAAGCACAATGCGGCAAAAAAAATTCAGGAAATTATTTACGTTTCAAAAATGGCAAATGCAAAGAAAATGACGAAAAACAGGATGTTGCACGTTACAACTGCGACCAGATCAATATCCCCATCAGAATTTTCAAGCATCTCCGAAGTTCCTGTAAAATGCAAAGCATGACTCTGTTAGAGCAACATCTATTCACTAAAAGCTGAATTCTGTAGAATTCTCAAAAAGATTTAAATGAGTTACCTTGGATGTTACCATTTATACATTTTGCTCCATTCAACTCATCAACATGGTGTTCCCTGTGGAAAATAATACACATTTAATGCAGATTAGATTTGAATGATAGACAAAAGACAAATTAAAGAAACATAAATTAAGATGATGAAGGGTCTTTGGCCTGAAACATTAATTCTGTTCCCTTTTTCCATGGATACAGCCTGATCTATTGAATGTTTCCTGCATTTTCTGTTTCTATTTTACATTTCCAGCATCTGCAATTTTAGTAGTTAACTATTTAGTTCAATGATCTTTTATCAGAAACTGGAAAAGTTGGAAAGTAAATGTTTCAAGCTGCAAGAACAAAGGGAATGTATGTGATAAGGTAAAGACCAATAGAAAAGGAATGATGGAGACTATTCATCTCAGGCAGCATCACCATCAATTGCACCATTCAGTCATTAACTCTTGGTCTATATCTTTTCAAAGTACATTTATTATCAATGTATACTATAGACAGTCTTGAAATTCACCTCCCTACAGGTAGCCTTTAAACAAAGAACCCAACAGAACCCATTTTAAAAACTGTCAAACATCCAATGTGTAGGAAATAAACCAAAGATTACCAGCCATAAAAGTAAGCAAATAACACTCAGAACTGAAGTTCACGAAAAGTGAGACCACAGCCACAAAGGCAGTCATCACTGCAGTCAACTCAGGAGCCCGTTAGTTACAATCCACAGCCTCAGTTCAGCGCAGAGACGAGTAAAGCCTGCGTGCAGCCAGCTAAACACCAGCCTGTCCCTCATCTCTGGCCCCGACATCCTGACCTTTTCTATCTGTCCTGGTGCTTAAATCAGTCAAACCTCAGGTTGTTCCTTGCTCTCAGACTTGCGCATGGTCCCCACCACCTTGACTCTGCCTCGCCTTGGTTTTGCCACATCGAAATGCCTCCAAGTGCATTCCAGCAATGACCAATCACTGGCACATTCCCCGCTCGCAGGCCCGGACTGTACTGCCTCAATTTGCCCCATACCCACCATGTGGCAACCACCCTGTAACTCTGAGACTTCAGTACACACCACAAAAATGCCAGGTCATACAGGCAGTTCAACAGCTCAACTCTGAAAGTGAAGTTACAAGTTATTGATTGCAGTGATCGTATCCGAGGAAAAGTGTGATCAATGCACTAATTTATTGCTTTGTTTTCTACCAGCAAGTCGTCACTGTGCTTCACCAGTGCCATCTTAAACCAGAGACATTCTTTCTGTTGTCTCCATTGCTCCCACTTCTCTCCAATTTTAAACATAACTGATTTCTAAATTTTCCTAGTTTTGATAAAAGGTCATCACCCCAAACTGTTAACTTTTTCACTCTCCACAGATGCTGCCTAACCTCTGAATATTTCCACCATATTTTATTTTCACTTTAGATCTCCAGTATCTGCAATGGTTTGTCTATTGAGTGCTATCAGGCAGTTTAATTGGGACACCATCAGAAAGTCTGATCATATAGCCACTACTTTTGAGATAAGCTCAGCTGTGGCAAAACTGCAGGATGATAATCAAGAGCAAAGTGCTGATTTGCTTCCTTTTCCTGCCCAACTGTAGTGCACTAAGATCCATTACACAGTAAGATTTGCTACAGCAAGTAAGATCCATTGGAATTAAGTTTTTGCTATCAGCTGCAGAGTAAAAGCATATATGACAGCTAATATTGACATTTCTATTTCTCAAAGTAAACACACCTGCAAGTGAGATTAGCAGCTTGTTGATATTACCATGCTAGTGGGTAATTTCCATTGGGAACAGGGTTGATACAACTAAAACAGAATTGAGTAATATAGGTGCTGAATATCACTCAAAGAAAATTCCTCAGAAATCTGTTAGAAACAAAGTTGGTTCAATACCACTCTGAACAAAACCCAATAAGAAATGTCAACATCAGGTACAGAAAATGTTTTGTTTTAAGTTCTACAAGCAATGGTGATATTTAAATTAATTTTACCATTTTCTGAAGTATTTATTATAACTTACCTGAATACTGCAATAATAAAAATGATGTTTACAATTCCTAGGAAAGCTCCCAGAAAAGCTGGTGCAGTGTACATGTTCAACTCAAGGTCAATCACCTTCCAAGAGACCCCCGTCTGCCCAATGCTTATCATGGCAGTCTGCAAAGCTGAAAAATATTTTTTTTAAAACACACTTCAGAACACTAAACATGCAGATCTCCTCCAAGAGGGCCACAACCTTGTTGTAGGGCTTGGAGGCTTGGTGTGCATCAATGACCCAGAGAGCTATGAGGGCTGGAGTCAGGACCTTGTACTTTGACTCTTGGTGGGGTCACCCATGTCAAACAGTAGAGGCCAGACCTCCGGTCCTCCAGGTTCAGGACTAACAACCCTGACTAGGAAAACAAAATTGTTATGGAAACAGCAATGAAGTTTTCTTCTATATGTGAGTGTGACAGTATTCCTGAGTCTCTACCCAGGATTTACATGACTGAATACTGAAAACCAAGAGGAAGGCCTGACCACCACCAGAGGGGGAGGACCTTCATTGCTGCCCTAAATGCCAGCAGCATAATGGGCAGTAAGTTCATGCACATCTACGTCACTCCATTGTATAATACTGAGTTGTCTACTATATACTGTATCTTGTATGTCCTCTTGCACTTCTCTGAATTTAACTCCACCAATTACTCTCCTGCTCATCTAGCCGTCTATTGGTGCCTCCTGTTCATGTCAATCCAATTTTAAATAAACACCTAACATTTTAATTACAGTCCCAACAATGGATCTGAATGCTTAGATGAAGGGCCTGTACGGGGAGTTGGTGGAATCTGCGGAGAATAAACTGGGGTTAGTGTAGGAATAGTTAAATGGGTGCTTGATGGTCATCACAGAGTCAGCCAGCTTGAAGACTTGTTCCTGTGGTTTTACCTCTCCAAAACATGTACCCTAAATCATTCTAAGTTTGCTCCCATACTCCATTCTTAACCATTTATCACCATACACCCTTTCTTATTTTACAGTAAGGAAAATAGAATTCTTTTAAAATCCAGATCATATCATTCCTCTAAACAAAACATTTTAGAGATGTTAACTTAACATCAGTGGTAGGAAAAATGGAATCTTTTCTGAAAATATGTAGGCAAAGCAAGGCTACAATAGATAAGGGTAATGCAAAAGATCTTGTTTCCTTTGACATTCAAATGACCTTTAATGAACCAATTCTTCAAAAATATAGTCCTAGCATGCAGAGCTAGGATCTAAGTAGTAAAATGGATAGTAAACTGACTACAAACTATAATGTAGAGAAAATATTAAAGGTATTTATTCAGATTGGTGGAAGTAGTAAGTAATTCTCTAGAAGCATAAACTGGTTTTCCACTGTAATGACTTAGGAAGTCTAATTTCAGACTTCAGTTATAATACGCTCAAAGCAGCTGCACAGCTGAAAAACTTTGTGGGCCGAAGGGCCTGTATTGTGCTGTAGGTTTTCTATGTTTCTATAATAAAGCTGAGGAAGACTGCTTCAAAATCCAAGCAAAAGTAATTATCTTGAAGACATGTAAATATAAATGAATTTCTTTATACCCAAATGTGCAGTGTTGCATTTTTGTAGGAAGATTAAGGAAGCAAAATACTCTTTGGAAAATTAAATTCTAAATGAACCAGGGATAATAAGGGATCCATTGGGATATGTATTCCCAAGTATTAAATATAGCAACACAAGTACAAATTGAGCATTTAGTTCCAGAAACTGAAAAACAGATTGTTATGTCAAACATTTAACAGTTTGGTTAGAATATACTGAGTACTGAACAAACTATTGTCTCCATATTACAAACTGGATCCAGAGGTAATAGAAGTAATACAAGAAATTTATTAGTATCAGAACTGAGAGGTTAAAACTACCAGCAAAAACTAAACAGCTACAGCTCTCTTCTTACAGAATCAAATCAAACACAAGTCTTCAACTCTTTGAATGATACACAGTGTTCCTCATGGTCAATCTAAAATAAGGAGTGAGAAATATAACTACTAACAATTCTCAAAGGAACTAAAAATGCAGGGCCTGCTTCAGCATGGAACAGAAACAGCAATTAGAGTAGGTGTATGTAAAGAAGCAGCAGATACACAGATTTATCGGTAGAACCAGAAGATATAGACAGAAGCAAGTTCATTTGGTAAAAAATATTAGAAACTACCAGCTGGGCCAAATGTCTAATGACTGTCCCGACTATTCCATATACAGTAATTCTATTACTTGCACCTAGCTTTCTGTCATCTATCATAATAATTCCTTCCTTGGTGTTATAATTGTAGAGAACCTGTCCTAGGCCCAGCATGTTAGTGCAATAACAAAGGCGGCATGGCAGTGTCTCTACTTCCTTAGGAGTTTGTGAAGATTTAACATGACATCTAAAACTTTGACAAACTTCTATACATCTGTGGTGGAGAGCATATTGACTGGATGCATCACAACCTGGTATGGAAATACTAATGCTCTTGAATGGAAAATCCTACATCACGGGTAAAGCGCTGCCCATCGTTGAGCAGTTCCGGTTAAGATGGTGCTACTGGCTAAACGTGTGCAACAGCTTCTGGTAGTTGTAAAGATAGGAAATCAGACTAAAAGCATCCCTTTTCTCAGGTACCTTTTCTCTGGTAAATTATATTATTGTCACAAACAGTGAAGAGATAAGCAATGGCAAGACGAATTTGGAGGATGAGCCAAGGTAGTTTGTTGCAGTTGGGAGTTCCAATGCCCATAGGGCTGGCCCGGGAGTGAAGCTGGATTACAATGGGTGCCAAAAGAAGTTACAATGCTCGTTCAACAGGCCCGGGTGCAAGGTTAGATTGCTCTGGCTGCTGAGCTGATTTGAAGAGCTTGAGAACCGTTTTGGGCTGGGCAACGGAATCTGGGCTCAGAGCGAGTTGCTGGGCAGCGTGGTCTAGGTTCTAGTGTGAGGTACAATTCACTGTTAAACGCCAGCCCAGATCAGAGGTGAGAGCCGATTTCACTCGCTCTCCGTGATGTTCACGCCTCTCTCAGCACAGTGCCTTTCGCTGTTCCATTGTTGGGATAATTTAAACACCAGCCCAAACAGACTGGGTGATGAGAACCGATTTCACTTGTTCTCTGCAATGGTCATCTTCATGGTGCTGAGTCTATGAAGACTGCCCGGGCTGCTGTGCTCCATGCCTGCTAATATGAAGAACTGATTAGCGAGGCTTTGGTCCTACTCAGGGCTGCTCCAGGGTTTGGAACTGAGGACTCAATTTTGGTTCAGATTGTTGTTCTTCACTTCAATTGTTCGCATGATTTGTGTTTTTTTTGTACATCGAGTGTTGGTCTGTTATATTTTTTATTCTTTTTTAAAATTGGGTTATTTTGGGTTTTTTGGTTGTGGCTACCTGTGAGCAAGCAAATCTCAAGGTTGTACAAGTTATACATTCTTTGATAATAAACATACGTGCACCTACACAGAGCACCTTTGCAGGAAAGTAGCATCCTATATCGAGGACCCCCGCCACCCAGGCCATACTCTCTTCTCACTGCTGCCATCAGGAAGGAGGTACAGGAGGTACAAGTCCCAAACCACCAGGTTCATGAAGTTTTAACCCTTAAACATCAGGCTCTTGAACCAATGGGGATAACTTCACTTACCCCATCACTGAGCAGTTCCCACAACCTATGAACTCTCTTTGAAGGACTCTTCATCTCATAGTCTCGATATTTCTTGCTCGATTTACTTATTTGCTTAATTTTGTGATTGCACACTGGCCATGTGTCCATCACGTTGGGTGCAGTCTTTCAATGATTTTATTTACAAAACACATTGATGAAGGCAGAGCTGTGAATGTAGTGTGTATTGATTTCAGTAAGGCATTTGAGAAGGTTCCCCATGCAAGGCTTATTCAGAAAGTAAGAAGCACTGGATCCAAGGAGACCTTGCTTTGTGGATACAGAATTGGCTTGCCCAGAGGGCAAAGGGTGGTTGTAGATGGTTCGTATTCTGCATGGAGGTTGGTGACCAGTGGTGTTCTGCAGGGACCCTCCTTTTGTGATTTTTATAAATGACCTGGATGAAGAAGTAGAAGAGTGAGTTAGTAAGTTTGCTGATAACACAAAGGTTGGGGATTTTTTGATAGTCTGGAGGGGTGTCAGCGGTTACAGTGGGACATCAACAGGATGCAGAACTGGGCTGAGAAGTGGTGATGGAGTTCAACCCAGTTAAGTGTGAAGTGGTTCATTTTAGAAGGTCAATTTTGATGGCAGAATATAATATCAATGGTAAGACTTTTGGCAGAGATCTTGGGGTCCGTGTCCATAGGACACTCAAAGCTACTGTGCAGGTTGACAGTGTTGTTAAGGCGGCATATGGTGTGTTGGCATTCATCAGCCGTGGGACTGAGTTCAAGAGTCATGAGGTAAATGTTACAGTTATACAAGACCTAGGTTGAAC
The DNA here is from genome assembly GCF_048418815.1 of Hemitrygon akajei. NCBI lineage: Eukaryota > Metazoa > Chordata > Chondrichthyes > Myliobatiformes > Dasyatidae > Hemitrygon > Hemitrygon akajei. Next base: position 68,150,884 of record NC_133127.1, on the reverse strand, counting down.
CCCACTTGGAGTACTGTATTCAGTTCTGGTCACCTCACTACAGGAAGGATGTGGATACTATAGAAAGAGTGCAGAGGAAATTTACAAAGATGTTGCCTGGATTGGAGACCGTGCCTTATGAAAATAGGTTGAGAGAACTTGGCTTTTTCTCCTTGGAGTGATAGAGGATGAGAGGTGACTTGATAGAGATGTATAAAATAATGAGAGGCATTGAGTGTGTGGATATCCAGAGGCTTTTCCTCAAGGCTGAAATGGCTAACACAAGGGGGCATAGTTTTAAGGTGCTTGGAAGTAGGTACAGAGAGGATATCTGGAGTAAGTTTTTCCACATGGAGAGTGGTGGGTGTATGGAATGCACTGCCAGCAATGGTGGTGGAGGGGGATACAATAGGATCTTAAGAGACTTTTAGAGATGCACATGGAGCTTAGAAAAATAGAGGGCTATGCAGTAGTCAGCACAACATTGTGGGCTGAAGTGCCTGTAATGTGCTGTAGATGTCTATATTCTATGCTTACTGTGTATGCCCACAAGAAAAAGAAACTCAGGGTTGTATATGGTGACATACAGTACCTGCACTTTTATAACAAGTTTACGTTGAACATTGAGAACAGCATGCAACTCTGTTTGGCCCTTTACGGGAAGGATGTGGAGGCTTTGGACAGGGTAGGCAAAGTTTATTAGGATATCGCCTAGTTTAGAGGGTATGTGCTTCGCAAAAAACTTTAAAACTAAATAATAAGTATAGAACAAAATTGATGAATAAAACACACACATCAATTAAAACAATTTAAAATACATTGAGATTTGAATAGGGTCATTGGAGTACGGAATGGATAGAACCAATGTTCGCTCTAATGTGTGGACGTGCTCACATCTTTTGTAACTAGTGTACAAATAAATTTAAACTGCGCACAAAAGGTTGTCTCCCTCGACCTCCTTGGCATGTTAAGTACCGTAGATTCCGGACTACAGAGCGCACCTGATTAAAAGCCGCTGGCTCTAATTTTAGAAATAAAATCAATTTTTTACTTGTACAGGCTGCACCGGATTTTAGGCCGCACCGGATTTTCGGCCGCAGGTGTCCCACGTTGTAATATGAGATATTTACACAGAAAGATATTACACGTGAGGATTTTTTAACTTTTAATTAAATCCATATGGTAACATAAACAAATACATATTGCAAATGCTTTTTTTCGAACCGTGCCTGTAACGCGGCTACTTTTAAATATACGCTGCGTATACTTCTTTACTGAACAACATTCCAATATCTCCTAACGACTGGTAAAAAATATATATACTGCAGCCTACCAGGAAAAGTTATTGATCGCCTTTAACTTAAAAGCAGCGTTTTCGCTCCGCCGCTCGCCCCCGTCGTCCCGTTTATCGCAAACCGGTATCCCACAAGACGCGGCGAAACCGGGTGTGACGTCATAGCATCCCGCGATGTAGTACAGAAAACAAATATAGTTAAAACAGTTCTAACTTTAACTAACAAATGAATTACTAAGCGAAAATATTATAAACTAAATAACTGCCATAAAGGCAGCACAATGCTTTTCTTCAAGTGTTTTCCATGTTGATGAGGGTGAGTACAAATGACTGATTTACAATAATTTAATTGTGAAAGTGCGCTTGATTTATCGTACAATTTCATTGGACCTCTGTGAACTACTCATCAATTTTATTGGTCTACTGTTATGAGGCAAAATGTTTTTGGCAGCATGAAAAAAAATAATGCATTAGCCGCTCCGTATTAAAGGCCGCAGAGTTCAAAGCTGTTCAAAATGTGGGAAAAAAGTAGCGGCTTAAAATCCGGAATCTACGGTATATTTCAGGATCGTATATAATCACATTTGCTCTTCCAGTTTCTGATGCGGACGGTGTTGACAACATGGAGCTTGTGATGATTTGTCTGCAGATTTTATAACAGGCTTATTTATACTGTTTTTATTGAAGAAATTATTCAGTGCACACATTTTGTTATCACTGGGCAAAAAATTGCACAGCACAAGATTTTTGCACACGCTGGTCATTGCAAATTAGAGGGAACATTGGATTTAACCACGGGTAGCAAAAGCAATGTATCACAACTATTAAATAATTACATTGCTTTAGTATTTCAACATCTCCTCCAGAAACTCCATCAGCACAGGTTCACCACAAGGATGTGTGCTTAGCCCCCTGCTCTACTCACTTTATACTTATGACTGTGTGGCTAAGCACAACACCAATGCCATGTTCAAGTTTTGCTGACAACACCACTTCCATTGGCCAAATAAGAGGTGGTAATGAATCAACATATAGGAGGGAGACTGAAAATCTGTCTGAGTGGTGCCATAACAACAAACCCTTATTCAATGTCAGCAAGACCAAGGAGCTGATTATTGACTTCAGGAGGAGGAAACCAGAGGTCCATAAGCCAGTCCTCGTCAGAGCATCAGAGGTGGAGAGGGTCAGCAACTTTAAATTCTTTGGTATTATCATTTCAGAGGACCCATCCTGGGCCCTGCACGTTAAGTGCATTTATGAAGAAAGCATGGCAGTGCCTCTACTTCCTTAGGAGCTTGCTAAGCCACAACTTCTAAAACTTTGATAAACTTCTATAGCTATATAGTGGAGAGTATATTGATGGCTGCATCACAGCCTGGTATGGAAACACCAATGCTCTTGAACAGAAAATCCTACAAAAAGTAGCGGATATGGCCCAGTACACCACAGATAAAACCCTCCCCAACACTGAGCACATTTATACAAAATGTTGTTGGAGTAAAGCTCCATTCATCATCAGGAACCTCACTTTCAAGGACTCTTCATCTCATGTTCTCAATATTTATTGTTTATTTATAATTATTATTATCGTCGTTTCTTTCTTTCTATATTTGCAGTTTGTTGTCTTTTGCATACTAGTTAAATGCCCAAGTTGGTGCTGTCTTTCATTGATTCTATCATGGTTATTATTCTATTATAGATTTGTTGAGTACTCCCACAAGAAAATGAGTCTCAGGGTTGTATATGGAGGCATACATGTACTTTGATAATAAATTTACTTTGAACTTTGAAGATGTTCCTGAAATGTTGAGTGTGGGTCTTCAGGCTCCTGTATCTGCCCCTTGATGGTAGCAATGATAAAATCCTATGGCATTACAGGAAAGAGACTGGCATGGATAGCGGAACGGCTGACAAGCAGGAGGCGGCGAGTGGGAATAAAAGGGGCCTTTTCTGGTTGGCTGCCATTGACTAGTCAGGGGTCAGTATTGGAACCACTACTTTTTACATTGTTTATCAATGATTTAAATAATGGAATTGATACCTTTGTGGCAAAGTTTGCAGATGATACAAAGATAGGTTGAGATGTAGGTAGTGCTGAGGAAGCAATGCAATTGCAGCAGGACATACAAATTGGAAGAATGGGCAAAAAAGTGGCAGATGGAATACAGAGCTGGGAAATGCATGATAATGCATTTTGTTAAAAGGAACAATAGTGCAGACTATTATCTAAATGGGGAAAAGGTTCAAACATCAGAGGTGCAGAGGGATTTAGGAGTCCTCGTGCAAGATTCCCAGAAGGTTAATTCACAGGTTGAGTTTGTGATAAAGACAAATGCAATGTTGGCATTTACTTCAAAGTGGATAGAATATAAAAGCAAGAAGATAATGCTGAGCCTTTATAAGATACTAGTCAAGCCGCACTTGAAGTATTGTCAACAGTTTTGAGCCCCATAATCTCAGAAAGGATGTGTTGTTATTGGAGAGAGTCCAGAGGAGGTTCATGAGGATGATTCTAGGAATGAAGGGGTTAACAAGAGGAGCATTTGGCAGCTTTGGGCCTGCACTCACTAGAATTTAGAAGAATACGGAGGGGATCTCATTGAAACCTACTGAATCTTTAAAGTACTAGATAGGATGGATGTGGAGAGGATGTTCCCTATATGGCAGTATCCAGAACTAGAGGGCACAGCCTCAAAATTGAGGCAACAACCCTTTAGAACAGAGGTAAGGAGATTATTTTTAGCCAGAGAGTAGTAAGTCAGTGAAATGCTCTGCCACAGTCTGCAGTGGAGGCCAAGACCATGGGTATATTTAAGGTGGAAGTTGATGGCTTCCTGATTGGTCAGGGCATCAAAGGATATGGCGAGAAGGCAGGTGTATGGGGCTGAGTGGGATCTGGGATCAGCCATGATGAAATGGTGGAGCAGACTCGATGGGTTGAATGCCCTAATTCTGCTCCTATGTCTTATGGCATATCCTGGTTGATGGGAGCCTGAATGATCAATGCCACCTTTTGGAGACATTGCCTTTTAAAATTTTTATTCACTCTTAGTTTTATTTGGGGTAGTTGCTCTTACTTTTCTGCAAATTTTTTTTGTCATTATGAGACTAATAACTGGACTGGGCCGGTGGTTTTATGATGAAATATTACACAAAGTAAATCTGTATCTGCTGGAGATTAGAAGAGTGAAAAGGGATTTTAGTGAAACATGTCAGATTCTGAGGAGTCTTGACAGGGTGGATAGAGAGCAGATCATCTTTTTCATCAGAGTACCCAGAAATAGGAGTCACTATTTAAAAATTAAGAAAGTTATCCAATTAAAGCAAAGAGGAGGTAATTTTTTTTCTCTCTCAAAGGGCTGCAGGTCTTTCAAATCTCTCTTCCTTGAACGATAGCGGAAGCAATGACTTTTAATAATTTAAGGCAGTGGAAGATAGAAACTTGTTAAGCAAGAGAGGGTAAAAGATTACTGTGTGTATATGGGAAGCAGAGTGGAGTTTACAATCAGATCAGCCCTGATAATAAATGATGAAGCAGACTTGAGAGAGCTAGAGCTGTACTCATGCTCCTAATTCATTTGCTGTATGCTCATCTGTATTCTGCCTTCAAGTCTGGACACAGATCAGCTCTCAGCCAGGAGAAACCTCATCTTAAGCATCAAGAGGGCTAAGACTGCCTGTGCACAAAAACATCAAGAACGTGGGTCTGATAATGATCCCTGGTGTATGTGGCTGGGCATCAAGGCATTACTGACCATGCAAGGTAAAACAGCACCAACTGCCTCCCTCCCTGACACTCTAAATAACTTCAATGCATACTTCAAGGCATGCAACACCATCCACGAAAGCTCCACCTGTCCCAGAGAGTAGTCACTGTCTATAACAGCAGCAGATCTGAGAAGGACTCTGCTAAAGAGTCAACCTCCATAGGGCTGCCAATCCAGGAACAACATCCCAGGCAAAGTACTCTTGGAATGTGTGCACCAGCTCACTGATGTCTTCATGGAAACTTCCAACACTTCACTCATCTAGCCTGCTGTCCCCACGTGCTTCAAACCAGCCACCATCACCCCTCTGCCAAGGAACTCCACAGCTTCAGAACTAAACGACAACCTTCCAGTGGCATCATCAAGTGCTTTGAATGGCTGGTAATGACACATATCAAAAACTCCATTCCTTCCACCCTGGAAATTCACCAACAGAACTGCTCTAGGAGAGATGCCATTGCATCTGTAATGCACCTGGCCCTGACACACCTAGAAAACAAGGACACTAACGTCTGAAAGCTGTTTCTAGATTTCAGTTCAGCATTTAACAGCATTGCCCCACGGACCTTGATGAACAAGTTCCTATGCCTTGGTGTAAGTACACCACTGTGCAGCTGGGAGTTGGCTTCCAATGGACCTCAGAGAGTTAGGATGCACAACTGCTCCTCCCTCCCCATCATCCTCCTCATGGGTGTCCCCAGTCTGTGTGCTGAGTCCATTGTTGTACACTCTGCTCACACATGACTGCATGACCAAACACCTGAGTGTCACATTGTCAAGTTTGCTAATGACGCGACTGTGGTGGGGCTCATCACCAATAATGGTGAGATGGTCTGCAGAATGGGGGTGGAAGAGCTTGAGCCTGGTGCCAGGCAAATAATCTCTTCCTCAAAGTCAACAAGACAAAGGAGATGGTTATCAACTTTAGAAGAACTTGCATTATTCACACCCCTCTTTATATCAGCGGCACAGCAGTGGAATCTGCGGGCCGTTTCAATGTACAACCTCTCGTTGTCCCAGGACACATCCTACACAATGATGAAACCTCACCAACATCTCTACTTTCTGAGGAAGCTGAAGAGAGCTGGATTATGCATATCTATCCTCACGTCATTCTACAGATGTGCTGTAGAGAGCTTCCTAACATGCTGCATCACTGCATGGTATGGAAACCGCACTGCAGCGGACAGGAAGATTCACAACAGGTAGTCAAAACTGCCCAATGCATTACAATACCAGCCTACCTGCCATCAAGGGCGTATATATAGAAAGGTGCCAGAAAAAGGTCAGCAATATCATAAAGCATCCTGCACTCTGCCTGTGGCCTGTTTGCCCCACTCCAATCAGGGAGGAGGCTACACTGCATCCACATCAGGACTACTAGACTCAAAAACAGTTACTTCCCCCAAGCAGCACGCTGATCAACACCTCCACCCGCTAACTCCACCACTACTTCACCTTATGTACAGACACTCCTCTGGGGGGGGGGGGGGGGGGGTGCGTGTGTGTGGTGCAATTATGCCTATAAATAAGAACACATCACCTGTGGTGGGTTAAGTCATTGTAGTCAAACAGTCATATTATACAACTTATTCAGAAACAATATATTTACAGAGCAAAGGAAAACGTAATTATGGCAACTTTTTCCAGAAAAAATACATTGCCTAAAGCATGGTAAAAGATGTTCCACCTTCAAAAGAAGAGAGGGAAAATCCAGAAGGGAAATTGGTGATAAACACAAGAGATTCTGCAGATGCTGGAAATCCAGAGCAACACACACACACACACACACACACACACACACACACACACACACACACACACACACACACACACACACACACACACAAAATGCTGAAGGAGCTCAGCAAGTCAGGCAGCGTCTATGAAGGGAAATTAACAACCTCAAAAGAGTCTCAACTCAAAAATGTATCTGTTTATTCCCCTCCATAGATACTGTTTGACTTGCTGAGTTCCTCCAAAATTCTCTGTTGCAAAATAAGTCAAAGTGTTTCCCCTCTGGTAGACCTACAAGATACTCTTCCCCCCCCTTTCCCACTTCAATCTTTTTACATCTGTTGCAAGCTTTCCTTCTCCTTTGCATCTATCAGCCAAAACATGGTCCTCCCCCAACAAGAAATGAATAATGATTCTTCCCTACTCCCCTCCATTCCCTTTTCTCCTGGGTCATGTTTCCCCGTAAACCTGGCGCACACTCTTAACCATGAACAGAAGGGACTTTGGTTTTTAGAAAGCCCATGCTTATGAAGTAACATGTGGGCCATACAAAATCTGGGTATCACGGCACATACAACCCTATTAGCATTATTAACTATTATTGATATTTTTCAATATTATTAATAACATTATCAATCTGTGACCTGCATACTCAAACCCATCAGTTTTTTTGGCTTTCACCCAGATCTTAGGTGTGATTTTGTGTTTTTTTAAAAACTGTAATGTGGGAATTGATAGTTTTTCAACGATCATTTTTAATCACCCAGAACATGAAATGGATTTATCATAGCAGATTAAATCCATTTATTCCATTTCCTGTGGCAATAAGAACTAAATGGCTCCTTAATACTTCTATTTCCAATTAGCAGAGGGGCAATCAACCTCACAATGAATTGGTTTAAAGTTAACAATTCAACAGAGTGACTAAAAAATAGATAACTGAAATAAAAACTCACACCCAAGAAACACAAAAATGCTTTCAAACATAAATATTGTCAGTAATGTAATTTTTTTTTACCTGGTCCTAGTATAAATCCCAGAGCTTGACAAGCACTTATATTAGCCATTGCACTGTTCCTTTCTTGAAGTGATGTTGCACCAGCAACATATGATCGAACCACAGCCACATTTCCTTAAAAAAAACATTACTTCATTTAATTTTCAAATGTACAGCATTAGATATATAGTTACACAGAAACAGAAATCTTACTTCATCAATTACTAGCCTGTTTTTGAGTATCCAGATGCTTAAAATCTGTGATGATTCCAAAAGATGTGTATGTATTTAGTAAAACTGATCTTCTATCACTAATGTGGTAAATGAAACAAAATAACTGTAATTCCCACATTAAAATATAGCTACTCAAATCTTGGCCCTCATCATATTCTGATATGTATTCACTTGAAGTATATGAAATCCGTTTTAGTTCCCTCACAACATAGTTACCATTAAACTGTGCTTAATATTTTCATCAAACACTATTTGCTTTTTATCCATGTGTAAACAGATCAAATTCCATCAAACATCCAGAAGTACTGCTCTAGTGTGTTTCTGTATACCATTTCGCCTCCAACACAGAGAAGTGTACTAACAGTTATAGAACTATTTGGAACATATAACTGACATCTACTTTATTGTATTGACTAATGCAAATACATTATGGTGTGACTACAAATATAAAAAATCTAAAAACTTAATGAACACTATTACTATAATCCAGCTCTTCCAGTGAAAGTTAATTCCATTGACTATTAGCTAATGCTATAAAAAGTACTGGTTACACAATTTTATTAGGAAAGTATAAAATAATATGAAAGTTTAAGCAAATCAGGCCAAAATCTACCTTGTCTTTTTGGACCCAGAACATAACAATTTTTTTCAGATTTCCCAAACAAATGAAAAGAATACAATTTTATTTTAAAAGCAAAATGAAGATCAGCAGTAAAACATATGTATATATCCATACATACACACACACAGTACTGTCTTAGGCACATATATGTATATATAGCTAGAGTGCCTAAAACCTTTGAACAGTACTATAGCAAATTTAATATTAAGAATACACAGTATGGATAATACAGTGGATTCCAGTTAATTACTTGGAATGTAATGTAATGTAATGGAATGTAATGTAATTCCAGTACATTTTAGCCCAATTGCTAAAATTGACCCTAATTAGCCGATTTTATGGAAATAGTTAAAAATGTATAAAAATACAAACAACCATTTAACTGAGTAACAAATTATGTATTTAAATGAAATACAGAACAAATTAGAACATTCTCAATACTACTACAGTACTATAAAACTGTAGTTTTTAGTAGTTTGCAACAGAGGAATTCATTGAGTGTATGTTCATGTGTCCTTTTGTTTGACTATAAATGAACAAATTTAACGCAGACACTTAGTGCAAGTAATGGACTACCTTCATACCGCTTTCGACGACTGCGTCCTCCAAATCTTCATTTTCAGTGTAACATTCAAGATGACTGTCGATACCTTCAAATTCTCCACAGCTCCTAACTTGAAGTAGTGAAATAGCTTCATTTTTACTCCTGACTGTTCCTGTTATTTCTAAGCCTGAATTCTTGAAACCGCAGTGAGCAAAACAGTTCCTAATTGTCTTACTGCTTATTTCTCACCAAGAATCACTGCTTTTTGAACACGAGCACATGCAATTAAAAACTGTTTAAAAACTATTTGCTTTAAACAGTGTAGGGTCTAATGGCTACACAAGTGCATGCAACTGACGCTAGTTAGAAACTTCAGCAGGGAGTATTTCCTGTCACAATTAAGCAGCATAATGTCCCAAATAAATGAAGGGAATCCTAGCTATTTTCTCGATTAGTTTTTGTTCTTTAAAGGTCGTCCCTAATAAGCGGCTGCCATGATTAACAAATGGCTCAATTAACCGGAATCCACTGTGAGCGTGTGTATATATAGAACACTGAACACTACTGCATAGTACAGGCCCTTTGGCCCATGATGTTGTACTGACTTTTTAAGCTACTTCACCTTTTTAAAACTAATCCCCTTGGCAAACCACATGTTTCCAGAAATCAAATTTATGAGAAAAATAAACATAGAAAACTCTGCAGCATTGAGGCAAACTAAAATCATCAGGAGGAAACAGTCACGATTTCATGAATTGGAGCATACAACTGCAGATATTTGAAATTCAAAACAAAAACAGAAAGTGAATAATTTTTTTCAAATATATTAAATTGTAGAAGAAAAAAGAATCATTTCAGGAAAATAATCCTTCATTACAGTGGGAAAAGTGAAAAAACAAGAGTGTTGTTTCAGTCAAGGGAAGACGGAGAAAACAGAATGTTTGTGTAGGGTGAAGACTGACAGTATCATGATATCAACGACTTTAAACATCAGCATTTAGAAAAAGAAAAGGAAAAGCAAAAATATTAACTGAAAGAGGAAGGTATAATCATGTCAGCAGAAAGAAACTTAGTTACCTGAAACTATTAAAGTCAATATTAAACTGGGAGGGCTTCAACGTAACCAGACCTCATGCTCACATTGAACAGCTTTGGAGCAGGGTAGGAAGCTGAACACAGAGAGGTCAAGGTGGGAAAGGGGTAGAGAACTAATGTGACAGGTACATGGAAGCTCAGAGTTATCCTTACAGACCAAACAAAGTGCTCTGCAAAATGGTCACCCAATCTGATCTTGGTTTCTCTGGTTCAGAGGAGACTACATCATGGTATCAGTCCATCAGCCTGGGAATTTATATTGCTTAAATATTTATGATTATTAATTATAAAAAGTTCATATTTCCAATAACATTTTACACATTAACTACAAGCTCCTTATTTTCATGTTAATTTTATACCTATATTGAAGAGAACCATTTTGCTGCAGTTCAATTTTCATTGTTGTGCTTCACAAAACAAAATCAAAAGGATTGTGGCTTGTAGACAATTATGATTAATTAACAAAAATATCCTTATGTGCTACTCCGCAACTTAACATATATCTTTAGAATATTCAAATACAGGGACAACTTGAAATATTAACCATTAAAGTGGGAGTAAAAGCTGAAAGGTCTGTGAACAACGAATCCCCAGAGTAACTTGGAATTCTGGAAGCTCAAACCCCTTTTGCTAAGGTCCACTTTTTGAATACAGTAAAAATGCCTACCTCTGCGTTTTATTGGAGCACAAATGATAATTTAATGACCCGAGAATCAAAGCAGGCACACTACAATTTGAGCTTTTTATAAAATTTTCCTAGAAGCAATTATTCCTCTGTTGGGCAGGGAGTATTACAAGTTGTTCAATAATGTTAAACAGCTGTTCAAAACCCTGGCACAAATGTAAGTCAACTTCATACAACTATAAAATAAATTGGGAGTTAAAAATAGATACCTGTTGAGACATTTGTAACAAATAGCATTGTAACAAATTCCAGCTCTTCCATATAATAATAACCCAAAATTTACCAGCCATTAATTCCCCAGTTAGGTGGAAGATCTAGACCCTCATGCAAGCAACAGAGTCCTGATCTTTTACAGAGCCTATCACTGCCATCATTGCACTCCAATGACAAAATGCATGTCCCCATTTCATGCACTCAGGCACAGGCCCATAAACACTGTTGTATTACAGGGTGGCCCACTGGAGCAATATATTTTCAGACTTAAACTGAATAATATGTAACCTCAAGTGCATTTTCCATTCTGAATGTCAGCAAAATAACATCACTTTAGTAATCTGCAGTTAGATTATATAAGCTGTTAAACCGGTTTCTTGTACCGAGAAATTTAAACTTCCTCATTTCAGGAATTACTTTATGCCATCTTCATGAGAATGATGAGTTTCAAGTTTTCCCAGATATTGACCTCACACAAATGTGAAAAGGTGGGTCACCATGAAGACTTCAGCAACCTTGAAATACACAAGCTCATGGATTGAAGTTGATGGTAAAAAGGCATTATAATTATGATCTGCTGTGGGAAGGTTGAAGAGTTGCAGTTTTTAGTGTTGGGATCAATAGACAGTAGGTGCAGGAGTAGGCCATTCAGCCCTTCTAGCCAGCACCGCCATTCACTGTGATCATGGCTGATCATACACAATCAGTACCCCGTTCCTGCCCTCTCCCCCATATCCCTTCACCCCGCTATCTATAAGAGCTCTATCTAACTCTCTCTTGAAAGCATCCAGAGACTTGGCCTCCACTGCCTTCTGGGGCAGAGCATTCCACATATCCACCACTCTCTGGGTGAAAAAGTTTTTCCACAGTCAAACCTGCAGATAAATCTTTTAAGAAATTGGGAAGAAACTGACCAATCATACTCATAAAACTTTCACAATGTGGATATTATTATTTTCTACTACAGTGGATTCCAGGTAATTGGGACAGCTACATATTCAAGACAACTCTTAAAGAATAAAAAAAATTGAGAAAATAGCAGAAATTCACTTTGTTTATTTAGGACACTATGCCATTCACTTGGGACAGGAGACTGTTGCCGAAGTTTCTAACTAGTATGTCCATCAGACCATAAGTCATAGGAGCAGAATTAGGCCATCTGGCCCATCGAGTCTGCTCCGCCATTCAATCATGGCTGATCCTTTTTTTTCCTCTCCTCCTCAACCCCAGTTCCCAGCCTTCTCCGATAACCTCTGATGCCATATCCAATCAAGAACCTATCAATCTATGCCTTAAATACACCCAACGACCTGGCCTCCACAGCTGCATGTGGCAACAAATTCCACAAATTCACTACCCTTTGGCTAAAGAAATTTCTCCGCATCTCTGTTTTGAAAGGGCCTCTATCCTGAGGCTGTGCCCTCTTGTCCTAGACTCTCCCACCATGGGAAACATCCTTTCCACGTCTACTCTGTCTAGGCCTTTTAGCATTCAAAAGGTTTCAATGAGATCCTGCCCTCATCCTTCTGAATTCCAGTGAGTACAGACCCATCAAACGTTCCTTGTATGATAACCCTTTCATTCCTGGAATCATCCTTGTGAACCTCTTCTGGACCCTCTCCAATGCCAGCACATCTTTTCTAAGATGAGGGGCCCAAAACTGTTCACAATACTCAAGGTGAGGCCTCACCAGTGCCTTACAAAGCCTCAGCATCACATCCTTGCTCTTGTATTCTAGACCTCTTGAAATGAATGCTAACATGGCATTTGCACCCTCACCACTGACTTGAGCTGCAAGTTAACCTTCAGGGTGTTCTGCACAAGGACTCCCAAGTCCCGCGGCATCTCAGATTCTTGGATTTTCTCCCCATTTAGAAAATAGTCCACACATTTATTTCTACTACCAAAGTGCATGACCATGCATTTCCCAACATTGTATTTCATTGCCCATTCTCCTAATCTAAGTCCTTCTGCATCCTACCTGTTTCGTCAACACTACCTGACCCTCCACAAATCTTCATATCATCTGCAAACCTGACAACAAAGCCATCTAATTCCATCAGCTAAATCATTTATATACAGCATAAAAAGAGGTGCTCCGAACACTGACTCCTGTGGAACACCACTAGTCACTGGCAGCCAACCAGAAAAGGACGCTTTTATTCCCATGCAATGCCAATTCTCTAACCATGTTACTAACTTTCCTGTAACACCATGGGCTCCTAACTTGGTAAGCAGCCTCATGTGTGGCACCTTGTCATGTTCACTTGTGTGGCCATTAAACACCACATCATGCTTACAACAGTTTTTAAATATCATTTGCGGGTGTTTCTGTTCAAACAACAGTGATCTTTGTCACTGATAGTTAGTGATAAGTAAAATAGTAAGACAATTCAGGAATGTTTTGCTCACTGAGGTTACAAGCATTCAGACTTGGAAATGCCAGAAACAGCCAGGGGTGAAAAAGAAATGATTTCACTACTTCACCTCCAAGAGGACCATAACCATGTCATGATTTGGAGTTTTGCATGTCTCAATGACCCGGAGAGCTATGCTTTGGTTCTTGGTAGGGTCATCCATGTCAAACAGATCAAAGGGTAGAGGCCAGACTAAGAGTGAATTGGTCCTCCAGGTTCAGGGGTTCAGCTCATGGCTAACAACCCAGACCGGTAAAACAAAACAGCAATATAGAATCCTTCTACAACTGAGTGTGACGGTATTTCTGAGTCTCTACCAGGGACTTGAATGGCTGACAGTAGTGGAAACCAAGAGGAAGCTAATGACACAATGATGGAATTCCTGAACACCGCTAGAAATGGAAGACCTTCATTGGTGCCCTAAACACCAGCAGCATAATGGGGAGTAAGAAAGTCACTACTTCAACAAGTTAGAAACTACAAAGAATTTGAAGATGCAAACACGAGGAAATCTGCAGATGTGGAAATTCAATCAACACACACAAAATGCTGGTGGAACACAGCAGGCCAGGCAGTATCTATAGGGAGAAGCGCTGTCGACATTTCGGGCCGAGACCCTTCGTCAGGACTAACTGAAAGGAAAGATAGTAAGAGATTTGAAAGTAGGAGGGGGAGGGGAAAATGCGAAATGATAGGAGAAGACCGGAGGGGGTGGTGGGGTGAAGCTGAGAGCCAGAAAGGTGATTGGCAAAAGGGATACAGAGCTAGAAAACGGAAAGGATCATGGGACGGGAGGCCTAGGGGGAAAGAAAGGGGAAGGGGAGCACCAGAGGGAGATGGAGAACAGGCAGAGTGATGGGCAGAGAGAGAAAGAAAAAAGGGGAGGGGGGAAAAGAACTAAATATATCAGGGATGGGGTAACAAGGAGAGAAGGGGCATTAACGGAAGTTAGAGAAGTCAATTTTCATGTCATCAGGTTGGAGGCTACCCAGCTGGTATACAAGGTGTTGTTCCTCCAACCCGAGTGTGGCTTCATCTTGACAGTAGTGGACAGAGCATAGGTGTTCAGCGAAACGGTCTCCCAGTCAGCGTTGGGTCTCACCAATATATAAAAGGCCACACCCCTTAGCCCCCTCCCCTTTTTTTCTTTCTCTCTCTGCCCATCACTCTGCCTGTTCTCCATCTCCCTCTGGTGCTCCCCTCCCCTTTTTTTTCCCCCTAGGCCTCCCGTCCCATGATCCTTTCTGTTTTCTAGCTCTGTATCCCTTTTGCCAATCACCTTTCTGGCTCTCAGCTTCACCCCACCACCCCCTCCAGTCTTCTCCTATCATTTTGCATTTTCCCCTCCCCCTGCTACTTTCAAATCTCTTACTATCTTTCCTTTCAGTTAGTCCTGACGAAGGGTCTCAGCCCAAAATGTCGACAGCGCTTCTCCCTATAGATGCTGCCTGGCCTGCTGCGTTCCACCAGCATTTTGTGTGTGTCGCAAGAATTTGAAGATATTGTTAGAAACCATTTTTTTAAATACTTTTTTTATAAGGTTTGTACTTTTTAACAAACCCATGTACTTTTCACAGTATATAGTGGGTTATCTCTACTCATTGGCAGAAAACAGTAGAACAGTTAAACTAACAGTTTATCACCTTTCTCATTTTCCATTGGCTAAGTAATAGTACGTTACCCATGTGATGTAATTGTTTTAATTATGTAGCCTACTAACTAGTTTATTCCTATCTAAGGAATTTCTTATCTTATCTATAAAAGTGATGGATTTTTCAGAGGCACCATCTTTAGTCCTTTTACCTTCACAATCACTCATCTGAGCAATGTTCCTCAGCTCTTTATTTAGTTTGCTTAGTATTTGTATGTTTGTTTGTAAACTATCATTAGAACTAAGACTGTTAGTCATTCCTGCCTCCCAGAAGAACCCCAAGGATCAGAAAGTAAAAGAGATCCAACAGTATCAGTAATCAATCCAGAAGGTTACAATTAAAAATGAAGATTTGGAGGATGAAATCATAGAATGCATCGTATGAAGGCAGTCCATTATCTGCACTAGTTATTTATGCTGATTTTGTTAATTTACAGTCAATAAAACAAAGCAGTATAAATAACTATCAGAAACTACAGTTTTATAGTACTGTAGTCATACTGATAATGTTCTAATTTGTTCAATATTTTTAAATACGCAATTTGTTACTCAGTTAAATGGTAGTTTGTCTTTATTTTTAAAATCATATCCGCTAAACTTCAGTTCATTGGGGCAGCTGCTTAACTGAGCAAAAATGTACTGGTCCCGATGTGGCCCAGTTAATTGGCACCCAGTGTATTTCTATCATCTGTTGAGAACTTGTACTGCAAGTTTCATGAAGAAATTCTGTTTCAAAAATTATCTACAACATTGAAACCAGATGTGGAGTACTATCTCAGAAGATCAATTATTGGAGAATAATAACTCAAGAGTTGCAAAGAGATTGTTCATAAGGAGAGATAGGTGTCATAATAGTTACACAAGGAAAAATATTAACAGGACAATCAGGTTGTATAAAACACATGGATTCAAGATCATGCTAAAGTCAAACAAATTTTCCTAACATTACCATGTTAGTTACATGCATTTTTGTCTTCAACATCCACAATTCAAATATAAGCACATACTGTGGCAACCCACTTTCTGCGCAAGCGAACCAGCTCACAAATAGCCAGTGCGCGGGGGGAGACTTTGGTAATGCACCTTTGATGTCATTTCCGCCCGGAGAGGGCAGGCGCTAGGGATTAAATGCCAGCGCCGCAAAGTTTGAATAAACTAGTCTCGAAATGACTTACCGACTACGTGTTGTTATTTCAGCGCTGTGTGTAGCACATCGCTACATTGGCGACTCCAACAGTCCAAACGGGATTTGGACCAAAGATGACCGACTCTTCATCTGTTCATGCAGTTTCGCTGAAACTGCCGACTTTCTGGATGCTGCAACCACACGTGTGGTTTAGCCAAGCAGAAGCCCAGTTCCAGATTCAGCAGATATCTTCTGATTCCACGTGTTACTATCACGTGGTGAGTGCCCTTGACCAGGAGACGGCCGCCCAAGTTGCAGATTTCATACAGTCACCCCCGGAAGAAGGCAAATATGAAGCATTCAAAGCGCTGCTCATTGGGACCTTTGGCCTCTCACGGCGTGAGCGAGGTGCCCGCCTGCTTCACCTGGACGGTTTGGGAGGCAGACTGCCGTCAGCATTGATGAACAAGATGCTGGCCCTGGCGGACAGACACAAGCCCTGCCTCATGTTCGAGCAAGCATTCCTAGAGCAACTGCCCGGGGACATACATCTGCTGCTGGCCGACGCAGATTTCAGTGACCCCCCCGGAAGGTGGCGGCCAGGGCAGACGTGCTGTGGAAAGCCAAGAGGGAGAGCGTGGCATCCGTCAGTCAGATTACCAGGCCATGTGCCCAACAACAGACCAGACCAGGCCCGGCAGGGGGGCGCACACAACACAGAGGCAGGAGTGAGGAGGACAGTGAACAGTGGTGTTTCTACCACCAGCAGTGGGGCACAAAAGCCCGCCATTGTCGCACGCCCTGCAAGGGCCAGGGCCAACTGCCGCTAATGACTGTGGCGGCTGGCCACCAGGACAGCCTCTTGTACGTCTGGGGCAAACAGTCAGGACACTGCTTCTTGGTCAACACCGGAGTGGAAATCAGCTTCTTGCCCCCGACGGGGTACGACACCCGAAACAGGAAGCCAGTACCCACCCTGAGGGCCGCAAACGGCAGCACGATACGGACCTACGGCACCCGCACAGTGCAACTGCAGTTCGACGTCAGCCGGTTCACGTGGGACTTCACACTGGCTGCCATGGCCCAACCACTCCTGGGGGCGGACTTCTTGCGAGCTCACAGCCTGCTGGTCGACTTGCAAGGGAAAAGACTGGTACATGCCGAGACTTTCCAGACGTTCTCCCTGGGTGAAGCCAAGTTGCCGGCCCCACACCTGGACTCCATCACGCTGTCGGACAACGAATTCACCAGAATCCTGGCGGACTTTCCATCGATTCTGGCACCGCAGTTCACGGCAGCCATGCCCAGACACGGGGTACAGCACCACATCCCGACCCAGGGACCACCCCTCCATGCCTGCGCACGAAGGCTCCCCCTGGAAAAGCTCCGCCTGGCGGAGTTCAGGAGGATGGAGGAATTGGGGATCGTACGGAAGTCCGACAGCCCATGGGCCTCCCCCCTGCACATGGTGCCCAAAGCAGCCAGGGGTTGGAGATCATGCGGCGACTAACGCAGACTGAACGAGGCTACAACTCCAGACCGCGACCCTGTGCTGCACATACAGGACTTTGCAGCAAACCTGCACGGGGCAAGAATCTTTTCCAAAGTAGACCTCATCCGGGGATACCATCAAATCCCGGTGCACCCTGAAGACATCCCCAAAACAGCACTCATCACCCCGTTCGGCCTGTTCGAGTTCCTCCGAATGCCGTTCGGCCTGAAGAATGCCGCACAGACGTTCCAGCGGCTAATGGATGCGGTGGGACGCGACCTGGACTTATCGTTCATCTATTTGGACGACATCCTTATAGCCAACAGTAGTCGTCAGGAGCATCTGTCCCACTTGTCAGCTCTACTCCCGCTTGAGTGATTTCGGCCTCACAATCAACCCGGCCAAATGCCAGTTCGGTCTTGATACCATCGACTTCCTGGACCACAGGATTACCAAAGACGGGGCAACACCTCTGCCCACCAAGGTAGACGCGATCCACCACTTTGCCCGGCCCAACATGGTCAAAGGCCTGCAGGAGTTTGTTGGTATGGTGAACGTCTACCACCATTTCCTTCCCTCAGCAGCCAGTATCACGTGCCCTTTGTACACCCTGATGTCGGGTAAATGCAAGGACATTACTTGGGACGAGGAGGCTGCGGCCGCTTTCGTTAAAGCCAAGGAAGCCTTGGCAGATGCCACGATGCTGGTGCAACCCAGAACAGACGTTCCGACCGCCCTCACGGTGGAAGCATCCGACACAGCAATCGGTGGGGTGCTGGAGCAACTCATCGAGAGGCGCTGGCAACCCCTGGCATTCTTCAGCAAGCACCTACGACCACCCAAACTCAAGTACAGTGCTTTCGACCGGGAGCTGTTGGCACTGTATCTGGCAATCTGGCATTTCAGGTACTTCTTAGAAGGCAGGCTGTTCACCGTGTTCAAGGACCACAAACCGTTGACCTTAGCGTTCACGAAGGTGTCCGATCCCTGTTCGGCTCGCCAGCAGCGACATCTGTCCTGCATCTCCGAGTACACGACGGACATCCAGCATGTCTCGGGAAAGGACAACATCGTGGCGGACACACACTCCAGACCAGCTGTCCAGGCCCTGTCCCTGGGGGTGGACTATGCAGCATTGGCGGAGGCGCAGCAAGCAGACGACGAGATGCCCAGCTACAGGACTGCAGTCTCGGGTTTGCAGCTGCAAGACTTTCTCGTAGGCCCAGGTGAGAGAACCCTCTTCTGCGACATGGCTACCGGTCAACCTCGCCCCATCGTCCTGGCAGCCTGGAGGCGGCGAGTTTTCCACTCCATACACGGTTTGGCGCACCTATCTATCAGGACAACCGTCCGGCTGGTCTCCAGCAAGTTCGTGTGGCACGGACTTCGCAAGCAGATCAGTGAATGGGCCAGAATGTGCGCGCAGTGCCAAACAGCCAAGGTGCAGCGGCACACTAAAGCCCCGCCGCAGCAGTTCGAACCCACCCACTGAAGGTTCGACCACATTCATGTGGTTATCGTGGGCCCCCTACCAGTGTCCCGAAGAGCGCGGTACCTCCTAACTATGGTAGACCGGTTCACGAGGTGGCCAGAGGCGGTCCCGCTCACCAACACATCTGCAGATTCCTGTGCCCAAGCACTGATTGCAACCTGGGTAGCACGCTTTGGGATACCGGCCCACATTACCTCCAACAGAGGCGCCCAGTTCACCTCCAGCCTGTGGTAAGCTGTGGCCAGCCTGTTGGGAACGCAGCTACACCACACTACTGCCTACCACCCACAATCGAACGGACCAGTGGAACGCTTCCACCGTCACTTGAAGTCGGCTCTCATGGCCCGCCTGAGAGGACCTAACTGGGTGGACGAGCTTCTCTGGGTCCTGCTTGGAATTCGCACAGTGCCCAAAGAGGATCTGCACGCCTCGTCGGCCGAGTTGGTGTACGGCACGCCCCTGGCGAGTTCATACCAGCCCCAAGGGGGCAAGAGGAAGAACCCACAGCTGTCCTGGACAGGCTACGCGAAAGGCTCGGCAACCTGGCCCCCATACCAACTTCACAGCATGGACGGACCCCGACCCATGTACCCAAAGACCTGCAGAACTGTAAGTTTGTGTTTGTATGAAGGGGCGGACACTGGGCACCGCTACAGCGGCCGTACGAGGGGCCATTCAAGGTGATCAGCAACAACAGGTCCACGTACGTTCTGGACATTGGGGGGAAGGAGGAAGTTTTCACGGAGGACCGACTCAAACCAGCCCATGTGGACTTGGCGCAGCCGGTCGAGGTTCAGGCACCGCGGTGCAGAGGCAGACCTCCCAAACAGAGGCTGATCCAGACTGTGGACATTGGGGGGTGTATCGCCGGTTCTGGGGGGGGGGGGGGGGAGGGTTATGTGGCGACCCACTTTCTGCGCAGGTGAACCGGCTCACAAATAGCCAACGCACAGGGAGAGACTTTGGTAATGCACCTCTGATGTCATTTCCGCCCGGAGAGAGCGGGCGCTAGGGATTAAATGCCAGCGCCGCTAAGTTTGAATAAACTGGTCTCGAAATGACTTACCGACTGCGTGTTGTTATTTCAGCGCTGTGTGTAGCACATCGCTACAATACCTGCAATTAAAAGCCTTTACCATATAATTTGTCCATTTTGCTTATATTCAGTGTACAATTACTAAGAGTTTTCACATGAAATAGGTCTTACCTGCTCCAAATCCAACAAATGCTCGTGCAAGCAGCATATAGTACTTATTATGAGATGGTGGGGCATGTGCATAGCCATACAGTATGTTTGCTGCTACATTAATCAAAATTGAGATAACAAGAGGTTCCCTTCTTGGCCTGTAGTTGGACCATGCACCGAACAGTATAGATGCAATCATCTGCCCCAAGCTGTAAACTGCAATAACCCATCCAAGAAAAGTTGCATTTGCAGTCTTATCCACCTGCAAACAAAAAGCGCATGGCTATGATTACCAACTCTGTGTGAATAACTCAAATCAAGCCCAAACTAATTGGCTTTAACTACTAAACATCCTCCCATCATCCCAAAATCATCTACTTCTTTAAACAAATTGTTTAATAATTGTCCTCTAATATGGGTAATCTACCATTAATGTCCTAACTCTAATATATTTCATTCCCAATCTAATTTATCATCTAAAAATATTCCTCGTTCATTCATAGTACCAGGGTTGTCACAGTGGGAAGGAAAATGCCTCTACAAGGAATCTTAAGAGCAATGAACTAATGCTTTAAAAGCCCCACTACAAAATTCAAATATCTTCTTTTATAAATACAGTGCACTCTCTGCCTTCAACGGGATACTGTTGCATGAATATGAGAGCTGCATAATTGCTCAAAAAAATCATTATTGCAGATTACCCCACACTAGTATTTTATGCATAGGACTCAGCTGTGGTACAAATAATCTAAACATAAACCTTTAAATAAACTGCAGAACAATGTAATCTCCCTCCTCCTTTAAGTAACAATGTCTTGCACTGTAATTTAGTTGGAAATTGCTTAATACTCTTAGAAACTTTTGCAAGCTGCTTGAGAATTCCAGATGCTTAAATATCAGTAAACAAGTGTTTACTGTATTCCTCAATTAAATTATCCAATCTTAAGCATTCAGACTCAAATATTTTGTTTCTTGGGGAATTTCATGACGTTTTCATATAATCAATGAAATATGACTGGCCACATAATGTCAATTTTTGTTAAAGGAAGCATTGATATGTTACCACTTATAAGACAAATCTATCAGAAAATAGGGGAGATACATTAAAGGCAATAAAAGACAATGGCCGAGATTTATAGAATTCTTTATGACTTCAGGATATCTTGACACATTTTTTGAGTCAATGAAGTACTCCTCGAATTACAGCTGCTCTAATAATATATGAAAAGGTGGCAGCCAATTAAACATCAATTACTGCCTGATTCAAACGACAGCTGTGCAGTGTTCACTCACAACAAGAGGGATGCTTGAATCCTTAATCTTCCAGCTTAGAGGTAAGAATATTACAGAATTCCTTAAATAGACCTATTCTGAAACAGATACAGAGCAATGCAGCTATGGCAATCTATTTTATTCAGTATTGTACAGTCATGGGATCAACAGTCTGAATAACTCAAAGCACATCAAAAAATAATTAACCTTAATCATGTTAGAGATTCCAAATATCTTCCCATCTATCTCGCATCCTTTGTTTGATTAAACAATTGTTTAATAATAGTCATATAATCTGGGTAGCCTAGCACTAATATTCTATCACCATTTACTTTTAATTCTCATTATTTATTATCAGGTAGTATTCATTATTCACTGCAGTGGGACCATCATGTTGATTGACAAAGGAAAATGCCTTTTGACATAAGTAACCTTAAAGACCCCCCTACAAAAGTATTCCTTTAAACCAAGATTATTAAGAAAAAAAATCACAAACCTTTTGTAGAAATGGCCAAATTGAAGAGACTACAATTGAGAAACCTGCAGGAAAAGTATTTTTTTACCACACAGAGCCAGCAGTTTTTTTCCCAACACAATATGCTTCAACAAATGATAAATAATCACTGTAAAACTTTTACTTTACATCTCAAGTTATATAGATAGATAGATAGATAGATAGATACTTTATTCATCCCCATGGGGAAATTCAACTTTTTTTCCAATGTCCCATACACTTGTTGTAGCAAAACTAATTACATACAATACTTAACTCAGTAAAAAATATGATATGCATCTAAATCACTATCTCAAAAAGCATTAATAATAGCTTTTAAAAAGTTCTTAAGTCCTGGCGGTAGAATTGTAAAGCCTAATGGCATTGGGGAGTATTGACCTCTTCATCCTGTCTGAGGAGCATTGTATCGATAGTAACCTGTCGCTGAAACTGCTTCTCTGTCTCTGGATGGTGCTATGTAGAGGATGTTCAGAGTTATCCATAATTGACCGTAGCCTACTCAGCGCCCTTCGCTCAGCTACCAATGTTAAACTCTCCAGTACTTTGCCCACGACAGAGCCCGCCTTCCTTACCAGCTTATTAAGACGTGAGGCGTCCCTCTTCTTAATGCTTCCTCCCCAACACGCCACCACAAAGAAGAGGGCGCTCTCCACAACTGACCTATAGAACATCTTCAGCATCTCACTACAGACATTGAATGACGCCAACCTTCTTAGGAAGTACAGTCGACTCTGTGCCTTCCTGCACAAGGCATCTGTGTTGGCAGTCCAGTCTAGCTTCTCGTCTAACTGTACTCCCAGATACTTGTAGGTCTTAACCTGCTCCACACATTCTCCATTAATGATCACTGGCTCCATATGAGGCCTAGATCTCCTAAAGTCCACCACCATCTCCTTGGTCTTGGTGATATTGAGACGCAGGTAGTTTGAGTTGCACCATATCACAAAGTCCTGTATCAGTTTCCTATACTCCTCCTCCTGTCCATTCCTGACACACCCCACTATGGCCGTGTCATCAGCGAACTTCTGCACATGGCAGGACTCCGAGTTATATTGGAAGTCTGATGTGTACAGGGTGAACAGGACCGGAGAGAGTACGGTTCCCTGCGGCGCTCCTGTGCAGCTGACCACCGTGTCAGACCTACAGTCTCCCAACCGCACATACTGAGGTCTATCTGTCAAGTAGTCCACTATCCAATCCACCATGTGAGAGTCTACTCCCATCTCCGTTAGTTTGTGCCTTAAGATCTTGGGCTGGATGGTGTTAAAGGCACTAGAGAAGTCAAGGAATGTAATCCTCACAGCACAACTGATCCCCTCTAGATGAGAGAGTGATTTGTGCAGCAAATACGTGATAGCATCCTCCACTCCCACCTTCTCCTTATACACAAACTGAAGAGGATCCTGGGCGTGCCTGGTTTGTGGCCTCAGATTCTGTATTATCAGCCGCTCCATGGTCTTCATAACGTGCGATGTCAAGGCAACAGGTCTGAAGTCATTCAACTCCTTTGGTTGTGGTTTCTTCGGTACCGGGACAATACAGGATGTTTTCCACTGTCTGGGTACTCTTCTCTGCTCCAGGCTCATGTTGAAGATGCGCTGTAGTGGTTCTCCCAGCTCAGTCGCACAAGCCCTCAGTAATCGTGGGGAAACTCCATCCGGTCCAGCCGCCTTGCTGGTACAGATCTTCCTCAGTTGACCTTCCACCTGTGCAGCCGTAATCCTGGGCGTGGGCAAGGTCTCCTGTGAGTGGCTATTTTCCTGTGAGGGAAGTAAGCCTGGTGTGGATTTCTGCGGTGAGGATGAGATTGAGCTGTCGAACCTGTTGAAGAAGTTGTTCAGCTGGTTCGCTTTCTCCACATCTCCACTTATGTTCACCCCCCGCTTTGCACTGCATCCGGTGATGATCTTCATCCCATCCCACACCTCCTTCATGCTTTTTTTCTGCAGCTTTTGTTCTAGCTTCCTCCTATACTGCTCCTTTGCCCCCCTTATCTGTACTCTGAGTTCCTTCTGAACTCTTTTAAGCTCCAACCGATCACCATCTTTAAAGGCCCTCTTCTTCTGGTTTAGGAGGCCTTTGATGTGACTAGTGATCCAGGGCTTATTATTGGGATTTCTAACAGGGACAACTGCATCCACACAAAAGTTAATATAGTCCGTTGTGCATTCAGTGACCTCCTCAACGCCCCCACAGAGCCCCCCTTGCAGTACATCCCAGTTAGTAGTACCGAAGCAGTCTCTCAGGGCCTGTTCAGCTTCAGGAGTCCACTTCCTAAAAGAGCGTGTGGTAGTGGGATGCCTCATCACAATTGATTTATATCTGGGCTGTAACAAAACCAGGTTGTGATCAGCTTTCCCCAATGAAGGCAGTGGGGATGCACTATATGCCTCCTCTACGTTTGCATACAGTAGGTCAATAGTCCTATTACCCCTGGTGTAGCAATCCACGTACTGGGAGAAAGCAGGTAGTGTCTTGTCCAAAGTCACATGGTTGAAGTCCCCTGTAATTATCACCAGTGCCTCAGGGTGCTGTGTCTGAAGCCTAGCAACAGCGGAGCTGATGACGTCACATGCTACCGTTGCGTCGGCACGCGGCGGGACATACACATTCACCACAATGACGCTTGCGAATTCTCGAGGCAGGTAATATGGCCTCATACTCACGGCGATCAGCTCAATATCTCTTTCACAAACGGAGATCTTTGTACTCACATGCCCAGGGTTACACCATCTTTCGTTAATGTAGACAGCGAGTCCCCCTCCTTTCTTCTTCCCACACTTTTTGGCATCTCTGTCAAATCTTACCGTAGTAAAACCAGGTAATTCTACATTTACATCCGGGATGTTAGCCGTCAGCCATGTTTCGGAAAAACACATTAAACTGCATTCCTTGTATGCTTTAACATTTTTTAAAAGATCTCCATCTTCATTTTACAAAAATAACCTACTTATCCTTCAAATGAGAAAACCTGCAGATGCTGGAATTCTAAGCAACAAACACAACATTTTTTGAATTGGAACAAGGCAGTGGGAGAGCACCTAAGGATTTCCAGCGGGAAGACATTTTGAGTTCTCGGCGGAAGAGAGAGGCCAGACTGCGCACTGTGATGTCAGCCAGATGAGCGTGAACAATTTAAAAAGAAGGCAGCCATATCCAGCGGGCAGCGTTGGGAGCAGGCAGTGGAGTGAGAGGCAGCAGAGTGAAAGGGCTTTGGCTCCACAAGCTTTGGCGGTAATGGGACAAGGTGAGGCAGTTGTTGATTGCAAAAGGAGGTAGTATGTGTGCGAGGCCAGTTTTCTGTGGTCGGTGTCAGATGTGGGAGGTCCTGGAGTCTCCCGGCGTCCAGGACAGCCACATCTGCACCCAGTGCATCGAGATGCAACTCTTAAGGGACCGTGTTAGAGAACTGGTGCTGTGCAGCTCGATTACCTTTGTCTGGTTAGGGAGAGTGAGGAGGTGATAGAAAGGAGTTACAGATAGGTGGTCACTCCGGGGCCACGGGGGACAGAGAAATGGGTCACAGTCAGGAGAGGGAAGGGGAAGAGTCAGGTACTAGAGAGTACCCCTGTGGCTGTACCCCTTGACAATAAGTACTCCTGTTTGAGTACTGTTGGGGGGAACAGTCTACCTGGGGGAAGCAACAGTGGCCATGCCTCTGGCACAGAGTCTGGCCCTGTGGCTCAGAAGGGTAGGGAAAGGAAGAGGAAGGCAGTAGTGATAGGGGATAGTCAGGGGTTCAAACAGGCGATTCTGTGGACACAGGAAAGAAACTCGGTTGGTAGTTTGCCTCCCAGGTGCCAGGGTCCGGGATGTTTCTGATCGCGTCTAAGATATCCTGCGGTGGGAGGGAGAACAGCCAGAGGTCGTGGTACATATTGGTACCAATGACATAGGTAGGAAAAGGGAAGAGGTCCTGAAAGAAGACTACAGGGATTTAGGAAGGAAGTTGAAAAGCAGGACCTCAAAGGTAGTAATCTCGAGATTACTACTTGTGCCACGCAACAGTGAGAATAGAAATAGAATGAGGTGAAGGATAAATGCGTGGCTGAGGGATTGGAGCAGGGGGCAGGGATTCGGATTTCTGGATCACTGGGACCTCTTTTGGGGCGGGTGTGACCTGTACAAAAAGAACGGGTTGCACTTGAATCCCAAGGGGACCAATATCCAGGTGGGCAGGTTTGTAGAGCTATTGGGGAGGGTTTAAACTAGTTTGGAAGGAGGGTGGGAATCAGAATGTGAGTGCAGGGATTAAGGTAGAAGGACAAGGGCATGATGCTAAGAGTTCTGAGTTCATGAGGAAGAACAGGCAGGGGACAGAACATAATTGTAGCCAGTTAAAGGGGTTGAAATGTGTCTATTTCAATAATAGGAGTATTAGGAACAAGGAGGATGAACTTAGCGTATGGATTAATATGTGGAACTACGATGTTGTGGCCGTTACTGAAACATGGTTGGAGGAAGGGCAGGATTGGATGATGCAGGTCCCGGGGTTCAGGTGTTTTAAAAGGAATAGGATAGGGGATAGAAAAAGGGGGGAGTGGCATTGGTCAGGGATAGTATCACGGCTGTAGAAAGCGAGGACGCTGCAGAAGGAGTGTCCACGGAGTCAGTCTGGGTGGAAGTCAGAAATAGGAAGGGATCAATCACTGTGCTGGGAGTAGTCTATAGGCCCCCAAATAGCCCTCAGGACACCGAGGAGCAGATAAGCAGGCAGATTTTAGAATGGTGCAGGAAATACAGGGTAGTAGTTATGGGTGATTTCAACTTCCCTCATATTGATTAGTACCTCCTGAGTGCAAGGGGGATAGATGGGGCTGAATTTGTCAGGTGTGTTCAAGAAGGATTTCTGACACAGTATGTGGACCGGCCGACCAGAGGAGAGGCTATACTGGATCTAGTTCTGGGTAATGAACCTGGTCAGGTGACAGAACTCTTGGTCGGGAAGCATTTTGGTGAGAGTGACCACAACTCCCTTAGCTTCAGCATAGCTATGGAAAGGGATAAGATCAGATGAAATGGTAAAGTGCTTAACTGGGGAAGAGCTAACTTTGAAGGGATGAGGCAGGAACTAGCAAGAGTAAACTGGAAACAGATGTTCAAAGGGGAAAGCACAGAAGTAATGTGGGAGAAGTTTAGGGACCACTTGAGCTGGGTTCAGGATAGGTTTGTCCCACTGAGACAAGAAAAAAAATGGTAGAAAAAGGGAACCGTGGCTGACGAAACATGTTGAAACACTGAGGCAACTCGTCAAGAGGAAAAAGGAAGCATATGTTAGATATAAGAAGCAGGAAGTAGGAGGGGCTTATGAGAAATATAGGGTAGCCAGGAAGGAGCTAAAGAAAGGACTTAGGAGAGCTCAAAGGGGGCATGAGAAGGACTTGGCATGTAGAATTAAGGAGAACCCCAAGGCGTTCTATGCCTATGTGAAGAATAGGAGGATGACGAGAACGAAGGTGAGACCACGAAAGGATAAAGAGGGCAACATGTGCCTGGAAGCAGAGGAGGTTGGGGAGGTCCTAAATGAATACTCTGCTTCAGTATTCATAAATGAAAAGGATCTTGATCAGGATGAGGTCGAAGTACAGCGGGCCTGTGTACTGGACAATGTGGAGATTAAGGAAGAAGAAATGCTGGATCTTCTTAAAAACATTAAGATTGATAACTCCCCAGGGCCGGATATGATACACCCCAGGTTGTTGTGGGAATTGAAAGAAGAGATTGCAGGAGCATTAGCTATGATCTTTGAATCTTCTTTGGCTGCAGGGGAAGTGCCGGAGGACAGGAGAACGGCAAATGTAGTTCCCTTGTTTACAAAAGGTAATAGGGAGAAACCTGGGAACTATAGACCAGTGACTCTTACGTCGATGGTATGCAAACTACTGGAAAGGATTCTTAAGGATAGGATCTACGAGCATTTGGAGAAATACAGTCTACTCATGGATAGCCAACATGGATTTGTGAAGGGAAGATCGTGCCTCACGAGCCTGATTGAGTTTTTTGAAGGGGTAACAAAAGAAATTGATGAGGGTAGGGCAGTGGATGTGGTCTACATGGACTTTAGCAAAGCATTTGACAAAGTCCCTCATGACAGACTCATCCAGAAAGTCATGAGGATTGGGATAAGTGGAACCTTGGCTGTTTGGATAAAAAATTGGCTTAAAGGAAGAAAGCTGAGGGTAGTTGTGGAAGGAAAGTATTCTGCCTGGAGGTCGGTGACTAGTGGAGTGCCACAGGGATCTGTCCTGGGACCCCTGCTATTTATGATTTTTATAAATGACTTGGATGTAGAGGTGGAAGGATGGGTGACTAAGTTTGCGGATGACATGAAGATTGGAGGAGTTGTGGATGGAGCTGTAGGTTGTTGAAGGTTACAAGAGGATACAGACAGGCTGCAGAGTTGGGCAGAAAAATGGCAGATGGAGTTCAATCCAGATAAGTGTGAGGTGATGCGTTTTGGAAGGACAAACCAGAAGACTGAGTACAGGATTAATGGTCAGTTACTTAAGAGTGTGGATGAACAAAGGGACCTTGGGGTTCAAATCCATACATCCCTCAAGGTCGCTGCACAGGTTGATAGGGTAGTTAAGAAGGACTATAGGATGCTAGGCTTCATTAACAGGGGGATTGAGTTCAAGAGTAGAGAGGTGCTATGGAGAGGGTGCAGAGGAGATTTACCAGGATGTTGCCTGGATTGGAGAACAAGTCATATGAAGGAAGGTTAGCAGAGCTGGGACTTTTCTCTTTGGAGCGTAGAAGAATGAGAGGGGACGTGATAGAGGTCTACAAGATTATGAGAGGCATAGATAGGGTGGATAGTCAGTACCTGTTTCCCAGGGCACCAATAGCAAACACCAGAGGGCATATGTACAAAATTAAGGGACGGAAGTTTAGGGGAGACATCAGGGGTAAATTTTTTTACAGAGGGTTGTGAGTGCCTGGAATGACTTGCCAGGGATAGTGGTGGAGGCTAAAACATTAGGGGTATTTAAGAGCCTCTTGGACAGGCACATAGATGAAAGAAAAATGGAGGGTTATGAGGTAGTGTGGGTTTAGTACTTTTTTTTAAGGATTATATGGGTCGGCACAACATGGAGGGCTGAAGGGCCTGTACTGTGCTGTAGTGTTCTATGGTTCTAATACTGGAGGAACTCAGCAAGCTAGGCAGCAAATACGGGAAAGAGCAAATAGGCAACATTTTGGTCTGAGACTCTTCAACGGGACTGGAAAAAAGGATGAGAAGTTAGAGCAAAAGGTGAGAGGAGGGGAAGAAGTACAAGGTGATAGGTGATAGAAGAAACTGGGAGGGGGGAACGGGTGAACTAGAGTTGGGAAGTTGATACGTGAAAGAGAGAAAGGGCTGGAGAGGGGGGAATCTGATGGGAGCGGGTAGAAGACCATGGAAGAATTGGGGAGGTGTGCCAGAGAGAGGAGATAAGCAGGTAAGAAGAGAGGGAAACAGAAATGGGGAATGGGTGGGGGGGGGAGGGGAATTACCAGAAGTTTGAAAAAAAATCGATGTTCACGCCATCAGGGTGGAAGCTACCCAGACT
Organism: Hemitrygon akajei; assembly: GCF_048418815.1. Taxonomy (NCBI): domain Eukaryota; kingdom Metazoa; phylum Chordata; class Chondrichthyes; order Myliobatiformes; family Dasyatidae; genus Hemitrygon; species Hemitrygon akajei. Next base: position 68,121,014 of record NC_133127.1, on the reverse strand, counting down.
GAATATAGTGTTACTCCTCCAACCTGAGTGTGGCCTCATTGCAGCAGGCCACGGACTGACATGTTGGAAAGGGAATGAGAAGTAGAATTGAAATGGGAGGCCACCAGGAGATCCCACTTTTTCTGGCAGACAGAGCATAGGTGCTTGGTGAAGCTGTCTCCCAATCTATGCTGGGTTTCACTGATATACAAGAGACCACACTAGAAGCACCAGATACAGTAGATGACGTCAACAGACCCACAGGTGAAGTGTCATCTCACCTAGAAGGACTGTTAGGGTCCCTGAATGGTAGTGAGGGAGAGGTGTAGAGGCAGGTATGGCACTTGTTCTGCTTGCAAGGATAAGTACCAGGAGGGAGATCAGTGGGGAAAGATGAATAGACAAAGGAGAAGTGGAAGGGGGGAGGGAAAGATGTGCTTGGTGGTGGGATCCCGTTGGAGATGGCGGATGTAACAGAGAATTATGTGCTGTACGTGGAGGTTACTGGGGTGGTAGGTAAAGACAAGAGGAGCCCTATCCCTGGTGGGGTGGCAGGATGATGGGGTAATGGCAGACATACATGAAATGGAAGAGATGTGGATGAGGACAGTGTTGATGGTGGAGGAAGGAAAGCCCTTTCTTTGAAGGAGAAGGACATCTCATTAGTTCTGGAATGAAAAGCCTCATCCTGAGAGCAGATGTGGCAAAGACAGAGGAACTGAGAGAAGGGGAGGGCATTTACCACAAGTGACGGTGGTAAAAGGGATAGTCCAGGTAGCTGTGAGAATCAGGAGGTTTATAAAAGGTATCAGTAGATAAACTGCCATACCTGTCCCTACACCTCCTCCCTCAGTCCTATTCAGGCCCAAACAGTCCTTTCAGTTGAGGTGACACTTCACCTGTGAGTCTGTTGGGGACATCTACTGTTGCCGGTGCTCCCGGTGTGGCCTCTTGTATATCTGTGAGACCCAATGTAGATTGGGAAACCGCTTCATCGAGCACCTACGCTCTATCCGCCAGAAAAAATGGGATCTCCCAGTGGCCACCCACTTCAATTCTATGTAACACTTACCCAAAAGGCTGGTATATGTCTAGGGGAAAAGGAGATCCAGCCACACACCAACCCACCTCCCGTACACGCAGGTGCTGTGAGAATCGAGTTTATGCCTCGCGCTGCTCACTGTATCAACTTCACACCAAATACCGTTATGAAATACACTTTATAGAATTTACTAACATTAACTAAAGAAGTATTAGGCAATACAATATATATATACAAGGAAAGAAAAAAACAAAAGGCGCCAACTTATCAAAGTTCAGTCAGTGTAGTGCACACCCCTCCCCCAAGTTCCCAGCCTCACAAAACACAATAACATTCCCCATTGATTAACAAATGAATACAATTACCATATCAGCCATTCTAAAGCGAAACAACGGCGAGAGAAACTTTTAACAGACAAAGAAGCATTCCTACTCGTAACAAACCAAAGAAGCCCTTTTTAGTAATATACACAGGACATTGTACATCTACTTTTAGCTCTCATTCCGACACGTCAGTTCATGGCCTCTCTATTGCCGTGATGAGGCCAAACTCAGGTTGGAGGAGCAACACCTTATATTCCTTCTGGGTAGCCTCCAACCTGGTGGCATAAACAGAGATTTCTTAAACTTCTGGTAATTACTCCCCTCCCCCTTCACTATTCCTGATTCTCATTTCCCTCTCCCAACTTATCTCCTTACCTGCCCATCACCTCCCTCTGTTGCTCCTCCTCCTTTCGATCATGGTCTTCTACCCTTTCCTATCAGATTTTCCCTTCTCCAGCCCTTTATCTCTTTCATCTAACAACTTCCTAGCTCTTTACTTCACCTCTCCTCCCCCCTCCCAGTTTCACCAACCACCTTGTACTTCTTCTTTCCCTCCCCTATCTTCTTGACCTGACTCCTCACACTTTTTTCCCAGTGCTGATGACGGGTTTTGGCCTGAAACATCAACTGATTATAATCTCTCATTTGCATTGATCAGCTACCCATAGATCTTTTCCAATGGAAAAAATACTTTCAAGCAAATTTGTTCAGATATTCATGATATTCTCTTCCAACATTATTTCAACTATTATGGACAAGTTAATTTGCAAGCAAGCAACTACACTCCTGCCTTCCATCACTTCTGTCTAGGACAAGCTACAAGGAAGTGATTGAGAATGACACAGTAACAACTTCTTTTCTAATCATATTTCCCTAAGCCACCTTCCTACTGAAGCTATGTGAATCAAAATGGTGGATAAAATTACAGTCCTGTTTAAAACTTACAAAAAAATTAATAACAGCAGAATACTGATAATTAAGCAAAATGACAAAACATCAAGCAGAATCCTGCAATCGAAGCAGGAAGGTCAGGAGGGAGAGATAACTATTAGAACTATTAGGGAAATAACTATTCCCCTCAGAAAGCTCCACATATACCAAAGTGCTGATGTGAGGTTAGTGTCTACCAATTCACTAAACTGGAAAAAGGACAAAGGGAAAAAATATATTTTTTTTTAAAATGAGAATGAAATGGTTAGATAACAAAAATCAAAAACAAACTGACAAAATCCTAGATTAACTCAGCAGGCCAAGCAGAATCTATGGAAAAGTGTACAGTTGATGTTTCGGGCCGAGACCCTTCAGCAGGAGATGCTGCCTGGCCTGCCAAGTTCCTCCAGCATTTTGTGTGCTTTGCTTGGATTGCCAGCATCTCAGATTTTCTCTTGTTTGAAAAAAAATTGACAGTGAAATATCGTTTCATGGTTTTTTGAGAAACTAACTTTGAAGCAATATGTTACTACTAAAATGAGATGAATATAAATACGTATCAATTAAATGCAATTTCCATCATTCTATTCAAGTATAGTCCACAAAAAGTTTCATGACTAATAATGTCCTCACTTTTTAGTTGAGTGGTTATCTCTGAGTGCAACACCCACCTATACTGCTGAAAAACATAGTAAGATACATGACCCGGATTGACCTCCAGCGACTTCGATTTTCCTGCAGCAACTCGATAGAAATGCCTTCACTGCAAAATAAAACAATCATTTATCTTTAAGTATCAATTTGCTATTCACGCAATTAAGCTTTTGTGCATGGCATTTAAATTTTAAAACAAGCAACACCATTAGATTGTTCGAAGTCCTGTGGCGACCCACTTCCTAGCGCACTCGAACCGGCTCACAAATAGCCAGCGTGCCGGCATAAAGGCCAGTCCCAAAAGGGCGCCAGGTCTGCTTCACCAGCAAGGGGAAAAGCCCGCGTGCGGGACAGGACTGTGAATACATGCCCCCTACAGCATCCGCGCGCGGGACAGGACTGTGAATACGTGCCCCCTACAGCATCTGCGCGCGGGACAGGACTGTGAATGCGTGCCCCCTACAGCATCCGCGCCCGGGGAGGGCGGGATCAGGAAGGCTTTAAAGCGAGGCCGCGAAGTTCAAATAAAATCTTTTTGTAACTGCAGTTCATCGACTACATGTCATTATTTCAGCACTGCGTGTAGCACACCGCTACAATTGGTGACCCCGACGGCCCAAACGATATTTGGGCCGAAGATGACCGACTCCGCATCTGTTCATGCAGTTTTGTTGAAACTGCCAAGCTTCTGGACGCTGTGACCTCACCTATGGTTCCAGCAAGCAGAAGCCCAATTCCACGTTCAGCAGATAACCTCGGAGGACACACGTTACTACTACGTGGTGAGCTCCCTCGACCAGGACATAGCGGCCCAGGTTGCGGAGTTCGTACAGTCTCCCCCAGCGGACGGCAAATACACGGAATTCAAAGCCCTGCTCATAAGGACTATCGGACTCTCACGGCGTGAGCGAGCTGCCCGCTTATTGCACCTGGATGGTTTGGGAGACAGACCTTCATCGGCTTTAATGAATGAGATGCTGTCTCTGGCCGGAGGACACAAGCCCTGCCTCATGTTTGAGCAGGCATTCCTGGAGCAGCTACCCGAGGACATACGCCTGCTGCTTTCTGACGCGGATTTCAGCGACTCCCGGAAGGTGGCAGCCCAGGCGGACTTGCTGTGGAACGCCAAGAAGGAGAGTGGGGTGTCCGTCACACAGATCACCAGGCCACGCTCCCAGCAGCAGACCAGACCAGGCCCGGCAGCAGAGCCCACTAACCCCAGAGGGAGGGGTGAGGAGACCAACAAACAATGGTGCTTCTACCACCAACGGTGGGGCGCAGAAGCCCGCCGTTGTCACCCGCCCTGCAAGTTCCCGGGAAACGCCAGGGCCAGCCGCTGCTGATGGCTACGGTGGCTGGCCATCGGGATAGCCTCCTGTATGTGTGGGACAAGCGGTCGGGACGCCGTTTTTTGGTCGACACCGGTGCCGAGATCAGCGTCTTACCACCGACGAGTTACGACACCCACAACAGGGCACCAGGTCCCACCCTGAGGGCCGCGAACAGCAGCACAGTAAGGACCTACGGCACCCGTACGGTGCAGCTACAGTTCGGCTCCAGCCGGTTCACGTGGGACTTCACACTGGCCGCCGTAGCCCAACCGCTTCTGGGTGCGGATTTTTTGCAGTCTCACAGCCTACTGGTCGACCTGCCGAGGCAGAGACTGGTCCACGCCAAGACCTTTCAGACGTTCTCCCTGAGTGAAGCCCAGTTGCCAGCCCCACACCTCGACTCCATCACGCTGTCCGACAACGACTTCACCAGAGTCCTGGCGGATTTCCCATCGGTTCTGGCTCCGCAGTTCACGGCAGCCATGCCCAGACATGGCGTACAGCACCACATCCCGGCCCAGGGACCACCCCTCCACGCCCATGCTCGAAGGCTCCCCCCGGACAAGCTCCACCTGGCAAAGGAGGAGTTCAAGAGGATGTAGGAATTGGGGATCATACGGCGGTCCGACAGCCCATGGGCCTCCCCCCTGCACATGGTGCCCAAAACGACAGGGGGCTGGAGACCATGTGGCGACTACCGCAGGCTGAACGAGGCTACAACACCGGACCGCTACCCTGTGCCGCACATTCAGGACTTTGCAGCAAACCTGCATGGCGCACGGATCTTCTCCAAGGTAGACCTCGTCCGGGGATACCATCAAATCCCGATGCATCTGGACAACGTCCCCAAAACGGCACTCATCACCCCGTTCGGCCTTTTCGAGTTCCTCCGCATGCCGTTCGGCCTGAAGAATGCCGCACAGACGTTTCAGCGGTTAATGGACGCGGTGGGACGCGACCTGGACTTCGCTTTCATCTATTTGGACGACATCCTCATAGCCAGCAGCAGTCGTCAGGAGCATCTGTCCCACCTCCGTCAACTCTACGCCCGACTGAGTGAATACGGCCTGACAATCAACCCGGCCAAATGCCAGTTTGGGCTCGACACCATCGATTTCCTGGGCCACAGGATCACTACAGACGGGGCAACCCCTCTGCCCGCTAAGGTAGACGCAGTCCGCCATTTCCCCCAACCCACCACAATCAAAGGCCTTCAGGAATTCATGGGTATGGTAAATTTCTACCACCGTTTCCTCCCTTCAGCTGCCCGAATCATGCTCCCCCTGTTCGCCCTGATGTCGGCTCCGGGCAAGGACATTACCTGGGATGAGGAGTCCGCCACCGCTTTCATTAAATCGAAAGAAGCCTTGGCAAACGCTTGGCACCCCAGAATGGACGTCCCTATCGCCCTCACAGTGGACGCATCTAAAACGGCAGTCGGTGGGGTACTGGAGCAACTCATCGAGGGTCGCTGGCAACCCCTGGCGTTTTTCAGCAAACACCTGCGACCACCCGAGCTCAAATACAGTGCTTTCGACCGGGAACTGTTGGCGCTATACCTGGCAATCCGGCATTTCAGGTACTTCTTAGAAGGTAGGCCCGGACCACAAACCGCTTACCTTGACGTTCACAAAGGTGTCCGATCGCTGGTCATTCCGCCAGCAGCACCATCTGTCCTACATCTCTGAATACACGACGGATGTCCGGCACGTCTTGGGTAAGGACAATGTCGTGGCGGACGCACTCTCTCGCCCTAACATTCATGCCCTTTCCCAAGGGGTAGACTTTGAGGCGCTGGCGCAGGAGCAGCAGGCAGACGAGGAGATCCCTAGTTACAGAACCGCGGTCTCCGGCTTGCAGCTCCAGGACCTCCCCGTAGGCCCAGGTGAGAGGACCCTACTCTGTGACGTCACCACCAGCCAACCCCGTCCCGTCATCCCGGCAGCGGCGCATTTTCAACTCCATTCATTACTTAGCGCACCCCTCCATCAGGACAACCGTCCGGATGGTCTCCAGCAGGTTCGTTTGGCACGGACTCCGCAAGCAGGTCAGTGAATGGGCCAAAACATGCATGCACTGCCAGACGGCCAAGGTGCAGCGACACACCAAAGCTCTGCCGCAGCAGTTCCACCCCACCCACCGGCGTTTCGACCATATTCATGTGGATATCGTGGGCCCCCTGTCAGTGTCGTGCGGAGCGCGGCACCTCCTGACTATCGTGGACCGGTTCACAAGATGGCCAGAGGCGATCCCGCTCACCGACACCACCTCCGAATCTTGCGCCCGGGCACTGATCGCCACCTGGGTGTCCCGCTTTGGTGTGCCGGCCCACATTACCTCCGACAGAGGCGCCCAGTTCACCTCCGGCCTGTGGTCAGCTATGGCCTGCCTTTTGGGGACACAGCTGCACCACACAACTGTGAATATGTGCCCCCTACAGCATCTGCGCCCGGGGAGGGCGGGATCAGGAAGGCTTTAAAGCGAGGCCGCAAAGTTCAAATAATTTAAATAAAATCTTTTTGTAACTGCAGTTCACCGACTCTGTGTCGATATTTCAGTGCTGCGTGTAGCACACCGCTGCAGTCCTATATTTTAGTAAAACAGCCTAACGATAGATATACATCATTCAGATCTGTTCGGGGGAAGGGATGGAAGAAAAAGTGTATCAAAATTACTCAGGTCTAGATACATATTACATTGTTTCATCACACATCCACAATTACTCTTACCAAATGACTTCAACTATTATTGGAAAACAAAACAGAAGATCAATGCACTAATGGGATTAGAACATAGACCATTACAGCACAAGACAGGCCCTTCAGCCTACAATGTTTGCTTCAATCAAAGGAAACTAATCCTCTCAGCATACACAATCCATATCTCTCCGTTCGTATCATATTCATGAGCCTGCCTAAGTACCTGTAACAAGAGAGCCGAGCCTGTCATGTGACAGCACTGCCCTCTCCTGGTCGGAGGTCACACCACATGCCAGTCAACATTTCACCCCTCCCAACTAATTAATGCACACTTAATCATTGGCCACCTTAATTGGATTAACAAGCCGTTGGCCCCCCGGCGTATCACCTGGACTGGACTCTCCAGACCCCTGACCTATAAAGGGTGCTGCATGTGCTTGGCTCGCTCTCTTTTTGCCAACCTTGAGGGACTACCCTGCTTCACTCCAGGCTAAACAATGCTGGAGACATGTGGTGAGCCGTGCATTGAATAGGGTTTTGGGAGCGCTTATTGTTGTCCCAGTAGCAGAGAGCTGTGCCTGCCCAAGTCAAGGGGTGGCGGGTATCATAGTTACTTTTTCCTTGCTTGTATGTGTACTTGTACTCTATCCCCACACCATTTTCCCGTGTATTGTACTGCCATCCCGACTTTTCCCACACTCGTCTATTCTAAGTGCGTTTGTGCGAATATTGTAGCCACTTGTGTTGTTCCCAAGCTTTTCTCCCCTTGTAAATAAACTCCTTATTATTAAAACTGAGTGTCTGAAGTCCTTGCCTTTGAGACCCAAAGAATCTGTCTCACTTCCATCATAACAGTACCCCGTAAACTCCACGATCACGTCTGTTTCCATCATCATCCATGGCAGCGTGTTCCAGAGCACCCAAAGTTCTGCAAAAAACCTGCCCCACATCTCTCCTTTAAACTTTTCCCCACTCTCCTTAAATCGGCGTCCTGTAGAATTTGACTTTTCTACCCTAGGGCAGATAAAGATTAACTTTATTTATCGCATGTACATTGAAACATATAGTAAAATGTGTTCTTTGTTTCAACGTCCAACACAGTCTGAGATATGGTGGGGGTAGCCCACCGTGCTGCAGCACAAACATAGCATGCCCACAACTTACTAACCCTAACTTATGACTTTGAAATGTGGGAGAAAACCAGAGCACCTGGAGGAAAACCACACATTCATGGGGAGAACATACAAACTCCTAAAGAGTGGCGGGAATTAAACCCCGATCTTACAGCTAGTGCTGTAAAGCATTACACTACCATGCTGTCCTAGTACAGACCAACTACCTACCACATCTAGGTCTCTCATAATTTTATAAACTTCTATCACCTCTCTCCTCAGCCTCCAATGCTCTAAAGAAAACAATCCAGTTTTCAAATGGGAGGCTGGTCAAGAAGGTTCAATGGTCTGGCATTCAAGATGAAGTAGTAAATTGGATTATACTGTGGTTCTGCAGGAGAAGCCAGAGTGGTAGTGGATGCAACACACACAAAATGCTGGTGGAACGCAGCAGGCCAGGCAGCATCTATAGGGAGAAGCACTGTTGACGTTTCGGGCCGAGACCCTTCGTCAGGTAGTAGATGGTTGCCTCTCTGACTGGAGATCTGTAACAAGTGGTGTGCCACAGGGATCGGTGCTGGGTCCATTACTGTTTGGAATCTATATCAACGATCTGGATGATTCTGTAGTAAATTGGATCAACAAAGTTGCAGATGATACCAAGATCAGGGGTGGAGTGGACAGCAAGGAAGGCTATCAAAGCTTGCAATGGGATCGGGCCAGCTGGAAAAATAGGCTGAAAAATGGCAGATGGAATTTACTGCAGACAAATGTGAAGTGTTGCAGTTTAAAAGGACTAACCAGGGTAGCACTTACACGGTGAGCGGTAGGACACCAAGGAGTGACGCGGAAGAGAGAGATCTGGAAGTACCCATAATTCCTTGAGAGCAGAATCACAGATAGATTGGGTTGTAAAGAGAGCTTCTGACATATTGGCCTTCATAAATCAAAGTATTGAGTTCAGAAGCTGGGATATTTTGTTGAAGTTGTACAAGATGTAGGTGAGGCCTAATTTGGAGCACTTTCTAGCCACTTAATTACAGGAAACATATCAATAAGATTAAAAGAGTAAAGAGAAAATTAACAGTATGTATGAGAACCTGAGTTTTAGGGAAAGGTTGAACAGGTTATGACTTTATTCCCTGCAGTGTAGGAGAATGAGGGGAGATTTGACCCTTACAAAATAATGAGTATAGATAGGGTAAATGCAAGCAGGCTTTTTCCACTGAGATTGGGTAAGGCTGGAACTAGAGGTCTTGGGTTAAGGGTAAAAGGTGAAATATTTAAGGGGAACTCAACGGGGGAGTTTCTTCACTCTGAGGATGGTGAAAGTGTGGAACAAACTGGCAGCGGAAATGGTGGATGTGGGTTTGATTTCAACACGAGTATTTTGGATAGTTACTGTACATTGATGGGAGGGGTATGGAGGACTATGATCTGGATGCATGACAATGGGACTAGACAGATTAATAGTTCAGCACAGACTAGTTTTCAGTGTGGAGAGACACAGAGGGTCAAACAGCATCAGTGGGAGGTAAGAAACTGTCAGCATTTCAGGTTGAAACGCTGCATCAGGACTGAGAGTGGAAAGGCAGGATCGCCAGCATAAGGAGAAGGGGAGTGGTGAGGAAGGATTCTAAGGTGATTGGTGAATTCAGGGGAAGTATGAGTTGACAGGTAGGTAATGCCAGGAATGGGAGATGAGGAATGGAGTTGGAAGACTGTGGAAGGTGAACGACAGTTGGAGGCAGTCCTGAGGCCCTCTATTGGTCAGGATCGAACATGGACATTGTGTCCCATACGTCCAGCTGTCTACATTGTTGGTGCAATGCCATCAGCTGATATGCAAGCTAGGGCAGCACAATATGGAGAGCAAGCTGTTGTCCATGCAGTAGACTCCCCCTTTCCATGCAGATGATGAATCCAAAGGAACAGCAGAAACTGATACAATTTGGCAGGAGTTGCCAGTCAGCACTGAACTCAGCGTAGGACTGCCTTGGGGATTCCAGCTCCAGATTTTTCCCTTCCGGGTTTACTTCCAAAGTCCTCCCCCATGAGTGGGTATAACCACAAGACAGCGAAGATTTGAGATCAGAGATTTCCTTCTCTGGACAAGCCGCCAAGCACGGCTGATGAGGCCGACAGAGAGAAGAGAAAGAAAAGTCAGATGGAGCATGGTGGGGGTGATGGGGGGGCAGAGGAGTGTGAAGATGGGAGACAGCTGTTGAAAGGGGATGAGCACGAATACAAGTCTCCACCAGAGCTGGATTTGGATTAGGAGAGAGCGGGATCCATTGGGGAGAGCAGAGCAAGGTCGGAACCAGATGGGGGGGGGGGGGGGGTTGGGGGGTGGGGGGAAGCCTGGGTAATGAAGCCAGGAGAGGGAAAAGGGAATGAAGATGTGCGAAGGGGGGCTGGGGAAGAGTGGGAAAGGAGACCAGATAATGAGCAGGAGGAGTGCAAAAAAAAATGGACAAGAAGGGAAAAACAGAAACATGGGTGCCTAAAATTGTAAAACGCAATATTCATGCCATTGGACTGTAGACTACCCAAGGTAAAATACAAGGTATTGCTCCTACATTTTGCACTGACCTTCACCCTGGTATAGCAATCAAAGTTAAAGTAAAATTTATTATTGAAGTACCAATATGTTAACACATACTACCTTGAAATTAATTTTCTTGGAGGTATTTATAGGAAAAGAAAGAAATACAATAGAATTTACAAAAAAAATACATAAACAAAGACTGACAAAGAACCAATGTGCAAAAGAAGACAAACTGCAAATAAAAAAAGATAATAAGAACACGAGCTGTAAAGAGTCTTGAAGGTGAGTTCGCAAGTTGTAGAATCAGTTCAGAGTTGTGGTGAGGGAAGTTATCCATACTGGTTCAGGAATTGAAGGGTAATAACGGTTCCTGAAACTGGTGATGTGAGACTAAAGGCCTCTATACCTCCTGCCTGATGGTAGTAGTGAGAATAGAATATGGCCTAGATGGTGGGTGTTCATTGATGATGGATGCTGCTATCTTGTGGCAGAACTCCATGTAAATATGCACAATGATGAGGAAGGCATTGCCTGTGATGGACCAGGCTGTATCCACCACTTTCTATAGACCTTTCCATTCCTGGGCAATGGTGCAACCAGTTAAGATGCTCTCTACTGTACACCTGTAGAACTCTGGCAAAGTTTTTGGTGAAATCCCGAAACTATGCAGACTTCTAAGAATGCAGAGGCACCATTGTATCTTCTTTGTGATGGCATTTATGAGCTGGTCTCCAGACAGATCCTATTATATGGTAGCACCAAGGAATTTAAGGCTACTGACCCTCTCCACCTCCAATTCCTTAATGAGAACTGGTTCATGGACCTCTAGTTTCTTCCTCATGTAGCCATTAATCATCTCTTTGCTTTTGCATTCAACCAAATTTTAATCTCCTTCCTATATGCCTATTCGTCATCAGCTTTGATTTGACCAACAATGGTGTCAGTAGCAAACTTAAATATGGCATTTGTGCTGTACTTAGCCACACTATCATAGGCATAAAGTGAGTAAAGCAGTGGGCTAAACACAGAGCCTTGTGGTGCACTTGTGCTGATGGTGAGTGTGGAGGAGGTGCTGTTGCAAGTGAGGAAATCAAGGATCCATTTGCACAGGGATGTTCAGAGACAAAGGTCTTGGAGCATAGTGATGAGTTTTGAGGGGACAATAGAGTTGAATGCTGAGTTACAGACAATGAAGGGCATCCAGATATATGCATCTTAATTTTCCAGATGTTCCAGAGTTGAGGGAAAGGCCAATAAAATGGCATCTACTGTGGACTTATGATGTTAGACAAATTGGAGCAGATCCAAAGCAACACACACTAAGTGCTGGAGGAACTCAGCAGGCCAGGCTGCATCTAGAGGAAAACAGTAAACAGTCAATGTTTCAGGACAAGGCCCTTCTTCAGGACTGGAAAGGAAGAGGAGAAGTCAGATTAAAAAGATGAGGGGAGGGGAGGAAGAAACTTGGAGCAGATCTAAATCACTCCTCAGGCAGGAGTGACATGCATCACAGTGAATACTGAGGCAGTATAGTCACTGAGGCAGATTACCACATACCCCATTTTTCCAACTGGTCCAGATCACACTGCAAGCTCTGATAGTCCTCCTCACTGTCCAATGCACTCCAAATCTTGGAGTCATCTGCAAACTTGATGATTCAGTTAACCACATTATCATCCAGATCATTGATATTGATGACAAACAAAAATGGACCTAGCACTGATCCCTGCAAAACTCCATCTGTCACAAGCCTCCAGTCCAAGAGGCAACCCTCTACTGTCACTTCTCCCTTCTCCCACAAAGCCAATGTCTGATCCAATTTACCACCTTAATTTGAATGCCGAGCAACTGAAACTTCTTCACCAACCTCCCATGCGGGACCTTGTCAAAATGCTTTGCTAAAGATCATGTAGACATCATCATCTACCTTGCCTTCATCAACTTTCCTGGTAACTTCCTCAAAAAAACTTTATAAGATTGGTTAAGCATGACCTATCATGCACACAGCCATGATGACTACCCCTAATCATCCAAATGCTCATATATCTGGTCCTTCAGAATACCTTCCAATAACTTTCCCACTACTGATGTTAGGGTCACTGGCTCATAATTTGTTGGTTTACTTTTAGAGCCTTTCCTAAAAGCAGAGCAACATCAGTTATTCTCCAATCTTCCGGCACTTCACTTGTTGCTAAGGGCATTTAAAATATCTCCCCTTGGGCCACTGCAATTTCTGCACTTGCCTCCCACAGAATTAGAGGGAACACTTCAAGCCAGCAAACATCTCCTCCTCTGTAATCTGTATAGAGTCTATGACCTCCCTGTTGCTATGCCTCACCTCTATAGACTTTAATGTCCATCTCCCAAATACTGTAAATACAGATGCAAAAAAAAAATCCCTCATCTCTTTTGTCTCCACACACATAGCACCATTCTGATCTTCCAGGGAGCCAATTTTGTCCCTTAAATTTTTTTGCTCTTAATGTATCTGTAGAATCCCTTTGGATTCTCCTTCACCTTATCTACTAAGGCAACCTCATGCCTTCTTTTAGCCCTCCTGATTTCCTCCTTAAATGTTCTCTTGCATTTCTTATATTCCATTGCACCTCATTACTAACGGAGATGGGAGTAGACTCTCACATGGTGGATTGGATAGTGGACTACTTGACAGATAGACCTCAGTATGTGCGGTTGGGAGACTGTAGGTCTGACACGGTGGTCAGCAGCACAGGGGCGCCGCAGGGAACCGTACTCTCTCCGGTCCTGTTCACCCTGTACACATCAGACTTCCAATATAACTCGGAGTCCTGCCATGTGCAGAAGTTCGCTGATGACACGGCCATAGTGGGGTGTGTCAGGAATGGACAGGAGGAGGAGTATAGGAAACTGATACAGGACTTTGTGATATGGTGCAACTCAAACTACCTGCGTCTCAATATCACCAAGACCAAGGAGATGGTGGTGGACTTTAGGAGATCTAGGCCTCATATGGAGCCAGTGATCATTAATGGAGAATGTGTGGAGCAGGTTAAGACCTACAAGTATCTGAGAGTACAGTTAGACGAGAAGCTAGACTGGACTGCCAACACAGATGCCTTGTGCAGGAAGGCACAGAGTCGACTGTACTTCCTAAGAAGGTTGGCGTCATTCAATGTCTGAAGTGAGATGCTGAAGATGTTCTATAGGTCAGTTGTGGAGAGCGCCCTCTTCTTTGTGGTGGCGTGTTGGGGAGGAAGCATTAAGAAGAGGGACGCCTCACGTCTTAATAAGCTGGTAAGGAAGGCGGGCTATTATTTGATATTTCTGTGTATTTTTAACATCGCCAACACCAATTAAATTCTGAAAGGGTGAAAGACCACTTTTAAGATAAATTTTCAAAGCCAATAGAAACCTAATGCAATGATTACGGCTTACAAAGCAGTTAAAAGTTTACTTGTCAAATCAATCAGTTCAAAGAACTTCAGCTTCATTCAGACAATATTTAGATGTTTTGCTATGTTACACCTGCAGGTGGCCTCACGGTAAAGCTTTTATGACAGAACTATATTTCCCTTTCCCAAACCCATTCCGCTAAAAAACTTCAAGTCCTGTGGCGAAGCAACAGGTGTGGATACACTGGAAGCTGTAGTCACAAACCTGCACACAGGCGGCCCAGGGCATTGGGTCGTTCTCCGCTGGAATGAAGCAGCAGTGGAGCACGGCAGCCCCCTGGGTGTCTGAGCAGTCCTCTTTAGGAATCGCTCTATTCACCTCCATGGAGGAAAGGGCTAGAAAAGGTGCCTCAAACATAGCCTGCTTCATCTTACCCTGGCCAGCACACCGCAGCTGGCGGGGATCCCACTCAGCGGTCGAACTACAAAGAAGATGAAAGTGGAACATGCAAACTCTGCTTGACATCACCAAGGCTGTCAGACCAGAAAGAACAGCACTGGTCGCCAAAGAACTAGCCCGCTATAACGTGGACATTGCAGCACTCAGCGAAACACGCCTAGCAGACAAGGGCCAGCTTACAGAACATGGTGGAGAACCTTCTGGAGCGGTCGCAGCAGCACTGAACGACGAGAGGCTGGCTTTGGATTTGCCATCCGATCCCACCTCACTCGTAAACTTGCCAAGCTTCCAGAGGGCATCAACGATTGCCTGATGACGCTTCGGCTCTCACTTGGCAATAAGAGGAGTGCAACGCTGATCAGCGCATATGCCCCAACGATGACCAACCCAGATGACATCAAAGATAAGTTCTATGAAGAACTTGACGCCCTCAAAGCAGCAGTCCCACAGTCAGAGAAGCTTATTGTCCTCGGGGACTTTAACGCCAGAGTGGGGACAGATTACCAGACCTGGGGAGGGATTCTTGGAAGACATGGTATTGGCAAGTGTAACAGCAATGGCCTGCTGCTCCTCAAGACATGCGCTACACATGACCTTGTCATCACCAACACCCTATTCCGCCTCTCTACCTGTAACAAGACATCTTGGATGCATTCAATCTCTAGGCACTGGCATCTGATTGACTATGTCATCACCAGAAAGAGGGACTGGCAAGACGTGAGAGTGACAAAGGCCATGTGTGGTGCCGACTGCTGGACGGATCATCGACTCACAGTGTCCAAGTTTAAACTTCGCATCCTGCCTGTGAGAAGACTCCAAGGCCAGAAGACTGCAAAGAGGCTCAATGTCTCCAAGCTGAAGAGCAGCGTATTTGCAGAAGAATTTCGTGAAGACCTAGATAGCAGGCTGTATGACACACCCCAGGATGACCACATCAGCATTGAAGAGCAGTGGACGGCTTTCAGAGATGCAGTCTACTCTACCGCTCTCGAACACCTCGGACCAGCAATCCGTAGACATCAAGACTGGTTCGATGAGAACAACGAGGAGATACAGGCACTGTTGTCAGAGAAACACCAACTGTTCAGAGCGCACCAGAACGATCCCACATCACAAGCAAAGATAGATGCCTTCGCCAGTGCAAGACAGAAAGTGCAGAAGAAACTCCGTGAGATGCAGGATGTCTGGTTCAGCAATAAAGCCGATGAGATCCAGGGCTACGCAGTCACGACACCAAGCGTTTCTACGACGCTTTGAAGGCTATGTATGGACCTCAGTCCTCTAGCTCCTCCCCCCTCCTCAGTGCAGATGGGACTCAGCTGCTGACAGAGAAAAAGCAGATTTTGGAGAGATGGGCTGAACACTTCAACCAGGTCCTCAACCGCCCTGCCGTAATCAATGATGAGGCCATTGCTCGCCTACCTCAGGTGGAGATCAACCTGGACCTTGACAACCTCCCCACAAAAGAAGAAGTCAGAAAAGCCATCAGGCAACTTTCTTGTGGCAAAGCACCAGGATCAGATGCAATCCCTGCTGAAGTCTACAAAGCAGGAGGCCCATTCATGATGCAGAAGCTGACTGAGCTCTTCCAGTCTATGTGGAATGAAGGAAAGGTCCCGCAACAGTTGAAAGATGCCAGCATAGTCCATATCTACAAGAGGAAAGGCAACCGCCAGTCTTGTGACAATCACCGAAGCATCTCCCTCCTGTCCATAGCTGGGAAGATCTTGGCTCGCGTCCTGCTTAATCGCCTTCTCCAACACCTTGAGCAAGTTCTCCTCCCAGAAAGCCAGTGTGGCTTCCGTGCAGAGCGTGGAACTGTCGACATGATATTTGCTGCACGCCAACTCCAGTAAAAATGTCAAGAGCAGCACAGCGACCTCTTTATGGCCTTCGTCGATCTGACCAAGGCATTTGATACGGTCAGCAGAGATGGCTTATGGAAGATAATGGAGAAGTTTGGCTGCCCTAGCAGGTTCATCACGATTGTTCGGCAGTTCCACGATGGCATGTCGGTGAAAGTTTTGGATGATGGTGACGAGTCAGAAGCCTTCCCAGTGACGAACGGTGTGAAGCAAGGATGCGTTCTCGCCCCTATACTCTTTAGCATGGTCTTCTCTGCTATGCTGAATGATGCCTTCCGCGATTGTCAGGATGGTATACACATCAGATACAGGACTGGCGGTGGGCTATTCAACCTCCGGCGTCTACAGGCTGTTACAAAGGTAAAGGTGACCGTCGTCAGAGACCTCTTATTCGCTGATGATTGCGCCCTCAATGCCAGCACAGAGCAGAAGATGCAGCGAGAAATGGACTGCCTCTCACGAGCCTGTGACAACTTCGGACTTACAATCAGCACTAAAAAGACCGAAGTTATGTACCAGCCCGCACCCGGAAAGCCCTACCAGGAACCACACATCACAGTAATGGGGCAGAAGCTACTGGCAGTCAACAGCTTTACTTATCTGGGCAGTACTCTATCACGAGCGGTGAACATAGATGCAGAGATCAACTACAGAATTGCCAAAGCCAGTGCCACCTTTGGGAGACTCCGTGAGAATGTATGGGAGCAGAGAGGACTCAGCCTTACCACCAAGCTGAAGGTCTACCGAGCAGTGGTTCTCACCACCCTCCTCTATGCCAGTGAGACCTGGACTGTCTACAGCAGACACGCTAAACAGCTCAACCACTTCCACTTGAGCTGCCTCCGCAGACTTCTCCACGTACGATGGCAGGACAAAGTCCCAGACACGGAGGTCCTGGAGTGGGCTAGCACCCACAGCGTCTACACCCTCCTACAGAAAGCCCAAGCCAGATGGGCTGGCCATGTCGTCAGGATGTCTGACAGTCGACTACCAAAACAGCTGCTGTATGGAGAGATGAGCCAGGGCAAACGCTCAGTTGGAGGGCAGAAGAAACGTTTCAAAGACTGCCTCAAAGTGTCCCG
Organism: Hemitrygon akajei; assembly: GCF_048418815.1. Lineage (NCBI taxonomy): Eukaryota > Metazoa > Chordata > Chondrichthyes > Myliobatiformes > Dasyatidae > Hemitrygon > Hemitrygon akajei. Next base: position 68,103,618 of record NC_133127.1, on the reverse strand, counting down.
CAAAGACCTCAACATCAGTCTCAGTAGCTGGGAATCGCTTGCTCTGGACCGCCCAACCTGGTGGAGCAGGACCACTAAAGGAGCGTATGCAGCAGAAATCAGATGCACCGCAGAGGCTCAGAGGAAACGCGCCGCGCGCAAGGCTCGAGCTACCTCCACTTCCACTGCAGCGCAGCACCTACCCTCATGTGTCCCACATGTGGGCGAGCTTTCAGGGCCCGGATTGGCCTCACCAGTCACCTCCGGACCCACAGTCACAAACCCTCCACCTGACAGAAGTCGTGGTCATCTTCGACTGCGAAGGACGAACAACAATATTTCCCTCATAAAGCAAGCACCTTTTGGGACATTCCAATAACCTGGTCAGGTTATATTTATGCTAGACACATTAATTCAGTAATATTAAAAAGGAGATGGAGGCTGGAGTGTGCACCCCACCTCCAGCGTCAAGGTCAGTGCGACACTATTACAGCTTGGTGCATTCCAGAGTTCAGAGTTCAATTCTGGCGACAGTCTATAAGGAGTCATTGAATGTCCTCCGCATGGAATGTGTAGGTTTTCCCCCGGTACTCTGGTTTCCTCCCACAGCCCAAAGACATACCCGATAGGTTAATTGGTCATTGTGCAAAAAAATTATCCCGTGATTAGGTTAGATTTAATTGGGTTTGTCCGTGGTGGCATGGCTCAAGGGCTGGAAGGGCCTACTCTGTGCTCTATCGTGAAAAAAAATAAACAGTTTGAAAGATGTGAACAGGTATCAATAAAATAGTCCTGGCAAATATTAAGCTTTCATTGCCTTTGCAAACTTTGTGCATCTTTCCACAGAGCAATCACCCAATATGCATTTGAAATGTCACCTTATTTCATCATCAGTGCAGATTGTATGACTGATTTGCGGAACAGCTACATTCAGACTGCAGGGATAAATACGAGTTTCCAGTCGTTTTAATTCTCTATCCTACTCTGACCTATCCTTCACTATTATAATGAATTCTGATGTAACCTTGGGGAAGAGCACCTCGTTCTTCCACCTGGGCACAGTATAGTTCCAGACTCGGTATCAAATTTAGCATGTACATCAAAGCATACAGTTTAACACAGTATACCATCAACAACCAACAAACTCGTGTGTGTGTGTGTGTGTGTGTGTGTGTGTGTGTGTGTGTGTGTGTGTGTGTGTGTGTGTGTGTGTGTGTGTGTGTGTGTGTGTGTGTGTGTGTGTGTGTGTGTGTGTGTGTGTGTGTGTGTGTGTGTGTGTGTGTGTGTGTGTGTGTGTGTGTGTGTGTGTGTGTGTGTGTGCGCGCGCGCTGCGCGCAGCATATGAGCAACAGTCAATCACCTGGAGGAACTCAGGCTGAGCTGTAGCTGTGGGAAGCAGAAGGAAATGTCAATATCTCAAGTTGAAAGCCAACAATCGGATCACACAGATGCTGCTTGACCTGCTGCGTTACTCCATTAGATTGTTTGTTGCTCCTGCTAGCTCAGAAATATTCCAAACCTACTATCAAATCGCTACCATCTGCTCTACAATAGAAAACTACCCATTTCCCCCTCTTCTCCAGTTCTGAATGGTTTTTAACCTGAAACATTAATTCTGTATCTTCTTCCACAGATGCTACCTGACCTAAGTATTTCTGTCATTTTCTGTTTTTATTTCAGATTTCCAGCATCTGCAGTTTTTTTTAATGTGGTTTTGCAACTTAGATGCCTTGTACATCAAGGGATTCACTTGATACTATAAAAAAAAATCTGCTAATACTGTAGTTCAGAGAAAGATTAAATCTGGAATCAACTGAAATAATGAATGTAATTAAAAATTAACATTATTCAGACAGGGTGTAGCAATAGATCAAATTGTCACAGGCTAGTCATACAACATAGAAACAGGTCCTACCCAAGACAAATTTCAAGTACACATCTATACCAATCTCTTTTACCTGCACTTACTCTATTGCATTCTATGCCTTTACAATTCAAATGTTCATCCAGATACTTAAGCATTGTGAAAATACACCTGCTTGACCACCCATTCAGACAGTGCATTTCAGGTTTCAATCACCTTCCGGGTGATAAAGTTCTTCCTCAGACCCCCTCTAATTCTCTTATCATAATTCCATGCCTCTAGTTTTATGTAGAAGAGTTTCCTGTTCTCAATCCCCTCATAATTTTGTATACCTCTATCAGGACCCTCTCAGCCTCCTCCATTCCAAGTACTTTCTTTGTAACTTAAACTCTCCTTCCCAGGGAACATCTTTGTAAATTTCCTCTACAGCACCCCTGTGCAATAACATCCTCCCAGTAAAGTGGTAATCAGTTTCAGGTAGCTGACACATATAGATCTGAAGACAACTTGTTATCTATTAGATGTTGAAAATGGCACGGTTCACCACTGGAAACAGATCAATTTGCAGGGTCGCATTTCTAAACATTTTTTATAAACTGGTAGAATTGTTATTAAGAAAGAGAGATTCAAGATTAATTATAAAAGCATGGCTTTCAAAATGCTATTTTCTATGAAAAGTAGATAGTAACTTGCTGAATGTGCGGCTTTGGGTGTAAAATTCAAGCTAACCAAGCTGATTTACTTTATGCTGGTGCACTGTAAGCTACGAAAGTATTTAACTAGCTTAGATATATTAAAAAGCTGCTGCCTTCATTCACTAGCTTAGGGAAGGAACATATAGCTAGTACAAAATGGGTAAAATAAAGAATACTTTGCGATGTTCTGGAGTGGTCTATCTTTGAGCAGGTACAGAAACAGAATGGGAAAATAAAGGGCAGGATTACAGTTCATGCAACAGAAGTTGCAATTGATGAAAGGTGAACTTCATCTCACAAACTACCCACCCACCTGCCCTATCTATAGATGAATCTTCAATTCCCAGATTAGCCTTATCAGGTATTTCAGACTTTCAAAACTGGAATAGAAGCCTGCCATTCTCTATTTCACGAACCCACCTAAGGATAACAGCAGAATTTTAGCATTTATAACTTGCCATCTGAATGCGTTGCTAACAATGAAGAAACAAAGGGAATCAGGGTAGAGTGTGCAAAAACAGGAAGAATATGAATTCCTAAAAGGCAATGGGAGACTATTGGAGATATAAAAAGGGCAACAGTACAGGGAAATGAAATAACTTCAACACTCAGGTGTATCAATCTGAAATCTGAATGGGTCAATCAAGTGAATGAAACAAATTAGGATATGAGCAATGGAATTCTAGCCAAGATCACTATTATCGACAGTGCAAAACAGTATAAAAAGCGGAAGTTTTCATAAAGAAAAATCTTACTATAGTACACTTTTCACACGAATGATATATTAAGAACACAAACCAACAAATCGCTTTATTCTGTTCTCTTTCAGGAGTTGATGGGTCTGCTATAAGTGGTATATAATTGCGTGTGTGTATGTTTAACAAGGAAAAACCAGTAGCCCTCATTCTCTACGTCTGTGTTTGCCCTTTTATCTGCCGCATGTGGTCACTCACCTTCCACGATCCGCATTTAACAACGGGCTTCTTTCATCCACCTCGGGATGAGCCTCCATTTTAAGAACTACGGTATCCCCTGACTTTAATCAGACTAAGTCTTTTCGTAGATTTATTGTCGGAAGTGACGGCCAGGGGATACACCAAATTCGCCCGGAGAGCAACGCGTGCAACCACGCCAGGGAGGGGAAGGTAACTGTGGGCTTGACAAACCGTTCCGCGCAGACCAAAGAGTCTCCAAGTGCTTGGAAACAGACAGAATATGTCAACATCGGGAGACAAAAAGTAAATATAAGAACATAAGAAATAGGAGCAGGAGTAGGCCATCCGGCCCATCGAGCCTGCCCCGCCGTTCAATAAGATCATGGCTGATCTGTCCGTAAACTTAGCTCCATCTACATGCCTTTTCCCCATAACCCTTAATTCCCTTACAATGTAAAAACGTATCTAACTGTTTCTTAAATATATTTAGTGAGGAGGCCTCAACTGCTTCTCTGGGCAGAGAATTCCACAGATTCACCACTCTCTAGGAAAAACAATTTCTCCTCATCTCCGTCCTGAATCGGCTCCCCTGAATCTAGTCTCCCCTACCAATGGAAACAACTTTCCTACTTCTGTCTATCTCTTACAAAATTTTGTATGTAAGATCCCCTCTCATTCTTCTGAATTCCCGAGAGTACAGTCCCAGGCGACTTAATCTCTGCTCGCAGGTTAACCCCTTCATCCCTGGAATCAACCTGGTGAACCTCCTCTGCAGTGCCTCCAAAGCCAATATATCCTTCCTTTTAATGTAGACTTTTAATAATTAATAGGAGCAGTAATTATGTGACGCAGTAGCAACCTCTGCTAAGTATGGAAAATATCAGGATAATATCTTAATATGAGATGAATTGAATTGAATTGACTTTATTTCTTACATCCTTCACATACAGGAGGAGTAAAAATCTTAACATTATGTCTCCATCTAAATTTATAATAATTTATAATAAATGGAACAGTCAATGTATTGTAGAGTACACTCAAATCTGTGTGAGTTCCTCAGTCTGATGGCCTGGTGGAAGAAGCTGTCTCGGAGCCTGTTGGTCCTGGCTTTTATGCTGCGATACCACTTCCCCGATGGCAGCAGCTGGAATAGATTGTGGTTGGGATGACTTGGGTTCCTAATGATTCTACGGGCCCTTTTTACACACCTGTCCTTGTAAATGTCCTGAATCATGGGAAGTTCACAACTACAGATGCGCTGGGCTGTCCGCACCACTCTCTGCAGAGTCCTGCGATTAAGGGAGGTACAGTTCCCATACCAGGCAGTGATGAAGTCAGTCAGGATGCTCTCAATTGTGCCCCTGTAGAAAGTTCTTAGGACTTGGGGACCCATACCAAACTTACTCAACCGTCTGAAGTGAAAGAGGCACTTTTGTGCCTTTTTCACTACACAATTGGTGTGTACAGACCACGAGGTCCTCGGTGATGTTTATGCTGAGGAAATTAAAGCTGTTTACCCTCTCAACCCCAGATCCATCTATGTCAACAGGGGTTAGCCTGTCTCCATTCCTCCTGTAATCCACAACCAGCTCCTTTGTTTTTGTGACATTGAGGGAGAGGTTGTTTTCTTGACACCACTGTGTCAGAGAGACAACTTCTTCCCTGCAGGCCACCTCGTTATTGTTTGAGATAAGGCCAATCAATGTAGTGTCATCGGCAAATTTAATTAGTAGATTAGATCTGTGGCTGGCAGTACAGTCATGGGTATACAGGGAGTAAAGGAGGGGACTCAGCATACAGCCCTGAGGGGCTCCTGTATTGAGAGTCAGGGGGTTAGAGGTGAGGGAACCCACTCTTACAACCTCCTGGCAATCTGACAGGAAGTGTAGGATCCAGCTGCACAAGGCAGGGTCAAGGCCGAGGTCTCTGAACTTCTTGTCGAGCCTGAGGGAACTATGGTGTTGAATGCTGAACTGTAGTCCAAGAACGGCATTCTCACATAAGCACCCTTCTTCTCCAGATGTGTAAGGACAGTGTGTAGAGCAGTGGCTATTGTGTCATCTGTCACTCAGTTGTATCGGTAGGTGAATTGTAGGGGTCCAGTGTGGGTGGTAGCAAGCTGCAGATGTAGTCCTTGACCAGCCTCTCAAAGCATTTGCTTATTATTGAGGTGAGTGCGACAGGACGCAGTCATACAGGCATGTTACTTTGGTCTTTTTTGCTATAGGGACAATGGTGGATGTTTTGAAGCAGGAGGGCACCCTACACTGGGAGAGGGAGAGATTAAAAATGTCTGCAAACACACCTGCCAGTTGTGCTGCGCACATCCTAAGTACTTGCCCAGTGTTTCAGATTTCCAATATCCACATTTTCTTTTGATTTTCATGAATTCTATTTCCCTGCCATCAATTCCCTATAGATCTTGAGCTGAACAAAATAATATGTAAATTCAGTGATAAACATCACTGTGATTGGAACAGCTGAGCTAGCTCCTCTCCACTGCCACTATCACCTATTTCCTTCCCTATAATATCTGACTTTGTCTGTCTCCTGATGAATCACTTATCCATGATATTATTAGCCCCATTCTCAACTATTCCAGTGCTTACTTGGTGTAGCTTCCACCCTCCAAAAATCTGAGCTCATACAAAATAATCATTCATTATTTTGGACTAATAATTAATTTCCCATAATAATTGTGTAGACTGATCTATGTTGCTACCCAGTCCGTTAGCACCTCAAATTACACTGGACAACAAAGATTTTGCTTCCTGGATTTTTTTTGGGTGTATCTTATGGATTTCGGGCTGCTGATCATAAACATCACCATGAGATTTCCCTACCATGCAAGACTTTTTTAAAATCGCCTATATTAGTTATTTCAATTCATAATTCAAGTCAATTAAAATGTTGCCCACAACGTGAGCTGAAAAGTTTTCGATCTTGTCCAGGGATGCCTGGGCAGGCTTAGGCAGGGCGGCTGCTGCATCGCAGGACAGGCTTGAGAAAATCTATAAATTTTTGTGAAGTATTTCAATATTTGAGACAGATGTTTCAGAATCCCCAGATAACTGATGCCAAGGTTAAAGAAGACATATTTGTGGCTCCACAAATCAAGCAGGTCATCAGTGACAGGCAATTCAGAGAACTTGTGGTGGGACCGGAGAAAATTGTGTAGAAGGCATTCAACAGACAGACAGACAGACATACTTTATTGATCCCGAGGGAAATTGGGTTTCATTACAGCCGCACCAACCAAGAATAGTGTAGAAATATAGCAATATAAAACCATAAATAATTAAATAATAATAAGTTAATCATGCCAAGTGGAAATAAGTCCAGGACCAGCCTATTGGCCCAGGGTGTCTGACACGCCGAGGGAGGAGTTGTAAAGTTTGATGGCCACAGGTAGGAATGACTTCCTATGACGCTCAGTGTTGCATCTCGGTGGAATGAGTCTCTGGCTGAATGTACTTCTGTGCCTAACCAGTACATTATGGAGTGGATGGGAGTCATTGTCCAAGATGGCATGCAACTTGGACAACATCCTCTTTTCAGACACCACCGTCAGAGAGTCCAGTTCCACCCCCACAACATCACTGGCTTTACGAATGAGATTGTATAAGGAGAAGCACTGTGAACGTTTCGGGCCGAGACCCTTCGTCCTGATGGTGCTTCTCCTTATAGATGCTGCCTGGCCTGCTGTGTTCCACCAGCATTTTGTGTGTGTTGTTTGAATTTCCAGCATCTGCAGATTTCCTCGTGTTTGCTCTTATGAATGAGTTTGTTGATTCTGTTGGTGTCTGCTACCCTCAGCCTGCTACCCCAGCACACAACAGCAAACATGATAGCACTGGCCACCACAGACTCATAGAACATCCTCAGCATCGTCCGGCTGATGTTAAAGGACCTCAGTCTCTCAGGAAATAGAGACGGCTCTGACCCTTCTTGTAGACAGCCTCAGTGTTCTTTGACCAGTCCAGTTTATTGTCAATTCATATCCCCAGGTATCTGTAATCCTCCACCATGTCCACACAGACCCCTTGGATGGAAACAGGGGTCACCGGTGCCTTAGCCCTCCTCAGGTCTACCACCAGCTCCTTAGTCTTTTTCACATTAGGCTGCAGATGATTCTGCTCGCACCATGTGACAAAGTTTCCCACTGTAGCACTGTACTCAGCCTCATCTCGCTTGCTGATGCATCCAACTATGGCAAAGTCATCAGAAAACTTCTGAAGATGGCAAGACTCTGTGCAGTAGTTGAAATCCGAGGTGTAGATGGTGAAGAGAAAGGGAGACAGGACAGTCCCCTGTGGAGCCCCAGTGCTGCTGACCACTCTGTCTGACACACAGTGTTGCAAGCGCACATACTGTGGTCTGCCAGTCAGGTAATCAATAATCCATGACACCAGGGAAGCATCCACCTGCATCACTGTCGACTTCTCACCCAGCAAAGCAGGGCGGATGGTGTTGAACTCACTGGAGAAGTCAAAAAACATGACCCTCACAGTGCTTGCCAGCTTGTCCAGGTGGGCGTAGACACGGTTCAGCAGGTAGACAATGGCATCCTCAACTCCTAGTCGGGGCTGATAGGCGAACTGGAGGGGGTCTAAGTGTGGCCTAACCATAGGCCGGAGCTGCTCTAGAACAAGTCTCTCCAGGGTCTTCATGATGTGGGAGGTCAATGCCACCGGTCTGTAGTCATTGGAGCCACTGGGGCGCAGCATCTTCAGTACAGGAACAAGGCAGGACGTCAAGGATGTTGTTGAAAATTTTCTTGGCAATTACAGACTACCAAACTACGTGCAGCTGGTTGACAACATGCTACGAGCATACAAAACCGTGAAGTGCAAGATGTCTTTAAAGATTCATTTTCTGCATTCCAATTTAGACTTCTTCCCTGCAAATCTTGGCGCTGTCAGTGACAAGTGTGGTGAAAATTTTCACCAGGACATTGCGGTCATGGCCTGCATATCAGGGCAACTGGAATCCATCAGTGCTAGCTGATTATTAAGCGAGAAGCCCCAGACACTAAATATAAATGAAAATCATCAATAAAACATTTTTAGCTTAGTTGTGCCATGCAAAGTGTCAATGCCATTATGCAATTAAATGCATTATATTTAACGTTAGTTAATTTCTTGTTTCTCCAAATTCCTATGTGATACAAGTTGTCTGAAATTTGATTTGTGTTCAGCTTCAAGCTGTCTATCACAAACAAACAAAAAATTCTGAGGAAGCAGCACTTTTGGAAAAAAATATTGTCCAGTGTTATCACTGATGTGTTTAGGTACTAACATACCTCTCCCCTCATTGTCTCTGTAATCTGCATAAACTAACAATACTCTTAGAACTCTACATCCTTCCATTTCTGGTTGCTTGTGCATTCTAGACTTGCTCAGGATTGCGTGTACCTTCTACTTCATCTACTACTGCATTTGGTGTTCCCAATGTGGCCTCCTCTACATCGACAAGGCTAAAAGCAGACTGGGCAATCATCTTGCACAACACCTATGCTCTGTCCACAAGGGCCACCCGTGCTCCCAGCTATAGACTATTTCAATTCCCCTTCCCACTCCAATGCAGACTTGTCTATCCATGGCCTTGTCTACTGCGAGCTAAATCCCAGAGCAAACTGGAGGAGCAACATGTTGTATTCTGCCTTGGTAGTCTACAATTCAATGACATAATTATTGAGCCTTCCAATTTTAGGTTAACCTAATTGCCTGACTGGCTCTAAAACCTTGAAATTCCTTTCTTAAATCTCTCCACCTCCTTAAGAAGCTCTCTGCATGAAGAAAGGAGTGTCTTAAACAAATAGTTTGGTCACTTGTCTTAATATTCTTAATCTGATGTTAATCTAGTTTTAATTGCATTTGTGAAAAGTTCTTTGGAATACTTTTTTCAAGTTTAAATTGTAAGATAATCAAGATGCAATTTTAAGTAATTCTTTTGAATTGGCTAGAATTTGTTGAAACAAGATGCAGCATTTCATAATATGACCAATAAGCAAGGGGGAAATTATATATCTTGTTTCAACAAATTCTTACATTTTTTAACCAAAGTGTCTTCAATACTAATAAAATGTTGCCAGTTTTAGATCTATTTAGAAAGAAAGCCACAATGTTAAAGTATTTGATTTCAGATAAATATTATGGGCATTGTTTAAGTAGAATCAATGTGCATTCTTCTTTCTCAAATATTCAACTGAGGTCCTCAAAAACTGCAGAGTGCATGGTACCACACCTCTTGCAGGGTAAACAGTTATCAGCAGTCAGCATGGTGTTTGAAATTTTGTGGAATGGGTTGTTGCAGATCATTCTAGGAACTGAATTGGTTGTAAAACAGTTTATGAAGAACAATAGTCTTAGACAAGGCAAATTTATTTAGTTACATTATTCTTACAAATCTAGTCAAAGAAATCAACCTCACAAATAATGGGTAGTGCTATGCATAAAGAAAACATTTTCATGACAGAGAAAAAAATTAGAAATTTAGAAAGCTTTTCTTCCCCTTTCCCCAAAAGCGAAAATTCTTGCTGTGATTAAAACTAGAAGTACTCAGCAGTCAGAAAGTATGTCTAGAGAGGTAAATGGAGGTCTAATAGATTTTAAGATGCAGAGAAAAGAGGAAAGGTAGGAAAATCTTTCTAGATAAAAGGATAATGAAAAACAATGTTGAGAGACAAAAGAAAATGTTAATGGATATGTACAGAAGCGAAAGATCATTCTGGAAGAGGTGTAAATTTAAGAAGCAGAACCATTTCCCAAAATACAAAAGGACAATGCAATGTGTGTTGAAAATCTGAGTAGCAAAAGATAGTAGAATGTTTCATTCTCCTGAGGTATTTGAAGAAATCCACAAGAACTGCAAGGTAAAAGATATGACTTTGGGCACTGAATACTTGGTTATCAGTGGTCAAAGTGGATTTTGAGCTTGAAGGGTGTTCCTAACCTTTCTAGGAAATGATCTTGCTGCTAAGGCTTTAACACAGATAAGCAAAAACTGGCTCTTTTTATATCAAAAAAGTAGAATTTTTGTATCTCATCAGATCTGTTAACCATTCTCATAGTTGATCATTTTTTTAAAGCTCCACTGTGTTTTTTTTTTGGAATTGTCATTGTTTCACCATTTAGCTATTACAGATGATTTAAAGCTTTATCTTATTGCAATTTATCTACCAAGTCCCAGCCCTGCTGCCTGTAGGCTCAGAAGAGGAAACATAGATACAGAAAGAAGAATGGTCTTTTTAAGACTAAGATAATGAGGTCTATCTTCTCCCAGAGAGCTCTGAATCTTTGGAATTCCCTTTCTCAGAGTTTTGTCTGCCAGATCATTGGTATGCTCAAAGCTGAGGTGTTATTTTAGCTACTGGTGAATTAAGGGTTATGGGAATTGGGCAAAAAAGTGGAATTAAGATCAACAGACAGATCAAGTATAAATAGTGAGCTGGGTTGCCTACTCTGGCTCTGATTTCTTAATTTTTATGGCCTCTGGTCTTAATTGATTGCTGCCTTGTTTGAGGAACTGTCACTAGAACTGAAGCATGTACAATAATTAACTGTTTACTTAATTGTGTCATTGTGGACTGGAGCTACAGCTACTTTACAAACACATATTTTCAGCTTGATCACATTTATAGTGATCAACTGTGATCAAAAGTAATAACTGGGGGCAAAAATGAATCCTGCAAATAAAAAAACATGAAAAAAATTCTGCAGATGCTGGAAATCCAAACCAACACACACAAAATGCTGGAGGAATTTGGCAAGTCAGGTAGCATCCATAGAAACAAATAAACGTTCAACACTTAGGACCAAGACTCATCTTCAGGACTCGAGCATTTTGTGTATGATTTTATAAGTAAAAGTTACGCATTATGGATTTAAAAACATCTTTTTTTCCAGAGTGGTAGAAGGAAAGAAAAAATTAACATAATTGAGATAAAGGTCTCAGACTGAAATGTTGAATGTGTATTTCCCCTCCACAGATGCTGCCTGACTTGCTGAAATCCTCCACCATCTTGTGTGTGTTGCTCTTGTGTCTAATTAATATTATTTCAATTGAACCTCTTAAACAACAGACACAGTATCCACCATATACACATATCCCATCCTGTGTGGACGTTGGGCCCTTGGACACTACCTCACTTTTTTAATATACAGTATTTCTGTACTTTGCACATTTTTTGGTCTGTTCAATGTACATATACTGTAATTGATTAACTTGTTTATTATTTGTTTCTCTTCTAGATTATGTATTGCATTGAACTGCTGCTGCTAAGTTAACAAATATCACGTCACATGCCGGTGATAATGAACCTGATTCTGATTCACTCTTCAGTGTTCCCACAGTAGTGGTACCGGCTGTTCTAAATAGTGATATTTTATTGGTCCTGTTCCTGAGAAATGGTAGCTGTCCCATCCCAAATGCCATCAATATCTTTAATGCACACTTTCACAACACTCATTATTTAATTATGTCTAGCCTCTTTCTGAAATAATTAGTAAATTAATAAACAAAATAAATGTACTTGAATAAAATGTTTGCAAGTAAATATTTTAAACAAATCATATAGTTGTAGTTACACCACTTTCAGCAATACTGGAACCAAAAAACAAAGGAATATATTGTGTAATTACAAACAGCCTTTCAGACCTCCTGCTGACAACTGACAGGCTGGTTGTGTTTACCTCTTTACAAATAACATTACCTCACTCTTTACTTAATTAAGCCTTAACATGATGCAAATAGAATGTATTATTGAGATCTAATGGGTATTCCTCCTTGATGGCATAATCATAATTCCCTTACGACATTATCTTTTATGATTTATTGAAACAGATGATTCGCAGGAATTAAGTCACTGATTTGCTATTGAAATGTATTTCCACATTAGTGCTTTGAGTATTTAAGCCTTTTGTCTTTTGCTTTCAGTTGTTAAGTTTGACTATGTTTCATAGTTCAGGATGATCTTCCTTTTGCATTTATCATTTTAGAAATGCATTAATTGAAGGATGCAAATTCACAGAAGCAAGTTTTCTTTTACAGCTGATCTTTATTGGTATATTTCAATCATTTTACATCAAAAACTCATACATTGAGCTAGCGGCACAGTAGGTTGCATCCTGCTTTGCATTCTTGTGCATAACGCCAAGTCTATCTGTGACTGACAAGAATTGCTGCACATTGTTGACTTGGAAGTGTGGTAATTGTGTGGAACTTGTGCTTATTTCCATTTCATTAATGACACCTGCATAATGGTACTCAAAATCATGCCATTTTCTTGCAGAGAGTACATTGTGAACGCTGCCCGATCCAGATGTTTCCCCTTCTCAGCGAAGACATCAGATTAGCCCTGCAAGGGTTTCTGTACCTCTATATAGGACCTCCTTTGGACTGCAGTCTTTCACTTTGCTCTGTGCAATTCACTCCTTCAAAAAAGGAGAATCCAAAGAATTTATTTGAAGACTCTGTGGCTTGCTGTTTTTAATATTGAGGTATGAATATATTTTAGTTCTCAAATGATTTTTATATGATTTTTCACACAGAGAGTGGTGGGTGCATGGAATGTACAGGTGTCTCCCCCCCCCCTTTACAAAGGTAGAGCGTTCCTATGAAACCTTTCTTAAGCCGAAATGGTGTAAAACGAAGAACCATTAATTTATATGGGAAAAATGTTCATAAAAGCGAAAATCCTCTTTGTAATGCGAAAACAGGTTACTAATGTAGGTCTTTTGTAAAAGCGAAGTGGTGTAAAGCGAACATTCGTAATGTGGGGGACACCTGTACTGCCAGCAATGTTGGTAGAGGTGGGTACAATAGGGTCTTTTAAAAGACTCTTAGGTGCATGGAGCTTAGAAAAATAGAGGGCTATGTGGTAGGGAAATTCTAGGCAGTTTCTGGAGTAGGTTACATGGTTGGCACAACATTGTGTGCCAAAGGGCCTGTAAAGTGCTATAGTAGATTTCTATATTTCTATGTTATGCAGCCGCGATTGATAAAAGAAGATTCAGAAGTTATACTGTGGTTCTTCTACATTTGACAATATAAAGACAAAATATAGCAACTGAAGGCTGTTGTGTCAGCCATAAGTGATGGGATCCTGATTATAGCTAAATGTGTGGTCCCATTAAGAAGTTCACCTTTAAGGAGCATTGAAGAGGATGGATTTTACCCAGCCTGCTGAATATAAAATATTGAAGTGCAAGAGAAATTTAGAAAGCCTGCAGATTGGTGAATTTTCTGGGGAGTTGTAAGAAAAATGCTCGAAGTTGCTAAGGATATGTAACATGTGATGTCAGAGGAGTGTCTAAATCGCTAACATTCATAATTATTTTGAGAATTAATACAGATTCCAAGGTATAAAGAACAATTGACGCCCAAGCTCGAACGGGCACACAGAGTTTACGTTCCCCCCGGAATTCTGTGCTCCCGCCCATGACCAGTAATCTTGTGTTTCCATCAATACCAGGTATATCACAGTCTGATCGTAGAGGCGCGTCACAGGGGGTCGCTTCCCTTCAAGGATACAACCATTCGCTTTGTGGAAGATTTTGCACCCCAGACCTTAAAGATGCGCGCTGAGTTTAAAGGCGCAATGAAAGTGCTTTTTGATCGTGGTTTCAAACCTTCCCTTCGTAACCCTGCTGTTCTACGAATCAAGCTTAATACCGGGAAATATAAGTGGTTCAAATCAGCGAAGGAAGCTGAAGCGTTTGTGGCAAGTCTTCCGGCTATCCAGTCATCTTCGGAATCTGATCGGACCTCATAAAATGGTGGATAAGTACTCCTCGTAGTAAAATTACTTTCTCTGGACTCGGAATTCACTTGAATCACTCAGACATTATTCATTGAAACTTTAAGGGCTGTTGACAATCTCTCCCGGGACTTGGTGTGTGTGTAATCTATTTTTATTCTTGTATAACTTTACCTACAGAGTTCTGCAACTAATTCTAACTTGTTTTGGAGGTTCGAAGTCTTTAGTGAAGGCCTCCCTGTTTGTCGGTTCACAGTTTAACTGCTGATTTATTTTTCCTTTGTTTTATCTTCTATTTATTTTATCTTTTTCTTTTCTTCACTCCTTTTTTCTAATCTCTGAATTTTTTTCTCCCTTCTCTGTAAATGGTTGATAAACACTCTTGAATTTATAACTTTCCCTTCCTCTTCTTTTTTTCTTTTTCCTTCTTACCTTTTTTTTTCCCTTTCTCTTACTTTATTCTTCTATAATGTTTCGCGGGTAGGTTAGTTTTGGTTTTCTTCCGATTTTCTCTGTATTAAGTTGTATATTTCTGCAGAAGGTGTTCTAATCTGTAGTTATGTTTTCTAGTGCATAAACTAGTTATTATTTGCTATAATATTTATACAGAAATGTTGTTAATGACACAGATCTGGAAGTTGTATTTGGGTTAATTTTTTTGGTGGAGCTAGCTACTTGTTTTGGTAGCCGTCTAGTTTTGGGTTGTGCGGGTGGGGTAGGTTTTTCAGTTCCAACATCTCTTTATTGCTTAGGACATGTTTATATTTTGACCTTACGAATCTATGTTTACATCTCTGCTCCCAGACTGCTATTGCACTGCTTGGCTTTTTATATGCCTGCTGCCTTTTATGCATTAGTAATTGATAATGGCTAGTGCACTTAAATTCGTGAGCTGGAATGTAAAGGGACTGAACCACCCTGTTAAAAGGAGGAAGGTATTCTCACATATCAAACAACTCAAAGCTGACATTGCTTTCCTTCAAGAAACTCATATTCGTTGTTTTGATAACTCCTGGCTTCTGTCAAAGTGGGCGGGTTAGCATTTTCATTCATCCTTTGCCGCTAAAGCTAGGGGAGTTTCCATTCTTATTAATTCAAATATTCCTTTTGAACTCCATAATAAAATATCTGATACAAATGGCCGTTTTATTATTGTTTCTGGTAAACTATATAACACTAAAGTTGCACTAGCAAACCTGTATGCCCCCAACTTTGATGATGTTAACTTTTTTGAACGGTTTTTTTCCTCACTACCAGACTTAAACTCATACTCTCTTATATTGGGTGGTGACTTCAACTGTTGGTTGGATCCTAAACTGGACCGATCGTCCTCTGTTACCAGATCACTTACTAAATCTGCCTTAGCTATTCAATCGGTTCTTAATTCGGATCTAAAGTTCCATAAGGTCTGGGGACCTTTTATCGAGTACTTTCATAACCTTCCTCTTGACTAGGGTTTTTTTTTCCTTTTTTTTCTTCTTCTTCTTTTCGGTCCCTTGCTTTCAGCTCCCTTTTTTTTCTGGTAGTAGGCATTATTATCCTCTGTTGCTAAGTGTATTCACAGTCTGGGAGTTTGACTGTCTGGACTTATACTCTTTATACTGTGTGGTGGTTGGTCTGGAGTTGTTGTTGTTTTTTTCTTGTGTTGTGGGGCTTGGGGAGGACGCTAAGCTTACTTGTCTTTAATTTAGGTGCTTTTTTGTTAAATTCTCTTCCTTTGTAGCATATTGTTATTGTATGCTTAATCTTGCACTGTATTAATGCTCCTCATTGGGATTTGGGGTTTTTAATTTTGTAAAATGTTTTGAAAAACTAATAAAAAAATAAATTAATTAAAAAAAATAAAAATAAAGAACAATTGAAAACTCTCAAATGACCGAGAGTCCAAATGGACAAGTTAAGGGCCAGATAGATTAGAACACATACTGTATGTTGAACTGGAAGGATAAGGCAACTTGCCAACACCTGGCACTACCACCAGGAGTGAAAATAAATGTGATAGTTTGTTGATTCCCAAAAAGTAAAGGAAATATTGTTGAAGTTAGGTATAGTTGCAAAATTTCAAAGCAAATCAGTGAACCTTGTCACTTTGGTTCTCTGTCCCGCTTAATTTCTAACCTCCAGATCTGTAAGAACCATGTATCTATTTTCTACCTGTAGGGGCCATTTATATATTTTCTGTCTCTAAGAGCCATGTATCTATTTTTTGTCTATATTGTATTTTTTGGCACATTTAAAATGATAATCTGTCACGTAGGCAGGGGCGTGGTAGAGGCAAATGAGTGTAGTTTCATATTCACATTTGGGCTTAGTCAGTTAGCTGCAGCCAGAGAATGATTTTTTTTGTTGACTACTATTGACTGTTACTCAACTGCTTAGAACGCTAATCGGGATGTTACTGGAATGCTAACTAGATTGTTAACTTTGTTTAAATACGTTAGTTCAACTGCTAACTTTATTATTTTGCTAATTTGAAAATTATATTGTTAATTTACTTTTGTTAGTTTTTTATCTCTACAAGATTGTTTGTCTTTGCTAGTTTCATAATAAAGGATCAAACATATTTTTTTCAACTTTGGAAATTCATTATTTGGAAGTACATCAAACGATGTCAATCTCCTGGCTTAGTCTCTCAGCAGTTAAAGTAACTGCTACAATATCTCTGCCTCCTAGATTACTCTAATTAGACCAACATAAGATCAAGGAATTGCATCTTAGCTTCCTTTAGGCTTCCTTGCACCCTTCAATTTCAAATCACCATCCCTTAATTTCCCTCCACTGATATGTTTGTCTCTTTCTGTTTCCAATGGTCATCTTTGCTCTTCTAATTCTAAAGTAATTGTTTCTTCACCCACTTGGGATAGGGTTCCTCTTGTCCTCACCTACCACCCCACCAGCCTCCGGGTCCAACGTATAATTCTCCGTAACTTACACCACCTCCAACAGGCTCCCACTACCAAGCACATCTTTCCCGCCCCCCCCCCCTTTCTGCTTTCCACAGGGATTGTCCCTATGTGACTCCTTTGTCCATTCGTCCCCCTCCATCCCTTCCCACCAATCTCTCTCCCGGCACTTATCCTTGTAAGCAGAACAAATGCTACACCTGCCCTTACACTTCCTCCCTCACCACCATTCAGGGTCCCAGACAGTCCTTCCAGGTGAGTCGACACTTCACCTGTGAGTCGGCTGGTGTGGTATACTGCATCCGGTGCTCCCGGTGCGGCCTTTTATATATTGGTGAGACCCGACACAGACTGGGAGACCATTTCGCTGAACACCTACGCTCTGTCTGCCAGAGAAAGCAGGATCTCCCAGTGGCCACACATTTTAATTACACGTCCCATTCCCATTCTGATATGTCTATCTACGGCCTCCTCTACCGTCAAGATGAAGCCACACTCAGGTTGGAGGAACAACACTTTATATACCGGCTGGGTAGCCTCCAACCTGATGGCATGAGCATTGACTTCTCTAACTTCCGTTAATGCCCCTCCTCCCCTTCTTACCCCATCTCTGATTTATTTAATTTCCCCCCCTTCCCTTTTTGTTCTCTCTCTGCCCATCACTCTGCCTGTTCTCCATCTCCCTCTGGTGCTCCCCTCCCCCTTTCTTTCTCCCTAAGCCTCCCGTCCCATGATCCTTTCCCTTCTCCAGCTCTGTATCCCTTTTGCCAATCACCTTTCCAACTCTTAGCTTCACCCCACCCCCTCCAGTCTTCTATCATTTTGCATTTCCCCCTCTCCCTCCTACTTCCAAATCTCTCATTATCTTTCCTTTCAGTTAGTCCTGACGAAGGGTCTCGGCCCGAAACGTCGACAGTGCTTCTTTCTATCGATGCTGCCTGGCCTGCTGCGTTCCACCAGCATTTTGTGTGTGTTGCTTGAATTTCCACATCTGCAGATTTCCTCGTGTTTGTTTCTTCACCCACTTTGGTCCGCACCTGATCTCAAGACATTCCTTTTGTTCATCCTTCTCCATCTCTCCAATGTCAAGCATGTTTTCTCTCTCTTTTTTATCATTCTCACAGAAGAATTTGAGTGAGAGGTCCAAAATCTGTGTGTTGAATTCACTGAGAGATCATGGAAAGCCAAGTATCTCATCCCATTATAACTGACTAATTGAAACAGGTGAGCTCCTTTATCAGAGAGCACAAAATTAATTTTCTACCCAAATGTGACATTTCAGGCTTGATATTGGCTGTAGTGGTTTAAGAAGGAAGCTGACCTAGTATGTTGTTTCATCTTTACGTACAGTAAAAGGTGGGAGCTTTAAAAAATATTAATTTTCTTCAAGCCTGCTGAATGCACATCTTCAAACACAGACCTTGCAAATTTCCAACAAAAGTGACAACAGCCAAAGATCAAAACAGTGAGATGGAAATTCCAAAAAGCACCATAACCCTGGCTGGTTTGGAGGAAGGCAACTATTATCCAAACACATGTAATGGTATATATTACTACATAAATTATATTCATGACAGATCTTCTCAAGGGTACCTTGGCCACTAAATGTTAACTGTGCCAGCAATGCTTTTATCCTATATGTGAATAAATTAGATACGGGGTTTAATGCAGTTGATGTAGGAACTGTTTTAGACAGCTTAATGATATTCAGTAGTTGAACAGTGTTGTCCAACCTTATTGAGCATCATCTGTTCTTAATAACTAATCACTTGCCCCTCAAATAGTCTAAGAAAGGAACATAAACCAAAGGGTTTTGTCAATACAGATCTGTTTAATATTTTTAAAAACTTTCAATATTTCAAATTATCTTCAGCACTTGTGTTTTTATTCTCAGCATTACCTGGACTGTGTCCCCTGTCAATGTTATTATTGAGGGAGGAATGCTTTATCCTTGCATAAGTTGCCACCTAGAATATAAAGTAAATGGTGGGTGAGCCTTTGCTCTTCTCTCTGTTTAATTTGCTTCCTAACTTCAGTCCCTCTAGGTAAACGTTTGTGCTGATCTCCCATTATTACAAAGTTGAGGCAAGCAACTTATCTTCATAAATCTATGATCATGATCAGAAATGAACTAAAACACTCATTGTAAAGATTGGGAAGTGAGACCATTTTATAAACAGGAAATTAACACTACTGACTACATTGACCATGAATGTAAAAGTTCTGTGCTTTTTTTTGTATATATTTTATTATGAATAAAGTTTATTTCTGATATAGAAAAAGACTGTGGAAGCATCACCTAAGGAAGGCAAATATTGACTCAGTGGACTTTATTTGCAGCACACAAATATTTTTGGCCAGTTTAATAGGTTTTGGTGCCCATTATTTGAATTCTTTTCAGGAATTATCTAGAGCTGTAGCATAATTGTCTACCTGGGGTTAAGAAATAAGAAGGAACTGTCCAATGATGAATAAATTAGATCTGTTGGCAAATAATTGCCTAGACATAGAAAACAAAGAGAGAGCAGAGAAATCTTCCCGATCTAAGTCTTTGTTTATGTATCACATGCGCCTTGTCCCTCCTCCTTCAACCAACCCTTACAGGTACCAAAATACATCAAATCCACTTCTAAGCAGAAAGATACTAAAATGCCTCTGATATTATCTAAAGTCAAAGTGTCCCAGCATTTTCTTGAGCCAGAGAGAGAAAGGGAAAATTTGGTATTGCCCAACGGGATAAGATTAATAACCTTGTAGTGAAGACATAACAAATCAGCAGCAATCATCATTTGATTGAACTTTACATTCAGTAAAATTTAATAGAAGGAAGAAAGTGTCTAAGAATGCTATTCCTAAATAAAGGGAACTATCAGGGTATTAAAGCACAGTTCCTAAAGAGAACTAGCAAATTAGATTCAATCAGTTGAAATGCAGTGGAAGACATATAAGGGGATCTTTTAGAATACGCAGAACAGGTGGATTAGAATGAGGACACATCACCTGTAGTTATCTAAAAAATGTTACCATTTCAAACTTAGAGGTTTTTAATTGTCCAGTGTTAGGTGGGAGGTCAGAAATATAAAGCACAACAAAAGGTTAACTGAATAGTAAGGAAGAAAAAAAATCAGGTTCTGATATAAAGCAAGCCATAAACTTAAAAACCAGGTGGTATGAGTTTCTGTCAGTATTTCAAAGAAAGTGTTTAAGAAAAGCACGTGGTCCAATAGGAAATGAGCTTGGGGAATTAATGACAGTAATTAATGAGCTGTGAGTTGAATTACGTTGGCATTTTCCATCAGCCATCACTACTGAGGATAGATGTAATATCTCACATTGCGGAACTGGAGGGGAAGAAAGAATTTGAGGAAACTTCAATCACAGGGAAATGATGCTGAAGACATTGTTCAACCTGCAGAGTGAATTATCTCTGGGTCCTGATGGACCTCAATGGAGGATCTTAAAAAGAAGTGGCTCATGAGATGTTGTGTATTGATTTCAATTTTTCAAAATTTCCTCCATTTGGCAAGGTTTGATTTGATTGTAAGACATCAGAAGTTATTCCTTTATTCAAAAAAAATGAAATGGAAAGCAGTAAATCGCAGAATATTTTGCTTACCTCTGTCAAAGAGAAAATATTAGACATATTATTAGAGATATTATAACAGGGTGTTTAGAAAATATCAAGATGTTCAGTAAAAGTCGACACATACAAAATGCTGGAGGAACTCAGCAGGCCAGGCAGCATCTATGGAAATGAATTAAGTCACTGTTGCAGACAAAGACCCTTCTTCAGGACTGGAAAGGAAGGGAGAATACACTAGAATAAAAAGATGGAGGGGGGGAGATGGAGAATAGCTAGAAGGTGATAGATGAAGCCATGTGGGTGGGGAAGGAATCTGATAGGAGAAGAGAGTGGACCATTGGAGAAAGGGAAGAGGAAGGGACCCAGGAGGAAGTGATCGGCAGATATGGGAGGCAAGAGGCCAGAGTGGAGAATAGAAGAAATTGATATTCATGCCATCTGCTTGGAAGATAAGCTGTTGCTCCTCCACCTTGAGGATGACTTCATCATGGCACAAGAGGAGGCCATGGTCCAACATGTGTAAAGATCTCTGAGGATCTAACCTAGTCCCAACATATCGATATGTCATAGAGAAGGCAAGACAGCAGCAATAATTTATTAGGAGTTTGAAGAGATTTGGCATGTCAACAAATACACTCAAAAACTTCTATAGTTGTAGTGTGGAGAGCAATCTGATAGGCTGCATCACTGTCTGGTATGGAGGGGCTACTGCACAGGACCACAAGAAGCTGCAGAAGGTTGTAAATCTAGTCAGCTCCATCTTGGGTACTAGCCTACAAAGTACCCAGGACATCTTTAGGGAGCGATGTCTCAGAAAGGCAGCGTCCATTATTAAGGACCTCCAGCACCCAGGGCATGCCCTTTTCTCACTGTTACCATCAGGTAGGAGGTACAGAAGCCTGAAGGCACACACTCGGGCAATTCAGTAACAGCTTCTTCCCCTTTGCCATCTGATTTCTAAATGGACTTTAAAGCTTTGGACACTACCTTACTTTTTTTAACATACAGTATTTCTGTTTTTGCATATTTTTAAAAAATCTATTCAATATACGTAATTGATTTACTTGTTTATTTATTATTGTTTTATTTATTATTATTTTTTCTCTCTCTGCTAGTATTGCATTGAACTGCTGCCGCTAAGTTAACAAATTTCATGTCACATGCCGGTGATAATAAACCTAATTCTGATTCTGATTCTGACATGTCAGAACGGTAATGGGAATCAGAATTAAAATGTTTCACCACTGGGAAGTTCCGCTTTTGGCAGGTGGAACACAGGTGCTCAACGAAGCGGTCCTCCATTTTACAACAGGTCTCACCAGTGTCGAGGAGGCCTCATCGAGCACCAAACACAATTGACGACTCCAGCAGGTTCACAGGTGAAGTGTGTCTCACCTGGAAGGACTGTTTGGGACCCTGAACAGAGGTGAGGGAGGAGGTGAACGGGCAGGTGTAGTACTTTGGCTGCTTGCAGGGATAAGTGCCGGGAAGGAGATTAGTGGGGAGGAACAAAAGGTCATGAAAATCACAGAGGGAGCAATCCCTGCAGATTACTGCAATTTCCCTATTGCCACAATAGGTCTACAGCAGACGCGATCTCAGTGGCTCTCCATACAAGCCTTGGGTCACCTAGGATGCCAGGATGCTGTTTATTGACTACAGCTCAGCATTTAACACTATCATTCCTACAGTCCTGATCGAAAAGCTACAGGACCTGGGCCTCTCTACCTTCCTCCACAACTGGATCCATGACTTCCTAACCGAAAGACCACAATCAGTGTGATTTGGAAATAACATCTCCACCTCGCTGACAGTCAACACTGGTGCACCACAGGGATGTGTGCTTAGCCCACTGCTCTACTCTCTCTACACCCATGACTATGTGGATAGGCATAGCTCAAATGTCATTGATAAATTTGCTGATAATACAACCATTGTTGGCAGAACTTCAGATAGTGATGAGAGGGCATAGAGGAGCGAGGTATACCAGTTAGTTGAGAGGTGTTGCGACTCAACATTATCAAGACCAAAGTCCATAAAGACTTCAGAAAGGATAAGACAAGGGAACACAAACCAATCCAGATAGAAGGATCAGAAGTGGAGAAACTGAACAATTTCAAGTTCCTGGGTGCCAATATCTCTGATGACCTAATCTGGATGCAACATACTGATGCACCTATAAAGAAGTCGAGATAACAGCTAAATTACATTAGGAGTTTACTTCTTTTACATCTGTTTTCCAGTTCAAATGTGTTTCTGGGACTGTTAGATCTTGTGATTTAGAGATTGGAGATTATTTGAGTGCTCCTGTGCTTTGTTGTCTCTGAGAAGATTCTGAAAATCGAGCGCGTACATAGACAGCCTTAAGAAACTTTGAGACAGGATGTTCAACTCCATTTTGCAGATTAAAGCGTGGAGGATTGAGACATGGAGATGAATGCAGATGGTGAGTGAGGGTTCAGTACCGACTGCCTTCCTTTTGATTGCTACCGGAGAAGAAGTCTGTGAGCAGCCTATCTCTGTGTGGCTCGCTGTGACAGGCAGGTGGGCCTCTCTGCCGTGTTGCGTCAGTCTCTTTCTATGAATGTCAGTGATATCAGAGGATGCTATTGTGGGTCTGTGTTTATGGACTGTGGACTTTTTTTGACTTACGGTTTTTATATTCTGTGATCTTTATCACCCATTCCTTTACTGTTTTGTTGTTCTATTAGATTTTTTTGTGTGGGGAAGAGGTTGTTTGGGGGTTGAAGTTCTTGTTCCATTTTTTGCAAAGGGAGGGGTTTTGGAGGTTGATGATTGGGATGCCGTTCTTTTTGTGCTGGGGGGGCTGTGGATTTGATGTTTCTCTCTGAATGGCTTTCATGTTGCTTCTTTGTTTCATGGCTACCTGGAGAAGATGAATTTCAGAGTTGTATATGGATACATGCTCTGAAAATAAACGAACCTTTGAGGGGTTTGAGGAGATTTGGTTTGTCCAAGCTTTGGTTTGTAAGCTTCTATAGATGTACTGTGGAGAGCATTCTGGCAGGCTGCATCACTGTCTGGTATGGGGGGGGGGGGGGGTGTAATTGTGCAAGATTGAAGTAAGTTGCAGAAACTTGTAAAATTAGTCAGCTCCATCATGGATACTAGCCTCCATAGTATCCAAGACATCTTCAAGGAGTGGTGCCTTAGGAAGGTGACGTCCATCATTAAGGATCCTTACCACCCAGGACATGCCCTTTTCTCACTGTTACCATCAGGCAGGAGGTACAGAAGCCTGAAGGCACACACTCAGCGATTCAGGAACAGCTTCTTCTCCTCCGTCATCTGATTTCTAAATAGACATTGAACCCATGAACAATACCTCACTACTTTTTTATTTCTGTTTTCTTTGCGCTACTTATTTTAACTTTACTATTTAATAGACATACTGTATAGATGCTCACTGTAATTCCATTTTGTTTCCTCTATATTTATTTATCATGTATTTCATTGTACTCATGCTGTAAAGTTAACAAATTTCACAAGATATGCTGGTGATATTAAATATGATTCTGATTCTTAAAGTGAAAAGACAGGGTGGAGGAAGGTAAATATGTTTGGTGGTAGGATCCCTTTGGAGATGGTGGAAGTTGTGGATAGTGATGTGTTGGATGCAGAAGCTCATGTTAACCATATAACCATATAACAATCACAGCACGGAAACAGGCCATTCCGGCCCTCCTAGTCCGTGCCGAACTCTTAATCTCACCTAGTCCCACCTACCCGCACTCAGTCCATAACCCTCCACTCCTATCCTATCCATATACCTATCCAATTTTACCTTAAATGACACAACTGAACTGGCCTCTACTACTTCTACAGGAAGCTCATTCCACACAGCTATCACTCTCTGAGTAAAGAAATACCCCCTCGTGTTTCCCTTAAACTTTTGCCCCCTAACTCTCAAATCATGTCCTCTCGTTTGAATCTCCCCTACTCTCAATGGAAACAGCCTATTCACGTCAACTCTATCTATCCCTCTCAACATTTTAAATACCTCGATCAAATCCCCCCTCAACCTTCTACGCTCCAATGAATAGAGACCTAACTTGTTCAACCTTTCTCTGTAACTTAAGTGCTGAAACCCAGGTAACATCCTAGTAAGTCGTCTCTGCACTCTCTCTAATTTATTGATATCTTTCCTATAATTCGGTGACCAGAACTGTACACAATATTCCAAATTTGGCCTTACCAATGCCTTGTACAATTTTAACATTACATCCCAACTTCTGTACTCAATGCTCTGATTTATAAAGGCCAGCGTTCCAAAAGCCTTCTTCACCACCCTATCTACATGAGACTCCACCTTCAGGGAACTATGCACTGTTATTCCTAGATCTCTCTGTTCCACTGCATTCCTCAATGCCCTACCATTTACCCTGTATGTTCTATTTGGATTATTCCTGCCAAAATGTAGAACCTCACACTTCTCAGCATTAAACTCCATCTGCCAACGTTCAGCCCATTCTTCTAACCGGCATAAATCTCCCTGCAAGCTTTGAAAACCCACCTCATTATCCACAACACCTCCTACCTTAGTATCATCAGCATACTTACTAATCCAATTTACCACCCCATCATCCAGATCATTTATGTATATTACAAACAACATTGGGCCCAAAACAGATCCCTGAGGCACCCCGCTAGTCACCGGCCTCCATCCCGATAAACAATTATCCACCACTACTCTCTGGCATCTCCCATCTAGCCACTGTTGAATCCATTTTATTACTCCAGCATTAATACCTAACGACTGAACCTTCTTAACTAACCTTCCATGTGGAACTTTGTCAAAGGCCTTGCTGAAGTCCATATAGACTACATCCACTGCCTTACCCTCGTCAACATTCCTCGTAACTACTTCAAAAAATTCAATAAGGTTTGTCAAACATGACCTTCCACGCACAAATCCATGCTGGCTACTCCTAATCAGATCCTGTCTATCCAGATAATTATAAATACTATCTCTAAGAATACTTTCCATTAATTTACCCACCACTGATGTCAAACTGACAGGTCTATAATTGCCAGGCTTACTTCTAGAACCCTTTTTAAACAATGGAACCACATGAGCAATACGCCAATCCTCCGGCACAATCCCTGTTTCTGGATGTTCTGGATGTTGTGGGAGGTAAGGATGAAAGGAACTCTATCACTTTTAAGGCAGCAGGCATATGTGGTGAGCGTGGATGTTTGGGAACTAACTGGCCTATATTTAACTGCCTTTTGCCTACATCAATTTTTAAACAGTGGCATGATATTTGCTGTCTTCAAAGCCTGCTCCGCCTTTCAATAAGATCATGGCTGATCTGGCCATGGACTGAATTCAACCTACCTGCCTTCTCCCCAAAACCCTTAATTCCCCTACTATGCAAAAAGCTATCCAACCATGTCTTAAATATATTTACTGAGGTAGCCTTCACTGCTTCATTGGGCTGAGAACTCTTCTGATTCACCATCTTCTGGGAAAAGCAGTTCTTCCTCATCTCCATTCTGAATCTACTCCCCTCAATCTTGAGGCCTAGTTCTAGTCTCACCTACCAGTGGAAACAACTTTCCTGCCTCTATCTTATCTATCTCTTTCATAATTTTATATTTTTCTTGTAGGATCTCCACTCATTCTTCTGAATTCTAGTGAATACAGTCCCAGGCAACTCAATCTCTCCTCATAGTCTAATCCCCTTATCTCTGGAATCAACCTGGTGAACCTCCTCTACACCCCCTCCAAATCCATACATCCTTCCTCAAGTAAGGAGATCAGTTCTGCATGCAGTACTCCAAGTGTGGCCTCACTAGTACCCTGTATTGTTGCAGCATGACCTCTCTACTCTTAAATTCAATCCCTCTAGCAATGAAGGCCAATGTTCCATTTGCCTTCTTGATAGCCTGCTGCACCTGCAAAGCAATCTTTTGTGATTCCTGCACAAGCACTCCCAAGTCCCTCTGCACAGCAGTATGCTGCAATTTTTTACCATTTAAATCATAATCTGCTCTTTCATTTTTCCTTCCAAAGTGGATGACCTCGCATTTACCCACATTGTACTCCATCTACCAGACCCTTGCCCACTAACTTAACCTATCTATATCTCTCTGTAGACTCTCCATATCTTCTGCACAATTTGCTTTTCCATTCCATTTAGTATCATCAGCAAACTTAGATACACTACACTTAGTCCCCTCTGCCAGATTGTTAATGTATATTGTGAACAGTTGCGGGCCCAGCACTGACCCCTATGGCCCACCACTCACCACTGATTGCCAACCAGAGTAACACCCATGTATCCCATCTCTCTGCTTTCCATTAGTTAACTAATCCTCTATCCATGCTAATACATCACCCCCAACTGTAAGCATTCTCATCTTATGGATAAGTCTTTTATGCGGCACCTTATCAAATGCCTTCAGGAAATCCAAGGAAATCCCCTCCATCCACTGTGTTCATTATATCCTCAAAGAACTCCACCAAGTGTTTCAAACAGAACCTGTCTTTGCTGAATCCATGCTGTGTCCATTTCTGGATCCATTTCTTTCCAGATCCCTCGCCATTTCTTCTTTGATGATAGCTTCAAGCATTTTCCCAATTTCTTATTTTAACTTTCAGTATATTTTATGTATTGGACCGTACTCCTGCCACAAAACAACAAATTTCACATGTCATTGATAATAAACCTGAATCTGATTCAGAATGCAGAACATAGTGTTCCAGTTACAGAGAGTGCAGTACAGACAGTTAAGGCTCAAGGCCATGAGGAGGTAGACTATGAAGTCAACAGAAGAAAATTTTATTTTGATTTACTGAGGCACTAACCTTCTTTCCCACCTATAGCCATTTCCTCTACCTGTCCTAATACAACCTGCGTTGTTCAGCATACCAACCATCCCCATCCGCCCTCAGCTCAGTTCCGACCTGCAGGTTTTCTGGGCGCTGATTGGAGGACTGCTGGATCACGCGGTGTTTGCAAGATGGCGGCGTTCTTGGTAACGGGATGAGGACGAGCACTGTGGTTGAAGTGAGTAAGAACAAAGCGAACGATTGTTATCGCCGTTGTCCGTTGGTTTATTTTTATTTTGAAATTATATTGTACACGATGGTTCGATTGCTAGTGAGGTTGACCCTCTGACTTCTCGAATTGCAGATGTTACTTGAATGACCCGTTTTGTTTCGGTGCAGTCTTGGGTTATAATGAAGATCGGTTGATGAAGAAGAGCGTTCTCGTCTTCCAGGCAAATCGAGGAGCTCATTCGGATCAGGACATAATTCTAATGTGTTTTGGTAATGTTTTAAGCGATGTAAAAGAGATTGAATGTGATTGTAAAATCTATCCCACTCTAAATACGTTGGTGGATGCTGATGGCATTTTTACGGGTAAAAATGTTTAATGAAACGTAAATTTAGAATAAAATGAAAATAGCACGTAACCTTTTTTGCAAAAAATACTGCTTAAACAGTAACTAGCAAAAGTAAAATTAATTTGATTTTGTTTAAAAGTTTGACAAACTAGTAAATGGTTCTTATACATTGCAGAAAACAGATCACCTGATTTTGTCCCATTGTTGTGTGGGAATTGGCTGTTGGTTGCTGTTTCTTCCTTTACCACCAATATCACTGACTAAAATGTTTAGGATATCTTGAACAGAACTACATTGTGATTTTTGCAGGTTGAAAATGAGAGGCTGTAACTCAAGTGGTTGAGAGGAAGGGGGAGTGGAAACAGTGATGTAGCCAGATTGGGGAAAGCAGTGGGTTAGGAGCTATTGATAAGATTATGAGTGACCTGATTAAATCATGGAGCCCAGTTCAAGGGGCCAAATGACCTATGTTTTCAATCCCTCATCTTGTAATATAAAAAGAAACAGAATCAGTTTTAATATCACTGGTATATGTTGTGAGAATGATAAGATCCTTTTGCTTGGGGACTTCAACTCTAGGGTGGGACAGAATAACAGGATTTGGAGTGGAGTGCTAGGTAGGCATGGTATTGGCAAGATCAATGCAAGTGGCATGAGGCTACTTACTCTTTGCTCTGAGCATAACCTTACCATAACCAACACCATCTTCCAGCAGAAGGCAAAATATAAGACCTCGTGGATGCACCCTCGCTCTAAACATTGGCACGTGGTCGATGTTTTGTGGCAGCAGTGTGTTGCAATACATAATTTAAACTATAAATTACAATAAGAAATATATGTAAAATAGGTAGTGAAAAAAGAGCACAATAACAAAAGTAAAAAATATTGAGGTAATGTACATGGATTCATTGTCCATTCAGAAATCTGATGGTGGTGGGGAAGAAGCTGATGAGTGCATGTCTTCAGGCTCCTGGACCACCTCCTTGATTGTATCAATGAGAAGAAGGCATGTCCAGGGTGATTTTGGTCCTTAATGATGAATGCCACCCTTTTGAAGCATTGCCTCAAAAAAGCAAGTAACCTGTTCAGTTGTTTAGTAAAAACGGAGCAGGTCTAGGAACTGCAGATAACTTGCTTTTAATAATAGAATTATTAAATATATTGAGGTGCTTCATTGGAATCTTATACAAGATTTATTGCTAAGCCACTTTTAAGAAATTAGGAGAAACAGATTTTAGAGAATTTCTAAAAGGGGGAAGGTAAAGAGGTTTACCAAAACCTGGGGCCTTAGCTGTTGAAGGCCACAGCCAGTAATAATAAAGGCAGATTTGCACGAGAGACCAGAATTGACGGGGTATAGGAGTCTTGAGTTCTATAGGAGTTGAAGATTAAATTGTTGACCAATTTAACTATATTCCACCTTTCACTCGTAGACAGCCCATAACCCTCCATTTTTTATTACATCCATGTGCCTATCTAGGAGTCTTTAAAATGTCACTGTTGTGTCAGCCTCTACCACCATTCCCGACAGTGTTTACCAGTCATCCACCATTCTCTGTATATTAAAAAAATCTGCCTCTGACATCTCTCCTATATTTTAATCCACTTACTTTAAGCCTTTGTACTCTGGTATTCGCCATTGCTCTTATGGGATAAAGGTGCTAGCTATCTACCTATGCCCCTCATAATCTTATAAATCTAGATCAAGTCTCCTCTCATCCTTTGTCACTTCAAAGAACAAATCCCTAGCCTGGAGGACATAAAGAAGGATTGGAGTAATCACCTTTATGATTGGAGTAAGAACTTTATTGGTAGTATTGTATGCCTTTGGAATGTTCCACCACTGCTATGGATGCGCAGTTGTTGCTGAAATTGATATAATTTAGATTTGGAAAGGAATACTTTGGGGAAACGTATTTGAGGTACAAGATCATTCATTTTCTTGTTGAGACATTTGTATGGGTATATGGCCACCAGCTCCTACTACTTGTGTTCCTTACAGATATATAGTTGCAAGAAAAAGTTTGTGAACCCTTTGCAATTACCTGGTTTTCTGCATTAATTACTCATAAAATGTGGTCATGATTTTCATCTAAGTCACAATAATAGACAAACACAATCTGCCTAAATTAATAACACATAAACAATTGTACTACTTCCCATCAATAACTGAGTACACCATTTAAACAGTAATCAGTACACAGTAAGAGAAATTGTCTACAAATGGAGAAAATTCAGTACTGTTGCTTCTCTCCCTAGGAGTGAGCGTCCTGCAAAGATCACACCAGGAGCACAATGTGCAATGCTGAAGGAGGTGAAAAATAACCCAAGGGTAACAGCAAAAGACCTGCAAAAATCTCTAGAAGTTGCTGCAGTTTCTATTCATGTGTCAACTGTAAGAAAAACACTAAACAACAATGCAGTTCATGGAGGAAACCGTTGCTCTCTAAAATAAAAAGTTGTTGTACGTTTCAAGTTTGCAAAAGACCACCTGGATGTTCTACAATGCTTCTGGGACAATGTTTTCTGGACAGATGAGACAAAAGTTGAATTTTTTGGCAGAAATGCTCATTGTTGTGTTTGATGGGAAAAGGGCACTCCAAACCAACACCAAAATCTCATCCCAGCTGATGAATGGTGAAGGAGTATCATGGTTTGGGGCTGCTTAGCTGATTCAGTGCAATTATTGAGGGAAGAATGGGAGACATTTTACAGGAGAATATCAGGGTAGCGGTCTCACCTGAAGCTTAATAGATGATGCAACAAGACAATGATCTGAAACACCAGAGTTAACCAACAACAGAATAGTTTAAAAAGAAGAAAATTTGTGTTTTAGAATGACCAAGTTAGAGTCCAGACCCTAACTCAACTGAAATGCTGATGCATGACCTGAAGAGGGCTGTTCATGCAAGGTATCCCAGAAATATTGATGAACTGAAACAGTTTTGTATGGAGGAATAGTCTAAAATTCCTCCTTGCCATTGTGCAGGTCTGACAGTAGATACAGGCTGTCCCCGAGTTATGAAAGTCCGACTTACAAACTGAAGAAGGAGAACGCTATCCGCCATTTTAAGTTGTTGCCGTTGACACTGTGTTGAGTGTGTATCTTTGTATTTGGCTTAAATTGTTCTTAGTAAGATTCACCCTGACCCCCCCCCCCCCCCCACACACACTTTTCTAGTCAGCACTGCCCTCACTTGTCCCATTTAACCTGTCTCAGTGTGGTAGACTTTAGGACCCCGCGGAGCTTGGGACCTGCCGCCTGCAGTGTTTCTGTTCTGTTGATGGAAAACGATCACGATTAAAAATAAAGTGGGAATATAAAGTGGAAATAATAAAGCAATCGGAAGGAGGTGAAACGCCATCAGTCATTGGAAAAGTGTTAGGCTACAGTCGGTCAACGATCGGAACAATTTTAAAGGATAAAGTGAGAATAATGGAGGATGTAAAAGGCCCTGCCCTGATGAAAGCTGCAATTAATACTAAGTGACGCAGTGGTTTAATTATTGAAATATATACGTTTCTTAAGTGTTTTATATGCATAGAAAGGTAAAATATATACTATATACTAAGACAAACATTTGACTAACTGACGCTAAATAATAGTAGATGTACCTGTTCCGACTTGCATACAGTTCCGACTTACGTGCAAATCTGACTTAAAGATGGACTCAGGAACGGAACTCATTCGTAACCCGGGGGACTGCCTGTACAGGAAACGTTTGGTGGAGGTTATTGATGCTAATGGTGGTTCTACCAATTATTAAATACAAAAGTTCACATACTTGTGAATCATTAAACAATGTGTTCAATAAAGACATGAAAAGTACAATTGTTTGTTGTGTTATTAGTTTAGGCAGACTTGGATGAAGATCAGACCACATTTTACGATTGATTGATGCAGAAAACCAGGTAACTGGAAAGGCTTCACAAATTTTTTCTTGCAACTGTAGTTGTAGAATGAGGTAATTTAATTCCAAGGGTCAAGTTAATATTTGCACTTTTGGGGAAGTAGCCTAGTTTGAGAGATGCCAAGAATTTTTTCCTTTATAGTTTCAAAAGCTGAGGATTTATGTAAAAATGTTAGCATTTGTTAAGTATTGGATAAAATAATTTTAATTATGTTTTCGTAATTGTAATAATTTTATATCTTTAATTTACCTATTAAATATGTGATTGGAAAATATTTTTTGTTTAATTAGATGTATTTAAAATTAATTGGACCTTCTAATGGGTGTCAGTAAATTGGACGTCCTCTATAGACGATTCCTTCTTACGAAGTTTTTCATCCAAGGATGGGGAAAACCAGACGATCTCAGAAGGTACTCTTGGTGTCATTTCTTGATTATGTCACTCATTATTTTAGTGTACATTGTTACAGTAACCTAGTGGACTATTTCATTTGTGGGATTGATTTTGTAGCTGGTTTGTCTGCTGATTTACAATACTGTTAGAATTTTATTACTTTAGCCTGCTTCAACTTTGCCAGATTGGAAGACTTTACAAACTATTGGATGTTATCCAATTAATAGTCCAACACACTGGAACATAGAATGTAATGTACAGACAGTGCAGGCCCATTGGCCCATGATGTTGTGTTGACCTTTTAACCTACTCTTCTGATCAATTTAATCCTTCCCTCTCCCATAGACTTCCAATTTTCTTTCACCTACAAGCCTTTCTAAGAGTTTCTTAAATGTCCCTATTGTATCTGCTTGTATTGTATTGCATTACCAGACCCTGGCAATGTGTTCCATGCAACTACCCCTCTCTCTCTGCATTTAAAAAAAACCGCAACCTTTGACAACCCTCCTATACTTTAGTCATCATAATTTTGTGCCCATTGTATTAGCAATTTTCTCCTTAGGGAAAAAGTCTCTGCTTTACTCTCTAAACAGAGATCAATTATCAAATTTTAATATTTAATTCTGTAAATGATAATGTTGCTTTGCTTTTGTTTGTAATTCCAAATGTATGCTTCAACTTACGGTGTTCAACAATATGATGGGCACATTTAATGAAATACTTCACAGTCACATGAATATAAAATTCACTAAAGTAATGTAATTGTTTTCCTTTTAAAATTGCAGATTGTTTGAATTTAGGAAAACAATAGGAAACAGAGAAAAATGTCAACAGTTAGTACCAAAAGACTATCCCATATTCATCGACAAGGTAATAAACTGTCACAAAAAGATCTTTTAAAAGTGCCTGACTTTTGCATTAGATTAGGTTGTGTGCCAGAATATAATTGTTTCAGTCTTTGGCTGATTTAACTAGATACACATACCTCTGTAAAGCTGATTTTTGGCTAGGTTGTGATAGAAAGTACTAATTCTGGTGTTGGATTCCAGCAGAATCTCCTGGATTGTCGTGGGAAATAATAATAGTATACATGTTATTGTAGATTAATTTTGGTAATATCAATTGCTGAATTCTATCCTCAACTGGTTCTGTAGCTTCATATTTTTCGGTTCAGTCATGGCAGGATATAATTTTTAGTATCAGTTGACACTTGTATTGATCTTTTAATTTAAGAAACATTTGACAAGCAAGTCAGACTTAGCACTTTAGCATCTGGAGATGTTAGAAAGAGCTGAAGTCATTGCGAAAGAGGTTGATTTTTGAGAATGCTTCCGATGGTAAGGAGAAACTTAGCAAGAGGAAAGGAATTAAATTCTTCAAGACTAATTATGCTAGAATATAAAGAAATGGTAGTGACCCTAGTTGGATGTGCCATAATTAGCATTTAATCCATATCTCTAATTGTTCTTGAAGTTGGTTGTGATGTTAAAGCCTACCTTGTGGTGAAGGCATAGAAATAGTAAAGCTCCAAGACTTTTACCGACCAGTTGAATATCAGTTAAGCATTTGAAATATAGGCGGAGTAGAACTTTCAACTGATACTGTTCTTTCAAATAATTTGAGAGTAGGAACTTTTATATGATGAAGAGGTATGGATGGCATGAGTAAATGAAATGATTTGCGAAGTAAGTCAGTAAACTGGAGGTAACCCCTGAAAGTTAATAGAAAAAGGACTGCTAAGTGATTATTGGCTCAGTTCAAATGGATTTTGTGCTGCAGTTGTGAATAAAATGCTTTTGAATAGTTGGGGGGGGTGACGAGGAAGATGTTGGAAAATCGAAGTGTGTTCAAATGCATGGTTGAGTTTTTAGCAGCTGTGGGAGTAAAATAATGTTTTAAAAAATTATCTTGACGATGGGATAATTATGTTGAGTGAAGCAGGACACTGATGTACAGAGTTGGATTTAGTGAGTTGGCAAGACATGGGTGGGAAATGGAAAATAAATAGATTAAAACTTAAATGTGGCTTAAGTGCATCAATGCTGAGGATATTTAGAACCAATTGTGATTTCATACCTAGCTGTATAAGTGCTGTTAATACTTCATGTATGATAGAATTGTTTCTAGCTTCCTTATAAATTTAGGATAGTGAAAAGACAAAACTGGTTGTCAGTTTATGTATACTTACAATTATAACTTCTTGGATTGCTCTTGAGTTAGTGGAATTAATGTGGGAAATTATTAAGATGAACCTCTATTAATTTGTTAGATAAACATCTATATATCGACTAGCCCCCAAAAATGAACAAAATGGTTTTTGTTGATGTTGTTTCATCTTTCTGTTCTGTGAACTTGTGTGTAGCAGGAAAATGCATAAAATGTGATCAGAATATTTGGTTGATCAATGCTTCCCTCAAGTTTGTCTTACTGTAATGATACCTAGGGTTATAGGGTTAAAAGTTTATTTGGATTGAATTCCCTGGAATTTGTCAAGGATGATTTAATCAGTTTTAAGTTAGAACTATCAAATAATTGCTGTAATTTTCATGATAAACAATCTCAAATTAACTTTTTAGTTACTGTTACAGTCCCAGATTCAGAGGAAGAATGTGGGTGAAAACTGACTTAAAATACTTATATTGAAGAAAGTGTTTTTAAAAAAAAGTCCTGTTCTTACTGCATGAATCATCTGTATCAACATTATATCAGGACAAGATTGGGAGTAGATTATGATTGATTTTGCTATTGTCACTGGCTGTCCCTGCCCCTTACTGTCCAAGTTTCATCCAACAAGACTCAAGTAAATGTGTAAGTAGATGAACAGTGAATGAGACAGTTTTAAAGATAAACAATTGGGGGAAAGCACATCCAGCTAACTCCATTGCAACATTTTATAATTACCGATTAAAATGATAAAGTATAGCACTATAGTAAAATGAAGTGAGTGTCTAATGCACTGTGATTGAGGAGGATTTGAGGTATAGATGTTGGAGAACAAAATAGCAGATCAGAGCAAGGTTCCAGAAAGAATTGAGTTTGTTTGCAGACTAATCTGAGCAATTTAGATCAGGTATGAGTGAAGCTAATATTTTGATGATTGCTATGTTTTGAATAAACTGGAGCTTATGATGGATGAGGCCGGAACTGTGGGCATTGCAACAATTGATTATTGAAGTTTATATTAGCTTCAGATAGATTGGCTAGTGAATAAATCTTCATTAATCCTCTCTTAGCCAGCACCAATGCCATTTTGAGTCATCCAGTTTCTTTTAAGCTTCATCCTAACACGTATTCTTTCATCTCTCCCCCTTCTTACTTTTAATAGCATTGATAAGGTTCTCCCAACCCATATAAATACTGTGTCATCCAGATTCATTTGGTGACTTTCCTATCACAATCATTTGTCCTCTCAGTCTGTCCCTTTTCACTGAAGTGTTGAATGTGCTTGTTTTCTTGTTCTTTCTACTGTTCATATGAAGTTATTCAGCTGAAATGTTAACATTGTTTCTGCATGACCTGCTCAATATTTCAAATTTATTTTATTGCAGGACATTTATTCTTTAGCTCAGTCTGAACATATGCATTGGAAGAATGAATTAGTCTCAAAAGAACAAAGCCTATACTTGGGTTTGGGAGTTAATGGATTTGGTTTTTCCAATCTTGAAGAAATTGATACTGAATTGGTAGAACAGAGAACCTGACA
The DNA here is from genome assembly GCF_048418815.1 of Hemitrygon akajei. Classification (NCBI taxonomy): domain Eukaryota; kingdom Metazoa; phylum Chordata; class Chondrichthyes; order Myliobatiformes; family Dasyatidae; genus Hemitrygon; species Hemitrygon akajei. Next base: position 68,067,518 of record NC_133127.1, on the reverse strand, counting down.
GCAGAGGGATGTTGTTGAGATGGAAGTGTTTTTAGACTATGTAGCAGTTGTCATCTAATTCCATTTAGCATTCTTGGGAATTGCCTATTTACATTGGCTGTTGGAATCTTTATTTTAAAAATAAATGTTCAGGGCATCACTGGACTGGGAACAAGGAAAGAGGAAAAAATACGATATGAATCAGCTCCATCATTGAATAGCACTATCTCACAGGGCAGTGATTCATTATAGCACACGTGATACTCCATTCTGAATGCTCAGGTACATATCCCTTTCCATACTTTACAAAGAACATCTGCTCAGGTTACGCTGTGCTGTTTTGGGAATCTGGCATAACCCCCTCTACCTTCTCAGCTTCTCTGGTTATAGCTGTGTCAAGAGCTCAGTTTGAGTCCTGGCCTTTGCTGGCACTCTCCCAGCAAAGAATTGCCCTATGGATAGATACAGAATGGTTGCCTTTTAGGGCTGTTGATGACTTTGCCATGGTGAATGGTCAGCTGCTCATCACTGAGGTGTTGGGTTTCATCATCAAACAGGTGGTGCTGACAGAAACCACAGGATCCAGGCAGTCTGTTAACATATGGAGAAGGTGCTGCCAATCTCCAACAGGACAATCCGAATGCAGCCCTGGGCCCCACTCCTCAGCATTGAGTGGCTACAGTGCCTGCCTTGCTCTGTACACCGTACTGCCCTGGCTTTCATACTAGCCCTTTTAAGCAGTTTTTCTGCATTAATTGTAGAGCAGTACATTGTGAGGTCAGTGGCAGACTCCTGGCTCAGTAGCAAAAGGCAATAAGAAAGCTGGGTTCAAATGAGGTTCGCAGTGCTATTAGTAACACATTTACCTCTAATTATAAGGCAACAATGAAAGCTTTTAGCACTGATACCATGTTGGTGTCTGGGAACATATTCTGAGTGTATATAATCATTGCTAATTCTCTATCTCAACATCATTTTCGTGTTCTATCATCATGAGTGGTTCCTTAAGGTTGTAATAGTTGGGGGTGGCCGTGGGGTAAGCTCCCACTGCTTATTAAATACTCCCAATGGCATGTGTCTGAAATAGCCTCTGACCAGCTCCTGCCCTTCACTTGTGGCTTAGCAACTATGCTCGGCAAACTTGTTTCTACTGGCAGGATAAGAGGCAAAGGTAGGTTACTGGCATATTAAAATCAGATGGGGCTCATCAGCTATGATTTCCTCATCATCTAGACCACTCTAGATGATGAGGAAAAAGGCCCACTTATTCTATTAATTTTGTTTTGTCATCCATTGCAATGTGATACCTGCTATTCCATCTGCTTAAATTATGCACTCTAACATCTTATGTGGACTTGTGTGTTTCCTCTGCCTTTCCTTTCTCCTCTGCCCCATCTCTATTATCAGATTCTTTCCTCTCCAGCCCTTGACCTTTCTCATCCACTTGGTTTCACCTATCACCTTCTAGCTAGCCTCCTTCCCTTCCCCCCACCTTTTTATTCTGGTATCTTCCCCTTCCTTCTAAGTCCTGAGGAAAGATCTTGGCCCAAAACATTGACTGCTCCATTCTATTCCACAGATGTTTCCTGAGCTGAGTTCTGTTTGTGTTGCTCAAGTATACTATGTCCATATATATGTTTTGTGTGTGTTGCTCAAGTATATTATGTCCATATATCCTACATAGAAAATTGTGAAAAAAAATTAGATTTGTCAAAGATGATTTCCCTTTGATAAGTTCATGTTGATTTTGTTAATCCTGTTAATGTTTTCCCAGTGCATTCTTATCACTTCCCTTACTGACTCCATTTATTTCCCTCCTTTTGCTGATATCTATTAAAGAGTTCATTTGCACCTTGTAGTACTCAGGATGTCACCTATCAGGTCCTGACGATATATCAGTTTTTAATTCCCTTAATGTCTTGAGGGAATTTTGTTTTATTAATGCTGTTTTCTTTATTTCCTCCTTTTCATTAGGCTCTTTGTTCCCTACCAATTCTGGAAAATCATTTGTATTTCAGTCTGATTTTTTGAGGCTTTATTTGTATGGTCTCAAATAGATTTTGAGGTGGTTTCCCTACCTTCCATTTCTCTGTTCAGAGATATTTAAGTATTAAATTTACTTTTGGAATGAAGTAATTGCAATGGCACTTTTTCCATGGCTTCTGTTAAGTGGCTTGATGGTTTGCTTTATGGCATAATGTTGTTACAGGTCATCCCAACTTTTGGAACACCCATCTTATTGACACCCATACATGTGAATTAACTCCCATAGTATTAATAAATTCAAAAGTCTGACATAAGTACGCCTTAATTGTTATGTCTGGCCCCCTTTTGTCCCTCCCCCCACTTTCAGTATTTGGTCTTCTCTGTTTTTGTTGCCACTCATTACAGTATCATGGAGGTATGGTTACCAGGTAGTGATTATTGTGTATTGCCCAAAGTGTGGGCAAACTCGATGTTGGGACTTCTATAAAAAGGAAGCTATTCATTACCCAGGAATAACCTGCATTGCAGTATTTAAGAAGACTCCTGCTTCCATGGAGCAAATGGAACTAAGGAGGAACTGGGCTAGTATTAAAGCCAGCAGTGAATTCGTGACAATTTGATTTTTTTCCCCCAAAGATAAATTGTACAGCATTCGTCCTATGCATCAATTTCACAGATAATGATTGGGTGAGGTGCGGCAGGCAAAACCTTATGAATTAATGAGACAAGTCCTCTTTTACAATTATTTGGAACCTGTAGTGTTTTTTAAAGAGGCTATTAATTTAATTGTGTACCACCTTTTAATTCTGCCTGCTTGGCCATTGATTAAGCAGCTGAAAATATTTGGGCCTCCAACTGAGAGAATGCTAAAGGCAAGTCATTTTATAATATACAAGAAGTTGTTAGATGAGTTGTTAAACTACAGGCCAGGTGCTGGAATATAAGATTAATATGACAGATATTTGATGGACATTGCTCATGGACAGCCTTTCTTCACCATGCTTCACCAGTGGAAGGCTAGTTTATGTCATGTTCCTGGCTTAGCAGTATGTAGCCTGAGAAGATGTCTTTTTTAAATATGGGAAGGGTATGTGGAAATTGATGTTCATTTCTTTGTTGCATAATTGAATACAATAGTGGTTTTCTCTACAGGTAGAGGAGCAGGCAGACTGTCAGATCATGGATGGGCACTTTGTATCTCCACTGGATCATTATTTGCCAGGGATTATGCCAGCTGAATCTGTCAATGCAAGGTAAGGAAATGAAAGCATACAATTGATTCTTGAATGGTTTTGCAAGACTTTTTGAGATGTGATGTGATTTGCCCTTAAACAGGTAAAAGAAAACATTAGATTTTTCTTTTTAAGATGTATAGGTTACATTCATAAATGCCCCAATTTTTCCCAGCATTATCTGATTTTTAAAAACGGTATTTATTCTATTAATCTATATTATTCATAATATGTAATTGCAATTACTGATGATGCCAACTTTTAACAGTTTCTGATCTATTTCCCTCTTCCATTGTGTCATCAGCATGCAATTGTTTGACCATCGTTTGTTCAAGGTTAAAAGTTAATGATGTCAAAAATCCATTTTGAGTACAGTGGATTAGACAACTTAATTATGTTAGTAAGCATAGTTTTTCATCTGTACATTGTTAGAAACATATCTATCAGATTTAATTAAAAATATATGAACTGTTAAATGTTTTCTAGTTAAACGATTCAGTTAGAATATCTGTAAAGTATGTGTCATGACTTGACTCTGAGAATTTGGTATAATTTGCTCCTTTTAAGATCTTCTTAGCAAGGTGGATAACCTTTTAAGAAGAAGAGCGTAGAATAGTAGTGGGTCAATAATATTTAAGAGTTCATTATTTTTGATTAATATCCAGAAACAATATTTATAGAGGTCCTGCTGGAAGGAAACTAACTCTTGATAGAAAGTCACTAAAGTTAAACAGTTTGTGGAAGCCTAGCCAAATTAAGCAAGAAACCTGAGTATAATTTCCTGATTTCAAGACTGAGAAATGAAACAGAACAGATAGGAAGATACAGGGGATCATTTAAACAATAATGATCACGATTAATAAGGATTATAATGGTGGAAAGGCAAGTCTTGATTAGGGATACTCAGCATGGCTTTGTGCATGGAAGATCGTGTCTCATGAACTTAATTAAGATTTTTTGAAAAGGTAACCAAAAGGATGATAAAGGCAGAGCAGTTGATATTGTCTACTTGGGCATTAGCATTGCTTTTGACGAGATCCCATTTGGTAGACTGGTCCCAAAGGTGAGATCATAATGGAGTCTAGGATGAGCTATGTTGGCAGTCGTCACTGTTGTAGTGAAGGGTTGTGTTTCCATATTGGAGGCATATGACCAGCGTTGTACTGTGGAGATCAGTACTATGTCCTCTGTTATTTGTCATAAATATTAATGATTTAGATGAGAATATAAGTGGCATGATTAGAAAGTTTACGGATGTCACCAAAATTGGTGGAATGGTGTATAGTGAAGAAGGTTACCTAACGTTACTACAGTATCCAGATAAACTGGGAGATTACATAAAAGAATGGCAGATGGAATGTAACTCGGATAGTGTAAGGTGATGCATTTTGGTGAGATAAATCAGGACAGGACTTGCATATTCAATAACGGGGCCCTGGAGTGTTGTAGAATAGATAGACGTTGGGTACAAGTACATAGTTCCATGAAATTGGCAACACAGGTAGACAGTGTTGAAGATGATTTATGACATGCTTGATATTTTTGCTCACCGATAACTACTGATAAGACCCAAAGCCCAACAAGCTGGAATTCAAAATAACCCTTTATTCAATAAAACTGCACCAGTTTCAAGACTCCACTCAAACTCTCACTCCCCAGTAAGACTGTTTCAATATTTTACCCCAGAACACTTGAGTCCTTGACTGGGACAACGACCAATCAGTGAACAGCAGCCTTTGATTGGCTTCAGCTGACCACGAGGTACTGATTGTTTTGGCTCGTTGTAACACTTGCCTACATCAGATGGGGCACTGAGTACAAGAGTTGTCATGCTACAACTATATAGGACATTGGAGAGGCTGGACCTTGAATATTATGTACAGTTCTGGTCACCATACTATAAGAAGGATGCTGGACAGCATACAGACAGCAGGGTATGAGTTTCAAGAAGAGACTTTTTAGGCTGGGATTGTATCCCATGTAGTGAAGGAGGCTGAAGATTGACCTTGCAGAGGTATATAAAGTCATGATGGGGATAGGCTACCTGGATTGACAGTTTTTTCCCCAGTGTAGGGGAGTCGTAAAAATATACAGCATATATTTAAGGAGACCTGAGAGGTAACATTTTCACAAATGGTGGCAAGTATATGAGCGAGCTACCAGAGGAGTGGTAAAGGCAGACAATTACACCATTTAAGGGAAATTCGAACAGGTCCATGAATAGAAAATGTTCAGAGTGATCTCAGCCAAATATAAGTGGAACTGGCTCAAAGGACACCTTGGTCAAGAAGCTGTTGGGCTGAAAGGTCTGTTTCCATGCTGTACAGCTCTATGACTAATGATACTGAGATGTGCAAGGAAGATACAGATTGCATTTTGGGGAAAAATAATTAATCTTGAGAGATGGAGGATAGAACTTGGGAAGGTAAATTGGAGAAAATTATTGACCAAGACTTCAAACACTTTTAGGAAGAAATTAGTTGGATGACTGGAAGTTCACGGTAATATATTTTGCTTCAAAATATGAAAGCCAATAACTCAAAATGAAGAGGGAAATTAATGAATGGATTAGTTGGAACAAAGCCAAAAGCAAATACAAAGATGCATACAACTGTCTTGAATAAAAAGATTTGGAAGTCAAAGAGAAATGCCAAATTACACTATCAGATAATATAAATATTATAAATATTCACTGATCCAAAAATAGCAAAACAAAGGAAGATAAGTGGATCAAGAGAAGAACAGGATAAATGGTGATATGACAGCCTTGGTGGTTACTAAAGAAACTACCAAAATAAATGTGATATTAGAAGAGGCGATCAAAAAGATGTCAAAGCATTTTGCTGTATATAGGTTGGAAATAAGGAAGTAATTAAACTTGGCATAATGAACAGAAGAAGTTTCATTGACCCACGATATGTCTACTGGGTTTTCAAGACCCAGTTCCTTGTTCTTTCTATGAGGCCCAGAAATATTTTAATGAAAACTGTTAGCATGGAATGTTAACTCTGCTTCTTTCTTTACAATTGGCACCTCTTATGCTGAATGTTTCTAGCAATATTTGTATTTATTTCATATTTCCAGCTTTACAGTATTATTTCTTCAAAGTGTTTTGATTTTTCAGTATAGCTTAAGTTATTGCTAGATTTTTTTCCAATGTTAGATCAACAAAGCTCAATGAACTCAAAAGAAATTCTCCTTTTCTTAACTTTTACTGCCATAATTTCAAACCTGTAGCCTCCAATTGCTAATAATCTTGTCAGATTATCAATTAATCTTTGTGGTCAAAAGACTGCAAATTTTACAGTCTTAAAGTTTTAAAGTCTTTTTAAAGTTTTAAAGTTTTACAGTCTTAAAGTTTTAAAGTCTCATTTTTTAAAAGAGAATAATATTAGCTTCAGTGTACTGCATTCCTTATTTCTCTATACGTTTGGTTAAATCTCCTCTGTCCCATCTCTGAGGACTTGATATCTCTTGTAAAGACTAATTTCCAGATTAGGACACACTAGCCTAACTGCAGTTGAACTAGTTGAATTGTACCCACAGGTGATTGTATTGAAGGTAGGGAAGAAATGCAAAAGGCATATTAAGTAATAAAGGAAATAGAGGTCTGGTGGACATTATTCTTGGAAATCAAAAGACAGAACTATTGACCAGTTAGGTTAATGTCATACTGGAAAGATATTGGAAACAATATTCAAGGATTAAATGGAAATTAATTGTAGCAACCTAACTGAAAGAGAGGCTACAGGACTGATTTCTGAAAGGAAAGTCAGGCTTTTGCCGGCCTTTGAAATGATTTAAATTAGTGTTCCACAATATGTCATAAAGTAATATAGAACAGAGTGAAATGTAATTGTTCAATTTGGCAGAAGATGAATACATTATTTCATGGGGATCAGCGATAGAATTTCTGTTGGGCTCTGAAGTGCAGTTCAGTTTGTAGATAACTCCAACTTAATGAATGTTGTTTACATTAAGGAAAATTTCCACAAAAATTAGAGGACCTTAAAATATAAACAGTTTCCAAATAGCAAATAAATTTCCATCCTTCTGTGGTGATTCTTTTGGAAGGAGAAATATGGAAATACTTACTCTCATGGAAGAATGAGACCAAATTGGATAGAACCAAACAGGTGTTAGGAGATGCTGATTCACACATGTAATCATGGGGCTATAAAATTCTAGATGGATAGGACAGAAAAAGAGAATTTTTTTGATAAGTATACAGTCTTTTTTGGACCATATGTGGAATTCTGTGCAGTTCTATTCTCTTTAAAAGTGTAGAGTCACTAAAAAAAATACAATTTTAAGGATGATGTAAGACCTAAGAGTGTATAATTACCATGAAGGACCGAATAGCAGGGCTGAATTGACTAGAAAAAAAGGATGGAAGTTCTTAAATTTAAAGATTTTCACATTGGAATGCCAAAATGATGCTTACAGACACAAAATAATCATGTATATTTTCCAAAAAGAAAACCAATAATCATCCTTACTCAGTAGTGAGAATGTGGGGTACTTTATTCCAGGGGAAAATTGAGATCAATGGCAATTTCAGTGGAAAGTAAAAGAAAGGGATGTGTTGTATTGCTAAGATGAAGTGTCTTGGGGCTGAAGATGTGAATATTAAAATTTAATACCAAATCCAAATACAACTTTTTTTGGGAAAATATGAACTTGGTGCTGAAAGTCTGAAATGTACACAGAAAATGCTGGAATCAGTCATTGGATCAGATTGCATCTGTGGAAAGTCTGACCTGCTGAGTGCTTAGCTTCTTTTGTTTTTTTTTTAAATGTTATTGGGGCTAGCGATTTGCCTTAATCAGGTTGACAGGCTCAATTTTGCCCATGTTCAGTTGCCCCCAGATTCTCCAAGCAGATGTCTACATGATAGTATACACAATTCCCTGTTTAGCCTCAAGCTATCATCAAAGCTTCTGCTTTTCTAAAACTTATTAATGAAGGCTCAAAGTCTTTAAAATATTCTGGACATACAAGCTGTCCTGGATGATTAATTACAAAATAGCAATATTTATCATTAACTGTGGTTCCTGCAAAGTACCAAATATTAATACATTTACTGTCTTTGGTTTATACTACTTGTTGATTTTCTGGTTCTCATATTTCATAATGAAGAAAATAATTCTATGAACCTCAAAAGCTCCCCTTGTTTGGTCAAGTTTAAGATATTTCTTACAATGTCACAAATTACTTTTACTAACTGAGTGATGAAATTGTGAGCCACAAGCTTTTGGAAAACCAATACATTTTAGGGATCAGTGATATTTCTGACGCATGGGATAAATCTCTGCTCTCTGTTGCCAATCTTGCAGGAAGGGATTGCCCACCGTTCAGTCCGGAGAGTCTGTCTGTCAGGACTGGTATTGGTGCAAATGTTGTGGTTATAAACACTGAGATGTGAGGCTCAGATCAGCACAATGAATGTGGACATTACCAGGGATTAGGACACTCAACTCCTTGTATTGACAGTATGCCCACGTCCTCCTGTTAGATATAACAGAGTCAACTCTTAGGATAGGAATAAATGTAAGTGCTTCTTCGGATTCAGAAGGGAAAAGTTATGCCGACACATTTCAAAGTCTAACTTAATCTCAAAATTCTAATATATGCATAATAAATTATTCATTTTTTACATATTAAGGAAATTTAAATTTTAGTAGCTATCAAGAATACAGCTTTATCCAAAGGATTTCACGTTGTAGAGGTTTAGGATAAGGTTGTTTATTTCTACACATCACGAAAAAGCAATTGTTTGCATGTTAGCTGAGATAAATTATATATCAGATGTCTTTCTCAGTCCAGGTTCTGTGTGTTTAGGATTTATGATTATCACATCATTGTGCCACTTGCCACGTGAAGTTACTCACACTGCCATTGCTGCAGGTTTCAGTTTATAATTCCCAAAGAATGGAAGAGCAAATATCGACCTGTATGCATTCATCTGGCAGGCACTGGAGACCATGTAAGTGGAAACAAATAAAATTAGTTTAAACTCTATGTAATCGACATAAAATAGCTGGATATATGATTTCTTAAAGCCATGATGACCATTACTGCAACTTTTAATTAAAAGTATTATTGCTATTTGGTTACAGTAAAATTCCAATAATTCACAATATAATTTCACAAATTCTAATGGCTTGACATCTGGGTCATTGGGTGCTTGTTCTTGTGTTTGCGTTTCACTCTTTGGGGGTCCTACTGGGAGCTGGGGCACCTGAGAAGTGAAACACAATGAAAAGCAAGCTCCCAGTGAACCAGATGTCAAACTATCAGTATTTGTAAATAGTTACATTGAAACGGTGAAATGCAAACATGAAATTGCAGCTAATTTTGCTGGCAAATCGAAGATAAGAGGAAAAATTGTAAATAGAGAAGATATAACTTAAAGTAGAAAAGCCTTGCTACAACACAATAGGGCAAAGCTGAAGCCACATCTGGTGTAGCGCATATAGCTTTTGTTTCTATATTTAATGACTGATAATTCCCAAAGAGTAATTGTGGATCTGTATATATTCATCTGGCAGTTACTGGAAACATTTCACCAAAGGTTCACTAGATTGATCCCTGGGGTTAAGAGATTGTCTTGAGGAACAGATGTGCAAGTTGGGTCTAAACTCACAAGAGTTTAAAAGGATGAGAGGTGATCTTTTTGAAATTTGGAGGGTTCTTGACAAAGGAAGTGCAGAGAGCTTGCTTGCCCTTGTGGGTAAATATAAAATTTCGGAGTAGGGCTTTCGAATAAGGAATTGTTCATTTCAGATAGAGATGAAAGTGAATTTCTGCTGAGAACTTTTTGGAATTTTCTACCCCAGAGAGCTATGGAAGTTGAATTATTCATAGTCTACATTAATAAGATTTTAGTCTGTTGGGGAGGCAAATGTTGTGGAGAACAGCCAGGAAACTGAAGTTCAGACAAATACTCGATCAGGCATTACATTGAATGGTGGAGTATGCTTTAAGATCCACATAGTCAATAATGGTTTCAGATTCTTATATTAAGCAAGATAGTGAAGAATGTTAAGAGTCCTATGAAACTGAATCAGAATCAGGTATAATTTTAATGGCATATGTCGTGAAATTTGTTGTTTCATGGCAGAAGTACAGTACAATACATAAGTATACAGTGGCATGCAAAAGTTTGGTCACCCTGGTCAAAATTTCTGTTACTGTGAATAGTTAAGTGAGTAGAAGATGAACTGATCTCCAAAAGTCATAAAGTTAAAGATGAAACATTATTTTCAACATTTTTAGCAAGGTTATTGTATTATTTTTGCTTTGTACAATTTTAGAGTGAAAAAAAAGAAAGGAGCACCATGCAAAGTTTGGGCACCCCAAGCGATTTGAGCTCTCAGATAACTTTTACCAAGGTCTCAGACTTTAATTAGCTTGTTAGGGCTATGGCTTGTTCACAGTCATCATTAGGAAAGGCCAGGTTATGCAAATTTCAAAGCTTTATAAATACCTTGACTCCTCAAACCTTGTCCCAACAATCAGCAGCCATGGGCTCCTCTAAGCAGCTGCCTAGCACTCTGAAAATTAAAATAAATGATGCCCACAAAGCAGGAGAAGGCTATAAGAAGATTGCAAAGCGTTTTCAGGTAGCCATTTCCTCAGTTCATAATGTAATTAAGAAATGGCAGTTAACAGGAACGGTGGAGGTCAAGTTCAGGTCTGGAAGACCAAGAAAATTTTCCAGAAGGATTGCTAGAAAGGCAAAACAAAACCCCCCCTTTTGACTGCAAAAGGCCTTCAGGAAGATTTAGCAGACCCTGGAGTGGTGGTGCACTGTTCTACTGTGCAGCAACACCTGCCCAAATATGACCTTCATGGAAGAGTCATCAGAAGAAAACCTTTCCTGCATCCTCACCACAAAATTCAGTGTCAGAAGTTTGCAAAGGAACATCTAAACAAGCCTGATGTGTTTTGGAAACAAGTCCTGTGGACTGATGAAGTTAAAATAGAACTTTTTGGCCACAATGAGCAAAGGTAGTTTGGAGAAAAAAGGGTGCAGAATTTCATGAAAAGAACACCTCTCCAACTGTTAAGCATTGGGGTGGATCAATCATACTTTGGGCTTGTGTTGCAGCCAGTGGCATGGGGAGCATTTCACTGGTAGAGGGAAGAATGAATTCAATTAAATACCAGCAAATTCTGGAAGCAAACATCACACCGTCTGTGAAAAAGCTGAAGATGAAAAGAGGATGGCTTCTACAACAGGATAATGATCCTAATTAGACACACCTCAAAATCCACAATGGACTACCTCAAGAGGCGCAAGCTGAAGGTTTTTCCATGGCCCTCACAGTCCCCCGACCTAAACATCATCAAAAATCTGTGGATAGACCTCAAAAGAACAGTGCATACAAGACGGCCCAAGAATCTCACAGAACTAGAAGCCTTTTGCAAGGAAGAATGGGTGAAAATACCCCAAACAAGAATTGAAAGTCTCTTAGCTGGCTACGGAAAGCGTTTATAAGCTGTGATACTTGCCAAAGAGGGTGTTACTAAGTACTGACCGTGCAGGGTGCCCATACTTTTGCTTCAGGCCCTTTTCCTTTTTTTGTTATTTTGAAACTGTAAAAGATGGAAATAAAAAAGTATTCTTGCTTGAAATATTAAAGAAATATGTCATCTTTAAATTCATGCCTTTTGGAAATCAGGTCATCTTTTACTCACTTAGCTATTCACAGTAACAGAAATTTTGACCGGGGTGCCCAAACTTTTGCATGCCAGTATTGTAAATGACACAAGAATTATATACATAAGTAGTGTAAAAGGAGAGCAAAAATATATAATGAGGTCATGCACATGGATTCATTGTCCATTCAGAAATCTGATGGCAGAGGTGAAGAAGCTGTTCCTGTGAAGCATGTCAGCATCCATAGAAATATTGGTTCAACTAAATTAAAATAAAGAACTGTGTTTCCCTCTACTAAAAAATATTAGAAATAGTTGTAACGTGCTGCTTAGCACTATACCATGAATATTCCAAGTGTTTATCCCTAGTCTATATTGAGTGAACTGATCTTCATCTGAACAAATGAATAGCGTGGTGGAATTTTTTGTTTATTAAATTCTGCGGTGGTTTTATTTCTTATGGATGTTGTGTAAGGGCAGCATTCACCATAATGGCTACAATGATTAAACAGCTATAATAATCAGTTGAATTCTAGGCCAGGTTGTTTATGATATGTATACACTATTGCTTAGTCAGGAATTTAAGCCCAAAATAACTTTTTGACTGCAGTTTGACTGTAAAGGTGAACGTCATATTCAGTTACTGTTTGCTGCAATAACTGAGAATGTGTGTATGGAAAGTTCAATGTATGTTTTATCAGCACTGGAAAGAAACTTGGGGTGGTTATAAAATGAAGGGAAAATCTGAATGTTGGAAATTGTGCCCCTTGTAGCAATCAAATAAATTGGTATTGACTTGAAAGGTGAAATGACAGGATTCAATAAAATGTCGCATGAATTTTTATGTATTTTTAAGGAAGCTCTTTTTGTGTTATAAATTTAACATATTTTGTTCGAAATCATTTCTAGTTTTACTGGCGAAGACGCACTTTGATGGCTCGTCCAATGATAAAGGAAGCGTGTATTGGATCACTTCTTTTGGAAAACCCATACTATATCCTTTGTGAATGTTCCTAAGTTTTACTATTACCCAAAAATATCAAAGTGAGGTTAGCCACTTGGAGTTATAATTTCTCAGGGCTGTTTCCTAACTAAATATCTAGTGAAGATTTAATCAGCAAAGTAAAATTTCCAAAAGAACTATTTAAAATGACAAAAAAGCAGTTCATGAAGCACACTTTTTACCTTACTACCGGAGCCAATGCTGGGACTTGTGTGCACTTTTCTGTGTAAATCCCAGTTTCCAGTGGCATTTTTCATTCTGCTGCTTTTGCTGTTCCAGTACACTCCATATGGAGGGTGACAGGAAATCAATATCCATAAATTCTGCTCTTTTGGCCCAACCTGATTATTAAGCTAATTAATATTTTAAGCATAATACATAATGAAACAGGAGAGCATCTAAATACTAAATCCCCTTATTTTAAATTCTCATAGACAATTGAACAATTACTCAGCTATTTAAATAGCATTCAGTTCCAACATGCTTCATTCTGTTTTTCAGAATAGAATAGAAACCACATTACTCCACAGAGTATTTGATCATCTGCATCTACACTTTCCAGTAACCTTCAATCTGTTTATATTGGCATGAAAATTGGGTGAAGCAGGCAGGTGCAGTTTTTTTGCAAATTAGTTAATCTATATATAGTGTTACCTGTTTTTGATGTTCTAGAGAGTTAATTGTTACCAAGTGCAAGGGAGAAATTATTTTTCTACTTGTCCTAGGTGTGAACTTTACATAATTTCCTTCTTTGTTTGGTCTTGATGTGATTACTTTTTAAATAAGATATCAAAATAGTTAAGTTTAGATATAATGCTTTACCAGTAACAGTTCGTTATGTACAGGTATACTTTCAATATTTGAACGGATACATATTGTATTATTTTTTTTTTAAATGCATGAAAATTGCCTATTTTCCCTGACAACATTGTTACATGGCTACAGGAAACCTAAAGATCAAGTGTAAGTATTTAGTAATGTGTACTTGTTTTGTCTCTTGTATAATCTTTCTTTGTCTTCACAATAAATTTAGTATTCTGCTTTATCTATTTTGTGTTAAGAGAAATGCTGGATGCATTACAGGCATTTTGAATAAGCCTCTTCATTTATTAGTGATCAAGTGCACCACAGCTCATTATTTTGTGGCCTTCATTGATTACTTCTAGGAAAAATCCAACTAAACTATATCTTGTTGTGATTAGGTTTGTCCCATTGTGATCCTTTTTACCCACCTTGTATAATCATCCAGGACATTCAGCATCATTCATTGTACTTTTTATCAGTTCTCTTTTAACTTCAAGGACAACATCTCAGGTGCTGGAGGAGAAAAGCAACACGTGTCTAAATACTCAGCTAAACTATTTCTCATGTTGATTTCACTTTGCATGCTTTCGTGTCTCTGAATTAAGTCAGCAAATATGGACGTAAATTCCACTTGCAGTATAGGTCTTTTCTTGTTATGCAATATAGAACTGGGGCCAAGGCTATGGAACAAAATTTGAGGAATTGCACTATATCTCAAGAACCCTGCACTTGGGCTGATTAGTTTTTTGCTATGGAAATTGTTTCAAGAGGTTACTGACCTGACCTATCAAACAAAAGTAAACAAGGTAACTAGATAAGCTGCTTGATTACTTTCACATTGCAGCAATGATGAAGGGTAGGATACTGGAGGGATTTGAATGGGTAGATTTTAAAACTCTGGATTGTTGCATCATGATCACCTAAAGATCCATAAGCAGTGCTATGAATTAATGAGATTTGTTACAGGTTGTAACAGACACAAGATTATTGTTTTAAACAGAGTAACGGATATGAGCTAAGCATGAGAATTGTTGAGTCTGAATGACAGAATAGACAAGAATAATCAAAGTGATGGATAATTTAGAATTGATAGTTTTGTGGTCTGTACTAAAGGAAGGTTCCTTAAGATTGTCATAGCTGGGGGTGGTAGTGGGCTAAGCTCCCACTACCTATTAACTGCTCCCAATGGCATGTGTGTCCAGCTCCTAGCCTTCATGTGTGGCTGAGCTACTAAGCCTCGTGGAAGGGGAAGGGGCAAAGGCAAATTACTGGTGCCTTAAAACCAGTTGCTTCAGGCAGATGGGGTTTGTCATTTGAAGTTGGCAGCTCATTTAAGAGAAGAACAACTGTAATTTCAAACCTCTGCTGCCTTGCGGCTGTACCCAATCATATGGGAGGCTTTGGGAGTAAACCCTGAGGAAAATCCCAGAGGTGGAGTCCCTAAGGCAATCCTATGTTGAGCTCAATATTGACTGGTAACTCCTGCTAAGCCACTGGTGCCAAACTATATCAGTCTCTGCTGTGTAGAGAGGGAGCCTGCTGCAGAGACAACAGCTTGATCTTCATATCGTATTTCCCTGGCTTGCGTAGACAGCTAGGGTGGAACATCCATGGTCAACCCTGATCAACAGTGGGCTTACTGAAGTCAGTAGAGCAATAGCATGAATTGTTGAAATTAAATTTTGTTCTAGATGTTAAGAATACTAGAAATTTTTTAATAAGTAAAATTGGGGTACACAACAAGTGGCTGACAGAAGATGGGTTAATTTAAAAGTATGGAGTGCAAATAGGGTGAGAGTATCTAAAATATTTAAGACTTACAATGATGTTAACAGTGGGGACATGCTTGTTAGAAAAATCAGCACAAATTAAGGGAAAACTGCAGAGAAGAGTTGATGATTTAGTATATTCAAAGCAAGATAAGATTCAAAGTACATTTATTATCAAAGTAGGTATGCCGTGTACAACCCTGCGATGTGTCTTTCCACAGAAAGCCTCAAAACAAAGAAACACCATGGAATCCAGTCAAAGAAAACATCAACCATCCAATGCGTGAAGAAAGAACAAATCATGCAGACAGCAAAACAATGAGTGAAAACAATATAAAACATCAAACTACAAAGTCTTTGAAACAGTCTAGGAATGTTCAGTTCAATTTAGCACTCTGTCATTTGTTGATTGATGGTCAAGGAGCAAGTCTGCCCCATTCAAAATAGCAATAAAAATAGAGTAACCAGAACAACATATAACATGAACTACAGACTCCATCCACAAACTGTGTCGACTAAACCTCGCCCAAGATCCAAGTCTCTGACACCAACCTCCAGCAGCATCGAGGGAGAGAGGGAGAGGGACCACTCACATGCAGGCATCTTCCTCTGGGACTAGTGATCAAGACCAGTCAAACACAGAGAGATGGTGCTGAACATCTGCTCACCTTCTGCTCTCGTCCTCATTGATTTCAAACTTTCTCGATGCTTTGATCAGCAAGATATGGGGTCGCACCCCATCTCCAGCCTCCTTGGCCTCTAGGCTGCACACTCCTCTCCAAACCTCACTGATCTCCCACGGAGACAGCAAAGTGCAGATCTTTCAATCAGCCTGAAGGCACAACAAAAAAATGTAAATTACAGGTTCCAAGCTTTGTGACAGAATCATATTTGAAAGAAGAAGTAAAGGAAGTAGTTTCATGAACTATCTGAAGGACATTGCTTTTGAGTGTGTTGTTTGCTCCTGCCATCTTCATCATCATCAGTTAAGGTGGAGCTAAAAGAGTCCTTGACAGAGTCATGTATATCATCTTGTAACTGTTTCTAAGATGACCTCTTTCTTTTTGTCCTCTTAAAACCTTTGAGGTGGTTGAGCACATAATCATCTTCCTTCCTCTCTGGGATTGCACTCATATGGATCCATTTTTATGTTCTCATAACTAAAGCAGTTCAATGATTTCTCTTCTTATTCAGGTCTCATTACTACTAAAGATCTTTCCCATTTCTCATGGTTCATCTCTTGTTGATTTTGTGAATATATTGATGTTAAATGTTTTCTGATAGTATTTTGATTAATTCACCACACTACTCCATATGTTGTTTGATTGTTTGTCTAACACCCAGTAATGAAAAGTTAAAAAATTCGTCCAACCATTATTGGGGTAACTAAGTCCCTACCATAAAATCCCACCATAAACTTTGATTTGTAGTACCTACTTTATTATCTGAGACTGATCTAGATTGGTTCCACTTTGGTGTCATATTTGACCTGGGGCTAGGCTACTGAATATGTATTTGTTTCATGAAGGTTGACTGTTTTCCATCTGCTTAATGCTATTGAGTCCTGACGCTGCTTGGCTTATTTGATATGCAACTTTGGCTTTTAAATCTCATTATTCTAACATTCTCCTTCTTCCAATTTTCAGAACTCAGTTCATCCAAAATAGTGTTAATCCAAGCATGCCTTGCCTTTATTGACCTACATTCATTTCCAAACAAGCCAAACATATGTTTTAAAATTTGTATTTTTGCCTTCTTCCGTCTCTCTTCATATTTTCGTAATCCTGCTCTATCCTTGTCATACTCTCCCACCTTAAACTTTAGAATCCCTTCCTTGAAGCTATGCCTTGTATTGCAGACTACACTCATTTGTTCTTATTATTGAATCATTTGGTGTCAACGTTAGTTCCATACTGATCTTGTGAAGTCCATAGGACATAAGGGCAGAATTAGGCCATTTGGCCCATTGAGTCTATTCTGCCATTCCGTCATGGCTGATTGAGTATCCCTCTCAACCCCATGCTCCTGTAACCTTGGACACCCAGATAAATCAAGAAACTATAAACCTCCACTTTAAATGTACCCAATGAATTGGCCTTCACGGCCATCTGTGGCATTCAATTCCACAGATTCACTACCTTCTGACTAAAGATATTCCTCCTGATCTCTGTTCTAAATAGAGTCCCTCTATTCTGAGGCTGTGTCCTCTGGTCCTAGACTCGCCCACTATAGGAAACATTCTCTCCACATCTGCTCCATCCAGGCCTTTCAATGTTCAATAAAATCTCCCATTATTCTTCTTAACTCCAGCAGGAATAGACCCAGAGTCATAAGCACTCCTCATATAGTAACCCCTTCATTCTTGGAATCATTCTTGTGAACCTTCTCTGGACCATCTCTTAAATAAGGGATCCAAAACTGCTCTCAATACTCCAAGAGCCATCTGACCCATACATTGTAAAGCCTCAGCATTACATCCCTGCGCTTGTATTCTTGTCCTCTCAGAATGAATGCTAACAGTGCATTTGCCTTCCTTACCACCAATTTATCCTGCAAGTTAACCTTTTGGGAATTCTGTACAAGGACTCCCAGGTTCCTTTGCACCACTGATTTCTAAATTTTCTCCCCCCTTTAGAAAGTAATCTACATTTTTATTCCTTCTAGCAAAGTGCATGACCATACACGTCCCTACACTATATTCCATCTGCCACTTCTTTGTCCATTCCCCAATCTGTCTAAATTCTTCTGTAGACTCTGCTTCCTCAAGAGTACCTGCCCCTCCACCTATCTTCATATTGTCTATAAACTTGTCCACAATGCCGTTAATTCTGTCATCCAAATTATTGATGTATAACATGGAAAAAAAAGTGGTCCCAACACCGCCCTTGCAAAACACCACTGGTCACCGACAGCCAACCAATAAAGGCCCCCTTTATTCCCACACTTTTGACTCCTGCCAGTCAGTTAATTTCTGTCCATGTCAGTATCTTTTCTGTATTGCCATGCGCTCTTAACTTTTTTTTTAACCAGCCTCATGCAGCACTTTGTCAAAGGCTTCATGAAAATCCAAGTAAACAACATCCACCAACTCTTCTTTGTCTATCCTTCCTGTTATTTCCTCAAAATAATTCCAACAGATTTGTCCGGCAAGATTTCCTCTTAAGGAAACCATATTGACTTTGGCCTACTTTAACATGTGCATTCAAGTATCCTGAAAACAAATCCATAATTATGGACTCTTCTCAGCCACTGAAGTCAGGCGGGCTGGTCTATAATTTTGCTTTCTTCTGCCTACCTCTTTCTTTAAAAAGTAGAGTGACATATGTAATTTTCCAGTTGTCTGGAACCATTCCAGAATCTAGTGATTCTTGAAAGATCATTATTCATGTCTCCATAATCTCTTCAAATACCTCTTTCAGAATTATGAGGTGTAGTTCATCTAGTCCAGGTGACTTATCTACCTTCAGATCTTTTGGTTTTCAAGCACATTCTCTTTAGTAATAGCAACCACACTTATGTCTGCACCCTGACACTTTTGAATTTCTGGCAAACGTTGTTAGGACAGGTACTGCTTTTTTTTTGTTGCTATTTTAACGACACTGGTGATATTGTAATGAGAGATGGCAGAGGAACTGAATGCGTATTTTGCATCAGTCTTTACAGTGGAAGACATCTTGAGTATACCGGGCATTCAAGCGTGTCAGGAAAGTGAATTTTGTGCAGTGAAAATTACGACTGAGAAGGTGCTCAGGAAGCTTAATGGTCTGAGGGTGGATAAATCTGGACCTAATGGAATTCACCCTCTGGTTCTGAAGGAAGCAGCTGGAGAGATTGTGGAGGTATTAACAATGACCGATAGATTCTAGCATTGTACCAGATGACTGGAAAATTGCAAATGTTACTCCACTATTTAAGAAGGGTGGGAGGCAGCAGAAAGGAAACTATATACCTGTTAGCCTGATGTCAGAAGTTGGGAAGTTGTTGGAATTGATCGCTAGGGATGAGATTACAGAGTACTTGGAGGCACATGACAAGATAGGCCAAAGACAGCATGTGGTTTCCTGAAAGGAAAATCTTGCCTGACAAACCTACTGCAATTCTTTGAGGAAATTACAAGCAGGGTAGACAAAGGAGATGCAGTAGGTGTACTTGGATTTTCAGAAGGCCTTTGACAAGGTGCCACACATGAGGCTGCTTAGCAAGGCAAGAGCCCATGGAATTACAGGGAAGTTACTAGCATGGGTGGAGCATTGGCTGGTTGGCAGAAAACAGAGAGTGGGAATAAAGGGATCCTATTCTGGCTGGCTGCTGGTTACTAGTGGAGTTCCACAGGGGTTGGTGTTGAGACTGCTGTTTTTTTATGATGTATCTCTATGATTTGGACTACAGTATTAAGGGATTTGTGGCTGAATTTGCCGATAGTACAATGATAGGTGGAGGAGCAGGTAGTGTTGAGGAAACAGAAATCCTTTCGGGAAACTTAGATAGTTTGGGGGAATGGGCAAAGAAGTGGCAAATGAAATACAATGTTGGAAAGTGTACGGTCATGCACTTTGGTGGAAAAAATAAACACGCAGACTATTATTTAGATGAAGAGAGAATTCAAAATGCAGAGATGCAAAGGGACTTGGGAATCCTAGTGCAAGATACACTAAAGCTTAACCTCCAGGTTGAATCGGTTGTGAAGAAGGCAAATGCAATGTTGGCATTCATTTCTAGAGGTATAGAATATAAGCAGGGATGTGATGTTGAGGTTCTATAAGGCACCCGTGAAACCACACTTGGAGTATCGTGTGGAGTTTTGGGCTCCCCATTTTAGAAGGATATAGTGACACTGGAGAGGGTTCAGAGAAGATTCACAAGAATGATTCCAGGAATGAAAGGGTAACCATATGAGGAACGTTTGGCAGCTCTTGGGCTATATTCCCTGGAGTTCAGGATTATGAGAGGGGATCTCAGAAACGTTCTGAATGTTAAAAGGCCTGAACAGATTAGATATGCCAAAGTTATTTCCCATGGTAGGGGAATATAGGACAAAAGGGCTCGACTTCAGGATTGAAGCACGTCCATTTAGAACAGATGTGGAGAAATTACTTCAGTCAGAGGGTGGTGAATTTGTTGCCATGAGCGGCTGCGGAGGCCAAGTCATTGGGTGTATTTAAGGCAGAGAAATAGGTTCTTGATTAGCCAGGGCATCAAAGGATATGGGGTGAAGGCAGGGGAGTGGGGATGACTCGAAGAACTGGATTAGCCCATGATTGAAAGGCATAGCAGACTCGATGGACCGAATGGCCTACTTCTGCTCCGATATCTTACGGTCTTATTGGCATGCAGGGCAGTGTTGAAAATAACAGAAGTCATTGAGTGTATTTAAGGCAGAGAATAACAGAACTTCCCAGGATCATGAAGTCCAAGAAGGACTTTGTTAGACTGCAGCAGAATAAACAAAATAGGTTGGTAAAATAGACAGAAGCATGGAATATGATATTTGATAGCTAATAGATCAGGTGGTATATTTGGCCAGAAAAGGGAAGGATGTTGTAGGCATTAGAGTTCAAAAAGAATTTGCAAGTATGGTACAAGGAATGAAGGTCTACTGTTAGTAGATGAGTGAGGCTGGGATTGATTTCTTTGAAGAGGCTTTGGGGATACTTGATAGATATATAAAATGATGAAAAGTAGAAGTTGAGAGTATTTTCGTGGTGGAAGGGGTCTGAACTACAAATAAAGTCTAAACACCAAGCTAGAATAAATATGAATAGAATTGACAGTGATGGAAGGATCAACTATTTTTACACAGCAAGGTTGAACTCTGGAAAATGAGTGTGGAGTCAAATTCTTTAGTGGCTTTTAGGGGGAAATTACGGTAAGAGATGAATTTTGCAAGGTTACTGGGAAAGGTAGGTGGACCAAACTAGAAAGTTGCTCTGATACTCAGCACTGAGAATGAACTGAAGGATTGCTTATAACTATTCTATGAAATACTGAGGAAATAAATTGTTAAATCTGTATGTCCTCCCCATGGTATGTGTGGGTTTTCTCTGGGTGCTCTGGTTTCCTCCCACAGTCCAAAGACATACTAGTTAATTGGTTAAGTTAATTGGTCATTGTAAATTGTATCATGATTAGGCCAAGGTTAAATCAGGGGTTGTGGAGCAGCATAAGTTGAAGGGTCAGAAGGGCCTATTCACGTTTTAACTCAATAAATATATAAAAGAATAAATAAATAACTAAATTAATTAATTTAACCCCAGAGTTGAAAATCGTTCACAGTAATGTTGGCTTGGACATATTTTAGTCTTAGTCCAGAAATGCAGTTGGTAATTAGTTCCTCCATTTTGTTCTTCAGCTGGTTTGGTATTAACATTAACAAAGACTGGAAACAATTCCAGAATGTCAACAGAAGTCTCCTTGTCACATCTGCTCTTGGAAATGGAAAGTAAATACTATCACCTACTGCTGCTTGGACTTCCATCGTCCATTCTGTTATGTGGGTCGAGAATTGGACTCTGGTCACTCGTTTCATCTGTGAATCCTATTAATGTTCATATGAGAAAGATCCTGATGGTTGAAGTACAAGAATTGATTGTGGAGTTGAACATCATCAGGGATTGAAGGAAAGGGAAATCTATAATAAATATATAAATATACGAGTTTTCTTATGTGTTGCATTCTGAGAAAACACTACATTTTGATATGATATAAATATTTAAAAAGGTAGTCTTTGGTGGAAAATTCAGAGCTACTATTTAAAAGTAATATTTTTAACTTATTCCACTTTGTTTTTCTTCTGTTTAGGAGATCAAGTTTAAGGAACGTTTCTGATCTTTTTGTGATGGGAGGAGCTCTGGTTCTGGAGTCTGCAGCTCTTCTTCATTGGTTGGAGAGAGGGGGCTATGGACCTTTAGGAATGACTGGGATATCTATGGGAGGACATGTAAGTTTGAACATTTCTAAGAAAAGTATTATGGATCAGGTACATTCAAGTAATAATGTTCTCGTGATACAGCAACAGAGATTCAACATAAGACTCCCAAGATGATATCTTGCCTCCATGTTGCTGGGTTCAGGATATCTTGGAAGGGCTGCAGAACATACTGGGGGAGGAGTGGAGAGATGATCAGCTGGGGTTGTATATATTGGTACAATTGACGAAGTTCTTGTAGGGGGATAAAAATATCCTGAGCTAAGTATAAGTAAGGTTTGAGCTAAGTTTCAAAGGAATAACTTCAGGATTACTCCTTCAGCTACTCAAGGATAGATAATTGTGTAGGTAGGAAGGAGGATGCATTAGATTTCTGAGGCACTTAAAGCATTTTGGGGAAGGTGGGTCCTGTACAAACTGAAGAGGTTATTTCCAGGAAGGAGTGTGACTTCTATCGTATTGAGTGGTATAAACTAGCACTGTTGAGTTGATTTTACAGAGACATAGTTACAAGGAATCAAACATGGGAGCACAATATTAATAGATATTTAACATTAAGAAGATGTGGGAAGGAAAAGGTCAATTAGAGGTGCTAATAAGAGGTGAAGCAAGTACGGCTGTGAAAGACTATCTAAATTCAATCCTGATGAAGGGTCTAGGCCTGAAATATGGACTGTTTACTGTTTTTCTTAGATGGTGACTGACTTGCTGTGTTAATCTAAATTTAAATGTAGAATTCATTTGGGTAGAGCAATATTTTATTTGAAACAGCAAGAGAAAATTGTATGCCCCAAACAGTAGGCACTCTCTAAGGGCAAAGATCAAGTAGTGCATTAATCATAAATAACTTTATTTTTTGTAGTCTGGTGAATTAGGATAATTGGCAGGAAGCAACATGTAGGGATGTTGGAGGATGGTTTTCACTTTGGCAGTTCATGTTCAGAGGGGCATCACAGGGATCTATGTTAGTACTTCAATTATTTACAGTAAATCTGATTTAAGGAAGAAAATCTATAGAAGAGCTTGACATAGGATCATCTAAGCAACATAACACAAAATTCTGGAGGAACTCAGCAGGCCAGATAGCATCTATGGAAAAGAGTAAACAGTCAAGATTTCGGCCAAACCCTTCATAGGGACTGGAAGAAAAGATGAGGTGCAGTCAAGAAGGTGGGGGGAGGGTAGGAAGAAGTACAAGGTGGTAGGTGATAAGTAAAAATGGGAGAGAGGAAGGGATGAAGTAAAGGGCTGAGAAGCTGATAGGTGAAAGAGTTAAAGGGCTGGAGAAGGGGAAATCTGATAGGAGAGGGTAGAAGACTATGGAAGAAAGGGAAGGGGGAGGAGCACCAGAGGGAGCTAATGGCAGGTAAGGAGATTAGGTGAGAGAGGGAAATGGGAATGGAAATAGTGAAAGGGGGGGCGCAAATACTGGAAGCCGGAGAAATCAATGTTCATACCATCAAGTTGGAGATTACCCAGATGGAATATGAGGTGTTGCTCCTCCAACCTGATGTGGCCTCATCGCAGCCGTAGAGGAGGCCATGAATTGACATGTTGGAATGAGAGTTGAAAGTAGAATTAAAGTGGGTGGCTACCAGGAGATCCCGCTTTTTCTGGCAGATGGAGTGGAGATGCTCGACGAAGTGGTGTCTCAATCTATGTTGGGTCTCACCGATGTACAGGAGGCCCCACATGGAACACTGGATACAGTAGGTGACCCCAACAGACTCACAGGTGATGTGCTGCCTCACCTGGAAGGGCTGTTTGGGGCACTGAATGGTAGTGAGAGGGAAGATGTAGGGGAAGGGGTAGCAATTGTTCCATTTGCAAGGATAAGTACCAGGAGAGAGATCAGTGGGGAGGGATGAATGGACAAGAGAGTCACATAGGGAGTGGTCCCTGCAGAAAGTAGTGGGCGGGGTGGGGGGGGGGGTGAGAATGTGTGCTTCGTGGTGGGATCCTGTTGGAGATGGCAGGTTACAGAGAATTATGTGCTGGATACGGAGGCTGCAGGAGTGGTAGATAAGAACAAGAGTAACCCTATCCCTGGTGTGGCAGCGGGAGGATGGGGTGAGGACAGATATGTGCAAAATGGAAGAAATGCGGGTGAGGGCAGCACTGAGCTGGAGGAAAGAAAGACCCTTTCTTTGAAGAAGGAAGACACACTCGGGTTGGAAAAGCAACACCTTTTATTCCGTCAGGGTAGCCTCCAAACATGAACATCGATTCCTTGAACTTCCATTAATTGTGTCCCCCTACCCTTTCATCATTTCCATTCCCCTCTTTCAGCTCATCTCCTTACCTGCCCATCACCTTCCTCTGGTGCTCCTTCCCTTTCCCTTTCTTCCATAGTCTTCTACCCTCTCCTATCAGGTTTTCCCCTTCTCCAACCCTCTGTCTCTTTCAGCTATCAACTTCCCAGCCCTTTACATCACATCTTCCCCTCTCCCAGTTTCAACTATTACCTACCGCCTTGTAATTCTTTCTCTCCTCCCCCCCACCTTCTTGATCTAATTTTGCATTTTTTTCCCCAGTCCTGATGGAGGGTCTCGGCCTGAAAGTTGACTATTCACTCTTTTTCACGGACGCTGTCTGGCCTGCTGAGTTCCATCATTTTGTGTGTGTTGCTTGGATTTCCAGCACCTGCAAATTTTCTCGTCTATAGGATAATCTAGTTTTGTTTTATAAAATATGGGAAATTATCATGCATTCCTGTTGATATTTATGTGTTTAATTGCTATAATAGAATTTAAAATAATTTTATTGGGATGAGTAAAGAAATAATCAAATTTCATCATAGAAAATGATGACCTATGGTTATTTCACCTTCCCCAAAAAGATTGTGATGCTGATGAGTAGAGAGGTAAGGGTGTAGTATGTTTTTGATTCTGTATAGCTTTTGCAATGGAAGTTTAATTGATATAGTAACTTTGGTTGACAGCTGAATTTTTATATTACTGATGAAAGCCTACAGATAAAAAAATGGCTTCCAAAGAAGCCTGATTTGCATTAAATGCATTGACATACTAAAAATTTAATTTGTAGATGGCATCATTAGCTGTGACTAACTGGCCCAAGCCCATACCACTAGTACCCTGTCTATCTTGGTCGACAGCTTCAGGAGTCTTTACTACAGTGAGTAAATGCCATTGGTCTCATTTGCATCTAAGGAAATACTTGAATGTTGTAAGAAATGAATAGAAGCTTTCTAAGTTGTAACAGGCTGTTGACAGTTTTGTGAGTTTGTATGCTGCCATTAAACTTGTATTTGTTACTTCTGACGTATGAAATCTATTTTTCTGAAAAAAGGAGCTAAAATCTTACAATAATTGTAACTTACCATCTGCTGACCAACTAAACTCCAAGCCAAATTTCTCACTGAAGTATCTTCTCGTTTACCTACTTTACTGTAGCCACAGCTCCGAGTGACTTCATGCTGCTGATTTTATTTTAAACCATCAAGTTTACTTCCCTTTTCCGCTTATTGGTTATATGATTCTCACTTAATCTCTACTACCACATAAACTATAAACTCCCCATATTTCATACCATATTGTTCTTTTGACATCGTTGGTATCTCTCACTTCCATCTCAATTGCTGCCTTGGATCTTCTCTGATTTGTTCCATTATCCTATAAATTGCTGGCAAACTTCAGTCATCCTTCAACATCAACATTGTGGAAAAGCATTTCCCAAGTAATTTAAAACCAAATTCTGGGCAGAACCAGATTTATTGAGCATAACTAGTCTAGCCATAAGGCAAATAATATTGACCGTTGCTGTCATCACCCGTAGTTGCCCACTAATTCAGGATTATCTCGAATGCCACACTTCAGAAAAGATCTAAAAATTGCAGGTGAAGTTGACTAAAATGATTCCAGAGTTACTTGGATAGGCTGGAGAAGCTGAAAGGGAGGAGATTGTGAGGGTATCTGATATTTAAATTGTGAAGGATTGAGACAGAGTTAAGGCCCTTTGTCAGATAAAATTCTGAAGAATCATTTTCAACCTGACATGCTAACTCAGTTTTTCATCTCACAGAAGAGGCCTGATCTGCTGAGTATTTGCAGTTTTTCTTTTGATATTCAAAGCAAATAGAGAATTGTTTCGTTGGCAGAGGGAATCAACTCAGGCACATAAAATTATGGTGATTGGACGAAAGACCAGAAGTGATATTATTTTTCACAAAAAGTAGTTACGGTCTGAAATTCACAAAGGCTTCAAAAAGAGTTGGATAAGAGTTTCACAGGAAAGAATTTGCAGGGTTATATGTAGAGAGTTGGGGTGTAGGACCAGCTATATTGCTATTACATAGACTCAGTATGAACTGTGTTATAATCTTTCTGTAGATCTCCATTATCCATATACACTACATCAAATGCACTGACATCATTGAACTTCCTTGTTACCTCCTCAAAAAATTAAGTAAAGGTACCAGTCATTACCTTCCTTCAACACAATTCATGCTAACAGTCCTTGGTTATTTTTTGCCTTTATAAGTGATTTAAAATTCTCATTAGTCATTCCAACAATTTATCCACAGCCAAAATTAATCTAACTGACCTGTATTCTGTTTACTTGATTTTCATAATTAACAATGGTGCAATATTATCATTCCTCCATGCTCGGAGTATGCCTCTGCAGTGTGCTTCCTTGCCTTTTTCAGTAACTTAGAGTATATTTTGACCTGTAGATTTATCATCTTTCAATGATGTTAAACATCTTAACTCCACCGCTTTTACCAGTTTTATCCCATTCAGTATTTTACTCTTCCTCTTTAATCTCAGTTACAGTATTGTCCCCCTCTTGTGAAAATATGCACAAAATTTTTTAAGAACATTAATTGCTCATGACTAGGACTGTTGTTTTTTAATCTTTGATAGGATATACTTTTTCCCTTGGTTATGTTCTTGCTCCTTATGTAATAATAAAACATCTTGAGAAAATAAGATATTAAAAACCTAGTTTTATTTCACATTTCATTTATCATTTCCTATTTTCTATACGTTTCTTGGCTTTCTGAAGTATTGAGCTCTGTGTCTGATTTAAGCTTCCCTCAATGCATCTTGTTGTTGAGAAGACTCCAGATCTGGCAGCCTCAGAGTTCTTCAAATTAAAAGCATATTTACAGTTGAATGCTTCCTATTGCCCTGACATTGATTTACCTCAAATCACTATTTCCAATTCACTTTTGCTAAACTATTTTTAACACATTTCTTATTTTTAAAATTCGTAACTTTCAAATTTTAAACTGTCACTACTCTTTTGTCTTTCTCCTTTGGTTAAATCTGACTAAATTATGGACACTACCTCAAAATCAGTCTTCCCTTGATGCTTCTTCCACCTGCTCAGCTTCATTCCCTCAGACTAAAACCAGAAACACCACCCACTTGTTGGGCTTGACACATATTGGCTGAAAAGGTTCTCCTGGAGAAAGGCTAGGAAATGAGCGCTCTCTACACCATTCACACTAATTACATTCAGTTAATATTAAGGTAATTTAAATCCCTTATCATTAATGCTTTATTTTCACTTTGCAAATTTACCTTTAAACTTGCACCCCTACCTCTTTCAAACCAGAGTCCGCAATGCACTCTGATTAATAAAATTCCCTGTTTGTTCCTCCATACATAAAAACACAGAAAGCCTACAGCACAATACTGGCCCTTCGGCCGACAAAGCTGTGCCGAACATGTCCTTACCTTAGAATTTACCTAGGGTCCACTATTCAGTCCACTATTTTCATTTTCATGAATCCTTTAATGCATTTTTCTTTCACCAGTTTTTCTACCTTTTCTTCCCGTCCATTTTGATCACCTCTCTCTGAAGTTCTGCATCACATTCCAAACATAGTTGACTTTCATTTGATAACACAATGCTCACTATTAAAAATAATGCATTTAATAAGTTAGACAGTTGTGTGTTCATTAAACAGTAGAAAATTCTGTTTTGTAATACAAAAATGTGCTGAATCCTTGGCTTTAAGATTTGGATGTTTAATGTTTTATTATTGTGTTTCTATTTGCAGGGTGTGCTGAGCAAAGCAGTGAACTGGAGAGAACTGGAGAAACAATATGCCACTGAAACAGTTTATGAGGAAGAAATTATTAGATTACTAGAATACTGTGGAGTAAGTTTATTTTAATTTCTGAAGTGCTGCATGTCACAACACTGAAGGTAATCATTGTTCTTGTCTAGTGTTGAGGAGGAAAATAGTGCTGAGTTAGAAGATGGGCCATGACCTTTAGGAAGAGCTAAATGTCCTATTCCTGCTTCTATTTCTTGTGTAACATCACAGGGAAAATGAAGCCAGCAGCCATCCCTAATTTTCCCAGAATAAAGTGGATGGTACTGTTGTTTCAGAGGACAGTTTAAGAACTGACTATGTTGCTGTGGTACCTATAGGACAGATCTG
The DNA here is from genome assembly GCF_048418815.1 of Hemitrygon akajei. NCBI lineage: Eukaryota > Metazoa > Chordata > Chondrichthyes > Myliobatiformes > Dasyatidae > Hemitrygon > Hemitrygon akajei. Next base: position 68,038,741 of record NC_133127.1, on the reverse strand, counting down.
TAAGAAAGACAGATCTTTCCTTGATTCTTTCCTCTCTACTTTCGTCTGGTAATTACCACCATATTAAATGAGCACTGGCATCCTGAAATAATCCTTGATTATGGGCATTTATTGTTGTATCAGACTTTCAAAGCATACATTTTATTCCAAGTTCTGTCTTGGAAGAAGATTACCAGGCAGATGGAGGAAAAACTCCAGTGATGTGGCCAAACCTCTTTGGAAAAATACATATCATATCATCAACCAACTCCTGAGAGTTGCTGACCCATGACCACTCAAAGCAGAGGAGAAGCATTTGGAATAGTATGTAGAACCTTGATTACCTGCACCAGAAGTATACTATGTATACAGACTTTTATCACCCTGTCAGGGTCCTTTTGCTCATCTGCAATTTCTACATCGGCCTCATCAGTCAACTCAAAATTTAGACCCAAAGGGGAAGCAAGTTATTCAGAGGGACTTCTTCAGAGGAGGAATAAAACTGGTAATGACTTCGAGGACCAAGGTCCCCATTAATCCTATGTTTCCAGCAAATACTGTGCAAGCTTTAATTATTTACTTTGTCAGCAATACTTCAAGGTACAATTAAGCCAGCAGAAATATCAGTAAAACCTCGAGGTTTAATGTGAAACTAGGTGTAAATAGTTTCCAGGAAGCAAATTATTCTTTCTAATCCCATTTAAAATCTTAACTCACACCAAGGAAAAAATATCTTTTGATAATGGAAAAATAATGCGTAGATAAATTATTGTTTAACATTGATTAATATTGGTCTACTGTTTGAGCACTGAACTGACTTCTAATGTATGCATGGTGCTTGGAATAATTTAAGATGATTCTGCTTTGTATGTTGTGGCTTTTCATACAGTTTGTCAAAAAGCTCAAACAACTCCAAAATACAAGTTTGTTTCTGTGTATATAACTCTATAATAATTGTCAAACAAAAAAAATCACATGCTAGAAATCTGAGGTAAAAAGAGAAATGGCTAGATCTCCCAGCATAGCTGGAGAGAAGTGTTCACAGGTTAGATTGATTATCTTTCATCTGATGTAGGAAAAGTTAGAAATGAACCATACTTTAACTTACAGAAAAGGGAAGAGTGGAGAGAGCAAAGATAGTAACTGTGATAGGATGAAGACCAAGAGAGAGTGAATGACACAAGTGGTGATGATGCTAGCTCAGAAATGTGATGATGAAGGCTTGTTATTGTATCTGATCTGTTTGCAGAAAGTGTAAATTTAATATAAATGAAAATAGCAGAAAAAAAATACTGGAACTGTGAAATGCAAAGTGCCATGATTGCTACAAGTTTAAAAATAGAATCCTGGAAATATTCAGCATCTGTAGAGAGAGAAAATGTCATTAATATTATAGGTTAACAAAAGAACCTGTCTGTTTAACTCAGGCTTAGCTCAGAATAGCACCTAGTAAAAATTCAAAGTTTAAAGTAAAATTTATTATCAGAGTACATACAATTGAAGTCAGAAGTTTACATACGCCTTAGCCAAATACATTTAAACTCAGTTTTTTCACAATTCCTGACATTTAATCCTAGAAAACATTCCCTGTCTTAGGTCAGTTAGGATCACTACTTCAAGAATGTGAAATGTCAGAATAATAGTACGGAGAATGATTTATTTCAGCTTTTATTTCTTTCATCACTTTCCCAATGGGTCAGAAGTTTATATGCACTTTGTTAGTATTTGGTAGCATTGCCTTTAAATTGTTTAACTTTGGTCAAACGTTTGGGTAGATTCGGATCTAAAGTTCCATAAGGTCTGGGGACCTTTTATCGAGTACTTTCATAACCCTCCTCTTGACTAGGGTTTTTTTTTCTTCTTTTTGGTCCCTTGCTTTCAGCTCCCTTTTTTTTCTGGTAGTAGGCATTATTATCCTCTGTTGCTAAGTGTATTCACAGTCTGGGAGTTTGACTGTCCTGACCTATACTCTTTATATTGTGTTGTGGTCGGTCTGGAGTAGTTGTTTTTTTTCTTGTGTTGTGGGGCTTGGGGAGGACACTAAGCTTACTTGTCTTTAATTTAGGTGCTTTTTTGTTAAATTCTCTTCCTTTGTAGCATATTGTTATTGAATGCTTAATTTTGCACTGTATTAATGCTCCTCATTGGGATTTGGGGTTTTTAATTTGTAAAATGTTTTGAAAAACTAAAAAAAACATTTTTAAAAACAAAAAAAACCAAATGTTTTGGGTAGACTTCCACAAGCTTCTCACAGTAAGTTACTGGAATTTTGTTCCATTCCTCCAGACAGAACTGGTGTAACTGCCTCCTTGCTCGCACAAGCTTTTTCAATTCTGCCCACAAATTTTCTATCGGATTGAGGTCAGGGCTTTGTGATGGCCACTCCAATATCTTGACTTTGTTGTCCTTAAACAGTTTTGCCACAACTTTGGAGGTATGCTTGGGGTCATTGTCCACTTGGAAGACCCATTTGCGACCGAGCTTTAACTTCCTGGCTGATGTCTTGAGATGTTGCTTCAATATATTCACATAATTTTCCTCCTTCATGATGCCATCTATTTTGTGAAGTGCACCAGTCCCTCCTGCAGCAAAGTACCCCTACAACATGATGCTGCCACCCCCATGCTTCATGGTTGGGATGGTGCTCTTTGGCTTGCAAGCCTCACCCTTTTTCCTCCAAACATAACAATGGTCATTATGGCCAAACAGTTCAATTTTTGTTTCATCAGACCAGAAGACATTTCTCCAAAAAGTAAGATCTTTGTCCCCATGTGCACTTACAAACTGTAGTCTGGCTTTTTTATGGTGGTTTTGGAGCAGTGGCTTCTTCCTGGCTGAGCAGCCTTTCAGGTTATGTCGATATAGGACTCGTTTTACTGTGGATATAGATACTTGTCTACCTGTTTCCTCCATCATCTTCACAAGGTTGCTGCTGTTCTGGGATTGATTTGCACTTTTTGTGCCAAAGTACGTTCATCTCTAGGAGACAGAATGCGTCTCCTTCCTGAGCAGTCTGACAGCTGCGTGGTCCCATGGTGTTTATACTTGTGTACTATCGTTTGTACAGATGAACATGGTAAATTGCTCCCAAGGATGAACCAAACTTGACATCATTTTCTGACCTCAATCGGATAGAAAATTTGTGGGTAGAGCTGTAAAAGTGTGTGCAAGCAAAGAGGCCTACAAACCTGACTCAGTTACACCAGTTCTGTTTGGAGGAATGGAACAAAATTCCAGCAACTTACTGTGAGAAGCTTGTGGAAGGATACCCAAAATGTTTGACCCAAGTTAAACAATTTAAAGGCAATGCTACCAAATACTAACAAAGTGTATGTAAACTTCTGACCCACTGGGAAAGTGATGAAAGAAATAAAAGCTGAAATAAATCAATCTCCGTACTATTATTCTGACATTTCACATTCTTAAAATAAAGTAGTGATCCTAACTGACCAAAGACAGGAAATGTTTTCTAGGATTAAATGTCAGGAATTGTGAAAAACTGAGTTTAAGTGTATTTGGCTAAGGTGTATATAAACTCCTGACTTCAACTGCACATGTCACCACATACAATGCTGAGATTTTTTTTCTGCGAGCATACTTAGCCGGTCTATAGAACAGTAACTGTAAACAGAATCTGTAAAGTGTAAACAATCTGTGCAAATGCAGATAATAAATAAATAGCAATAAATAATGAGCATGAAATAACAAGATAAAAGAGTTCTTAAATGAGTGTAGTTATCTTCTTTTGTTCAAGAGCCTGGTGGTTGTGAGGTAGTAATTGTTTTTGAACCTGGTTGTGTGAGAGCCGAGGTACTTGTACCTTCTACTTGATGGCAGCAGCGAAAAAAGAGACTGACCTGGGTGGTGAGGATCTTTGATGATGCATGCTGCTTTTCTATGGCAACGTTTCATGTAGATGTGCTTAATAGTTGGGGGGGTTTTACCCATAATGTACTAGGCTGAACGCACTAGCTATTGTAGGATTTTCCGCTCAAAGGCAATGGTGTTCCCGTTCCAGGCAATAATGCAGCCAGTCAGCACACTTTCCACCACACATCTATAGAAATTTGCCAAGGTTTTTGATGACACGCCGAATCTCTGCAGAGTCTTGAGGAAGTAGAGGTGCTGTTATGCTTTCTTTGCAGTTATGTTTGTATGATGGGTCCAGGATAGGTCCGCTGAGATAATGAATTTAAAGTTACTGATCTCCTCCACCTCTGATCCTCCAATGATTACTGGCTCATGGATCTCTGATTTTCCTGTTCTGCAGTCCACAATCAGTTCATTGGTCTTATTGACATTGAGTGAGAGGTTATTGTTATTACACCACTCAGCCAAATTTTCAGTGTCCCTCCTGTATGCTGATTCATCACCCCCTTTGATACAGCCCACAACAGTGGTGTCAACAGCAAACTTGTATATTGTGTTGGAGCTGTACTTAGCCACACAATTCTGCAAGAGTACTTCAGTGTTTTTGGATAATGTGCTGCATTTAATCAATAGAGTCAGTTTCAGGTGACCTTTTTCATATTGTCTTAATATGGGATACCAATGTTTGAAAACTAGCCAGGACTACCTAACATACCTAAATATACATTGTTATATCTCTTATTTTAGCCTAACCATAATCTCAAAACCTCTTTTTTTCCTATTATGGTATTTATTCCATGTTAATAAACATGCAGAGTACTCATGTTCCTCTGCTATTACTCTGTAGTACCATATGTAGGTTTCTGTACTGGTCCCTAAACAGCACCAAGCTCATGTTATCTTCAGCATTAGTTGCCAGGCTACTCTTTTTCTTGCTCTTTGCCCTTATTTCCTTCTTTCGTTGCCCCTTCTTTTTGTTTCCTCTTACTTTTGACGTTTCTCATCATACAGAGAGCTCTTGTTTTGTTGTTTGCATGTTTCTAGAAAGCCTACCTATTTTCCAATTGCCTACAGTCACACTGTTTTCCACTGGGCTTTGGGCCACCTGGACAGCAGCAATACCGACATCAGGCTGCTGTTTCTGAATTACAGTTCAGCATTCACCACCATCAATCCGCAGTTTTACTGAACAAGCTTTGAAACTTGGACCTCGGTACTTCTCTCTGCAACTGAGTTCTTGACTTCCTCATCGGGAGACTACAGTTAGTACTGATTGGTGATAACATCTCAAGGATGCCTCCTTAGCCCACTGCTCTGCTCTCTCTACACTTATTTTGACTTTCTGGTTAGACACACACAGCTCAAAAAGCAATGAGGAGACATACAGAAGTGAAATAGGTCAGCTGGTCTAATGGTGTCATAACAACAACTTTGCACAAGAACAAAGAATTGATTGTAGACTTAAGGAAGCAGAAGTTGGGAGAATACACACCAATCCTCATTGAGGGGTTAATAGTGGAAAGGGTGAGCAGTTTCAGTTCCTGGATGTCAACATATCAAAGCATCTTTACTGGGCCCACCATATTGATGGAATCACGGCAAAGGCATGCCAACAGTTGTACTTCAATAGGAGTTTCAGAAGATTAGTTATGCCACTGAAAACACTAGTAAATTTCTAAAGGTAGATAGACACTTCATTGATCCCAAAGGAAATCACATTGTCACAGTAGCATTACAAGTGCACAGATATACAAACAGTCTAACGGGGGAGGGGGGGGGGTGTCATCACCTCCTCGGCTATAGGCTGCAAGGGTAAGAATGACCTCATATCGCGCTCTTTGGAGCACTGCAGTTGTCTTAGTCTATTACTAAAAGTACTCCTCTGTTTAGCCATGGTGGCATGTAGAGGGTGAGAAACATTGTCCAGATTTGCCAGGAAGTAGAGGCAACTCTGGCCCTTCTTGTACATGTGTTGGTACTCCACTCAAGTCTGTCATTCAGATGCATCCCCAGGTACTTGTTGGTCCTCACTACATCCATGTCTTTACTATCAATGATAATAGGGAGCAGTGCAGGCTTAGTCTTCCTAAAGTCCATCACTGTCTCCTTTGTCGTACTGATGTTGAGCTGCAGGTGATTTCAGCTTGCACCATTTGACAAAGTTCTCTACCGAGGTCCTGTATTCATCCTCCCACTTATACACCCAACTACTGCTGAATCATCAGAGAATTTCTGCAGGTGACATGACTCAGTGTTGAATATAAAATCTGAGGTACAAAGGGTAAATGGGAAGGGAGCCAATACAGTCCCTGTGGGGACCCCAGTGCTGCATATAGCCATGTCTGACACACAGCTCTGAAGCCGCACAAACTGTGATCAGCCAGTCAGGTAGTCCATTATCCAGGATACAACGGAAGTGCCAACCTGCATTGAACGAGAATTTTTCCCCCAACCATGAGGGTTGTATGGTATTGAAGGCACTTGAGAAATCAAAACAAAACTTGATACTCACAGTGCTGTCCTGCCTATCCAAATGGGAGTAGGCTCTGCTCAGCAGGCAGATGGCAGCATCATCGACTCCACTGTAGGCAAACTGCAGGGGATCGAGGGCTGATCTGACCATGGATTGGAGGTGAGCCAGGACCAGCCTGGCTAGGGTCCTCATGATGTGTGAGGTCAAGACCACTGGACGGTAGTCATTCAAGACTTTCGGTTGGCCCTTCTTGGGTACTGGGACCAAACATGATGTTTTCCACAGAGTTGGGACCCTTTCTAGGCTGAGACTCATTAAAAATGCGCAGGAGGATGCCACACAGCTGCTCAGCACACTCCTTCAGGACCTCACAGTTCACACACCATCCAGTCCCAATGCTTTGCCATGTCTGAGTTTCCCTAGAGCTCTTCTCACCTGCTCAGTACTGTACCATGGAGAGAGAATCATAAGAGGCTTTAGAGGGTTGTAGACTCGGGCAGCTCCATCATGGACTTAAGCCTCCACACCTTTGAGGACATATTCAAAAGGTGTTCCCTCAAAAAGGTGGTCTCTATCATTGAGGACATGCCCTCCTATCAATACTTCCGTGGGGAGGGGAGTACAGGAGCCTGAAAACCCCCGCTCTATGCTTGTACTGTACTGTCGCCATAAAACAACAAATTTTACGATTTATGTCAATCACAGTAAACCAGATTATGATTTTAATCTCTGACTCTCCAGTTATCTTAACCTTGTCTGGTCTCAACCAACTAAAGTGGATTAATTAGCTGTACTCCAGCTTACTCGTTGATCTTTTCTGTAGAGACTCTAAAGCTTGTGATACTCAGATTACAGCTTTGTCCATTTGACCAGTGATACTACCTCTGTTACTAGAGTACAGATATTATAATAGCGTTCTCCTGAATATTCTTCTTTGTTTCTGTCATGTACACTTTTATGTACATATTTGAACTATGTTTCTCCCACTTCTCTCATTTTTGCACTTCTATGTAATTACTTTAGAAATGTGCTATTCTGTATCCTTCATTCTGGGTGTTTGCCAATTGAATAAGGGCATCTATATTGTTTCAAAACGTAAACCATATTAAATCACACAAACTCTCTTTGATCATTCTATCTTTCCAACAATGCAACACTCTGCTCAATGAATATTGCTGCTGCTTCCCAGCCCAAACTATTCCTTCTGTTTCTTTCCTGAACACTTTGCATCCAAGAACGTTCAGTTCTGAATCCTCTTTTGATTTGCACCAGAACTGCCTTGTGTACAAGACTACACTACCAATGATAGTAGAAGCACAGAATTATTGTGTCAAAACTATTTTCAATTGTTTCTAAATGTACTGCAGACTATATTTTCATAGGAAATCTGAGAGCCAAAATTTAAATTTTGCAATGAACAGCTGTTGTGCGCTTTAGTTAACATAATTTTACTGTGCTGCAATATGCAAATCAAGTGGTATGGGTTGTCTTCTACTAGTTAAGGCCAAATATACAACATAAACAAAATTAAATACAAAGGGAAGTACAACAGATTTTGAAAACTAAGTAAACTTGCACTTACCATAGCATTTTTATTACTTAAGGATGACCCATACACTTCACGATCTATGTAGTTTAAAAAAAATTTAATGCAGGTATAATATCGCCCACCTTTCAAGCCATTGTAAACCCTCTCCACTAGCCACATTATACTTGTTATAAGGATGCTGAAAATCTGTAAACAGTAATCCAGATCTGTTTAAGAATGTTTGAGTGTAACTTAGTTAATAGCATATCTGAATTCTTAAATCATGCAATGCTATATTATAGTTTTGACTCTGAATCTTTTAAGTTTGGAAATAATCCAACTTGATTTGTGTGCTTATTCCCAGGTTCAAATCTGCCAATTAACAACACGTTCTTTAAAGCAGAGGGTAGATATCATAATGAATAAGTTGGATTTGGGTTGCTAGGCTTGATGACAGTAAGTGCCATTCAAATGTGCACAAAGATTGAATCCCATTTGTCTGTTGTATACTGTGGTAAACTTATAGATAGAGGTCAATTTTAACAATATGCATTTTCATTTAAACGATAATATTTTAATATAATAAATGATAAGATTCAAAGGTTCATTTATTTTCAAAGAGTACCACTCTGAAATTCTTCAATTCTCCGGGTAGCCATGAAACCAATAAAGGAAAAGAAAAGAAAGGCAGCACGATCTTCAATTCCCACCTCCCTGCAAAAAAAAAAATGAACAGGAGCAGAACAGGCACATCAACACCCAAATCCACACAAGAAACAAGCAAAATGGATCAGACGCATTGCCTCCCAAATCCCCCATTTCAAATTACTCTCTATAGAGATCACATGCAAATGTATTTCTTTACTAAAGATTTTTTTAATACCAAAAGTACATGATTTTGCAGAATGCTAATAAAGGTTTAAAAATTGAATCGAACAGAAAATGAAAACAAAGTTAAGCTCTCATTATGTTCAAGTTAGTTGATAGAAAGCTAGGTGAGAAAGTAAACTGACAAATAATCAACAGTGAAAACAGTGGGATTGATTGAATAAAATGGTGGAAGAGAAGATGTTAGAAAATGTGAAGTAATTCATTTAATAGGAAGAACAGAAATGTATTTTATTCATGGTGATATACTAACAAGTTTTTAATATTAAACAGTGTCCATGCACATGAAATACAGTTATAGTACAGTAGATTCTGGTTAATTGGGATACATTGGGACCAGGGCATTTTGGCCCAATTAAGTGGCTGCCCCAATTAGTCGGTTTCATAAAAATAGACAGAGATACTTTATTGATTCCAAAGGAAATTACACTGTCACAGTAGCATTACAAGCACAGAGATATACAATATTAGAAGAGAAGTAAGAAATAATTAAAAAAAAGTTACCTCAAACAGTCTAACAGGAAGGGGTCATCGCTTGCCCGATTATAGATTGACTCACTATAAAGCCTAACGGCCAAGGGTAAGATTGACCTCATATAGCACTCTTCAGAGTAGTGCAGTTGTCTCAGTCTATTAGTAAAAGTGCTCCTCTGTTCAGCCAAGGTGGTATGAAGAGAGAGGGAGAGAGAGAGAGAGAAACATTGTCGAGAATTACCAAGATTTTCCATAGGGTCCTTTGTTCTACCACAGCCTCCAGTTTAACTCCTATAACAGAGCCAGCCTTTCTAATCAGTTTATTGACCCTGTTGGCATCATCCATGTTAAAGCCATTGCCTCAGCACACCACCACATGGAAGATTGTACTGGCAACCACAGACTGGTAGGACGTGAAGGAGAGGCCTGCATACTCCACAAAGGACCTCAGTCTCCTCAGGAAGTAGAGGCAATTCTGACCCTTCTTGTACATGGTTTCTGTGTTGGTGCTCCACTCATGTCTATTGTCCAGGTGCACCCCCGGGTACTTTTAGGTCCTCACCACATCCACGTCCTTATCATCAATATTAACAGCTAGTAGTGCAGGCTTAGTCTTCCTAAAGTCCATCACCAATTGTTTGACAAGACCTCCACCAGGGTCCTGTATTCATCCTCCTGTCCTCCCTTTATATACCCAACAATTGCTGCTCAGAGAATTTCTGCAGATGACATGACTTAGTGTTGTATCTAAAGTCTGAGGTATACAGGGTAAACAGGAAGGGGGTCAATACAGTCCTCTGTGGGGCCCCAGTTCTGCTTATAGCCATGTCTGACAAACAGCTCTGAAGATGCACAAACTGTGGTCTGCCAGTCAGGTAGTCCATTATCCAGTATACAACAGAAATGTCAACCTGAAATGAGCAGAGCTCCCCCCCAGCAATGTGGGCTGTATGGTATTGAACACACTTGAGAAATCATAAAACGTAATCTTCGCAGTGCTGCCCTGCTTATCCAAATGGGGGTAGGCTCTGTTTAGCAGGTAGATGACAACATTGTCGACTCCAATGTGCTCTTTGTGGGCAAACTGCTGGAGATCAAGGGCTGATCTGACCTGGGGTTGGAGGTGAGCCAATCTTCATGATGCATAGGGTCAGGGCCACTGGACAGTAGTCATTCAAGACTTGGTCGGCCCTTCTTAGGTACTGGCACTGTGCATAATGTTTTCCACACAGTCCGGACCAATGTCCCAGATGTTGCAGAACAAAGTTTAGAGTCTGCCTTCAATGCCTTTGGTGGTACACTGTCTGGGCCTGTTGCTTTTCCTGACTTTAGCCTCTTGATTGCCTGTATGATTTCTTTCTTAGATAGATTGGCACAGTTGATGTCCAAGTCTGATTGTGCGTCTAAAAGGAGATTCTGCAGGAGGTGGTCTGTTCAGAAGCTCGTTGAAGTACTGTGCCCAACATTGGAACTATTCGTCTTCCTTAGTTAGGATGTTTCCATCTTTATCCTTCAGTTGGGTGTTGATCTGGTTGAATTTGTGAGCTGGTTTCTTGGTAGTATCACATAATTCTTTCATATTTCCATTTGCTGAGGTTTCTGCTTGGGATGCAAGGGTTTTGATGTACTGTCTCCTGTCCCTCTTGATGTTTCTCCTTGCACCTTTGTATGCTCTGTCATATTCTCTCTGTGTCTCTGCTTCCTTCTTCCTGATTCTGCTTCCACTGCATTTTTCTATTAGTGTTCTCCTCTTGTTGATTGTTTCCATTCTTCCTGGTGTAATCCACTCCTTGTGCTCAAATGTCCTTTTTCCTAGCCCTTCCTCAAGTTTCATTTATTGCCTCTTTGACAGCAGTCCATTCATCTTTGATATCAAGTCCTCAAGTGCCTGGAACCAGTTGGAAAGTGTAAGGGCAAATCTATGAGCTGTTTGTTTGTCTTTCAGTCACTGAATGGGTGGTGTGTTGCTTCTTTTTAGCTTCATCTGTCTGATCCTGCATCTGCACCATGTTTTACTCTTGTATCATGGAGTATTCTTCAAAAATTCTTTGAGATACATGCGTGGTCAATCTGGTTCTCTGTTACCTTGGTTGGTGCTATCCATGTTTCCTTGTGTGGGAATAAGCTTCCTCCAATAACCAGCTCAAAGTTAGCACATTCTTGGTCATTTCTCTGAGACTGTGTTTTCCCCTCACCTGTTCAACCAGTAATCTTGCCTATCTTGGTATTAAAATGTTCCATGTCAATGGTCAGGTCTTTTTCCTTCCCTCTGCTGATTACTCCGTTTAGTGCTTTGTGGAACTCGTCTTTGTCTGTTTCATTAATGCATTTGTTGGTGCTTAACATTGTTATCTTCCTGTGCTTGGTTTTAAAGCTAGCAGTGATGATTCTGAAACTGATGGCTCTGCGTGCTTCTGGTGTCATCATGAAGGCTACACCCTCTATGTGGTGCATCATTACTCTGATGGCCTGAGTATATGATACTTATCCTGTTTCTCAGTCGAGTCTCTCCAGATGATGTCCATCTTGTCTCACTCAGTCCAACAATTGACTGTTTGTATTTTTTCATCACTTTTGCTATGATGATGGATTTTCCTACCTGGTACATGGTTCTCACATTCCAATACCGAAGGTAGTCATGGACATTGGTAACAAAAGAGGTGTCAGCTATGCAGGATCCTGATGACTATCTCTGCAGTGTGTCATGTGCTCACTCGATGATGAGCCTCTTTTTACAAAGTTGATGGTATGGTTGGAGTTCATCAATGTTTCTGTAATCCATTGTATCTACTGTACAGGGGATTGGCCTATACAGTTTCACCAGAGTCCTGTTGGCCAGTCTTGCCCGTTTCCATCTCTCAGGATGGGTACGTAGGGGTTGGACTTGGAGACGTACCTAAGCAATACAGTACTATAAAACTGCATTAGTTCCTAATCGACGAAGCAACACTAACTTCTTTCGATTGACTGTAAATGAACAATATCAGCACAGACACCCAGTGTAGGTAGTGAACCGCCTACAAACAGTGCTTTCGATGACTGCATCCTCCAAATCTTATTTTTCATTTAACATTCAAGATGATTATCAGTACCTTCAAATTCTTCATAGTTCCTAGCTGTTGAATTAGTGAAATCATTTCATTTTCACTCTCGGCCACTTCTGGCATCTCCAAGCCTGAATGTTTGAAACTGCAATGAGCAATACAGTTCTGACTTATCCTGCTGTTTATTACTCAGCAACTATCATTAACAAAATTCACTGGGTTTTGAACACAAACACACAAGTGACACTATTTAAAAACTGTTCCCTCTAAGCACAGTGTAGTGTCTAAGGACCACATGACGTACACACAATTGACGCTACTTAGAAAATGTTTGGCAACAGTCTCCTGCCCCAATTAAGCAGCATAGTGTCCCAAATAAACAAAGGGAATCCCAGCTATTTTCTTGATTTGTTTTTGTCCCAAATATGCAGTGACCTTGATTATCCACTGGCCCAATTAACAGGAATCCACTGTAATTGGCTTATCACTTCATATATTGGCTTTAATTGTGAAGGGATAAAGTACAAAAATAAGGAATTCTTGCTGGAATTTTATGTGGATTGCTATCTGCAGTTTTACTCTCTATGTTTAAGATGTCAATGCAGCTTGGATTCAGCAGATTTATACTCGGGAGGAGTGGTTTGACCTGTGAGAAAAGGTGAACTCTTTGATAGCTTAACAGGGTAGGTAAAAAGCTATTTTCTCAGACAGGGGAATGTAACTATAGTGCTTGGACTCATTTTAAGTATCTGTTCTCTCAGGATTGATTTTTTAAAAAAATCTCAGAATAGGAATAGTTCATTGAGCATTGAGCCTGCTCTGCCATTCAGTATGTCACCTTTGACTTTGACTTTGCCACAAACATGCAAGAATTAAACGTTAATAGAGAAGTCTTGAAAACTGCAACAGTTATGCAGTTTAGTTCAGACAGTACTGCCTTTAATGCCTCTGCTCAACAGTTTTGGCTTCATGATACCTCACACAGTGGAGAAGAACATTGATGATAAATTGCTGAATATATTCAAAACTGAATTATTTGAGCAATTTTTTTGGAGACATTAAGGAAATCAAGGGAGAGAAGACATGGGTGGGAAGATAGATTTGAGACAGAGGATCAGTCAGGAATTACTGAATAGTAGAGTAAACTCAAAAGATCAAAAGGTCCACTACATTTGTTATTGGAATGATCTCAATTGAAAAACACTTCACTGGTTTTGTAACACCAAGAGATGTCCTGAAGTATAAAGACCAAAAAAAAAGTCTGCAGATGCTAGAAATTCAAGCAATACACATGAAAAGCTGAAGGAACTCAGCAGGCCAGGCAGCATCAGGACATGATGAAGGGTTTTGGCATGAAATGTCGACTATTTACTCTTTTCCTTAGATGCTGCCTGGCCTGCTGAGTTCCTCCAGCATTTTGTGTGTGATGCCCTGGAAGTATGTTTGATTGTCATTGTAAAGCCCTTATGTAAATACATATTTTAAAAACTACTGGTTATTTCCTCTAGAAACTTTCTTTTTTGTTCCCTTACAGTTCACCATGAGTGATGTTAGATTTAAAGAGGCAAAAAAGATTATGGGATAAAATATTCATATCACATTTGAAGAGCACAAAATACATATTTCCAGCAGAAACTCTGGTCTTGCATATCTATCTTGTAGTGGGCTTCGCCGTTTTGGCAGTGAAGGTTATTTATCAAAATGACAATCTTCAAAAGATGTAAAGAAGATATTTAATTTGGGGTTATATTTAATTAATGGATTTAATTCATATTTAATATACTTAATTTGGGAGATTATATTATCTAAAATGAATGAGATTCCCACTATTTTTAGTGTGCTATTTTTCAGTGTAGTATATAAGTGAGTTGTGCTGAACAGGAAATTGCCAGGCTTGTTTGCTGTTCTCATTTGTGGAATGAAATAATTGATAGGAAACAACATGTCTGGGAATTGCCTTGTAAATTGCTGCACAATGTCTGTTAGAACTGCAAATAAGGCAGGGAGAAGCTGATCAAAACCTTAGATGAAATATTTGCTTTGAGAATGCACCAAATGTCTTTGAAATTATTTCTAAACAATGATTATTTAATCTGTAGATGGATTCCTTCAAAATGGGTCAAGATTTTGTAAAGAACTCCCCATCCAGTTTGGACAACTGGCAACACTTTGACTTTGCCACAAACATGCAAGAATTAAATGTCAAGAGAGAAGTCTTGAAAACTGCGACAGTTACTCAGTTTAGTCCAGACAGTACTGCCTTTAATGCTTCTGCTCAACAGTTTTGGCTTCATGGTACCCCACACAGTGGCTGTCAGAGTCACAGAAGCCCTTCAACAAACACTAGCAAGCTTTTATCCTCTGTAAAACATGAACCTTCAAAGAGAGAAAAGAGGAAGACCTCCTTAGAACGAGAATCCATTCTTTTCATGAAAGGAGTCATGGATGAATGTACACATATGGGAAATTTCTCAGGTATTTTAAAACATCTGATTCAAATTGATGTCAGAAGTTCTGAACCTGAGTAATACATTGAAATTGTATATGGTTTCATAAATAAATTAGAAATGCAGACAATTTCCTTACAGCTTAGTTGTTAAATTCATCGTGTGGTTACCCGATCTCTGCTGAGTCATCACTTACCATTTTACAATTGTTATCTGTATCCAAATTGGAAGAAAAAAAACTGCATGCAAGCTCAGTTGCTGATATGTATCTGATTAACCCTGCAAAAAGTGTTTTTTTCACTTTGAGGTTACCTGGCATTAGTTCTACAGGTAATGAATTCTTTCATGGAAAATCACAAGTTTTTAAGTCTGATAACCTTTCTATTTAAATACTGAACCATTGTCATTGGTCCACCTTAATTACTCCTATTTGAACTCTGTCTCTCTCATTTAAAGCATTAGTCACATTGTTGTCTAGTGTTTGAACTATCATTGAAGTCACGGGAATAATCTAATTTATTAGCTGATACTGTTTTTATTTGCAGTGTAAACTCAATTACATTTTTGGAATGCTGTATGAGGAGTGGTTAGGTCAACTATGATTGTAGCCTAGTAGAATTGTAGGATTGTAAAAGAATGAGAGGAATCTAGTTGACACTTACAAATTTTGGCAGAGCTAGAGAGATTCAATGTGAAATCTAGCTGTAAGACCACAGAGCTACAGAGGAAAGTTGCTGAATATGAAAGAAGCAGATACATTTCTGGGCACAAGGACGTCTCAGGGATATGGGCAGATAATTTGATTATGATTGGTCATGAATAATCATCTTTCACAACACCATATTTGTGCTATGTCAAGGCTAAAGTGCTGAATGGCCTTTTATTGCTCCTCCATTCTCAGTTTCTGTTTTTCTAATGAGGGTAAGCATGAGGTAATAAACCTGGACAAAATAACATTGGGTACGATGCTAGATATTTTACTGAACAAGATAGAAATAGATCGAATGAATGGGCGGTAATTTGGAAAAATGGCTTTAAAAGTAGGGGAGCATGAGGTCATACACTTCAGCTGCAGGAATTAAAAGACAAGTTATTATCTAAATGGAGAGAGACTACAAATGAGTAGAGTATAGAGGGATCTAGATGTTCTTGTGTATGAAACACAAAAAGTTAGCATGCAGGTGCAGTATGTAATGCCATTTGTTATTAGGGAGTTGAAGTTTAAAAATATTGTACTGTTAAAATTGCACAGGTGATGCCATATCTGGAGTACTGTGCAGAGCTTCAGTATCTTTATTTATAAGAGATGCTGATATTGAAGAAATCCATAAATGAGTCACTTGGCTAATTTCTGCGATACGAGGTCTGTTTGCTATCATGAATGCTTTATTTTAAAAAAAGTTCGATCTCTATTCTTTGTTATTTAGAAGAATGGAGAAAGATCTTATTAAAACATATAATATCCTGGTGAATCATTGGTGGGAGAGTTTTGAACAAGCAACACAGTTAAAAGATGAGGAGGCAGTCTTTTAAAAATGAGATGTATAGTAATTTCTTCTTGCAGAGCATAGCAAAACTCTTAGATTTTCTACCCTAGAAGTATGTGGAGGCTAGCTCATTAAAGGTATTTAAAGAGGAGATAAATGCATTTTCATGTGGTCCAAGAGTGGACACTAACTATTGATAAAACAGACTTATGTCTTTTAATGGCAAAAATTAGATAAATGTTTTAAGTAGAAGTAGGGGGTTACCATTACTTTGCAAGGAGCAATACATTCTACAGTTTCAGTTAAGTGAATTATACCAATTAGCATTTGATGGGTCTGGATTGCTAGCTGAAAGTACCTCTTTCGAGAAACTTTAACTAAACTGTTCTTTGATTTAAATTGTAGTGCCTGTAGACCCTAGTCTAATCATAGTGGTACAAGCAAAAGAAGATGCTTACATTCCTCGAGCTGGAGTACGGAGCCTTAATGAAATCTGGCCTGGATGTGAAATCAGATACTTGGAAGGGGGTCACATTAGTGCCTACCTCTTCAAACAAGGCCTCTTCAGGTAAAAGTAGTAATTTTTGGGACCTAATTTGCAGTTTCTTTCTGTTCCAATTGCATGACCTTAGCTCAGGAAGGAGATGAGTACCTTCCCTCACCTGACTTTACTATTGTTTATCACTATCTATTTGTATTCCAGTTTTTGGACTTTACTCTGCAGATAAGATCATGGAGGCTAATTAAAGTCATTGTTTGGTTGGCATGAGTGAATGAGAAATTTACTTGAAGAAAATTGTTTGAGTATTACTCTTGTAGAACTCTGAGGTATTTGCCAAGTTTTTGAAATTAGTTTTCAAAAAATAATTTTACAATATTATTGTATGTTATGATTGTATACTTCAGTGATACATTCAGTTGTACTCAGTCTTGCCTGCCTTGCAATAAGACTGTTGATGATTAATAAAAACAAAGTGCTGAAAATAATCAGCAGAGTAAGCAACCTCAGTGGAAAGAGAAATAATTTTTTACAGAATATTTTTACAAAAATCAGTAAGTGAAAATCACTAGAAATATGCTGAATTAAAAGAGGAAATTGAAAGACTTTGGAAAATGAACAAGGTATACATTGTCCGGATAGTAATATCTACAACTGGCATCATCCCAAAGGCACTACACAATAGCATTAAACAATTAGGGCTACACAGTAATATGTACATAAATGTTCAGAAAGCCACAATACTAAGTACCACTAGATTAGTCTGAAGGTTCCTAGCAATTGACAAATGAGCATGCTTGGCTATGTCCGTAGCTCAGATTTTACCAGCTTGAGCTGAGAGACAAATATAATAATAATCAATAAATAAATGTGGTGACCCACTTTCTGCGCAAGCGAACCAGCTCACAAATAGCCAGCGCGCGGGGAGAGACTTTGGTAATGCACCTCTGATGTCATTTCCGCCCGGAGTGGGCGGGCACTAGGGATTAAATGCCAGCGCCGCGAAGTTTTGAATAAACTAGTCTCGAAACGACTTACCAACTGCGTGTCATTATTTCAGCGCTGTGTGTAGCACATCGCTACATTGGTGACCCCGTCGGTCCAAACGGGATTTGGACCAAAGATGACCGACTCTTCATCTGTTCATGCAGTTTCGCTAAAACTGCCAACTTTCTGGACGCTGCGACCACGCATGTGGTTTAGCCAAGCAGAAGCACAGTTCCAGATTCAGCAGATATCTTCTGATTCCATGTGTTACTATCACGTGGTGAGCGCCCTTGACCAGGAGACGCCCGCCCAGGTTGAGGATTTCATACAGTCGCCCCCGGAAGAAGGCAAATATGAAGCATTCAAAGCGCTGCTCATTGGGACCTTTGGCCTCTCATGGTGTGAGCGAGGTGCCCGCCTGCTTCGCCAGGATGGTTTGGGAGGCAGACTGCCGTCAGCATTGATGAACGAGATGCTGTCCCTGGCTGACGGACACAAGCCCTGCCTCATGTTCGAGCAAGCGTTCCTAGAGCAACTGCCCTAGGACGTACATCTGCTGCTGGCCGATGCAGACTTCAGCGACCCCCGGAAGGTGGCGGCCCGGGCAGACGTGCTGTGGGAAGCCAAGAGGGAGAGCGTGGCGTCCGTCGGTCAGATTACCAGGGCACGCGCCCAACAGCAGACCAGACCAGGCCCAGCAGAGGGGCACACACAACACAGAGGCAAGAGTGATGAGGAGGCCAGTGAATAGTGGTGTTTCTACCACCAGCGGTGGGGCACAAAAGCCCGCCATTGTCGTCCGCCCTGCAAGGGCCAGGGCCAACTGCCGCTAATGACTATGGCAGCTGGCCACCAGGACAGCCTCTTGTACGTCTGGGACAAACAGTCGGGACGCCGCTTCTTGGTCGACACCGGAGCAGAGATCAGCGTCTTGACCCCGACGGGGTACAACACTCACAACAGGAAGCCAGGACCCACCCTGAGGGCTGCAAACGGCAGCACGATACAGACCTATGGCACCCGCACAGTGCAGCTTCAGTTCGACACCAGCCGGTTCACGTGGGACTTCACACTGGCCGCGGTGGCCCAACCACTCCTGGGGGCAGACTTCTTGCAAGCTCACAACCTGCTGGTCGACTTGCAAGGGAAAAGACTAGTACATGCTGAGACTTTCCAGACGTTCTCTCTGGGTGAAGCCAAGTTGCCGGCCCCACACCTGGACTCCATCGTGCTGTTGGACAACGAATTCACCAAAATCCTGGCGGACTTTCCATCAATTCTGGCACCGCAGTTCACAGCAGCCATGCTCAGACATGGGGTACAGTACCACATTCTGACCCAGGGACCACCCCTCCACGCCCACGCACGAAGGCTCCCCCTGGAAAAGCTCCGCCTGGCGAAGGAGGAGTTCAAGAAGATGGAGAAATTGGGGATCGTACGGAGGTCCGACAGCCCATGGGCTTCCCCCCTGCACATGGTGCCCAATGCAGCCGGGGGTTGGAGATCATGCGGCGACTACCGCAGACTGAACGAGGCTACAACTCCAGACCACTACCCTGTGCCGCACATACAGGACTTTGCAGCAAACCTGCACGGGGCAAGAATCTTTTCCAAAGTAGACCTCGTCTGGGGATACCATCAAATCCCGGTGCATCCTGAAGACATCCCCAAAACAGCACTCATCACCCCGTTCGGCCTGTTCGAGTTCCTCTGAATGCCGTTCAGCCTGAAGAATGCCGCACAGACGTTCCAGCGGCTAATGGACGCGGTGGAACGCGACCTGGACTTTGCGTTCATCTATTTGGACGACATCCTTATAGCCAGCAGTAGTCGCCAGGAGCATCTGTCCCACTTCCACCAGCTCTACTCCCGCCTGAGTGATTTCGGCCTCACGATCAACCCGGCCAAATGCCAGTTTGGTCTTGATACCATCGACTTCCTGGGCCACAGGATTACCAAAGATGGGGCAACACCTCTGCCCGCCAAGGTAGACGCGATCCACCACTTTGTCCGGCCCAACACGGTCAAAGGCCTGCAGGAGTTCGTTGGTATGGTGAACTTCTACCACCATTTCCTCCCCTCAGCAGCCCGTATCATGCACCCTTTGTACACCCTGATGTTGGGTAAAGGCAAGGACATTACTTGGGAAGAGGAGGCCGCGGCCACTTTCGTTAAAGCCAAGGAAGCCTTGGCAGATGCCACGATGCTGATGCACCCCAGAACAGACGTTCCGACCACCCTCACGGTGGACGCATCCGATACAGTAGTCGGTAGGGTGCTGGAGCAGCTCATCGAGGGGTGCTGGCAACCCCTGGTATTCTTCAGCAAGCATCTACGACCACCCGAACTCAAGTACAGTGCTTTCGACCGGGAGCTGTTGGCACTGTATCTGGCAATCCGGCATTTCAGGTACTTCTTAGAAGGCAGGCCATTCACCGCGTTCACAGACCACAAACCGTTGACCTTCGCGTTCAGGAAGGTGTCCGATCCCTGTTCGGCTCGCCAGCAGCGACATCTGTCCTACATCTCCGAGTACACGACAGACATCCAGCATGTCTCGGGAAAGGACAACGTCGTGGCGGACGCACTCTCCAGACCAGCTGTCCAGGCCCTGTCCCTGGGGGTGGACTATGCAGCACTGACTGAGGTGCAGCAGGCAGACGACGAGATGCCCAGCTACAGGACTGCAGTCTCGGGTTTGCAGCTGCAGGACTTCCTCGTAGGCCCAGGTGAGAGGACCCTCCTGTGCGACGTGGCTACCGGCCTACCTCGCCCCATCGTCCCGGCAGCCTGGAGGCGGCGAGTTTTCGACTCCATACATGGTTTGGCACACCCATCTATCTGGACAACCATCCGGCTGGTCTCCAGCAAGTTCGCGTGGCACGGACTTCACAAGCTGGTCAGTGAATGGGTCAGAACGTGCGCGCAGTGCCAAACAGCCAAGGTGCAGCGGCACACTAAAGCCCCGCCGCAGCAGTTCGAACCCACCCACCGGAGGTTCCACCACATTCATGTGGATATCGTGGGCCCCCTACCAGTGTCCCGAGGAGCGCGGTACCTCCTAACTATGGTAGACTGGTTCACAAGGTGGCCAGAGGTGGTCCCGCTCACCGACACATCTGCCGATTCCTGCGCCCGAGCACTGATCGCAACCTGGGTAGCACGCTTCGGGATACCGGCCCACATTACCTCCGACAGAGGCGCCCAGTTCACCTCCAGCCTGTGGTCAGCTGTGGCCAGCCTGTTGGGAACGCAGCTGCACCACACTACTGCCTACCACCCACAATCGAACGGACTGGTGCAACGCTTCCACCGTCACTTGAAGTTGGCTCTCATGGCCCGCCTGAGAGGACCTAACTGGGTGGACGAACTTCCCTGAGTCCTGCTTGGAATTCGCACAGCACCCAAAGAGGATCTGCACGCCTCGTCGGACAAGTTGGTGTACAGCGCGCCCTTGGCCGTCCCGGGAGAGTTCATACCAGCCCCAAGGGGGCAAGAGGAAGAATCCACAGCTGTCCTGGACAGACTACGCAAAAGGCTCGGCAACCTGGCCCCCATACCAACTTCACAGCACAGACGGACCCCGACCCATGTACCCAAAGACCTGCAGAACTGTAAGTTTGTGTTTGTACGAAGGGGCAGACACTGGGCACCGCTACAGCGGCCGTACGAGGGGCCATTCAAGGTGATCAACAACAATGGGTCCACGTACGTTCTGGACATTGGGGGGAAAGAGGAGGTTTTCAAGGTGGACCAACTCAAACCAGCCCATGTGGACTTGGCGCAGCCAGTCGAGGTTCAGGCACCGCGGCGCAGAGGCAGATCTCCCAAACAGAGGCTGATCCAGACTGTGGAATTTGGGGGGTGTATCGCCGGTTCTGGGGGTGGGGGGGGGGGGTTATGTGGCAATCTACTTTCTGCGCAGGCGAACCGGCTCACAAATAGCCAGCGCATGGGGGGAGACTTTGGTAATGCACCTCCGATGTCATTTCCGCCTGGAGTGGGCGGGCGCTAGGGATTAAATGCCAGCGCCGCGAAGTTTGAATAAACTAGTCTTGAAATGACTTACCGACTGCGTGTCATTATTTTAGCGCTGTGTGTAGCACATCGCTACATAAACAAAGTTTGAGAATATGAGATGAGGAGTCCTTGAAAGTGAATCCATAGGTTGTGACTATAGACTTTAAAAGGAACCATTTGGATGAATGGAATCAGCAATTTATCAGTAAAGCAAAACCAACCTAATTCCTCTTATTTTGTATCTTCACGTGGACCTATAATTTCCTTTGCTTCATTTGCATTCATTCAAATAATGTCTTGCCTTTTTCCTAAGCAAAAAGTTTTATGCCCCAATGCTTTCTTCATAAAAACATTTATGCTCCTCTCCTTACTCCAGTAACTCTTAGGTTTATGGCTTTGTATAGCTCTTTTATCTTTTATCAGCTGGAGAAAATAACCTTTCCGCAGAGAAACACCTTTTTTTTTTGTTACGTACCAATAAGGAAGGCAGTTTGATTAATGTGTTTTGTGATCAGGAGAGTCAATGCATAAAGCATGTAATTTTTAAATGTATTTTTACTTGATGTGTAAAAAGTGATATGTGTTCATTTCTATTTGCATTCATGTGTGTTATAACTAACAAAAATTATGAAATGTTTGGAATTTCTGTAATTGTGATAACTAGGGATTAATTTAGAGTTCTATTCCAGTAAGGCTTCACCATTTTTATTTTATTCTTTGTGGAATATACACAACAACATGGAAAACAAAAAGCAGGACAAATCCAATCTAGTTAATTACTGGACAAATTAGTTTATTCTCAGCTATCAGCGATAATATCTTTGACAGTGGTATCATGTGGCACTACCTCACCAGTAATCTGTTCGACTTGGCCTGTGCTGGGATTCTTCAGGGCCATATAGCTTCAGACCACATCTACCTTGGTCCAAACATGGACTAAAGAGCTGATTCCGGAGGTGACAAGAGTGATTGTCCTACACAACAAGGCAATGTTTAATTGAGTGTACCATCAGGAGCTCTGATGAAACTATTCAACAGTTATCAAAGAGTAAACTTTTTAATGACTGGAACTTAAAAGAAGTGGTTAAGATTTTGGAAGGTTAATCATTATACCCAGGGCCCACTGTAGAAGTTCCACAGGGTAGCATCCTGGGCCAACCATCTTCATTTGTATCGTGACTAACCTTCCTGCCATCAAAATGGCAAAGTGTTCATTTCCATTTGTAACTCCTATGTGTGAAATATTACACGCTTGCATTCTCCCAAGACAGCATTTGAGCATGGGCTAATAAGTGGCAGGTAACATTAATGCCACAAAATCCCAGCAAATGATTAATATTAAAGAGTTTGATATTATCCTTGACATTTAGTGGTATTGCCGTTGGTGAGGCTCAAAAATCTTGGCAGTCACTGATGATCCAATGGAACAACCATCTAAAACTACTATTACAAGTGTAATGCAGAGTGGGTAGCTTGTAGCCTGTGGTATGTGATATCTCCAATCACCTCTGCTTTTGTACCATGTACAAAACATTAGAAGGGAGTGTCAGAGAATATTCTCCACTCACCTGAATGAATGCAATTCAGCTTACACTCAAGAAGCTCAAAATTGTCTGTGATTTAATTGATAGTCCGCCCACCACCATGAACGGTAATTCCTTGTACCACTAGTGGCTGCAGTGTGTACCAACTACAATGTGCACTGCCTAGATTGATCAGATTGCATGCTTCAGACCAACAAGGGCAAGGGCTTCGGAGATTATGTAGAGGAGCATTAATGTCTACTTGTCCAAGACCCATGCTGTTCTGATGTAGAAGAGTAGTACTTATTTCTTCATGTCACTGGGTCTAATACCCTCGACCATATCTCAACAACAGGACTGCAGTGATTCAAGACAATGGCCTACACCACCATCTCAGTAGTTGTTAGGAACATAAAATAAATGCTTGCCGTGTAGAAATGACCTGGTCCTAAAACTTTAATTAATAAAGTGAGACTGGCTGTATATAATGATTATGGTTGAGAGGGAAAATAAATCAGCTATGATCGACTGGCAGAGTGGACTTAATGGGCTGAATGGCCTGATTTTTGCTTTTATGTCTATGGTCTTATATAGTGTGAAAAAAGTTGACTGTGAGATATAATCGTATCTCGCTATGGTATATTTATTCAAAATTCACTTTTTTTGTTTACAGACGAGCCATTTATGATGCATTTGAACGATTCCTTCAGAAGTACTCCATCTAGCACAAGTTTTAATCAACCTCTGGTTTTCATTTGTGGCTGATGTCACTACACAGAGTCCAAATCACTGTTACAGGGAATATCATTTATCAAGAAACTTCACACTGAAGACGGGGAGCATAATCATCTTCTATTAGTTGGAAGTTACTTAGTGAAAGTGAAACAAAAGAACTATATACAACCTAATGCCATTATTATTGGTATCGCATTTCAAAATTTGTTGAAACTCAGTAACTCTATTCATCATTGGTGCAACCCTGTCACTTGATGAGTTTTTACATCTTACCAGTAAGTTTTATTAGATCTATTGAAGAGTGCTAGGCTTTATTTTTTGACAAATATCAACTTCAGGGAACACATGTACAAGAAAATACAAATGTAGAAACAAATATGTACTTCCAAACTGACTTGATCAAAAGTATTAGTAATGCATGTAATACCATATAAAAGGGAAGAATATGGTGCTACTTTGAGTTATATTGTGCCTAAAGAAACTACAAAACTTGGAAGTCACAATCCACTTCTAGCAAAATAACATTTCTTTATTTAATGAAGAAATTGCAAATATCTAACATAAACTGAAAAAGTAATTACACTGCAATGTTAAATCTGTTTTCCTGAATCTACACTGGAATTAAGATGTCACAGTAATCTAGTAATGATAATTGACTAACCATAGGATTCAGTGTTTGAAAATTGATTTTTGGTTTAAATTTTAGTGTATATTGGAGAACTTGTAACTAAAAATTATTAAAGCAGCTCAATGTCATATGTGAACTTTATAATTAAATTTAAATGCAGTATTTACGATTTTCATTAATAAAATTCATTAAAGATTGTCTGCTTCCTTTGTTTCAGGCAATGAAAGTGAGGAATATTTTAACACATTGCCATAGAAGTTCATAGAAATCAAAGTATATAGGGAATATTCATTGAACAAAACTGGAGAGGTACTTTCTGGATGTCCATTGCAAGGGGGAAAAAAAATCATTGCTTTTCATTATGTCTTTTTCCTGTACGTATGTATAGATATATATATATGTGTGTGTGTGTGTATATATGTGTATATATATCTCTCTCGCATAGAAACTTTAAATTCCATTACATCCAGGAGATTATGTGATCCCCTACTTACTTTTAAAACTTGATTTATGCAAAGTAGCAGAAATATTCTTCAGAATTCTGATATTAATACTTATAGTATTTTAGAATTAACTTTATTACTGTATCATTTCTGACCTTTAATAGAATTATAAAGCTTCAGCAATGTTGTGCTATTGCTGCTTAACTAAATATACATAATCATTTACATTGACTGTTCAAGCTCTTGATGCACTTTAATTATTCAACACAAGATTGAACAATTTCTTAAATGGGAGATCTAAATTATTCTTAACTCTAACATTATAACAAACATTTATAAATGTATAATAGTCTGATAAGAGAGCTTAGTACAGTATGTTTCACAATTTAACAGATGTGGTTAGTTAGACTCAATGAGACGTTCTGCATTTCACTCCTAGTGTAAAGACAAGGATTTCCAAACCAATGACATCAATGGTGATGGTGGGTTATGGGTGACGCATTCCATTATTTGACATTCATTTGGCACTTCATAGGTATCAAAGTTTCTGCAAAGCATTTAGGTCATCTTTAATATTTTCATGTTTTTCCAGCTGAACTTCATAAGATTAAATTCCATCTACTCCAATGATAATTACGTCAGACTAAACCAGACTGATCAGCATATTGATGGTTCATTATTTGAACTTCCATATGTTGATTGTGTCAGCCAGGGCCTTGCTGGCAAACTTGCAATGAGTTCTGGTTTGCCATTTCCTTAGTACTGCAATTCTCATATTTTTATAACCATATAACAATCACAGCACGGAAACAGGCCATTCCGGCCCTCCTAGTCCGTGCCGAACTCTTAATCTCACCTAGTCCCAAGTACCCGCACTCAGCCCATAACCCTCCACTCCTTTCCTGTCCATATACCTATCCAATTTTACCTTAAATGACACAACTGAACTATCCTCTACTACTTCTACAGGAAGCTCATTCCACACAGCTATCACTCTCTGAGTAAAGAAATACCCCCTCGTGTTTCCCTTAAACTTTTGCCCCCTAACTCTCAAATCATGTCCTCTCGTTTGAATCTCCCCTACTCTCAATGGAAACAGCCTATTCACGTCAACTCTATCTATCCCTCTCAAAATTTTAAATACCTCGATCAAATCCCCCCTCAACCTTCTACGCTCCAATGAATAGAGACCTAACTTGTTCAACCTTTCTCTGTAACTTAAGTGCTGAAACCCACATAACATCCTAGTAAATCGTCTCTGCACTCTCTCTAGTTTATTGATATCTTTCCTATAATTCGGTGACCAGAACTGTACACAATATTCCAAATTTGGCCTTACCAATGCCTTGTACAATTTTAACATTACATCCCAACTTCTGTACTCAATGCTCTGATTTATAAAGGCCAGCGTTCCAAAAGCCTTCTTCACCACCCTATCTACATGAGACTCCACCTTCAGGGAACTATGCACTGTTATTCCTAGATCTCTCTGTTCCACTGCATTCCTCAATGCCCTACCATTTACCCTGTATGTTCTATTTGGATTATTCCTGCCAAAATGTAGAACCTCACACTTCTCAGCATTAAACTCCATCTGCCAACGTTCAGCCCATTGTTCTAACCGGCATAAATCTCCCTGCAAGCTTTGAAAACTCACCTCATTATCCACAACACCTCCTACCTTAGTATCATCGGCATACTTATTAATCCAATTTACCACCCCATCATCCAGATCATTTATGTATATTACAAACAACATTGGGCCCAAAACAGATCCCTGAGGCACCCCGCTAGTCACCGGCCTTCATCCCGATAAACAATTATCCACCACTACTCTCTGGCATCTCCCATCTAGTCACTGTTGAATCCATTTTATTACTCCAGCATTAATACCTAACGACTGAACCTTCTTAACTAACCTTCCATGTGGAACTTTGTCAAAGGCCTTGCTGAAGTCCATACAGACTACATCCACTGCCTTACCCTCGTCAACATTCCTCATAACTACTTCAAAAAATTCAATAAGGTTTGTCAAACAAACCTTTTTGTGACCAGTCTTCTAATATCTTCTCTCTTATATCTATTTATATCAATGTCCACTTCCAATTCTATCCAAAAATGAGTTTTTTTTCTTCTTCAACTAATCTAAGCTCTGCTATTCTTTATCTAAAGGCTGCTCATTCATTTCCATTGTTTTCTGTATTCCAAGCCTTCTAATCCAGTTCTGAAGGTTCACTTTTCCATCATTTATAACTATATTTTCAGATATTATGTCCTACAGCAATAGTTATTGTTTACTGTCTTGTATTACATCAATTGACAACAATATTAAAAGGTTTGCAAATAAATATGAGTAAGGTAATAAAACTGAACCCTGAGAATAGACATGTAATTTTCTGTGTGTGTGTGTGCAACCTTAAAATTATATACAATGGTCATTTAAGTTAAACTAAAATTTCCTATCAATTTCATTAGGAATTAAAATGGTGAAAATCAGATTCAAAATAATATAAGCAAAGTACCAGATTCCTGAATATGAAAATAGTTTAATATCATTTCAATTATTTGTGCCCATAACTTAAGAACCTACAATTGAAAAAGATTTACTGCCAGCTAAAAAAAAACTGCCATTAAACGCTTTTCTTGCTGCAGTAAGAATTGGGATTTAATTGTGCATCACAAAACTGTAATCCAATATTTACAGTGAACCATCAGCTATTAGGATGAAAGCCAAAGTTTCATTGAAAGTTCAGTTTTAGTGCAAGCATCTGGCAGGTGGGCAAGCAGAGATGTATTTATACTGTAATCATAAAAGGAAAAAAACTTGGATTTATGTGGTACTTTCTACAACCAATTGGACACTCTAGAAATGCAGACATTGGAATGCGATTATGAAGGTCTCTGAGTATAAAGGGTGTTAATTTATTCCCACTTTCTAGGAATACATTGTATAAGTTTTATCTACCTTGCAAACATGTCTCTGGTTTACAAAATCCATCTTCAACACCTTACCTGATACCTTGGTAAGGTAATTGTTTTGATATTGACTGGTACTATGGAAAGCATATTTTGATTAAACCTGTCTGAGGAGCCTGAATATCAATTGTCTCCTACCATCAAAGCCATGCTTGCCACTTCTGAAAATATACTTAACAGGAGCTTCTGCATCTATTCTCAGATGTTCTATTTCTTGCAGTTGGCAGGTGATGTGAGGTGGAATTGGGAAAGAGTGGAGCAGGAAAGAGGCTAGCATTAGTGAGTGGAGGAAAGGAATGGAGAGGATTGGAAATAAGATAGGGAAAGCTGCTCAGTGCGAGAGTAGGGAGAAGAGGTGGAGCAAAAGGTGAAGAGCATAGGCACTCAGGAGCAGAGAAGACAGGATTAGTGGAGACGGCTCTGGGGATTTTAGATTTAAGAAGTATATGTGGAAGAGGTAATCAAAGTACAGAAGAAAGCATATAAAGAAAAAAAATGACCATTGTATCTGGCCAACGTTGTTGAACTGTATTGGTTAAGTTGAATGTGTACCTGTTACCATTCTTTAATCCATCTCCTGATGCTGGTTTGAGCAATGTCATTGCATTATTATGCATTGGTAATAAATTGAGGCTGAATGCATCCTTAAACTCACATCCATGGTGTATATAAATAATTATTTGTCATTTGTCATGCAGCTGTCATGTAATTAATCTTCCAAAGACTATAAAATCAACCAATTAAGGCTTCCATAAATATGTAAAATTGAAAAGATATATTAAAGTTAATGTGGTTTCCTTTGAGTTATTTTGTGGAATATGGAGAAATTAAACAAAAAACAATTGTGATTGGCTGCATGGAAGACAAAGTCCTCCCAGACATAGCAGAGAACAATAGCCTAAAATTGAATAAGAAGGTGGGAAAAAATAATGGAACTGAAAGCCCATAAACTCCTAGTTCCTATTGATTCACAACCTGGATCTTGAAAACGATAGTTGTGGAGATGTTCAACTTCGCAAATTCCATAGATTTCAGAAGAAGTCCTGCAAATTATAAGGTATTAAAAGCTCACCATTTAAGAACAGAGGGAGAGAGAAACCATGTGATTACACTCCCTTACATCAATAGTAGGGAAATTATTAAAATTTATTTAGAAAATGGTAACAGGGCATTTAGGAAATGATGGTAGAATTGGACAAAATTAATTTGGATTTATGAAAGGAAATTGTGTTTGAAAAATCTATTGTAATTTGAAGTTTTTACTAGAAAAATAAGAGGATCACTAGGTCTTTAAGATTTTCATAAGGCTTTTGATAAGATGCAATGCAGGAGGTAATCAGAATTAAAGCACATGAAAATGAATGAGATGACCAAATGCAATATATCTAATGCTGTTTTTAAGCCAAGTTGTGGGGACCAGAATCAGGTTTATTATCATGGGCATGTGATGTGAAATTTGTTAACTTAGCAGCAGCAGTTCAATGCAATACACAATCTAGTAGAGAGAGGCAATGAAGGAAGTGTACATGGGTGAAATAGATTGACCATATTGAGACATCTTAACAGGACATGTGCAAGCAAAGGAATGGATCAAATGGGTAAGCTAAGGTTAATATTTATTTACCTCTCTTAGATGGCATCAAAGACAGTTATTACTTGGAGAACTTTGATTTCCATATAAGTACAGAAATTCCCATCTTTCCCACCACTGTCACCCACCCCCACAGCTTTAAACTACCCAGGAAAAGCAAAAGAGATCACTAGATGCATATTTCTTTCCTCTTTCAACATTTCATCATTCAGATCCACTCCCTCCTCACCAACCAATCCCTGTCTTCAAGCACTTTCTCATGCAACAGTGGGAAAAGCAACACCTGTACTTTTACTTCTATCCCTCCATTCAGGGACACTGCAAATAAAGCAAGTATTCATTCCCACTTTTAATACAGTGTACTGGGGTGTACATTCAATGTTCCCAATGTGGTATTATTGCTTAGCAGATCAGATGCATTCAGACTCCCTTCACTATCAGTCAACAAGCTTCTAAATCTCTGTTTAGAAGGCCTCTATACCTCCCTTTGCAAATGAATCATTGATTTCTTCATCAGGAAACCACAGTCAGCATGAATTGGTGATAACATCTCCTCACAAAATCAATAAAGGTGTACCTCAAGGATGTGTGGTTAACTCACTGCTCTGCTCTCCATGCATAACTGTATGGCTAAGTACAGTGTAAACACCATTTATAACTGCTTACATGACACTACTGTTGGTAAAATTTCAGGTGGCAATGAAGGAGGTGTACATGGGTGAAATAGGTTTGGCTGGTTGAGTGTCCCAATAACAACCTTGCACTTAACATCAGCAGGACCAAGGAATCGATTGTGGACTTTGGGAGGGCAAACTTATGAGAACATGTACCAGTCTTCATTGAAGTGTCAGTGGGAAGAGTGGGCGGCTTTAGTTCCTGAGTGTCAACATATTTAAGGCTTTGTCAAGGCCCAAACACATTGATGCAAACATGAAGAAGGCAAGCCAGTGACTCTACTTTGTTAGGTGTTTGAAGTGATTTAATATGTCATCAAACACTCTGGATGTATCACAGACTGGTATAGAGGCTCCAATGCATAGGATCACAAGGGGCAAAAACAGCCAGCACCATCTTGGGCACAACATTTCCCACCATCAAGGACTTCTTCAGGAGATGGTGCCTCAGGAAGGTGGCATCCCATAATACAGACTAAGAAAATTAATCAACCTCTAACCACCATATTTACTCATTTGGTATCACCCTATCAAAGGTATTCTACCCATTCCCTTGTGACCCCTCCCCAAATAAAAATCAGCCTTTTCTCTCTTTCCTAGTTATGACAGGGTATCAGATTTGAAACATGAACTCTGAATTTCATTCCATGGACACTGCCTGATTAGCCTTTTAGATATTAGTATTTTTTCTGTTTTTAATACTTTGTTTTTCTCACTGTCCCAATTCTGATGAAGAGGCAATAGTCTGAAGCATGATCTTTCTTCTCTCTCCAGTTAGGTTTCTTTCATTTTTTCCCGTTTTTATTTCAGATTTCCAGCCTCTACTTGATGTTTTTTATTTCCTGTTCTGTCTTATATTCTCAGGATAAGAATTGCTAGAAAATATTACTCTCTTTAGCCAGTATTTTCCAGCTTGTTTACTTTGTTTTGCTTCTGACTTTATGTATCCCTTGGATGCATCACCACCTTACTATATACTGTACAAGAAATATTCCTAAGCATAGTCATAATGTGTTTTATTCTCTACACATGAACAGAGGTGGTACTGATTTTATAGTGGAAACAAATATTACTTCAGAATTTTGTTCGCTTAGATCAGCTTTCTCCATTTCCAATGGAAATAAAGAATGAGAACACGCCCACTCAAGGTGTATGGCGATAGCTTGCAGGGAAAAAAAAGTTGAATTTCAGATTATATATTTTTTAAATGAAATAAAAACAGAAAATGCTGGAAGAATCCAAGGGGCCAGGCGGCATCTGTGGTAAGAAGGGAATCTTTTCCATCCATAGACGCTGTTCGACCCGCTGAGTTCTTCCAACAGATTGTCGTTCCAGGTTCAAAAACTGCTCTGCTTAGCATTTCATTATTCCCTGTTTTTGTTTCCGATTTCTGTCCTCTGGTTTTTTAAAAGAATGAATGCGTGTGTTGTTTTAGATCTCCAAGCAGAGGGGACATTAGCACACTCACGCTCCAGCAGGGACACGTACTGTACTTCCGACGGTATTTTTCGAAGCGTACAGCGCCGGAGGGAGGAGCCGGCGCGCATGCGCCAGCCCGTCGCCGCAAGGACGGCGTGAAGGCTCTGGTGCACATGCGCAGTGCCATTACCCACCACCCTCACCCACACAAAAAAGCTGTCGGATTAACATGGTGGGTGCAAACTATGTCTTAACTTAAGGCAAATGGAAGCAGGCGGTGGGCCAGAGATCCGGCGAGTACTGCGAGTGAGTGGACACGGGAAGGAGGACGGCACGGAGTAGTCCCTTGGAGACCGATCCCGGGCGGTCCTGGAGGGAGGGGTTTGAGGCCGTGATTCAGAACAACGAGGCGAGTGAGTGGAGGTTGGCGAGGAACCACGTTTGTTGCCCGGGTTCGAAGGGAAGAGTGACTCGTCCTCTAGTCCTCCATATTGCTGCCTCTGGCCCGTGTTCTCCTGCACATTCCGTTTAATTTCTTCTGCTCAGTCTTCCTCGCGAGTTGGATTCCCCCCCGCAAAAAAGAGACATGTTTTTCACCCCCTAGAAGCAATCCCGGTGAGACGTTTGACCTTGTGTTTTTCTTAATTTAACCACCTTTTTCTTCTTGTCGTTCCCCCCCCCCCACCTTTGGAGGTTTCTGTCGCTTCTATTTCGGACCCCGCTGAAGGGAGGGCAAGACGAAGGGGGGGGGGGGAGATTACTCTGCCTATTGATGGGCCGATGCATGGCATTGAGCTGACCCGCTTCTGCTGCCTTTCCTTCCCCCACCCCCACGGAACCCTGGCCTGTGCTTCCTCTCCACACCGTTTATACGCCTTTAAATTAAACAAAAAATAATTCTACCGGGGCTCAAGATGGAGAGGGAAAAAACACAATAAACAAGGCCAGTTTCCACAGTAACAGCTGTGTGTCGTAACAATGGCACGGAGCGGCGGGCGGCGGAGCGCTGCCGGGGCCGGCGAGCGGGCGAACGGCGGCGGCGGCCGCGGCCACGGCCACGTCAGTGCTGCTCGCACGTGGTGGCCGAGAGCTGGCGGTCCGGCTCCGAGCGCCCTTCCCTCGCCGGCCGCCCCTTACAGCATCTGCAGAAGGTGCCGCTCAACTAATTACATTTATTAGTTCTGCACCCTTCTCCCCCTCTTACCTAACCCTGGGCCAGCTGTTGCCACACCGGCCACTTATATTTTTGATTATTTTAGATTCTGTCTCTGCTACCCAAAACCCCCCATTTAAAAGAAAAATATCTTTTTTTTTAAATGACTAAGTTTACCTGCAACGGAGTGAGTCTGGGTTGGGAGGCGCTTACTGCTTTTTAACTCTAGTGACCATGTGATTTTTAAGAAATGAAGCAGCCCCTCTTCCTTTAATTTAATTGTTCGTTTTTCTTTTTTTAATTCCAACAGTAAATCGCGAGTAATTTTAAAGACAAGTTATTTGCGGGGGCTATAGAGGAGAGGGGAACAGCGGTGAACCCGACATCGGTTCATCCGTTCGGTGCACGATGGCCACCGACGTTGAGACACCAATGCTTCAGTCCACCGATCACGACCCGCAGCCGGTTGGCAGCAGTAGCGGCGTCAGCTCTCGGGTGGAACCGGCGGACCGCCACCGCTCCGTATCGTCTGCATCAGGAGGAGACGAGGACGCCGGTAACGGCCTGCCGGCGAGGTTGGAACCGCAGACCACAGGGCGAGATCGCTCTGGAGAGCGAAGCGGCCCTTTGGAGATAGCGACCGACGCCGAGAAAGAGAACAAGGAGAACGACCACAACCAGAGGGAGCCGGCAGATAAATCGCTGAAGTTCACCGAAGCGCCCCCTCCCAAAATCAACCCTTGGACGAAGAAGAAAAACATGGTCACTGCTAACAGCGTGAACGTCAGCAGTCAGGAGACAGGTTTGTGCACGAAGTCGATTTTAAACCTGGTAGTTGGTTACTTTGAAGCTGTGAGGTGACAGTGAAGAGGTGATTGGCTTTATTGCTTGATTATTGCTGGCTACGAATATATTTGCTGTTATTAGTACTTGGACAAACTAAGTTTTTAAAAAACAAGTACTACTTTTGCCGAGCACTGAAAGTCGAGTCATCTTTTGGTTTGCTGACTTGCAGCAGCTAATTGGATTAGTTTAGAGGCCACGTGTCTGTTTAAAAGTTCAGTTTTTAATCTCTACAAATGCAGGTGTTTGTATTGTTTGAAAGAGCTGTCTGTATATTCAAGACCTTTAGCATGAAATCTGGCCTCAATTGTGTCATTTCTGACAAAAATAGTCTTCTGCTTACTGCAGTATTGCGAGTGCTATTAGCTATTTGCTACCTAGGAGGATTATTGGTCGGCCAGCTGCAGGTCTTTCCACGGGAATTAAAGCAAATTTATTTTGGTTCGACCGGAGTTGTGTATATGATCAGGATATTTTTTCATCCCTTGGTTTGATTACTTCTGTAATAGTTTACAATCGAATATAAAGTGTTTAATTTTAATTACACGGGTGGTATTAGCGATTGCTACCAACCGGGGCACAGATTATTTAACTTTACCCATAATTCTAATGGAAGAAAACGTGTTTTCTATGAACGTACGACATTATAGATTTTGTAATAGCATATGTGAACTGTGAAATTTTAAGTAAATGTGAATTTTGAGTTCGATTTCTCTCGTCTGTCTCTCTTATTGCCATGCTATTTTAGTTTTCATGAGGAATAGTTGTAAACGGGCGAATATGCTGATGACAGCGCATTCATGATCACGGCGCAGTTTAAATGCTACCCTTCCCCCATTTCTAATCAAATTAGCACGTGTAGTACTGCTGCGGGCAAGCAGCATTTCAAGTGAAGAAATGGGTGGGTGGATGGTGCTGGAATTTAAATTTTGAAGTTACCTTTGACTGTTTTTAGAAATGCACTGTAGCTTTACTTGGTCGTAAGACAAATTTGCATCAGTCATTGTTACAGATCGAAAACATAGGTGCATTTCACTTTGTGAATCTTGCAAGAATCATGCGATGAAATTAGTGAATGTGCTTAGTCATGTAACTGAATTAAATTTCCTTTGAGATGGTCGATTCTGTGGAATTGCTGGATTACAATTTTGCCATGTACTTCGCTAGTGGCACAGTAAAATAAATTAAACTTTCTTTGAGGTAATAAGACCACATTTTTAGGCGCATTAATAAATAAACCTTTCCTGCCAATATTTTGCTTTTGTGACCACCTCCCTTGCTAGCATACTATTTTGGACTCTGGTAAAATGTCCAAAAGTTTTTATTTATGTGTAAATCTTCAAATAATCAACCAACATTTGTTGTGAAGTGCACTGCAAACAAGCTTGGACTTCAATGTGAAACATAATTTTGTAGTCTAATTAACTTGCCTGTTAGCACATTTAGACCATGTATCTTCTCAGGTGTAAAGCACAAATCCTATTTCATTCAGGGTCTGTACTCTGCAGCCAACTTGCAGGGACTATTGGTGACAAGATTTCATGTGAATCATTTGTTTACTGATTCATATTTATGCCATTTTATGATATGTATATCGAAATTTAATGTCTTGTCAATGCCAGCTGAGTAAAATTTATTCATCTGCAAGCGCTTGGTCCAGATCCATGCAGATTATGGAATCAAATGCTCATCCATGTACAGTGGATTCTAGTTAATTGGGACAAGTACATTTTGGTCCAATTAAGTGGCTGTCCAATTAGCTGAAGTTTCATGGAAATAGTTAAGGTATTAAAAAAAAGACGGTACTGTTTAAGTAACAAATGATGTATTTTAATGACTATTGAACAAACTAGAACACTATCAATACTGCTCCAATATTATAAAACTATTAGTTCCTAGTGGTATCAATGGAGGAACCACTGCTGCCGCCTTTTGATTGTTGTAAATGAACAAATGCAGTGCATGCACCTAGTGTAGGTAATGGACTGCCTTCATGCAATACTATCAACGATTGCTTCCAACAAATCTTCATTTTCGTTGTAATATTCAAGATGATTGTAGTTCCTAGCTTGAAGTAGTGAAATCCTTTCATTTTCACTCATGGTCGTTTCTGTCATCTCCAAACCTAATTGCTTGAAACCGCAGTGAGCAAAGCAGTTCTGAAATTCTTGTTACTTATTTCTCACCAACTATCAGTGACGAAATCACTGCTCTTTGAGTGCAAGCACATGCATCTGATGCTATTTTAAAAACTTCTCTCTAATCATGGTTGTAGTGCCCAGCGGCCACACAAGTGCACATGTCTGATGCCAGTTATAAACTGTTCTGCAACATTCTCCTGCCCCAATTAAGTGGCATAGTGTCCCAAATAAATGGCTACCCTGATTTCTGCTTCTTCTGTCCTTTCAGGAAATATCTTCCCTGGTGAATAAAAATGCAGCTGCTTTTCCCCTCTTACCTATCTCTCCCTGTTGAGCCTCTGCTAAGGTGGTCACTTCTGTTCATCCAATCTAGTCATGTAATAAGCTTGTACACCTTAACTAAACTCTACTATTTTAATAAGGAGCCTTAACTGGTAAGTGTGTTGTCTTGACAACCCTTCACTTGGCAACATCCTTGTAAATTTCGAGTGTATAATCTCTGCTACCAGGTTCTTCCTGTAATGTAATCAAGCTAATGTTTTGTACTGTTAGCATTTTCTTCTATTCTGCATCTTGTCCAAAAGAAGCAAATGTATCCATAATCACATTATCTGCTTGTCCTCAATACCTCTGTTGACATGTTTTAAGATTGTCATTGTTACTTTTTATTAATAATCTACCATTTGTTGCCTTGTTTACTCTTCTTAAGTAGTATATTATCTTTCTTTTCTTAGGACTGAATTGAATTTGCTACTTTTCTATTCACCATTGCAGTCCATTGTTATTTCCCTGCACCTTTAATTACATTACATCCTTTAGATTGCCTGAAAACCTTTGGCCTTGTCCTTTTATTCCTACAACATTTAATATCATGGATGGGATATATATATATATATATATATGTGTGTGTGTGTATAGGATTTGATGGAATATATATATATATATATATATATATATACTGTGTAAATTTCAATATGTATTCAAATAAATTGTTGTGTTCTTTCATAATTAAATGGCCTGTATACATACACCCTTGGAGGTTGACGGAGGTTGACTAGGGGGATATGGAGTTGCAGGGGGCGGTGGTGGTGGTGCTACCTCCCTGACATGAGTTTTTGCAGGTCTTTATTCAACTGAGTTTACAGCCACAAGCTTTTTGTTTGCATCATTCTATTCCATATGAGCTATTTTACATGCAAGAGCAAGGAGATTTTGGAGGTCCCAACCTTATAATGGGAATTTATAACTCTCACTTTATCTTTGTGTCTCTTTTTATATGGTAATGACTTGAATTCCAAGTGACTTTTCCAGTGGAAATTTACAGTGTTGAAAGGATTAGGTAAAGAGTCTTGTGGATCATGCATTCCATATTTATTTAATTCTGTCCTTTGGAACCAGCCTCATTTGTATATCAGTGCTGATGGAGCGGAGAGTTGCCCATGTTTCTAGTTGCTGAGCAGTCACTGTTGGATCTATTTGAAGTGAGTATTTGGTGAAGAGGCCAAACCTGTTACTTATGTAGACAAGTATACTTCATATCATCCACTGCCTTGACTGGCAACTTGCCGAGTCACCAGATCCTGTCTGGCACCAGCAGAACTATATCCTGGAAGATAGTTAATGTGCTTACAGGGGCAAAAGTTAGTTGAAAAAGAGAGGTTTTCTTTTGCTGAGTTCTTGAAATTAAAATTGAAAGAATCATTGGGACCAAAGAGGGTTTAGTTTATTATGCAATTGGATGAGATTGATTGGACTGGAGATTAAATTTCTCCACCACATTTTAAAAATTTATTTTTCTTCCCCCCTCTTTAGGTCTCCCTGCACCACCCCACTGCCGAGAGGGCGGGCAGGCGACCTGCTCCCAGGCCTCTGCCAAAGCTGCTCTAACCAGTTGCTAGGAGGTGTGCAAGAGCATCCCAGGGTGAGTTGCCCTCAGCTTTTATTCCCCACCCTCCCACCCTTCCCTCAACTGTTGGGAATTGGCTAACCTTTTCCACGCCTCTTCACTTCTTTATTTCCACCCCCCCCCCACTAAACCCTGCCCTTTCCCATGTTCACACTCACCTTTGAGATTAAGAGCTCGACCTGTAGTCATTTGTAGGCGTGAACATGTAGTATAC
The DNA here is from genome assembly GCF_048418815.1 of Hemitrygon akajei. NCBI lineage: Eukaryota > Metazoa > Chordata > Chondrichthyes > Myliobatiformes > Dasyatidae > Hemitrygon > Hemitrygon akajei. Next base: position 68,000,799 of record NC_133127.1, on the reverse strand, counting down.
CAATGGGCTGATAATTCCAAATGTAGATTTGAAATAACAAAAGGGTAGTTTGGGAAGAGGTTGTTTCAGGTGTCTCTAATGAGATTGTTGCTAACATGTTTCATATTTGGAACAAAAATAAGCACAACAAAGGCTAACTATTTATTTAAAAAAACATAGGGAGTGGATCCACAAATCCCAGGCATCCCTCCATTTTATCTAGGGTTGTTTTCTATGTTTCACAGACATTGCATAGCAGGTGATAACCTAGCAATCGTAAAACCATCTCCCTTTTTGTTTAAGATCTTTTGAGGACCATGATTATCTACTTTTCTGTGCTGTAGCTGTCGCACACTGGTAGTGTGGTGTGGAATTTAACATGTGGATGAGGTGTCAAATAGGCAGCTTGTATTATTCTCAGTGAGGTTTAACTCAAAGATTACTGGACCTGCACTTTTCAAGCGAATTGTCTTAGCAGCTTGGCTTTTTTTCCTGGTACTTGTAATTTACTAGATGGTTGGAAAACTAGGCAGAGCAAAAGAAGATCTTAATAATAGAAGATGAAAAATTCATTTCTACATTCTAAAACTTCTTGTTCACTTTGTGCGACCAGTCTCATAAAACCATTTTGTATTGTGTTTCTAGGAAAATGCACTGCTCATCTTGTTTAGAGCCCAGTAAATCTGCAATATACAAATATGCATTTTGCTGGGTGTATTTGTATTTTTGTGGTGCAGAAGCTAGAATGAGACACCTGTTGATTTTTTTCTTCTTCCTCATGAACTATTTGTTAAGAAAAGTATTCAGAAATCCACAGAATTTGTTGTACATGTTCTTTATGCTTAAAAGTTTTGATTTAATGAATTATGCCACTAAAATGGTATTGTGTTTCTAAAGATTTAATGATACTTTTCTGAATTTACTGAATAGTGTTAACTGTAAATGATAAACTTAATGAGTGATATTCATAGTTTAAGATGTAACTTTTTGAGATAAAGTTATTGTTGGAACTGCAGCAGTTTTGCTGATGCTGTTACGAATTGTGCACCAAATGATGGTTTTTGGGGTGGATCCCTCCTCCTGACTGTCTACCTCCCCCTGCAATGCACACTAATGCACACATCTTCTCTAAAATTTCTAGGCTGAGCTGGTAAGGCAAGCAGAAAGTTATCAAATAATCTTTTGTCAAACATTTTACATAATGGTTGCAATGGCATCTAAAGCAGTTTTCTGGTTATCCAAAAGCTGTACCTTGTTTGATCTGAGGTGCCATATTGCTCATCTGAAGTCTTACTGTAAGATAATTAAGTCATAAATATCGAGAAAATTTTCCCTTGATCAGAGGGATAGGTTTAAGGCGGGAGATTGGAGATTAGAGGAACATCTTCACACACACAGATTGAAACCTAGAATTTGCTAAGAGCAGTTTCTGGATGCAGGCACTCATGCGTTCTGATAAGTACTAGAAATGCCATAGCATAGAATGTAATTCGTGCTGGAAATAGGCATTACTGTAGATACCCACTTTATGACTGACCCAACTATATAAGGCTGTTTTTGTGCTGGATGATTCTCTCTCATAAACCACTCATTTAAACATACCTTTTCTGTATCCCATCTTGGATTTCATTCTGCATCCTTATTTTCTGCAACCTTGCTCTCCTCATGTACTTTGGTATGCATTTCTTAATGTCATCTTCAAATCACAACCATACATATTGTAAAATTGTGATTTTTTTCGAGTTTGTTACTTCAGTTTGTTCTACTTTCAAAAGTACTAGGCTGAATGTAAAGTTTCCAAGGTATAGTGTTCATTGTATATTGCATTTAGCATGCTTTTAAATGTGCATCACCTATTTCTATAGGCTTTACTGAATTTATGCGGCATCAGGATGGAATATGGCGAAATTTCAGACAAATGGAATGATGTAAAGCAAAGCCCAGGAAAAATAGCTTCTTATATAGTGTTGGGGGGGAGTGGAGTGAATGTGTCTTCTTGCCTGGAATATGTGCTCCTAAAAGTGGAGCAATTGGTGCAGTTTTTATTCCTTAAAAGCTGTGATCCTTGTTTCTTCTACATTTTGCAGTGTGGTCAGATTTAAGCTTTGTGTCTAGTCATTCTCAATGATGGGCCTGAGGCCTAGATATTTGAGGGAATGTTGCTCTGTAAGCGTACACTTTTGATTGCGTCAAGTCAATCTGAGCAGCTATTAAACTGGAATGCATTTGAGTGAGAGAGTTTATTGTCATCCTATATCACTTTTATATGAATTACTTATCTTGTATTTGTATGTTGTATGACTTGTTGTATGACTTAACTATGTGATTTATTACTCATTATTATATTGTATTTTGTAAATATGACAGTGTACATTTTTTTAAAAATCAGGTAGAATCAATAAGTACCACTTGGGGGTATTTGCATCTTTCAGTGGAATCATGTTAATTAACTACAAATATTCTCATTGGCATGGTAAATTAAAAGTAATGAGACGTTTTATGCAGCCACTGTTTAAATCAGTCTATTTATTTGTGATTCCAACATCATTGTTTGCTTTATGCCACTTAAAATCTTCAAATTGTTATAAAATGCTTCTATAACTGAAATGTCCTATGCATTTTTGGAAAGATTCTAGCCTTCTCTTTTGTATATTGTATCATAATGAGTGAGAACCAAGAGTTTTGTTAAATTATTTTTAGAAGTCTGCAATATAGAATCAGCAATAAAACCTTACTTTAAAAAATGTAGTAGAAAGTCTAGGAAATTGAAACATGGTTGTGCTTTTCCTATTCATAATCTATCTTTCATTGCATCTATTATAAAATAGTTAAAACAGCAAACCTTGGATTAAAAAAGAAACTGGACAGGATAACTCAGTGGCTAGTACACTGATTTGTATTAAAGTGTTTGAATTTGAGAAATTTTTGAAAAATAAACAGACATTCTGCTAAATAATTTGAGAAAAAATGAAAGTTGTATTTGTGATATTCTTTTAAAATATCAAAATATTTTCTGTTCTGGTTTTATTTAATGAAAGCATGTGAAGACGAAATTTCCAAACATTTGGCACAAAATTTGAAAGTCAAGTAAGAAAATAAACATAGTATTTTCAGTTTTGCCATTTCACTTCTGGGAATTGTTGGCGTAAAATTAAAAAGACTTTGCATTCTGAAAATGAAATGATTTCCATTAGTTATAAATGTAGGCTTTACTTGTAGAAAGGAATCTGCTTTGAGAATCATTATGCTATTGCAGAATTTTGATACTATTTACATTAAAAATGTTTAAGTACCGATCATTTTATATAACAAATTAAGCATTAATTCAAGAAACATGCAAAACAACATTGTTGGTGACTTTGCGTGCAAGGTTTTAAATGTGTTTAAACATGTGAACATCAAAGTATACTTTCACGTTGCAGACGTAAATGCCTCCTTAGGTTGTTGCCCCAATTTGTGTTACAATGTCACATTGTTGGATTCTTCATCAATACAAAAATCGCTGTATGTGTGTTTGAAGCCCAAGGTTTTACAATGATATTTTTCTTCTGCATTCAGAACTTTCTGCTAATGTAAGTTCTGACAATTCTTCAGGAGGCAAATGACTTGGGCAAATTTGTAGTTTATGTTCAACAATGCTGTATCTCTGCAGTGAGAACAGTACAGGTTTCCTCCACTATCTGAAGGTAGAGCGTTCCTGTGAAACTGTTCATAAGCCGAAATGTCATAAAACGAAGAAGCAATTACTATTAATTTATATGGGAAAAATTTTTGAGCAACCTACCAAATCATACCAAATAACACATAAAACCTAAAATAACACTAACATATAGTAAAAGCAGGAATGATATGATAAATATACAGCCTATATAGAGTAGAAATATTGTATGTACGGTGTAGTTTCACTTATCAAAATCGGGAAGACAGCAAGCCAAAATCGATTTGGAGGGAAAAAATCGGCACGTACACACATGCGCACACAACTGCCCGCGCAAGGCTTCACGGTCATGGTAGTCTTACTTGGAGTAAACACACGTATAAAGCGGGTGTCTTTTTTTTTCGTAAAAGCGAAAATCCTCTTTGGTTAGTGAAAACAGGTACTGATGTATGCCTTTCGTAACAGCGAGCTGTCGTAAAGTGAATGTTCGAAAAACGGGGGGACACCTGTATTAATGTGAAGTAGTTCATCATTTGCAGGAACATTTTGTGCTATTGGTCCTAAGTAATGGCGATGGCCCCTGTCTAGTCTGTATTTGCAGTGGCTTTTGCTTTTTTGGGATCTTGTCTGCAAAGCCAGCATTTAATGTCTTAATGGCCCAAAAGATTATGGAAAAGCTAGTGGACAAGTGTGTACCTGTAAAAGCATTCCTCATCTTCCCAACCAGAAGCCATGGATGAACAAGGCTGTTTAAGGCTGGCAACCTAGAGTTGTATGAGCAATCCAGGTAAAAATTCCAGAAGACAATTTTGGTAATTCTGGAATAAAATGGAATCACAGATGGGTGTCCAACAACATGGGAAGTCTTGCACAGTAGAAGTTCTACGAGGTGAGATTGGGAAGCACAAGTGGTTATGACCCATCACTGTTGAATGTGCTCAGTGCCTCATGCACCTTTTGATAAGGAGAACCATAGTGTCTCATATGAGCCTCACATTTCTGGATGACCCTGTAATTTTAGTTTCTGCGGTTGATGGCTGGGTGTCCTTCAAAGGGTCCAGCTGGTGTATCTGGCGAAGTGAGAGTGAGCAGCTTCAAGTTCCTGGGTGTCAAGATCTCTGAGAATCTAACTTGGTCCCAGCATATCGATATAGTTATAGAGAAGGCAAGACTGCTGCTATACTTTATTAGGAGTTTGAAGAGATTTGGCATGTCAACAAATAAACTCCAAAACTTCTGTAGTTGTACCTTGGAGAGCATTCTGACAGGCTGCATCGCTGTCAGGTATGGAGGGGCTACTGCACAGGACCGAAAGAAGCTGTAGGAGGTTGTAAATCTAGTCAGCTCCATCTTGGGCCTCAAGGTACCCAGGACATCTTTAGGGAGTGGTGTCTCAGAAAGGCAGTGTCCATTATTAAGGATCTCCAGCACCCAGGGCATCCCCTTTTCATCAGGTAGGAGATACAAGCTTTTAGGCGCACACTCAGCGATTCAGGAACAGCTTCTTCCCCTGTGCCATTCGATTCCTAAATGGACGTTGAATCTTTGGACACTACCTCACTTTTTAAAAAAAAATATACAGTATTACTATTTTTGCACGTTTTAAAAGATCTATTCATATATGTAATTTATTTACTTATTATTTTTAAATTGTATGAATTATTTTTTTTCTCTGCTAGATTATGTATTGCATTGACCTGCTGCTAAATTAACAAACTTCACGTCACATGCCGTTGATAATAAACCTGATTCTGATCTGTGTGGACTAATTGGTTGGAGTGCTTACAGACACATTCGATCTCTTGCTTCTGAGAACAGTGGTTCCTACTTGTTTCAAAAAGGCATCTATTGTACCAGTGCCCAGAAAAAAAGCATGGTCACCTTCCTCAGTGACACTTGCATCAATCAGGTTTGTCATAGTGCAAATTTACTTCTAGTCTCAGATCACCTGGATCCACTCCAGTTTGCCTACCATACAACAGATCAATGGAATATGTGCTTTCTGGGGTTCTTCAATTTGTTTGGGACCTGCTGGGCAAGAGAAACTTGTATGTCAGACTGCTGTTCGTTCTTGCATCCAATTCCCCTTTCAAGACCCAGGCATCTGCATTTCCCTCTGCAACTGAATACTCAGCTTCCTTGTAGGCAGACCTACTGGGGATTGGTAATAACATCTTGGGTGCATCTCAATGCTACTTGCACCCCCCCCCCCCCCATTCTACTCCCTAAACGCATGAATGTTTGGCTAAGTATGGCTCCAGTACCATCTTCAAATTAGCCGATATAACTATATTGTTGGACGAATTACAGGTGACAAAGAGACAGCTTACAGAAGTATTATGGGTCACCTGGTTGAGTGCAAAAACATCCTCTCAATAACAGTAAAACTAAAGACCTGATTGTTGACTTCAAGAAGTTGGGCGGGGGGGGGGGTGAACATGTGCAGGTCTACATCAGGGTATATATATTGTAATTTACAGTTTTAAAATTGTGTTTTGCAGTGTACTGCTGCCGCATAAAACAAATCTCATGACCTGTGCAGGTAATATTAAACCTGATGCTGATCTGGCGCGGTAATTTGAATGAACGGGAATGTGAGAATTTGCAGACGGCATTGAACTCAGTCCAATACATCATGGGCATATCTCTTCCCAACATTGATAGTATATACAAGAGACAACCTTTTCAATAAAAGATTCTCCCCCATTGGGTCATGCTGTATTTTTGCAGCCACCATTGGGCAGGTGGTAGAGAAACTTGAAGTCACACACCACCAGGTTTAAGAAGGTTTTCTGCTCTGGATTTGGACAGTGCTGATCCCTTAGATGTGGATGATGACACTGGGTAATGTGAATGTCAAGGGTAGGTGATTGGGCTCCCTCTTGTTTAGGGATGGTCGTTGCTCAGCACTATTGTGGCACAAACATACAAGTTCTGGAGCGTATGAAAACTTTGGAAATGCCAGGTTGAAGAAAATAAAACTCCATTCTGTTTACTTTAAAATTGTAACATAGTTAACTACTTGGGAAGTTCCATCATTTAAAACCAGATATCAGGTGAGGGAAACTTTCATTGCTGAAAAGCTTTGGAAGCATTTTTTTGTGTGAAACTTGCTAAAAGGAAAAAGGCAATTTTGATAAAACGAAAGTGATATTTGGGAAAGGAATTGACAAGTCAATTAAAAGTGAGGTTGAAGAGAGCTATTGCCTAGAGCATGCATACCAGTTGAAACACAGTGTGCGTGCAGATAATCTCTTGGTACCTGTTGACGTAACTTTTCCATGTAGCTACCTCTCTCAATCAGGTAATCAGATGTTATGAATTTACTTCCAGCATTCAGTGTAAATCATAAGTTTGTAATTCCATTAGATATCAGCACCCAGAGGTGTAGATAAATCTAAGTAACCGTTTGAAGTTTATTGTATATGTAAGTGTTACTTCCCTATGATACTGTGCATTCATTCATCATTGATATGTTGTTAGGTTACAAGCTGCCTTTGTCTGTTTGTGGCATCACACCTCTTAAAATATTAAGCTATCTTCCAGTTAATATGGCATGCGTTTACATAATGCCTTGCATGTCGTATTGCAGTTAAATATCTTAGAAAATACAGGAATGTTTCTTTGGTCCTTATAGGAACTAAGAGTGATTTTTTTTCCAGTATGGAGAGTTAGATCACATGATGTATGACTATCACAGAATGCCAGTCAAGTCGAGCTTTTAAATCAGCATTACAAGTTATACTTTATTACTTGTAAATAATCCACATTAACTATTGCAGGTTTGATTAGTTATTGGATGAAAATAGTTTTGAAAGAGAGTAAGAAACGTTTGAATGTCTTTCACTGTGGTTAGTAACTAAGAAACCAAGCAGCAGGTTTGCGTTCTGTAAGAAAGCATCAAAATGAAAAGCTTGAAGCGGGGTGAAAGCAGGATAAATTTAAAAGCCAAAGGCATTCAGTGTGATACCTCCAAAAGGCTCTTGTACAGGTCTGATTTACAGGAAAATTGGATTATTTAAGATGGTTGTGATTGTAGCTGTAACTAGAAGGTGCCATGAGAATTATTGTTCATATAAACTTCGCAGTTTCTTTGAAGTTGGGGCAAAATGGCTTGGTTCTATAATATATATGCATCTTACAATGTTTTATATTGAAAGATATGTATTTTAAATTGTAATCTTTCTACAGTTTAAAAAGGAAAATTGTGTTCCATTTTAGATCATGCACAGTTACTTGGTCGTTTAATGACTACACTTCGTTTTATACAAAATCAGGACAGTTACTTTGAAGTCATTTGAAAGTATTGGGTTGTAATTTGTTATTTACCAAACAAACTTCGTTAAATTATAACTGTTATTTGCTTTCAATCTCTATAGTTGTGTATTCCATTCTTCAATAGAGAATAGAATGTTTATTATCTACATGTCATGATGGAATGTTTAGGTGGTGACTTCGGTATTGGAACATTGGTTAGCCAATTATACTGTGTTGTTTTTCAAACGACTGCCTTATTTAACTTCTAGCTGCATGTGTTCAAAGGTAGTTGTGAAAGCAACCTGGCAATTTGTGGCAACAAATTTATTTGAATAGGGCAGAGAGAATATGTTATACATTAATAAATGAGCAAATAAAGGAAAATGATGTAAACCTCCAGAATTTATGGGAAAATTTTTCTAATTTAGCAGGTGAGCCTCCTCAAAACCTCTATCATTTAAAGTGATATTTTATATGTTTAAAATGTGAAAAGTGACATTTGTTACAATTTCAAGTAATTTGGTATATACTTCTGTCTTTTTAGAATACTTCTAGAATTTTAAAGAAAGCTTCTTACTCTGCTTCTGAAGCATATAGGAAACCTCTAAGACACTGGAGGAAGATAAAGTTTAAGTCCTGCCCCCCCCCCCCAATTAGGTGGTTGGGTGGGGTTAAGAAGGAGGGGTTTAATCAGCCTGAAGACTTGGGGAGGAAGTAATTGTTTTTGAGTCTGGTGGTCCTGGTGTGGATGCAATGTAGCTTCTTCCTTAATGGGAGTGGGACAAAGAGTCCATAAGCATAGTAGCTCAGGTTGTTCATGATATTGCTGGCCTTTTTCCGGCACCTATCTGTATTTATGGCTTTGGTGGGTAGTCTGGTGCCAGTGATGCAGTGCACAGCTTTGACTACCCGTTGCAGAGCCTTCCAGTCCACCATAGTGTAGTTTCAATGCAGTGATGCACCATGCTAGGATGTTCTCAACTGTGCTTCTGTAGAAAGTTGTGAGTATTGATGTGCATAGACCAGCTCTCTTTAGCATCTTCAAAGTAGAGGCATTTGTGAGTTTTCTTGAATATGGACCATCAGAGTTTGTGTGAGATATGTACTCCCAGATGTTTGAAACTGTGTGCAATTTCCACTGCTGTGCCGGTGATGTGAAGAATGGTGTGAGTGGTGCAGGTTTTCCTGAAATCGGTAATCATCTCCTTTGTTATGTTGACATTGAGGATGAGGTTATTGCCTCCTTCCCCTGCTCCCTTGAATACAGAAGCTAGTTCTCTGAACCATGACTCGTGCCTGCAAGTTCAATTTCTAAACATTCATGTGAGTAAAGAAATTTCCACTTCCAGGACTTTCTATACAATTTTTGGATTTGGATTGAGATTTCTGCTTGTGGAGATTCTTTTAAGCAGGAATTCTACCAGATCTTAACATTTAATTCAGAGTGTCTGGTAATTAATTTATTACAATTTGTGGGTTTCGGCCTATTTTATTCCAAGTTTCTGATCTTGCTTATGTACTTTTAACTTTGGCCTTTTATGCTATGGATTCAATTTGATGTGTATCTCCCCATATAAAGACAGTATGGTGTTGGAACCAAGTGGCCTGAAAGGTCACTGGGTCAATTCACTGTAATATTTCTCAAAATGATCTCTATTCAATGATTTTTGGGGTCATTTTGTGGAATGGAGACTTGTGAACAAAGATGCTCATTAAATGTGCTTGTTTTATGTCTTAATCCAAGAATCAGTCTAGTAAACCTTTTCTTGACTCTAATGAATTAACACCCTCCTTTTAATATGGAGACCAACACTGTACACATTAGTCCAAGTGTGGTCTCACCTATGTTCTATGTAACTGCAGCAAATCTAGCTTTTATACTCAGTTCCCCTGAGAGTAAATGGTAATGTTTAGTATATTATTTGTATCCTCTTCAGTGAAAACTGATGCAAAATACCTGTTTAATTCATCTGCCAGCATATTTTTTCCATAATTGATCCAAGGAGCTGATCATTGACTACAGGAGGAGGAAACCAGAGGTCCATTGGCAGATCAGAGGTGAAGAGGGTCAGCAACTTTAAATTCCTCCGTGTTTTTTTTAAGGAATATATGGGTCGGCACAACTTTGAGGGCTGAAGGGCCTGTACTGTGCTGTAGTATTCTGGTGTCTAGTGTATAATTTCAGAGGATTCAATGTCTGCAGTGAGATGCTGAAGATGTTCTATAGGTCAGTTGTGGAGAGCGCCCTCTTCTTTGTGGTGGCGTGTTGGGGAGGAAGCATTAAGAGGAGGGACGCCTCACGTCTTAATAAGCTGGTAAGGAAGGCGGGCTCTGTCGTGGGCAAAGTACTGGAGAGTTTAACATCGGTAGCTGAGCGAAGGGCGCTGAGTAGGCTACGGTCAATTATGAATAACTCTGAACATCCTCTACATAGCACCATCCAGAGACAGAGAAGCAGTTTCAGTGACAGGTTACTATCGATGCAATGCTCCTCAGACAGGATGAAGAGGTCAATACTCCCCAATGCCATTAGGCTTTACAATTCTACCTCCAGGACTTAAGAACTTTTTAAAAGCTATTAATGCTTTTTGAGACGGTGATTTAGATGCATATCATATTTTTTTACTGAGTTAAGTATTGTATGTAATTAGTTTTGCTACAGCAAGTGTATGGGACATTGGAAAAAAAGTTGAATTTCCCCATGGGGATGAATAAAGTATCTATCTATCTATCTATCTATCTGTCCTGGGCCCAGCACGCAAGTGCAATTACAAACCATGCACAGCAGCATCTCTACTTTAATTACCGTAGATTCCGGATTTTAAGCCGCTACTTTTTTCCCACATTTTGAACAGCTTTGAACTTTGCAGCCTTTAATCCAGAGCGGCTAATGCATGATTTTTTTTCATGCCGCCTCGTAAACATTTTGCCTCGTAACAGTAGACCAATAAAATTGATGAGTAGTTCACAGAGGTCCAATGAAATTGTACGATAAATCAAGCGCACTTTCACAATTAAATTATTGTAAATCAGTCATTTGTACTCACCCTCATCAACATGGAAAACACTCGAAGAAAAGCATTGTGCTGCCTTTATGGCAGTTACTTAGTTTATAATATTTTCGCTTAGTAATTCATTTTCTAGTTAAAGTTAGAAGAGTTTTAACTATATTTGTTTTCTGTACTACATCGCGGGATGCTATGACGTCACACCCGGTTTCGCCGCGTCTTGTGGGATACCGGTTTGCGATAAACGGGACGGCGGGGGTCGAGCGGCGGAGCGAAAACGCTGCTTTTAAGTTAAAGGCGATCAATAACTTTTCCTGGTAGGCTGCAGTATATATATTTTTTACCAGTCGTTAGGAGATATTGGAATGTTGTTCAGTAAAGAAGTATACGCAACGTATATTTAAAAGTAGCCACGTTACGGGCACGGTTCGAAAAAAAGCATTTGCAATATGTATTTGTTTTTGTTACCATATGGATTTAATTAAAAGTTAAAAAATCCTCACGTGTAATATCTTTCTGTGTAAATATCTCCTATTACAACGTGGGACACCTGCGGCCGAAAATCCGGTGCGGCCTTTACAAGTAAAAAATTGATTTTATTTCTAAAATTAGAGCCAGCGGCTTTTAATCAGGTGCGCTCTGTAGTCCGGAATCTATGGTAGATGTTTGTGAAGATTCAGCATGACATCTAAAATCTTGACATACTTCTATGCAAGTGTGGTGGAGAGTATATCGACTGGCTGCATCACAGCCTGGTATAGAAACACCAATGCCCTTGAATGGAAATCCTGCAAAATGAAGTGGATACAGGCCAGTCATCATGGGTAAAGACCCCTCGCCAGCATTACAAGAAACCAGCATCCATCATCAAGGACCCCCACCACCCAGGCCAAGCTCTCTTCTTGCTGCTGCCATCAGGAAGGAAGTATAGGAGCCTTAGGACTCGCACCATCCAGTTCAAGAACAGTTATTGACTGAGGGATCTCAGTCGTTAGGCATTTGAACCGGTGGGGATAACTTTACTCACCCCATCAGTGAAGTGTTCCCACAACCTATTGACTCATTTTCAATGAGTCTTTATCTCCCTCTCGATATTTATCACTTTAATTTATTTATTTTTATTGTTATTGTTTCCTTTTTTTTCTCTTTGATACTTGCAGTTTGTTACCTGTTCCATATTGGTTGTTTGTCCATCCTGTTGGATGTAGCCTTTCAACGATTCTGTTATGTTTTTTGAATTTACTGTGAATGCCTGTAAGAAAATTAATTTCAGGGTTGCATATGGTGACATATTTGTACTTCAGAAATACATTTCCTTAGAACTTTGTTAATGTGTGATCTCTCTTGTATCATTCCAGTGTCTTCATTTCTTCAGTGCCTGTCACTGGGAGATCTCTCTGCAGTGTTATCAAGTATTGAAGTTTAACATAAATTCTCTTGTTTTCATTTTTATCATTCCACAGCTGAGCCCCAAGTGTTTTATGTTTGCCTCATTTAATCTGTTTTTGCTCCTTTTAGTTATTGTGCTCCTGTACTGCCTTAGATGCTTATTTTCCCCAGAGTATGTAAATCCACCAGATTGTATTTAACTATGTTGTAGTTAATTGAGGGAGATTGAAGGAATCAGGACGAAGGTGAAGTCCGAGACCTAGGTGAAAATGAACTGTGTAATTGTTCACAGACCTGGCTGATAAAGTAGAAGAAAATACTGTGGAGAGATTTCCTTTATCATACAGAAGTGAATGTAATCTGAATTTTCTGATGTTAGCCAAATCTGCATATAAGAATTCATCCTTTATGGTTGCATTTCAATGGATTTTGCTGCACGTTAGCTGCAATATGTTTACAGCATTGGCTGTATTTCAAAGTGGTTATTTAATTGTACAGTTTTTGTAACATACAAAAATGGATATGAAAAGTGTTAAGATGATTTTCTGTTTTGCATGATCTCCTCTGACATAACCTCTGCATTTTAATTACAGAACCCCAAAGTTCAACCAAAGTAATCAAGGCAGGCAAGCCCAAGACGATAAAGAAACCTGGCAAAGTATGTAAAATAAGCTTATACTGCAGATTCTTAAAAGGTTGGCTTTCTGAATTTATTAATGGGTTTAGCTTTGTATAAACCAATAAAACACTTTGCCTGGGTCACTTTTTCCATCTCATTTAACTCGTATTTCTTTGCTTCTTACCTACACTTCAAGCTCTTGCATCCAACTATTTATTAACCATTTTTATAGAAATTTCCTGGCTGAACCCATTTACAGTCATGCGGTTCTTTTCCTGAAGAAAGGTCTAATTCTCTTTGTATAGATAATGCCTCATTTTGTGTTTTGGTGTTTCCCCCTGATTTTGAGCATCTATACTTTTTATTGTTGTCGTTTCTTTAATCTGGTTACTCAGCATCTACTGGCCTAACCAGCAATGTTTTCTTCAGAACACCTGGTGATTTTTTTTGGCTTTGTTTTGATGTAGCAGGTTTAATGAGCATAAGGTATCAGCAAATTAAAAGTTGTTAAATTAGTAGCCAGGCGACTTGCTTATTAATAACACCTGCTGGGAAAGTATACATTTTGTGGCCATCCTTGCAGAGAAATTCACCCAAGTGATCACTTCCCCTTGGTACTGGATGTATACTTAAATACTAAGGAATTTAATAGTATTCAGAAGTTTCAGATACAGGTATGGGCTGTAGAGTATGCTATGTATGACATGACCCCTTTGAATATTCTATAAAATATATTGTTTTTTAAAAAAGCAAAATAATTTACCACCTGAGTAAATATTGTTGTGAAGGCAGTAATGCACTCTGTATAGCCCTGATTTATCCCAAAGCATGTTCTATGCTTGATGCCACATTAATGGTTACTGTTTTTTAAATGCAGCAAGGAAATAAAAGTAAATATGTAGATAAGTCATGGAATGAAAGCTTAAGGTTGTCAAAAGTTAAGAAAAGGATGATGATGACTAAATCAAGGCAAAATAGGATTCAGAGATATTCTGAACAGATGGATTTGGCTCAGTTTCCCTGGAGACCACTTGATGGATTTATTTTTGTTTTTCCTTCATCTCTTGTATAAAAGTCATCATGCTTTAAGAGGGAAGATGTGGAAGTCAAATACTACCCTGTTCATTGTTTTCTCTTGCCTTTAATGGAATCTTATTCTGAATTAAATATCAACATTTTTCATGTCTAATTAGAATCACATAGCAGAGAAATATGCCCTAAAGCCCACCAAGACTACACCAACCATTCATACTAAGCCACACACATTCCTGCCAGATTCTATCACTCCTTTACATACTTTGGTCCATTTACACTGGATAGTTAGGTACTAATTTGCACATCTCTGGAGCGTAGGAGGAGACTAGAATACTCAGACAAAACCCATGTGAAAGTGAAAACTGCACACAGCACCACAAGTCAGGACTGATTTGAGTCAGGTCATTGGAGTTGTAAGGCAGCTTCTCTAAATGCCGAAATCACTGTAATTGGTCTCTTCCTTGCTTTGATCTGTATTTGAAAGGATACAGTCTATATAATTTGGTAAGAAAAAAATACTGTTAGAATCCCTCATGCAAAGTATCTGTGGACTTGAATTTGCTATGATTCGCCCAGTCTTTACTCCAAAGTTTAGTTGTATACCACATTGTTCATGGTCGGTGTCCATGCAATAAAATTGCTAAACTTGCTATCTTTCTCTTTGTATGAACTGTATAATATTGCTGACAGCCATGGGATCTTATAAACTTGTGGTCGCCAACCCATCGATCACGATCGACTGGTCAATCTTTGAGACATTCCCAGTAGATCCCGGAAAAAAAGAAAGAAAGAAAGGAAAATAAATACACAAATACTGTTGAGATTGTTTCCGGGTTGCGGGGTTTTAGTTCCGTTCTTTCTGCCCAGTGCGCATACGTGTAGCTCCCCCACACTACACAGTGTACTTCAGTGGTCCCCAAACACCGGGCCGCGAGGAAACGATATGAGTCAGCTGCACCTTTACCCATTCCCTGTCACGGCTACGATTGAACTTGAACCCACGTGAGGTCATCAGTCACCTAAATGCATTCACACCCTCATGCCAGGGATCACTGGTTGGCCTTGTGCGGCCGGCGGGAAGTGCCGTTGCTGCCGGCCTGGAGCGCGGACAGATGGGCGCCGCCTCTGAACCTGTTTAGCACACCGAATGTTGTGGGGAACCCAGTGTTAAAATATTCGCAGGTGACCTAATTTGGGCTCAGTGTTTCATAAGTAGCAGAGCAGCTACCTTGCTGCCATCTACTGAAGGTCATCCCTTGGCCGATAGATCCTACAAGGTGGGGCGGACTCGCGTCCTGTCGCACTCCTCGGTCGGTTGTTCTCTCCGGACTGCGACCGCCGTGACTCTGGCACAGGGACCTCCGGCCCTGACGTTGTCCTCTCACCCTGCCCACGACCAGCCACACCTGGCAAAGGCGGCGGGCAGGAGGCTGTCTAATGAGGTAATGAAAGCTGCTTCGGTACCTTGAGTCCAACCACCCTGCACTTAAAGACAAACGGGGTTGAGTTTTTTTCAGTGGAAAAAACGTCAGCAAGTTGGACAGAAGCTAAGTGCCGAGAGCCACGAAAACTAAATTGCTGAATAGACTGGACATAAGGAACCTGCTTCGAGTATCGCTGGATTCCGGTTGTGTTTAACCCCCACCCCCCCCCCGTCAGCCGGCCCACAAGAATATTGTCAATATTAATCTGGTCCATGGTGCAAAACAGGGTGGGTCCCCCTGGTGTTTTTACCTTATTTCTACTTCCGGATTGCTGGGTTTTACTTCTGGTCTTTTCTGCCCCAGTGCGCATGCGTGTAACTAATTGATTTGGAGTCGATCTTGCCTTTCACTAAGGCCGAGGTAGGGGGATATTGGGCTTAAAATGGTTGGTGACCACTATTATAAACACTATGGATTTGGTGTTAATTACCAAAGCCTTAGCTATCTCTTGCATTTATGCACTGTTTGTTGGGAAATGTTTTGTATTGTGAATCGTGGCCATTACACAGGGCTATGGTCAAACTTTTGAAGACTTTGGCATCAGTATATTGGAGATCTTGACGTATATAGGTTATGTAGTGAGACCTCAAAGTTTTAATGATAAATTTTCTCATCAGCTTTGTGAGGAGCAGCCGACACCTCCCTCCCCTTTCCTGATCTTTCTGTCTCCATCTCTGGATACGGCTTATCTACTGATATCTACTATAAGCATACAGACTCTCACAGCTACCTGGACTATTCCTCTTCCCACCCTGTCTCTTGCAAAAATGCTATCCCCTTCTCACAATTCCTCCGTCTCTGCCGCATCTGCTCTCAGGATGAGGCTTTTCGTTCCAGGATGAAGGAGATGCCTTTTTTAAACAAAGGGGCTTCCCTTCTTCCACCATCAACTCTGCTCTCAAACACATCTCTCCCATTTCCCGCACATTTGCCCTCACCCCATCTGCCTGCCACCCCACTCGGGATAGGGTTCCCCTTGTCCTCACCTACCACCCCACCAGCCTCCAGGTCCAACGTATAATTCTCCGTAACTTCCACCACCTCCAACGGGATCCCACTACCAAGCACATCTTTCCCCCCCTCCCCCTCCCCCCCCCCCCCCCCCCCCCCTTTTTGGTTTCTGCAGGGATCACTCCCTACGCGACTCACTTGTCCACCCCCATCCCTTCCCACCGATCTCCCTCCTGGCACTTATCCTTGTAAGCAGAACAAGTGCTACACCTGCCCTTACACTTCCTCCCTCACCACCATTCAGGGCCCCAGACAGTCCTTCCAGGTGAGGTGACACTTCAACTGTGAGTCGGCTGGTGTGGTATACTGGGTCCGGTGCTCCCGGTGTGGCCTTTTATATATTGGTGAGACCCGACGCAGACTGGGAGACCGTTTCGCTGAACACCTACGCTCGGTCCGCCAGAGAAAGCAGGATCTCCCAGTGGCTACACATTTTAATTCCACGTCCCATTCCCATTCTGATATGTCTATCCATGGCCTCCTCTACTGTCAAGATGAATCCAAACTCAGGCTAGAGGAACAACACCTTATATACTGGCTGGGTAGCCTGCAACCTGATGGCATGAACATTGACTTCTCTAACTTCCATTAATGCCCCTCCTCCCCTTCTTACCCCATCCCTGACATATTTAGTTGTTTTTTTTTCTCTCTCTCTCTCTGCCCATCACTCTGGCTGTTCTCTATCTCCCTCTGGTGCTTCCCCCCCCCCCCCACCCCTTTCTCCCGAGGCCCCCCGTCCCATGATCCTTTCCCTTCTCCAGCTGTGTATCACTTTCGCCAATCACCTTTCCAGCTCTTAGCTTCACCCCACCCCCTCCGGTCTTCTCTTATCGTTTTACATTTCCCCCTCCCCCCACTACTTTCAAATCTCTTACTATCTTTCCTTTCAGTTAGTCCTGACAAAGGGTCTCGGCCCAAAACGTCGACAGTGCTTCTCTTATAGATGCTGCCTGGCCTGCTGTGTTCCACCAGCATTTTATGTGTGTTGCTTGAATGTCCAGCGTCTGCAGATTTCCTCGTGTTTGCTTTTTAGATGAACATCAGTTTATGTCAAGTGCATGATGTTTTGTTACATAAAGAAGTGCTGTAATAGTTCAGAACAGTAATGTAATATTTAAAAAATGCAAGGAATAGTCACCAGGTAAAACATCATCTAAGTTGACAGGACCAGAGCTGAAATTTCAAGTGGTCAGTCTTTTCTTGGGAATTATAATTAAGAAAATAAGCTTGTTTTTAGTTGTAGAGAAGGATCTGCGTTGGTTGTTATAGAGGTGTAGGAAAGTATGGCATACAAACAGGCTCTTTGGCCCATCTAATCCATGCCAAACAATTTAAACTGCCTAGCCCCATTGACCAATTTTTTATCTAGCAAAAAATCTCATAACTGTCCTTTACCATAGAGCTACAAATTACGTTTGCATGATGTGCTTGTCCCCTATGATTGCATGTTGTGGAGTGCCACAGTGCATGTGGCAGCATATGTTGTAACCAGGTCTCTGTGGTGACATTGTTCCCATTTGTTTCTATTTGTGGCATTGATTATCTGTTTTCTTACATTTGCCACAGAATCAAAGAACTCCTGTTTTGTCTTGGTACTGATTTCCCTACACTGACTTTAATTGATGATTTTCTTGTATCTTTTTATGCTTTTTATCTTCTTGACAGACGAGTTACAGTTTCCATTTTTCTAACCCATTTTGCACTTGCTCTGCTCCTCACTACCTACATTTTATTTTATAGCTATATTTAATTTACTAGGACACTGGTTCCAACCTGATTCACTGAAGCCCATCCCAGTGGATTAGCTGCCTCTTTACCAATACTGATGCTCTTACCCAGAGAAACCCACACCAAGCTTTGAGCCAAGTATTCTACTCCCTGGTCTTATTGACTCAAAAGATTATAGGATGATTTTGTACACTGTTCAAAATTCATATGGTTTTTATACAGCAATAATTCATTCCATTAGCAAATAGTTTGCTGCTTGAAATTTAAATGGAGTAGGGATGGAATGTAGGGCTTTGGGGAAAGCAGGGGATTGGATTGATCTGATAGTTCTAACATGGTATGTCATTTAGTAATATAAACCTCAAAGAAATTACTTGTTTTTGATTGACCAGTGTTTTTTCTTTAATTATTTTAGGCAAGTGACTTCAGTGACATCACGAACTGGCCTACTCCAGGAGAAATCGCTAATAAGGAGGTATGTTGTGTACTCATAAATACATTTTTCTACTTTATCAAAAACATACAAACTGGGCTGTTAAATGGCAGCAAATACTATTGCATACAATTTATTGTAGGAAACCAGCTGCTGCCTATCAGTTGGGTGGGTTGAAAAAAATCAAAATACATTCGCTAACTGTGGACTGCAGAAAAGCTGACTACTTATAGCACCTAATGGCAGGTTTTTAATTAGGGTGCATTTTGAGATAACTGGCAGATAGCAATAGAAACTTCTGAATTAAGTCTTTATACGCTGAGTGTAATCTTTATTTCATCCAGTATTGACATATTGCTGTGGTCTGGTTTATTTTATTTTCATTTTCTTTTGCATGGTTTAGTCCACTCAGTCAGAATATACTTAAAGAAATGCAAGTAAATGCCGGGCTTATTGGGTTTTTTTCAGCTTTAATCGTATGTATGTTGAGAGGATCGGAGTTGACGTCATTGATGTTTATGTATACTCGTGAGATACTATGAACAGCCCTTTTTTTTTCTCTTTTTAAAAGTTTTTTTAAATTTTTTTTCTTTGTTTTTTTTTCTTTTTCTTGATACTAGATTAGTAGATTAGCTAACTTTCTTAGATAGATTTTTTTTTCTCTTTTTTATACTATATATTATGGAATATCTAAACTTACCTTGTTCATATATATACTATATGGTTTATGTTTTGGGAAACTTACTTATGCTGTATTCATTGTTTATGTATTTCTTTATGTATAATGGGAGTCTATATATTTGTAATCCCTTACCATTATTTGAATTGTATCTCATTCATAATATTCTAAATATTAATAAAAAGATTGAAAGAGAGAAATGCAAGTAAGGCTGTCAGAGTTCACTGTAGTCAATAAAACTAACAGCAACTCTTTGAATTTGTGTAAGTACAGTTAACCAAAGTAAAATGAGGTACAGTATACAGTGGCCATGTGTGTTAGCAGTAATGAGCTGTGTTTTGTGCATGCCCCAATTTTAATTTGTACATCAGTAATATAATTAAATTTATTTTTTATTTCATTTTTAGCTTCTGTGAAGATTCAACATCTGATTAATCATTTGTTTGACTCATTTAGAAATTATCAAAGATGTCAGTTCAGTAATGCTAAATGCAAAGCTTGGGCCAGTTATTTATCTCTTATGTTTTAATTCTTATGAATTAGGATTTCTTGAATCCGGGAAAGTGGCCTGATAGAAAATCTACAGTAGATATTTTAAAAAATAGTTGATCTCATTATGTCTATAGATATTTTCCATTATAGATCTGAACAAATCAATGGGTACTTTTTGTTTTGAAGATGTTAACTTAATTGTGCAGCTTTATTAAAATGTGTCGTGTATCTGTAAATATGAAATTTGTACCTCTTTATATTTATAGCATCATAACATTATGAACCAAACAAGCAAAAAGCCTCTGAATAAAAATAAGAAGAAGGATAAGGCTGAAAAGAAGGACAACAGTGAGAGCAAAGAAAATAGAGAAACACCTCAAAATGATGAGGAGGAAAAATCAGCCATTGACGATGAAACCCAGGGATCTTTACAAAAAGGGAAGAAAGGTAGTTTCTTCTATGCAAAATCTCTTAATTTCATAATTTGTATTTATTTTTCAGCTTCTCCCAGCATTCTTATTTAAAGAACTCACTGGAGTTGCATTACAGTAATACAGTATAAAATCCAGTGTATATGCGTAAACAGGCCATAAAAATGGAAGGGTGATATTGGCAGTTGTACACCTGTGTGATGTGCAATAACATGTATGGTTCTGCAGTGGATTGGAAAGCCATATTCAGCCTAAGTTGACTCAGACATGTTTCCCACCCACTGCTCAGTTGGCCATGTCTTCTGCTCTTGTCACCTTGCTTGTGAAGGTTTGTAGTAATTACTGACCCTGCTAATGTCTTTGGGCTACAGGTGAGGTTGAAAGTTTCAAACTTTGGAAGCTTATAGATTTGGGCAGGTAACTTCTCTTTTTTGTACTGTTCCCAAAATGAGCTGGTATCTGTCATGTAGATAGAAAGCAACATGGGTTTAGGCTGAAATTTGAAATCCAGCATAATAGGATTACCTACCGTAGATTCCGGATTATAAGCCGTTACTTTTTTCCCACGCTTTGAACACGGTGGCCTTTACTACGGTGCGGCTAATGCATGGTTTTTTTTCATGCCGCCAAAAACATTTTGCCTCGTAACAGTAGACCAATAAAATTGATGAGTAGTTCACAGAGGTCCAATGAAATTGTACGATAAATCAAGCGCACTTTCACAACTAAATTATTGTAAATCAGTCATTTGTACTCACCCTCATCAACATGGAAAACACTCGAAGAAAAGCATTGTGCTGCCTTTATGGCAGTTATTTAGTTTATAATATTTTCGCTTAGTAATTCATTTGTTAGTATTTTCTAGTTAAAGTTAGAAGTGTTTTAAATATATTTGTTTTCTGTACTACATCGCGGGATGCTATGACGTCACATCCGGTTTTGCCGCATCTTGTGGGAAAATACCGGTTTGCGATAAACGGAAAGGAGGGGGTGAGCGCATTAGACCCGAGCGAAAACACTGCTTTTAAGTTAAAGGCGATCAATAACTTTTCCTGGTAGGCTGCAGTATATATTTTTTTACCAGTCGTTAGGAGATATTGGAATGTTGTTCGCGCACTGTTCAGTAAAAAAGTATACGCAACGTAATTTGTGTGTTACCGATACGTATGTATATTTAAAAGTAACCGTGTTACAGGCACGGTTCGAAAAAAAGCATTTGCAATATGTATTTGTTTATGTTACCATACGGATTTAATTAAAAGTTAAAAAATCCTCACGTGTAATATCTTTCTGTGTAAATATCTCATATTACAACGTGGGACACCTGTGGCTTAAAATCCGGTGCGGCTTGTACAAGTACAAAATTGATTTTCTTTCTAAAATTAGAGCCTGCGGCTTTTAATCAGGTGCGCTCTGTAGTCCGGAATCTACGGTAATTTACTATGTGAGATTTGGTTTTATGTGATAATAACATTAAAGCTTAAAATTTTTAAAAAGTGGATTGAAAATGGATTGAAATTATGGTAATGGGAAAGGTTTTAGAAGGTCATATAGATAAGTAAATAACATCATTTTCAGAACTTTACATTATATTTGCATACTATGTAAGTGCTTTTACGAAGAAAGCATGGCAGTACCTCTACTTACTTAGCAGCTTGCAAAGATGTCATGCCAAATCTAAAATTTTGATGAACTTCTACAGATGTGTGGTGGATAGCATATTGACCAGCTGTGTCACAATCTGGTATAGAAATACCCAATGCCCTTAAGCAGAAAATCCTACAAATCGGAATCAATCAGACTTTAATCGCCAAGTACCTATGCACATACAAGGAATTTACTTCTGGCAGATGTTGTCTCTCTGCTCATAACAATAATAATGATAAATATAAATGAAAATATAGATTATACATACAGGTAGTGCAATCCAAGTAATAGTTAGCCGACAGTTAACCAGCAGTTAACTGTTCAGCAAAGTGACCGCAGTAGGGAAAAAAACTTCTCCAGTGCCTATTAGTCTTAGTCTGGAGGGATCTGAAGCGCTTACCAGACGGAAGCAGATCAAACAGTCCGTGCGCAGGATGGGAGGAGTCCTTTATGATGTTCCCCGCCCTCTTCTTCAACCTGGAAGAGTACAGGTCCACAATAGAGGGCAGGGAGGCTCCAATAATGCGCTCGGCAGTCCTCACTGTGCGCTGTAGTCTGGTTCTATCCTGCTTGGTGGCGGCTCCAAACCACACAATGATGGAGGTGCACAGGACAGACTCAATGACTGCAGTGTAGAACTGCAGCAGCAATTCCTGAGGCAGATCGTATGGCCCAGTCCATCACGAGTAAAGCCATCCCCACCATTGAGCACATCTACAAACCCCATTTCCAGGAAAGTTGGGATATTTTCCAAAATGCAATAAAACAAAAATCTGTGATATGTTAATCCACGTGAACCCTTATTTAACTGACAAAAGTACAAAGAAAAGATTTTCAATTGTTTTACTGACCAATTTAATTGTATTTTGTAAATATACACAAATTTAGAATTTGATGGCTGCAACACACTCAACAAAAGCTGGGACAGAGTTAAAATAAGATTGAAAAGTGCACAGAATATTCAAGTAACACCGGTTTGGAAGACTCCACATTAAGCAGGCTAATTGGTAGCAGGTGAGGTATCATGACTGGGTATAAAAGTAGCATCCATCAAAAGCTCAGTCTTTGCAAGCAATGATGGGTCGTGGCTCATCCCTTTGTGCCAAAATTTGTGAGAGAATTGTTAGTTCAAAAGGAACATTTCCCAACGCAAGATTGCAGAGAATTTAGGTCTTTCAACATCTACAGTACATAAGATTGTGAAAAGATTTAGAAAATTCAGAGACATCTCAGTGCATGAAGGGCAAGGTCGGAAACCACTGTTGAATGCGCGTGATCTTCGAGCCCTCAGGCGGCACTGCCTAAGAAACCGTCATGCTACTGTGACAATTATAGCCACCTGGGCTCAGGAATACTTCGGAAAACCATTGTTACTTAACACAGTCCGTCGCTGCATCCAGAAATGCAACTTGAAACTGTATTACACAAGGAGGAAGCCATACATCAACTCTATGCAGAAACGCCAGCGAGTTCTCTGGGCCCGAGCTCATCTCAGATGGGCCGAAAGACTGTGGAACCGTGTGCTGTGGTCAGATGAGTCCACATTTCAGCTACTTTTCGGAAAAAAACAGGCGTCAAGTTCTCCGTGCCAAAGATGAAAACGACCATCCTGATTGTTATCAGTGAAAGGTGCAAAAGCCAGCATCTGTGATGGTATGGGGGTGCATCAGTGCCCGCGGCATGGGTGAGTTGCATGTATGTGAAGGTACCATTGACTCTGAGGCGTATATTAGGATTTTAGAGAGACATGTGTTGCCATCAAGGCGACGTCTCTTCCCGGGACGTCCATGCTTATTTCAGCTGGACAATGCCAGACCACATTCTGCACGAGCTACAGTGGCGTGGCTTTGTCGACACACAGAGTGCGTGTGCTTGACTGGCCTGCTGCCAGTCCAGATCTATCTCCTATTGAAAATGTATGGCGCATCATGAAGAGGAGAATCAGACAACGGAGACCACGGACTGTTGAGCAGCTGAAGTCTTATATCAAGCAAGAATGGACAAAATTTCCAATTGCAAATCTACTACAATTAGTATCCTCAGCTCCAAAATGATTAAAAAGTGTTATTAAAAGGAAAGGTAATGTAACACAATGGTAAACATGCCTCTGTCGCAACTTTTGTTGAGTGTGTTGCAGCCATCAAATTCTAAATTTGTGTATATTCACAAAATACAATTAAGTTGGTCAGTAAAACTATTGAAAATCTTTGCTTTGTACTTTTGTCAGTTAAATAAAGGTTCATGTGAATTAACATCACAGATTTTTGTTTTTATTGCATTTTGGAAAATATCCCAACTTTTCTGGAAATGGGGTTTGTACATGGAGAGTTTCAGGAAAGCAGCATCCATCATCAAGGACACCCACCACCCAGGTCATATGCTCTCTTATCACTACTGCCATCAGGAAGTAGGAGCAGGACCCACACCACCAGGTTCAGGAACAATTACTACCCCTCAGTCATCAGGCTCTTGAACTTCACTCAACTTTGCTTGCCCCATCACTGAACTGTTCCCATAACCTATGGTATCATTTTCAAGGACTCTGTCTCATGCTCTCAATATTTATTGTCCATTTATTTATTCCTGTTTTTTTTTCTTTTGTATTTTCAGTTGTCTTTTGCACACTGCTTGTGTACCCTGTTGGGTGTGGACTTACATTGATTCTGTTATGGTTATTGAATTTATTGAGTATGTCCCCAAGAAAGAGAATCTCAGGATTATATATAGTGACATCTATGTACTTTGATTAATTTACTTTTCCTCTTCCAATTCCATTCTTCTGTATAAATTAAGTGTAAGCACGTACATTTGTGATTTGATCATTCATGTGACAGCACCAGAAAATATTGCTTTTCTGGATATTTTATTGAAGGCTAAATGTCTTGCCTTTTGCTTACCATGTTATTTATATGTAAGTGGACCATATTCTTCTGGGTAGGCAATTATTCTGATCTTAGAGTGCTGTATTTATTTCTTCCTCATTTTTTTAACTATTCAGTTTTTTGCTGATTGCTTTCAGTTTTGAATAGAAGATAAATTCGGCTTTAATATTGAGTTACACATTGAAGATGTTCATGCCAATAATTAACCAAAGGATGGTTCTTCTGAAATGTAAACATTCACCAAGTGATTGCAAATTAATTATACTACATGTAAGCCTTTATTTTGAATGTAATAGGCATCTGTTAGTCTTAAGAGACCATGGATTTGCGCCTTGGAAAGTTTCCAGGGCACAGGCCTGGGCAGAGTTGTATGGGAGACAGGCAGTTGCCAATGCTGCAAGTCTCCCCTCTCCACGCCACCGATGTTGTCCAAGGGAAGGGCAAGGGCCGATACAGCTTGGCACTGGTGTCGTCGCAGAGCAATGTGCCTTGCTCAAGGACACAACACGCTGCCTTAGCTGAGGCTCGAACTAGCGACCTTCAGATCACTAGACTAACGCCTTAATGACTTGGCCACGTGCCAACACTTATATGTAAAATGCACATATAATGTACATCCTATTTTTTTAATATGTTTTTAAAATGCATTATTTCACATTGAAATTGTTATCTGTGCTTTATGTTGCATTTTATGTAAATGTTATGCTTTTGTTTTTTCTAAATAATCTGATAAGTATACACATGTTATTTTTAATTCCAGTTGTTTTATTTTATGCATTGAATTCACCTTGTTGCCCAGGTTTTATTTATTGGAATTCTATGATTTCTGTTTGTGGTTTTCATGTTTAAAGTTTTATTGCATTTTAACAATTATGCTTCAACTTGAAGTGTGTTGTTTCTGGAGGTAAAACTTTTTCTAAGCCAAAAGATGACCTATATTTCCTTTGTTCTGCAGCTTCTATTTGGATACTGAAAAATTGTTGACATTTTAACTTTATTGAGCATAATTAAAACTATCTTATTTTTAAAACATTTAGCCAACAAGCATAAATGGGTTCCATTACATCTAGACGAAGTGAAGCAGGATGGACAAGAAAGGCCTAATTCACGTAACAGTTTGCGATCTCAATCAGATGCAACACGATCAATCCAAAACAACAAAAGAAATGATTATTCCAGAAGTAAGTGGCTTGCATATTTTAATTCAGTGCAGTATTTTGACGCTTGTTTATATTAGCTGCAAGATTAACAGTCAAACCGATTTGATACATGTATATGTATTCCCAACATTTTCAGATGTCAGCAACTCCAATGTTCCAATTATCAACTGTGTAAGCTGCAATGAGTTTAGATTCAAAATTTGGTTTCCTTTTCTATATTGGAATATGCATTGCTCTCTGGAACATATTGAAACACCTCCCATTAATCTATACAGGGTTATTTAATCTTTCAGCAAAGTAAACAACCCAGCAATAATTTCTCTTTGATCTGAGAACCAACTGAGGAAAGGCCACTAGAAGCTTAGGGAAAATACGAGTTGTCAAATGGTTACGATTCTGTGGAGTTGTACGTGTGCTCAAAGTTCATGTCCAACTTCATTCAGCTAAAAATGTAATGTTTTTTCTTATCTTTTTGGAGAGTTGGTCTACAGATATTAAATTGAGGTACAGAATACAAGACAATTTAATGAAAATATTTCACCATTCTCTATTAATTTATTCATTTGCTTTCATTATTTTCTTGGTTTGGAATATTTTGAAAAAGAATTTCTCTTGCTTCAGAAAGCTTACTGAATATTTTTTGTATTGGTGGGGGGAGGAATTGCATGATTCAATTGGTTTGTGATTAAATTGATTTGGAAATACTAAAGTATAACCAGAATACTAATCAAATGGGTATCTTTAACACTTTTTTAAACAATGGAATTCCCATAAGAAACAAACCCATGGCACAAGTTCTTAAAATAATGTATATGTGAGTTTTAAAATGAAGTTTCTGAAAAGTCATTTGGCTACCAGACCAGTCAGACACAGTCAGAGATGATTCACTAAATTATTCACATTTAAGCAATGGTTACTACAGAAAATGGGTAAAATATCATAGTATTTTTTTTAAAAATATTTAATTTACTTTCTGTGAAGGTTGGCGCCGAGATGACAAACGTGATAGAGACAGAAGAGATGATGCTGATGAAGTTGGCAGCGTTAGGAGCGAGGGTGGTGGCATGCGAGGAAGTTTTAGAGGAAGAGGACGAGGAAGAGGGCGCGGCAGAGGACGTGGTAGAGGAAACTCGCGTAGTAAGTATTTTTGCTGTAATTTGGTATTGATTTTATTAAACCAATAATTTGCAATTTAAAACATTAGACATATATATGGAGAGACAATGATCACAGGTGTTGGAATCTGGAACAAAAACACACTTGAAGCTGACTGGATCTGGCTACATCTATGGAAGGAAATGGACTTCTTTGTCATGAATCTTCATCTGGGCATAGTTTCGCTTGTGGCCAAAAATGTAATGGATAGAAATATATAGGTTAATTCAAAGGGGCAATTTTGGTATGAGGTAAATTGTTCTTTAAATTTGTGGAAGTAATCTCGATTATAACAATCTGTTATGTGTTTGTGTGAAATTTGCAGTGCAGTGAATACTTTGGTGAAGCTACTCTTCTTTGTATTTCCAATGTTCAGCTTAATAGTGTATATTGTACACAGAAATCTGTCCCATGAGCTAGCTGTACAAATAGAATGATGTGGGAGATGTGTAACAATGAGTGTAAATTCTATTAACCTGACTAATTTAGTTCTTTTTTTTTTCTTAGTGAACTATGATTATCCTTATGGGTACAAGCAATCATATGAGACCTCTGACCAATATATAGCAGAATACAACACTAATATGATGTACTATTACGATGATGGAAGTGGAGCACAGATGTATACAGTGGATGAAACCTTACTGAAAGAGTACATAAAACGTCAAATGTATGTAACAATTTAATTTCTGCTAAACAGAGTTGTTACCTTTAGGAAAACAATGAAATATTTTAACACTATTCATTTCTTTTTAAAGTGAGTATTATTTCAGTACAGAAAACCTGGAAAGAGACTTTTTTCTACGGCGAAAGATGGATGAACAAGGCTTTCTGCCTATTTCCCTGATCGCTAGCTTCCACCGAGTGCAGGCACTAACTACTGACGTAAATCTTATTTTGGAGGTAATGTCTTTTTGATCCCGTTATGTCAATTGTGGGAACTTTGCAAATTCTGAATTTTATTAAGGCATTTGGCCCTTTTGCCTGGCCTAACCCAAGTATGCCCAAAATAAACATGAATCCACCAACCACTATGGCCTTTTGCTAACTCCTAGTCACTTATTGTTCTGTGAAGGCTGTCCTTTGGAATTGAAGCTGACTGGTTTTTGGCTAGCTAATAAGGTCAGTTGGAGATGGGAAACTCTTCAACATCACTCCAGTGCTGCCAAGCCTGTTTTTCCTCCTGGGACAAACACAGCTTGACAGCATATTTTATGTCACATAGAACCATCTCCTCTCCATATCTCTGTGATCCTCCAGTTCTGAACTCTTGCATTGGTGATTTCCTCTCTGTTGAACACTTTTTCCCTCTGTTAGCTAATTCTCATCTGAATAAACCATAAAATCCTTTCAATGGGCTTTTGTGTGTTTTGGGAAAAAGAAAGTATAGTTGCATTGTACTAAGAATAATATTGCTGCTGTTGAATTAGTTTTGGAAAACTGACTAAGTGGGTTTCTCTTCAAACTTCAATAGTGAAATGCACCAGATACTGGAAATCTGAATGAAAGGAAAATTGCTGATAATACTCAACAAGTCAGACACTATCTGTGGAAAGACGCAGTGTTAGCAGTTCAGGGCAATGATATTTTACCAGCGTTCTGTTTTTCTTATCCCCCAAACTTTTCCAGTGTTTTTATTTCAACTAATTATTAATTTTCACCTAATTTGGGTCCTGCCTTAATATGCAGTACTATAAAATTCAGACGTATGTTAAATTACTACCTTCTAAGGGACAGAGGTTGATGAGAACATAGGATAGACAGGATGCATTCAGTAATTGCAGCCTTGCAAACCAGCGTCCCTTAAGGTTACTGTCCACGGAAGTGTTTATCCTCTAAGTGAAGATTATTTTCAAAGTTTGGTGCACTATGTGAATTTATCTATAGTTTCTGGGTGAGTTTTTGGTCTTGGAACAAAAATAAATAAAACAATAAACCCACTGAAAGGACTGTGGGGTCAGGATTGAATTTGGGTCACTAGAGCTAGAGATAGCAGTTTTACACGCGGCACCACTGTGCTACCCACTGCTTTATTCTTTAGCTACAATCTCGTGACTTGTGTTTCAAATGTAAATGAGCTTTTCTGTAATAATGCCTAATTCTGTCAGCCTCTAGTGCATTCTTTGAAGGCAATCCATGCTCTGTTCACTGTTTATCTTGTGAGATCAACTCAGCAGCACTTTTCAATTGGTGATATGCAAGTCAATAAAAAACAATTGACTCCCATCCACCCTGATGTAATCTATCATGATTTTAATTTCCTATTATCCTTGTTATTGGTAGTCTTGTTTGCCTCAAATTTGTCTTATTTGTAGTTTTCATCTTGGGGTAATTAGTTTGGTGTTCAATTTTCAGAATAAAAGCACATGTTCTTTCAGTTGAGGAATACCTAAAGAAAATAAACCTCAACTTTATCATGCCATTGCGCCTTCATTGGGTACATTTCGTATAGTTACGAAAGCATTTCGCCTGTTCAAAGTTGTAATTTTGCCCAGCTCTGCACCTCTGGTGGCTTCTTCCATTTCCCTATCACCCACTGTGTTGGGGTGAAACAAAAGCTTTCCCTCTCAACTTAAACCTGTACCTTCTAGGAACAGACTGCCCTTACTTGGTAAGAAGACTACAAAGCTGCATAAGATCATCCATCAGTCCCCCTTGCTCCAGGGAAAACAGTCCCAGCAACATCCTTGAGAATCTTTTCTATGCCCACTTAAGCTTATTCACATCCTTTGTGCAGTATAGTGTTTAGAACTGCACACAATATTCCAGGTGTGATCTCACCGAAGTCTTAGACAGCTGTCCTGTCTAATTGAAGGCAAGTGTGATGTACAGTAAATGATAAGGTCCTTGAGAGTGTTGATGTACAGGGGAAGTCAAGGGGTATATGTCCATAGTTCCCTAAAAGTGGCAACATGAGTAGATAGGGAGGTAAAGAAGGTGTACAACGTACTTTCTTCCAGTTAGGTATAGAGTATGAAAGTTGGGAAGTCACTTTGCAGCTGTATAAAACTTGGATTAGGCCATATTTGGAGTATTTTGTACAGTCTGCTCCACACATTACAGTAAGGATATGGAGGCTTTGGAGAGGATGGGGAAATGGTTCACCAGGATGTTGACTGGATTAGAGCATTTGCTATAAGAAGAGAATGGACAGAATCTCTGAAGTGTTGGTGGTTGAGGGCTGAGCTGATTGATGTATATAAAATTATGAAAAATTTCTGAGAGGGGAATGTCAAGTACTAGAGGTGAAAAGGGGAACGTTGTAAAAGAATATTTTTTTTCACAGCAATGATAACAGACTGCCAGGGAGGGGTGGAAGCCTATGCAATAGCAACATTAAGAGTCGTTAGGCACACAGATGAACATGTAGGGATGGGACAATTACAAAACATGTACAGCAGATGTATAGTTTAAATTGGCGTGGTCAGCACAGACATTTGAAGACAAAAGTTCTGTTCTGTATTCTATGTTTGAACAGAATTATAATCATAGGACTTGGCATATTTCCCCTGTTACCCCACCCCCCAAGTGATCATTCCCCCAGGAATGTCCTCCCCAAATATTGCCATGATTCTCCATAAACTGCTATAGTTTTTCCCTCATCATGCTAATGCTAACCAGCAGCACAAAACTAATGGAATTTGCTGGCCTAAGCAGCCGGTGGTCTAATCCTTTTGTTAGCTTTTATGATAACTTTACATGTTTATGGATGTTGAACAATTGGGTAAGATTGTTGATAAACTACTGTTTATGCTTGTACTTTGAATTGATTTTAGTGATAACACTTCACAGTAGGTTACCATGGGCCATTTTTAGAGTGAGGAATATTTGTTAGAAATTTTGATTTCGGTGATATGTTAGGATGTATGGATTGAAGTAGTAGTTAGTGATGCCTGTAAAATCCTGAAAGCAGTTTAATGGATGAGTTTTCCACAAATATAAGCTCTGCCTCTGTGGAAGTTCTCTAGGTGTAAAAACACAAGTAAGCATTGTCTTGTGTAATGCTATTGCCTTGCTCAAATTTATTTATTCAGTTTTAGATCCAATATAGGGAACAGAGACAATGAACAATATTTTCAGCATTGAAACTCTTAACTGCAGTTTGTGAAGCTGCAGCAAAAAATGCATTTTGAAGAAAAAAAAATGCAACGTAAATCACTTGACACCCGATGGTAGTGTGCAAAAGATCAGAATTGTGAAAACCAAAAGTGAAATGTGTTTTTTCGACAACCAGCGCGGTCCTGTGCTGGGGGCAGCCCTTGGGTGTTAACATGCTTTTCTGCCAACACAGCTTACTAATCCATCGTTGAAACTTGGAAGGAAACTGGATCACCCAGAGGAAACTTGTGCGATTACACCAAGGACATACAAACTCTTTAGAGCAGCAGGATTTTAATCCTGATGATCACAGGCACTGTAAAGTGATTGTGCTCCCTATTATGCTACCATGTCGTCCATTATATGAACTTAAAAGCGTGTATAACTTCAAAACTATACCAAAACATGAATGCTATCCTTGAATTTGTTACATTTCTTAAAAATCTAATGTCTTTATTAATGTTTAATTTCACAGGCTTTAAAAGGAAGTACAGAGGTGCAAATTGTGGACCAGAAGATGAGGAAAAAGGAGTGTCCTGAAAAATGGCCAATTCCAGGACCTCCTGTATCTGATCTTCCAAGGACTGATTTTTCCCGTTTAATCAATTGCCCGGAGTTTATACCTGGACAGATGTATGGCTCTCAAACTGGTGAGGATTCTGGAATTCTTCTGATTCTGTTGAACTAACCTGTTGTGTGAAATCAGGTTTCTGGGTTCGGTGAGTGTGAATAGAAGACACTCACAATCGGTAAGTGTTATTTATTTACAGGAAAAAATCGACACTAAACATTCAGTTAAACCCTTCAAGTTACACTTAGTTACAAGTACTTGTCTAAATTGAGTGCTTGAAGTGGCACGGCAGAACAGATACTAAACGTACACACAGTGGAAACTACTTATCTAAAGTGTACACCCAGGACCTCCTTTACTGCAGCACACTTCCACTGGTTGCTTGTGGTGACCTGGAGAGCAGAAAGAGGCACCGTGGTTTCTGCGCGCTACATTTAAACTCTGCTGGCGCTGTGACATCATCAGCTAAGTGGCAGCTAGTGGGAGGGGCTGCAATGCTTCTTATGAGGGCCAAGCC
Source organism: Hemitrygon akajei (assembly GCF_048418815.1). Classification (NCBI taxonomy): domain Eukaryota; kingdom Metazoa; phylum Chordata; class Chondrichthyes; order Myliobatiformes; family Dasyatidae; genus Hemitrygon; species Hemitrygon akajei. The sequence goes on along the minus strand of NC_133127.1, from coordinate 67,968,566 downwards.
CAGCCTCTCATGGGGCAGTGGCTTTTGATGAGCAGGTAAGTTTGACATTTACTGTAGCATAACCACTGCACTAACAAAACATGAACTTAAAAGCATGTAAAATAGTTGAATGTCTGTTTCTTCCCTTTCTGGTTTGAACCGATCACTCAGTCTCAATTTGCATTGATCTCAGCTTGCAGTCCTAGTTGTGTACAGTAAAGTATACTGAACCTTAGCCAGTGAAGTGAGAAGCTTCATTCTAATGTAAATCAGAAGTGATTTTTATCCTGCAAGAAGTAAGAGTTGAGAGAAAGAGTATTGTCAGATTAGAAATTCTGTCCATACCTTTATGACTCTAGTTACCAACTATCTCAACATATTTGTTTAGATTTTCCAAATATACCTATATGTATAAATATTATCTGCAACTTCTTGACTTTTCATTTTGTATGTCTGGTGCTTTGATACTTAAGTTGTGCTGATTAACTCAAAAAATACTCATCTGTTAGTTCAGAAGGGGCAGCTGCATAACTGAATCAGCTTTTACAACACTAGAGTATTCACTTTCCAGGGATTTTATACTGAGACTCAAGTGATCTTGGTTGATAGCTTCAGGAGAATGTTTGACATGTACAGTACTGTGCAAAAGTCTTTGGCACATATAGTTAAGACTTTTGCTCAGTACTGTATTTGTCAAAGTAGAACAAACAGAAATTTTGCAAACTGGTGGGAGCAAAGGATGTTGGTAATAGTGAGAGCGAAGCGACTCAGGAGAGGTGTTGGACAGCTGGCAGAGGAGTGCTGGGACAAGTGCAGAGACACCCAGCGCTGACCCACTAGACAAAGTCATTTGATTCTAAATAATTTATTAATCTGGTACTTCCTGCTCCTTGCCCTCTCCTTTCCCCTTTTTTCCGACCCTCTCGCTGCTCCATTCCCACTCTCAGTCTACAGAAGAGACCTATATTGGAATTGGGTTTATCATCACTCACAAATGTCATGGTTTCATTTGTATGGCAGCAGTAGAGTTGAATACATAAAATTACTGTGGTACTGTGCAAAGGTCGTAGGTACCCTAGCAGGGTGTGTGTGTGTGTGTATTTGCAAGTTCAAAAATCTGTTCCTCTTACTGCCTGAAGGAGACTGAAGCACTAAAGAGAATGCAGAAAAGATTTTAACTTTAGTAACTTAATAGAAGATTGTGCAGAAACATAGTTGTTGAAGAATAAGTGTAGATCATTTAACCCCTTAAAATTGTTTTCATATTGACATTCTGGTCGACCTCTGACTTAACCTTAGTTCCCTATCTGTCACACTCCCCACCCCTCACACCCAGCAACTAATATCCTTTACTGATATTTAGATAGCAGAAGTCTATCAATATCAGTTAATAAGTGAATCTCCATTCATTGCCACTTGTAGAAAAAGTTTTCAAATATCATCTTGCTCAGCTATTGCGGAACAAAACTTAGAAAGGCTTGATGCCTTAGTTTGCACCTGGGGGGGCGGGATTGTTCTTCCCTGCCTTGGTGCCACATCTTCTCTTCCTGAGTTTAGTTTCTGTTAATATCTTGAAATTCTTGATCTTTAATTAAAGTTCAAGGCCTGACAGCAGGTAATGAACCAACATGCTTATGAATAATGTGTTCCTCCAATTTTACTCAAATGGAATGATGTGCAGTTTTACCATCAAAATGTCTAGTTTCTGTTTAGATATAAAATTGAAAGGTCATTGTAAAGGCATCTGCAATGTTCTCATCTACTTGTAAAATCCTGAAATAAAAATCATCTGTTTAGTCTTGTCTTATTTCCTTGATATTCGTATTCTCTCTGCTGTAAGCTTCACCTTTTCTATTTCCAATTTCACAGTGCTGGTTTGTTTTTTGTTCTTGCAAAGGATACCAAAATGTACAATTACAAATTTATTTTCAGGTGCATTTTTATATCTTTCATAAATAACCCAAAGGTTACGCGCGTAGAACTCCCTGTTTATGCACATCTTTAATGTTATGCCTAACCTCCTTTGAAGCTTCTTGGGCAAGTGGAGCTTTTGACCCAGGAAAGGAGAGATTTTGCATTCCATTA